>NC_058082.1:372530346-373246493 GCF_014858855.1 Bufo gargarizans | reverse complement strand
TCCTCCCCTCTGCCTGTGATACAATTACCTTACACAATGGGTTAATGTGATCATCACAGGCAGGAGAATACACAATGTCTTCTGTCCTGGAGACAACAGAGGCGTAATTCAATTATCTCTCGGGACAAAGGGAAATCGCCAATACATACATACCCTAAAAAACAAACTTTTATTGCTATGCAAATGAGCCTCTAGGTGCTATGGGGGCGTCCATCTACTTACCATGTCTGCCGCCCAGCTCGTCCCTCAAGCCCGCCCATCTCCTCTAGATTGCCAGCCTCCATCGTGGCCGAAATCTCACGCATGCGCCGTGTGCATCTGTATTCGGCGCAGGCGCAGTGACTGCCGGACCGCTCCCTGCGGCATCTCCACTGTGCCGATGATGTCAGAGTGCTCCGAGGAACAGACTATGCTCGGCCGCAAGCAGTGGAAGAAGCAGCGTAGACGATCGTTGCTGGATCTTCTTACTAGGTAAGTATTTAATTAGAGGGGAAAAAAATTACCACTTACAGTACAGACCAAAAGTTTGGACACACTTTCTCATTCAAAGAGTTTTCTTTATTTTCATGACTATGAAAATTGTAGATTCACACTAAAGGCATCAAAACTTTGAATTAACACATGTGGAATTATGTACATAACAAAAAAGTGTAAAACCACAAAAAATATGTCATATTCTAGGTTCTTCAAAGTAGCCACCTTTTGCTTTGATTACTGCTTTGTACACTCTTGGCATTCTCTTGATGAGCTTCAAGAGGTAGTCACCTGAAATGGTCTTCCAACAGTCTTGAAGGAGTTCCCAGAGATGCTTCGCAGTTGCTGGCCCTTTTGCCTTCACTCTGCGGTCCAGCTCACCCCAAACCATCTCGATTGGGTTGAGGTCCGGTGACTGTGGAGGCCAGGTCATCTGGTCCAGCACCCCATCACTCTCCTTCATGGTCAAATAGCCCTTACACAGCCTGGAGGTGCGTTTGGGGTCATTGTCCTGTTGAAAAATAAATGATGGTCCAACTAAACGCAAACCGGATGGAATAGCATGCCTCTGCAAGATGTTGTGGTAGCCATGCTGGTTCAGTATGCCTTCAATTTTCAATAAATCCCCAACAGTGTCACCAGCAAAGCACCATCACACCTCCTCCTCCATGCTTCACGGTGGGAACCAGGCATGTAGAGTCCATCCGTTCACCTTTTCTGCGTTGCACAAAGACACGGTGGTTGGAACCAAAGATCTCAAATTTGGACTCATCAAACCAGTGGCGTTGCGAGGGGGTGCGGGCCGCACCGGGTGACACCCGTCTGATGGGGTGTCACCCGCCAGCCGCCGGAGTTCTCCTTGACTCAGTCTAGTCCTTGACTAACTAACTAACTTTAGGCAGGGCCGGCGCTTCCATAGAGGCAAGGGGGGCTCTCTCCCTCCCCCTGTGCTGCTGCTGCCGCTGCCTCCGTCAATGAGAAGAGGGATGGGAGAAGGAGGGGCGGGGCTGTGGCCACTGCGCCACCAATGAAGAAAACTGACCTGTAATACAAATACAGGAGGCGGGTGCCGGAATCAAATAGCCGGCACCCGACCTCTATGACAGGGAGCGGCACCTGAGGGGTTAACTGCCGCTGATCGCAGCCCCGCTATTTCATTCCGGCACCCGCCTCCTGCATTTGTATTAACATTATACTGGGGGGGCGCTCTCAATGTTTATTATACTGGGGGGGCGCTCTCAATGTTTATTATACTGGGGGGCGCTCTCAATGTTTATTATACTGGGGGGCGCTCTCAATGTTTATTATACTGGGGGGCGCTCTCAATGTTTATTATACTGGGGGGCGCTCTCAATGTTTATTATACTGGGGGGGGGCGCACTCAATGTTTATTATACTGGGGGGCGCACTCAATGTTTATTATACTGGGGGCGCTCTCAATGTTTATTATACTGGGGGGGCGCTCTCAATGTTTGATATACTGGGGGGGCGCTCTCAATGTTTATTATACTGGGGGGGCGCACTCTATGTTTATTATACTGGGGGCGCTCTCAATGTTTATTATACTGGGGGGGCGCTCTCAATGTTTATTCTACTGGGGGGGCGCTCTCAATGTTTGATATACTGGGGGGGCGCTCTCAATGTTTGATATACTGGGGGGGCGCTCTCAATGTTTATTATACTGGGGGGGCGCACTCAATGTTTATTATACTGGGGGGGCACTCAATGTTTATTATACTGGGGGCGCTCTCAATGTTTATTATACTGGGGGGGCGCTCAATGTTTGATATACTGGGGGGGCGCTCTCAATGTTTGATATACTGGGGGGGCGCTCTCAATGTTCATTATACTGGGGGGCGCACTCAATGTTTATTATACTGGGGGGGCACTCAATGTTTATTATACTGGGGGCGCTCTCAATGTTTATTATACTGGGGGGCGCTCTCAATGTTTGATATACTGGGGGGGCGCTCTCAATGTATGATATACTGGGGGGGCGCTCTCAATGTTTATTATACTGGGGGGGCGCACTCAATGTTTATTATACTGGGGGGCGCACTCAATGTTTATTATACTGGGGGGCGCTCTCAATGTTTATTATACTTGGGGGGCGCTCTCAATGTTTGATATACTGGGGGGGCGCTCTCAATGTTTATATACTGGGGGGGCGCTCTCAATGTTTATTATACTGGGGGGGCGCTCTCAATGTTTATTATACTGGGGGGGCGCACTCAATGTTTATTATACTGGGGGGGCGCTCTCAATGTTTATTATACTGGGGGCCGCACTCAATGTTTATTATACTGGGGGGCGCTCTCAATGTTTATTATACTGGGGGCGCACTCAATGTTTATTATACTGGGGGGCGCACTCAATGTTTATTATACTGGGGTGTATATAATGTTTATTATATTGACCTTCTACTTAGCATTCTGTATTAAAGAATGCTATTATTTTCCCTTATAACCATGTTATAAGGGAAAATAACACAGTGAATAGACTTTCATCTTAGCAACCAAGCGTGAAAATCGCACCGCATCCACACTTGCTTGCAGATACAATGCGATTTTCACGCAGCCCCATTGACTTCTATGGGGCCTGCGTTGCATGAAAACGCACAACATAGAGCATGTTGTGATTTTCACGCAACGCACAAGTGATGCGTGAAAATCACCGCTCATCTGCACAGCCCCATAGAAGTGAATGGGTCCGGATTCAGTGCGGGTGCAATGCGTTCACCTCACGCATTGCACCCGCGCAGAAATCTCACCCATGTGAAAGGGGCCTAAGGGTGAATAGGACAAGGGTTCCAGCCCCTAAGGGGGCTAATAGTAAGTAAAAATAAAATACAAACACTAAGGCTACTTTGACACTTGCGGTAGTGTGATCCAGCAAGCAGTTCTGTTGTCAGAACTGCCTGCCAGATCCGCCGATCTTGATGTGACTGAAAGCATTTATGAGATGCATCCAGATGCGGATCCATCTCACAAATGCATTGCAAGAATGAATCCATCTCTCAGCTAGTCATGCAGACAGACGGATCCGTCTTGTATCCTTTTACACATTTTTACCGGCATGCGCAGACCGGAAGGACGGATCCTGCATTCCGGTATTTTGAATGCCGGATCTGGCACTAATACGTTCCTATGGGGAAAAATGCCGGATCCGGCATTCAGGCAAGTCTTCAGTTTTTTTCGACGGAGATAGAACCGTATCATTGTGCGGTTTTCTCTTTTGCCTGATCAGTCAAAATGACTGAACTGAAGACATCCTGATGCATCCTGGACGGATTACTCCATTCAGAATGCATGGGGATATGACGGATCAGTTCTTTTCCGGCATAGAGCCCCTGTGACGGAACTCTATGCCGGAAAAGAAAAACGCTAGTGTGAAAGTACTCTAAAATATTAAGTTTAAATCCCCCCTTTCCCAATTTTACATATAAAAAATATATACAATAAATAAATATATTACATAGCGCTGCATCCGAAAAGTCCAAACTATTAAATTATTTAAAAAATGGCATTCGCCATTTTTTAGTCACCTTGTCACCCCAAAAAATAGGATAGGACTGTTCTATTATGGGCCAAACGTTTCATAAAATGCGAAATGCACGTGGCTTTTTTGCGTGGTATTGAGTATCGCAATACTTTTTTATGGTGACGAAAGCGAATCAAAATTTTGGTATTGATAAAACCCTACGCCGATCTGATCGGCGTAGCGTTGTCACGATACCAACATTTTCATTCGGTTTCGATTTGGCAACTAAAAATTTAATTTGGCTCCTAAATTTTTCAGTTCAGGAGCCAATGGCTACTAGGTATTTTTTTTTTGTCTGGAGCCCTGCTATCAGAGGCCGGCGCAGGCGGCGCGATGACGTCATCGCGCCGCCTGAGCCCTGAGCCGTACACAGCGCGGGACACAGGCCAGAAGAGGCCTGCATCGCATCGCTGCCAAGGAGGTAAGTGTTTTTTTCTGTACAATACTGATGGCTACTGGCACATGATAAGGGGGCCCTATGGCTACTGGCACATGATAGGGGGGCCCTATAGCTACTGGCACATGATAGGGGGGCCCTATGGCTACTGGCACATGATGGGGGGGCTCCTATGGCTACTGGCACATGTTGATGGGGGGGCTTAGGCTACTGGCACATGATTAAGGGGCATCTATGAGGGCACATTTCACTGGCACATTATTGGGGGACATCTATGGGGCACTTCTTACTGGCACATTATTGGTGGCACTATAGGGGCATCTACTGAGGCCACAAAGAACGGTTATTTTATATGGGGGCTCTCTATAGGGGCATTTTATACCTGGACACATTGTGGTTGGTACTATGGGGAAGGGGGGAGAGGACTACTACGGGGGCACTGAGAAGGGGTATTTTATGCTTACAAATTATGGGGGACACTGAGGGCATCTACTGGCGCACTATATATCGGGCATTTTATACTGGTACATTATGGGGGGCACTAGGGGGGAGAAGAGCACTATGGGGGCATTTACTGGGGTCACTATATAGGGGTATTTTATACTGGCACATTATGGAGGCACTATGGGGACATTAGCTCAACTGGGGGCATTACAGGGGGGTATTTTTTACACTGACACATTATAAGGAAAATTAATTCTACTGGGGGGGCATTATGGTGGGCGTTATTACTCCCCCATGGTATGACCCCCTAGTAGCAGCACAAGCCTCTCTCTGCTCTGCTATCCCTCTGCCCCTTCTCCAAATACTTATTATGAAATCTTTCTCATTAGGATAAAACACATCAGCTCCGCCGAGCCCCCGGCCAAAGTGTGGAAGTGGCGTCCGAGATCCCCAAGGGGCAAGCCAAGTAATTGTAAGTTCATATGAAATATGTTTATGTTATACACATATAGCCTCCACTGTCGGGTGTCACCCAGGGGGGGTGACACCATTTTCTACTGCACCGGGTGACACCAGCCATAGCAACGCCACTGCATCAGACCAAAGCACAGATTTCCACTGGTCTAATGTCCATTCCTTGTGTTCTTTAGCCCAAACAAGTCTCTTCTGCTTGTTGCCTGTCCTTAGCAGTGGTTTCCTAGCATATATTCTACTATGAAGGCCTGATCCACAAAGTCTCCTCTTAACAGTTGTTCTAGAGATGTGTCTGCTGCTAGAACTCTGTGTGGCATTAACCTGGTCTCTAATCTGAGCTGCTGTTAACCTGCGATTTCTGAGGCTGGTGTCTCGGATGAACTTATCCTCCGCAGCAGAGGTGATTCTTGGTCTTCCTTTCCTGGGGCGGTCTGTATGTGAGCCAGTTTCTTTGTAGTGTTTGATGGTTTTTGTGACTGCACTTGGGGACACTTTCAAAGTTTTCCCAATTTTTCGGACTGACTGACCTTATTAAACCTGACAGGGCACACCTGTGAAGTGAAAACCATTTCAGGTGACTACCTCTTGAAGCTCATTAAGAGAATGCCAAGAGTGTGCAAAGCAGTAATCAAAGCAAAAGGTGGCTACTTTGAAGAACCTAGAATAGGACATATTTTCAGTTGTTTCACACTTTTTTGTTATGTATATAATTCCACATGTGTTAATTCATAGTTGTGATGCCTTCAGTGTGAATCTACAATTTTCATAGTCATGAAAATAAAGAAAACTCTTTGAATGAGAAGGTGTGTCCAAACTTTTGGTCTGTACTGTATACCACCAGTTGAAAGGGGGCACTTACTATAATATTTTAAAAAATTTAAACAAAAATATATATTTTATTATATAAACACTGTATCACCAATGAATTCAATGGTAAAGGTGTATATATGAGATTATAAATACAGGGAGTGCAGAATTATTAGGCAAGTTGTATTTTTGAGGATTAATTTTATTATTGAACAACAACCATGTTCTCAATGAACCCAAAAAACTCATTAATATCAAAGCTGAATATTTTTGGAAGTAGTTTTTAGTTTGTTTTTAGTTTTAGCTATTTTAGGGGGATATCTGTGTGTGCAGGTGACTATTACTGTACATAATTATTAGGCAACTTAACAAAAAACAAATATATACCCATTTCAATTATTTATTTTTACCAGTGAAACCAATATAACATCTCAACATTCACAAATATACATTTCTGACATTCAAAAACAAAACAAAAACAAATCAGTGACCAATATAGCCACCTTTCTTTGCAAGGACACTCAAAAGCCTGCCATCCATGGATTCTGTCAGTGTTTTGATCTGTTCACCATCAACATTGCGTGCAGCAGCAACCACAGCCTCCCAGACACTGTTCAGAGAGGTGTACTGTTTTCCCTCCTTGTAAATCTCACATTTGATGATGGACCACAGGTTCTCAATGGGGTTCAGATCAGGTGAACAAGGAGGCCATGTCATTAGATTTTCTTCTTTTATACCCTTTCTTGCCAGCCACGTTGTGGAGTACTTGGACGCGTGTGATGGAGCATTGTCCTGCATGAAAATCATGTTTTTCTTACCTTGCAGACTTCTTCCTGTACCACTGCTTGAAGAAGGTGTCTTCCAGAAACTGGCAGTAGGACTGGGAGTTGAGCTTGACTCCATCCTCAACCCAAAAAGGCCCCACAAGCTCATCTTTGATGATACCAGCCCAAACCAGTACTCCACCTCCACCTTGCTGGCGTCTGAGTCGGACTGGAGCTCTCTGCCCTTTACCAATCCCGCCATCTGGCCCATCAAGACTCACTCTCATTTCATCAGTCCATAAAACCTTAGAAAAATCAGTCTTGAGATATTTCTTGGCCCAGTCTTGACGTTTCAGCTTGTGTGTCTTGTTCAGTGGTGGTCGTCTTTCAGCCTTTCTTACCTTGGCCATGTCTCTGAGTATTGCACACCTTGTGCTTTTGGGCACTCCAGTGATGTTGCAGCTCTGAAATATGGCCAAACTGGTGGCAAGTGGCATCTTGGCAGCTGCACGCTTGACTTTTCTCAGTTCATGGGCAGTTATTTTGCGCCTTGGTTTTTCCACACGCTTCTTGCGACCCTGTTGACTATTTTGAATGAAACGCTTGATTGTTCGATGATCACGCTTCAGAAGCTTTGCAATTTTAAGAGTGCTGCATCCCTCTGCAAGATATCTCACTATTTTTGACTTTTCTGAGCCTGTCAAGTCCTTCTTTTGACCCATTTTGCCAAAGGAAAGGAAGTTGCCTAATAATTATGCACACCTGATATAGGGTGTTGATGTCATTAGACCACACCCCTTCTCATTACAGAGATGCACATCACCTAATATGCTTAATTGGTAGTAGGCTTTCGAGCCTATACAGCTTGGAGTAAGACAACATGCATAAAGAGGATGATGTGGTCAAAATACTCATTTGCCTAATAATTCTGCACGTAGTGTATATACATTTCTATAAATATACATGTACAAAGAGTTTTATAAAAGTGTGTTATATATATTTATATAAATATATATATAAAAAAAATATATAGATATATAATTAAATTCCCAACAGTGGTTATGGATCTATATAAAACCAAAACATATAATTTTATTTTAAGGGCAAAATGAAAATTATTTTCTTACTATATATCTATAAATATATTTACAAAAAAATTATATATATATATTTTTTATAAAATAAGTAATAAAAATAAAATGTTATTATATCAATAATTCATTTTTTTATCTATTAACATATGAACTAAACTATTAGCCTAATTTTTATTAATAGTATTAGTAACAGATAAAATTAAATATGTTTAATCCGTCAAGTTATGTTGTCAAATTATTGAAAAAATATTTACTTAATGTAATTATTTTTAATTTCCTTTTTTATCTACAACACTGAAATCAAAATATAAAATTATTGTATTTAATTTTTAAAAATATTTAGCAACTTAATATTATAAAAAAAATTATTTAAACATTTTAAAACATATAATAAAATTATAGTCATTTTTACAAATTAAAGTAAAACATTTTTGGAAAATATATATATTTAAAATAAAATGTGCATATATTTGTCTTTTTTTAAATATATTTTTTAATTGGTTCACAAATATTTATGTTCATTTTTTTTACTTAATTTGTCTAAATATAATTTAATAAATTCATATGACATTTAAAATAAAATGTAAAAAATATTTTACTAAGCTTCTAAATATACACATATATTTCAATAGTAAATATTATTAAATGGTAATAATATTAAAAATTACTAATAAATGTAAATTTGTATATATTTAAAAAATATATATCTTAATGGTGATTTAACTTTTTTTAAGATATACAAAAAATATATGATGCTAAATACAAATTTTTATTTAATTTATTTACAATTTAAACAAAAAATTATAAATTAAATTATATCAAATACATTTTTTTTCAAACGAACGATATTTTAATTTCATTTGAATGATTTTTTATTTTATTTTTAAATTAAAAATGTCAAATATATATTTACATAGACAGTGTTATCGAATATTAAATGTTTAACCCTTTAAGGACACAGGGCGTACGGGTACGTCCTGTGTATTTCCGATCACCGCCTCCCGGCGGGCGGTGATCGGAACAAGGTGCCTGCTCAAATCATTGAGCAGGCACCTTGGCTAAATGCGCAGGGGGGTCCCGTGACCAGCCGTGTCGGCGATCGCCGCAAACCGCAGGTCAATTCAGATCTGCGGTTTGCGGCATTACCTGCAGTTTGCGGCTGCTAGCGTCGTGTGCCATCGGGTCCCCATGCGGCTGTAGGGGGGACCCGATGGCATGGAAGGCAGCGCGATGCCTAAGGTCTAATTACTTCTGGTCAGTTTTTAAAACTAAGAGAATTGCGTTACATCTAATCTTTACAAAAAAGGTATTTATTTATTTTTTATTTATGTCAATAACTAAATTTTTGTATACAACATATAATAATAGCATGAATAATTTTTTTGTTTGTTTACACAGATTCTATAATAACAACAAGATGCCGGCTTCCATTGTGACAAAGTGTCATAACAAACCTGGACTTCGAGGACAAAGTCCTCATATAATAATGCATTATTTTCCTAATGATGTTGACCGTGGCTTTCACAAACAGGTCAAAACGTATGCTGACATTAATGGTGTTGCAAAAAAAATTGCTGAAGGAAGAAAATCAAACAAATATGTCATATGTTCCGAACACTTTGCTTAGGATTGTTATAGAGTCACTCATTATGGAAGAGTTTTGAACAGGGATGCTGTTCCAACCATCTTTCCTGATGTGGTTGACGGAGAAACTATTATTGAGGAAATTTTGAAAAAAAACAACTGGGCACTCGAGAAAGCGAGTTTGTGATACTGATTTCCCAACATCAAGAATTCAAGATAATCTTTCTCACGTTGAACCAATTCAACTTGAAATAGTGAAACCTGGTATGTGCAGTGTATTAACACAAACTGAGTACAATTTGAGCAATAGCAGTATTTTTTATCCACTTCACAATAATTGAATGAAGCACAATTATCAACACAACAGGAACCTTGCTTATTGAACCCGATTATGTCCACACCTCGACATCAAGGTGTACGTAGAGTTCTACAAAGCAGTCCTGGATTCTCCTCACCTCCCAAAAAAAAAAAATTAGGTTTGGGATTATTTAATCCGAATTCAAATTTTATGGACGAAATATGTCCTATATCGCTGATTCCACAGGAAATCTTGGAACAAGGTGAAGTTACTGAAGAGCAATTATCCATTGATGTAGATGAAAGCTTACAACACCAATCGGACTATCTACCAGGAAAATCATCTTTGGACTATTCTGAAAAATGTATGTGTGATTCATTAATCTGATCGATGCATGACATTTTTGAGCCCAGAAAACTTAGTAAATTACAAAAAATGGATTGTATTTGAGCGCTGCCTTGAACTATTTAAAAAACTTAAGTGTCAAAAATTCACAAATTGCCAATTTATGGTGAAATCCTGGACAAAAAATTATGATGGTTCCTATTGCAAATTTTAAGGGACTTGTACTGCCGGACATTCTTTTTTACTATTCGAAACACAACCAAAGATAGGACGTTACTCTGCCGGTAACATATTGACAGCTTCATCCATTCTTTTTTCTGGTCAACGAATTTTATAATATTTTTGGTTTATCATGTATTTCACCAACAACTTACTATAGATACCAGACAAGAATTTTATTTCCAGCAATCCATATAGCTTGGCAAAAATAAAAAAATTCAATCATCAGTATAGAAATTGGAAAAGCCCTTTGTGTTTCCGGTGATGGTCAATGCGACAGTCCTGGCCATAGTGCTAAGTACTGCAGTTATACAATTATGGACCTTGTAGTTAATTTTGAAGTTGTACAGCAGACTCAATGCTTATCCTCTGTGGCCATGGAGAAGTTTGGTTTTGAATGTGTTTTCAACCAAATGGCTGAAAAAGGATTGAAGGTAAAAATATTTGCATCAGATCGACATGTTGGAATCAGATCTAAAATTAAAAAAGATTTTCCATCCCTAATACACCAATTTGATGTCTGGCATTATGCTAAATCATTGAAGAAGAAAATGCTAACCACAGCAAAACTAAAATTCTGCAAAGAAATCACACCATGGATTGAAAAATTAATAATACATTTTTGGTGGTGTGTACAAACATGTGAAAACTCACCAGAATTTCTAAAAGCAAAATGGCTTTCACTACTGAATCATATAAAAAATGTACACACATGGGAAGGAGATTTGTATTTAGCATGCACGCACCAACCAATAGAAGACATTGACCGTGAAGTACTCTGGTTACAATTGGGAACTCCACCTTACACCAAGATCGAGGAAATACTAAATAGCAAGCAAATGCTGACTGATTTACCTCATCTGGCACATAACTGCCACACAGGGGAACTTGGAAATTTTCACAGTCTAGCTCTTAAATACCGCAGTAAACGGATTCACTTTGGAATTGATGGGATGGAAGCACGGACAAAACTGGCTGCAATGACACACAATAACAAATTTGGTTGTGACAGAGCTGTTGACCAAGTGTAAAAAAAAAAATGCAGAGCCAAATGGAACTTTTCGAACAGCTTTAAAAATTGCAAAAGGCAAGGGGAGATGGATTGTCCGGAACATCTATGAAAAAGCAAATGTCGACTATATAGAAAACATCCAAATTGATGTTATTAAATTAGTCAAAGAAGACATAAAAAGTGACTGGGTGTCTCGTGCACCAAATTTACCACCAAATCTTCTGAATGCTGAGAGACCATGTAAGGAGGACAAAAAAAACAACAATTAACTCGGTTTAGGACTCTGGCAATTGCAGAAAAAACACCAATTTTGGAATTTGAATAACATTTTGTATTTCAAATGAACTGCTTAACAATTTTTTTTTTCTATGGTTTTTAATTTATTGTTTTGTTATAGAAATATAGAATGTGTCGGCAGATAAGAACCATTTGGCCCATCTAGTCTGCCCAATATACTGAATACTATGGATAGCCCCTGGCCCTATCTTATATGAAGGATGGCCTTATGCCTATCCCATGCATGCTTAAACTCCTCCACTGTGTTTGCAGCTACCACTTCTGCAGGAAGGCTATTCCATGCATCCACTACTCTCTTAGTAAAGTAATACTTCCTGATATTACTTTTAAACCTTTGCCCCTCTAATTTAAAACTATGTCCTCTTGTAGCAGTTTTTCTTCTTTTAAATATTCTCTCCTCTTTTACCTTGTTGATTCCCTTTATGTATTTAAAAGTTTCTATCAAGTTAATCGCCTTGCATTGGTGTGGTGAGTGGTGTATCAGAAACGCGGCTGCCCAGCAAAGTTTGAGAAACTATGGGAACCGTGGCTGTCGTTTCGACGTCTGAATAGGAATGTGTAGCGGTATGCCTTTGTAACTTTCATGCTAACTTGGGGTGGGAAGGGAAGGATGGGGGGATGGGTGGAAATTTGAGTGCTGCTTACCGTTGGGTAACTTGATTGATGTTAGCCATATGAGAAATATGTTTCTGTGTCTTCTCTGTTTGTGATTTGTACAACAGTGTATTTGCATTGTAAACGCTCAATAAAAAAGATCTGATTTACAAAAAAAAAAGTTTCCATCATATCCCCTCTGTCTTGTCTTTCTTCCAAGCTATACATGTTAAGGTCCTTTAATCTTTCCTGGTAAGTTTTATCCTGCAATCCATGTACCAGTTTAGTAGCTCTTCTCTGAACTCTCTCCAAAGTATCAATATCCTTCTGGAGATATGGTCTCCAGTACTGAGCACAATACTCTAAATGAGGTCTCACTAGTGCTCTGTAGAGCGGCATGAGCACCTCCCTCTTTCTACTGGTAATTTCTCTCCCTATACACCCAAGCATTCTGCTAGCATTTCCTGCTGCTCTATGAAATTGCCTGCCGACCTTTAAGTCTTCTGAAATAATGATCCCTAAATCCCTTTCCTCAGATACTGAGGTTAGGACTGTATCACTGATTATATATTCTGCTCTTGGGTTTTTACGTCCCAGGTGCATTATCTTGCACTTATCAACATTAAATTTTAGTTGCCAGATTTTTGACTATTCCTCTAGTTTTCCTAAGTCCTTTTCCATTTGGTGTATCCCTCCAGGAACATCAACCCTGTTACAAATCTTTGTGTCATCAGCAAAAAGACACACCTTACCATTGAGGCCTTCTGCAATTTCACTGATAAAGATATTAAACAATATGGGTCCCAGAACAGATCCCTGAGGTACCCCACTGGTAACAAGACCTTGGTCTGAATATACTCCATTGACTACAACCCTCTGTTGCCTGTCCCTCAGCCACTGCCTAATCCCTTCAACAATATGGGAGTCCAAGCCCAAAGACTGCACTTTATTTATAAGCCTTCTATGTGGGACAGTATCAAAAGCCTTACTAAAGTCTAGATAAGCGATGTCTACTGCACCTCCTCCATCTATTATTTTAGTCATCCAATCAAAAAAAAACTATAAGAATAGTTTGACATGATCTCCCTGAAGTAAACTCATGCTGTTTTTCATCTTTCAATCCATGGGATTTTAGATGTTCCACAATCCTCTCCTTAACCCCTTCACGACTGCAATCTGTATATATACGTGATAGCTGCACATGCCCCGTGCAGCTACCACGTATATAAACGTTCTGGCAGCTCTTTAATCCAAGCGCTGCAAAGCGCTTGGATTAAAGCTTCTGCCCCTGCCCTGTATTCTGTCACGGACAGCATACAGTGCAGTAATGCCGGCAATGGACCAATCAGAGTGGCCCCTTGCCGGCAATCGATCCGATTGGTTAGTCTGTGCAGACTAACCAATCGGATCGCGGCAGTGTTAAAATGCCGGTTTCAGGCTCTGATCTGCGAAACAACTGAAAATATGTCATATTCTAGGTTCTTCAAAGTAGCCACCTTTTGCTTTGATTACTGCTTTGCACACTCTTGGCATTCTCTTGATGAGCTTCAAGAGGTAGACACCTAAAATGGTTTTCACTTCACAGGTGTGCCCTGTCAGGTTTAATAAGTGGGATTTCTTGCCTTAAAAATGGGGTTGGGACCATCAGTTGCATTGTGGAGAAGTCAGGTGGATACAAAGCTGATAGTCCTACTGAATAGACTGTTAGAATTTGTATTATGGCAAGAAAAATGCAGCTAAGTAAAGAAAAACGAGTGGCCATCATTACTTTAAGAAATGAAGGTCAGTCAGTCCGAAAATTGGGAAAACTTTGAAAGTGTCCCCAAGTGCAGTCACAAAAACCATCAAGTGCTACAAAGAAACTGGCTCACATGCGGACCGCCCCAGGAAAGTAAGACCAAGAATAACCTCTGCTGCGGAGGATACGTTCATCCGAGTCACCAGCCTCAGAAATCGCAGGTTAACAGCAGCTCAGATTAGAGACCAGGTCAATGCCACACAGAGTTCTAGCAGCAGACACCTCTCTAGAACAACTGTTAAGAGGAGACTGTGTGAATCAGGCCTTCATGGTAGAAAATCTGCTAGGAAACCACTGCTAAGGACAGGCAACAAGCAGAAGAGACTTGTTTGGGCTAAAGAACACAAGGAATGGACATTAGACCAGTGGAAATCCTGTGCTTTGGTCTGATGAGTCAAAATTTAAGATCTTTGGTTCCAACCACCATGTCTTCGTGCGACGCAGAAAAGGTGAACGGATGGACTCTACATGCCTGGTTCCCACCGTGAAGCATGGAGGAGGAGGTGTGATGGTGTGGGGGTGCTTTGCTGGTGACACTGTAGGGGATTTATTCAAAATTGAAGGCATACTGAACAAGCATGGCTACCACAGCATCTTGCAGCGGCATGCTATTCCATCCGGTTTGCGTTTAGTTGGACCATCATTTATTTTTCAACAGGACAATGACCCTAAACACACCTCCAGGCTGTGTAAGGGCTATTTGACCATGAAGGAGAGTGATGAGGTGCTGCGCCAGATGACCTGGCCTCCACAGTCACCGTACCTGAACCCAATCGAGATGGTTTGGGGTGAGCTGGACCGCAGAGTGAAGGCAAAAGGGCCAACAAGTGCCAAGCATTTCTGGGAACTCCTTCAAGACTGTTGGAAGACCATTTCAGGTGACTACCTCTTGAAGCTCATCAAGAGTGTGCAAAGCAGTAATCAAAGCAAAAGGTGGCTACTTTGAAGAACCTAGAATATGACATATTTTCAGTTGTTTCACACTTTTTTGTTATGTATATAATTCCACATGTGTTAATTCATAGTTATGATGCCTTCAGTGTGAATCTACAATTGTTATAGTCATGAAAATAAAGAAAACTCTTTGAATGAGAAGGTGTGTCCAAATTTTTGGTCTGTACTGTATGTATATCTAAGAAAATAATTAGCACTCCAGATGGATAGCTCAAGACCCACCGGAGCTTAGTGAATTAATAACGACGACACACACCTTGGTGCAACTCGAGAGCTATGTTTATCAAAAGAGGGGTAATAACAAAAAGTTTAACAAAATATGGTATACATGGATTGAACATTTTCATCTCACTGTTTAAAACATCTGAATGAGGAGGGAAAGAGATAAGGCAGTTATAGGTGGTAATACAGGAAAATGAGAATATTATAACATAAGGTGCCTTATAAAAATGCAATAAGTAGAAACTGCTGTGTGGGTGGCGTGAATGTGCATTGGATTGTGATCTGCAATACGCTGTGGACTCTCTTCTTTTTTCAGGGATCAACTGCACCTGGACTTTGGGGACGGGGAGGGGGGAGTGGGAGGGGGGGGGGGCTCGGGGTGGGTTTCTGTGTGTTTTTGCTTTTGTTCACATGAAAAATGAGAAAATTGGTCTTAAATAAAAAGATTTGATAAAAAAAAAAAGAAAATAATTAGCATTTTGCCATTAAAATAAAATTATATAGTAGATAAATATATATACATATATATATATATATATATATATATATGTCCCTATATTTAAAACATATGTTTTTGTTTTATATAGATCCATAACCACTGTTGGGAATTTATTAATATATATATATATATATATATATATAGGCAGGAAAAAAATTCCACGGCACCTCCAAGGCGTAAAATAAATTCTGGCTTTATTCACCAGACACGCAACGTTTCGATCCGCTCCCTGGGATCTTTCTCAAGCAGTGACAAAACATACTAGTGCACAGTGCATTTTTATACAGTTTCACATCATTAGTCAATCACAAAATTAATTATGCCGAAACCAAATCACAAAATAGTCAGCAAAATATATCCGTGTATAACATCAATAGGGTATTAGTCTGTGATACAACATATGTGTTATGGGCAGCATTGCCATGGAAATACAAATAAAAAATACATGTATCAGTGTATTACAAAGAAAAAATGTGGGGGTTCACTCAGCACAACCCTATGCAGGTGCACATTGCTATGGCGAAATACAGATACAAACGCAAAAACACAAATGCAATCACACTCTGCAACCAGCACTCTGCCCTGCCTCTAAGCTGGATGTTGAATGAGGCATTGGTGTACATTTTGGCCAAAGCGTAATAAGCCACTCACCACGTCAAGGTCGCCTCCATCAGTGGTCCCTAACACTAGTTCCTACCTGTTATGGGCCATGACAGCCACACAAAGTCCAGGGAGTGCAGGTACAGCATGCACGCCAAGCACACTCTGCTTTTAACCCCATCCGGTGCCATTACAGCTTTCATCGGATCCAGGGATGCAAGTACCAACATGCATGCTGAGCCCACTATATACTTCTCCTGGAGCCCTGCTTCCAGGGCAGACCAACTGGTCAGGTGTGCATGACTGCATGGAGATTGCCACGCCTCCAATATATATTACAAAGAAAAAAATGTGGGGGGTTCACTCAGCACAACCCTATGCAGGTGCACATTGCTATGGCGAAATACAGATACAAATGCAGAAACACAAATGCAATCGCACTATATATCAGTGTATAATCATCATAATAGTAACTTCACACATCTGTGGCTACCTTCATAATTATATATGATAGTGCAGGTGTACCTTAAAAAACAATTAAGCAGAGGAAGGTCCTAGAGCAGGCGCTGGAAGTGGTCCACATGGGATTCGGCGTGCAGGTCGATCAACTGTGCATGTCGCAGGACCTTTTAAAATATTCCGATCACGTGATCGTATCTCCGATCATGTGATCCCAGCTTCTGTGTTGAATATACAAGTGCTTGTGTAATCAGACGTCAAGCGTTCCACACTGGAACGCACATGTCTACGTAAGCCTTCCTGTCAGTAAGCTAGATCAGGCATCATGCGTTCCACAGGCTTATGGAACGCAAGCTTCTCCATAGGGACATGAAGTACATTCACAGGGGAGTCAGTATCCAAGCATGCACCGCGGTCCCTATCACTAGGTACACAGCACAATGTATGTCATATGAGTGGAATTTTCTGTAGTACTATTCTCATCAGTTTAATCCCTGTATGGTCCCCAATCTGGGATCCATTTATTAAATAGATTTTTCGAACGGGGAGATGGTTAAAAAAACGCTGGCTCCCTCCCCTTTGTTTGAATCCACGCCATGGTCACTGCGTCTGCGCCGTGCAATTTACTGTCACACCCGATATGAGTGGTATTTTCTGTAGTACTATTCTCATCAGTTTAATCCCTGTTACGTCCCATATCAGGCATTGCCTTTTGTGAAAAAATACACCAAACTGAATTGATTTTATGAATCGGGAGATAGAAAAAGCAGCTTGGTCGGTCCTCTTACTCCTAACTTGGGGCACTGTGCGTGCACGGAGCAATGTGCTGTGACACCCTACATGAGTGGTGTCTTAACTAGTACTATTCCTATCAGTTTAATCCCTGTTACATCCCCTATCTGGGGACGTGTGTTGAATTGATTAACCATTGTCGAATTAACAAACCATTACGACATCCTGAAATAATTTAGTTCTGAGCTCTGTACTTGCTTTGTATTGGAATTGATGGGGATTTTTTTAATTGTCTGCATTATTTCTAATAAACTATTAAGAGACTTTATTATGATTTTTTTTATTTTATGTATTAAAAACACATACAACTTTAAAAATATATATATTTTTTGTTTTTTCTATGAAAAATTATCCAGCCGATCGCTTTTGGTCTGATCATAATGAAGTAACGGCCTTATCATCTGGGGTGTGGCAACATTGCCAACACACTCATAGAGGTGATGATCGCTTCATTGTGATACGCAAGGCCCTTCACCACAACAAGGTAACGATCACGAAGGGGAATTGACACATGTATGTGCCTTTTTTCTTTTTTTTTTTTTTTTTTTTTTGCAGCCACAGTGCAGCACCAGAGGCCAGAATAATTAGGCATGTACACATGCCTGAAAAAAAATGTTATTGTTGCAGCCGCTGTTGTAGCAGTGGCCGGAAAAATTGATGTTTTCAAGGCAGAAAGGTGACTAAAACATTGCGGCTTGAACCCTAGTTGGTGGCGGAGAATTCACGAAAGTCATCCGGTATGCAGACATTAAATACAGCAGCGTGGGGACCATTTTGAGGCCAAGGCATGTCATCAGGCCTTTTGTTAGTCAAACGTATCCCCCACTGTCAGTCCCTTCGGTATCCATGCCTAATTCATCTTAATGAAGGTGAGGTAATCAACACTTTTTTGACCGAGGCGACTTCTTTTGTCAGTGACAATGCCTCCTGCTGCACTGAAGGTCCTTTCTGACAGGACACTTGAAGCGGAGCAGGCCAGAAGTTCTATCGCAAACTGGGATAGTTCAGGCCACAGGTCAAGCCTGCACACCCAGTAGTCAAGGGGTTCATCGCTCCTCAGAGTGTCGATATCTGCAGTTAAGGCGAGGTAGTCTGCTACCTGTCGGTCGAGTCGTTCTCTAAGGCTGGATCCCGAAGGGCTGTGGCGATGTGTAGGACTGAAAAAGCTCTGCATGTCCTCCATCAGCAACACATCTGTAAAGCACCCTGTCCTTGCCGCCGAGGTCGTGGTAGGAGGAGGATTACTTTCACCTCTTCCCCTGTTAGATTCCCGTTGTGCTGTGACATCCCCCTTATAAGCTGTGTAAAGCCTATTTTTTTGTTTGGTTTTGAACTGCTGCATCCTTTCTGACTTTCGGTAATTTGGTAACATTTCCGCCACTTTCTGCTTTTACCGGGGGTCTAGTAGCGTGGCCACCCAGTACAGGTCGTTCTCCTTCATCCTTTTTATACAAGGGTCCCTCAACAGACATGACAGCGTTAAAGACCCCATTTGCACAAGGTTGGATGCCGAGCTACTCATTTCCCGTTCCTCGTCCTCACTGATGTCATTGACGGTCTGTTCTTCCCCTCAGCCACGTACAACACCACGGGTCCCAGATAGGTGACAACAACGGGCACCCTGGGATGCCTGCTGTGGTTGGTCTTCCCCCTCCTCAAAGCCATATTCCTCCTCTGACTCCTCTTCCTCATACTCCTCATCCAGCATTGCCGCAGGTTCGGCAAGCAATGATGACAAGGCTTTCTGGTGGTGATGACGACCACAACTCTTCCTCTTCACACTCATCTACAGCCTGATCCAGCACTCTTCGCAGGGCACGCTCCAGGAGAAAACAAATGGGATGAGGTCGCTGATAGTGCCTTCAGTGCGACTGACTAGGTTTGTCACCTCCTCAAAACGACGCATGAGCCTACAGGCATTGCGCATGAGCGTCCAGTAACGTGGCAGAAAAATTCCCAGCTCCGCAGAGGCTGTCCTAGCACCCCGGTCATACAAATACTCGACGGCTTTTTCTTGTTGGAGCAGGCGGTCGAACATTAGGAGTGTTGAATTCCAACATCTTGGGCTGTCGCTAATCAAGCGCCTCACTGGCATGTTGTTTCGGCGCTGAATGTCTGAAAAGTGCGACATGGCTGTGTAGGAACGCCTGAAATGGCCACACACCTTCCTGGCCTGCTTGAGGATGTCCTTTAAGCCTGGGTACTTAGACACAAAGCATTGTACAATGAGATTCAACACATGTGCCATGCACGGCACATGTGACAACTTGCCCAAATTCAAAGCCGCCAACAAATTGCCTCCATTGTCACACACCACTTTGCCGATCTCCAGTTGGTGCGGGGTCAGCCACTGATCCACCTGTGCGTTCAGGGCGGACAGGAGTGCTGGTCCGGTGTGGCTCTCTGCTTTCAGGCAAGTCAGCGTGACACTGTCGTATCCGGGATGTGGAATAGCCCCTGGGGAACTGGGGGGATTCAGTTGATGTGCAGCCAGACGCTGCAGCAGAAGAGGTCTCAGCCGAGGAGGTTATCGAAGAGGATGGAGTAGGAGGAGTAGAGGAGGTGGCAGTAGGCCTGCCTGCAAGTCGTGGCGGTGTTACCAACTCCGCTGCAGAGCCACGCATTCCATGCTTGGCAGCCGTCAGCAGGTTGACCCAATGCGTAGTGTAGGTGATATACCTGCCCTGACCATGCTTTGCAGACCAGGTATCAGTGGTCAGATGCACCTTTGCCCCAACACTGTATGCCAGAGATGCCATGACTTCCTTTTCAATCACTGAGTAGAGGTTTGGGATTGCCTTTTTTGAAAAAAAAAAATTGTCCGGGTACCTTCCACTCTTTGAAGGCCTCAGACTCCACCAGCTGGTATGGTAAAAGCTGGCGGGCTAAGAGTTCCGTCAAGCCAGATCTCAGACGCCGGGCAAGGGGATGACTCTGTGACATTGGCTTCTTACGTTCAAACATTTCCTTTACAGACACCTGACTGTGGGCAGATGAGATGGAACTGCTGAAGGTGAGAGGCGGAGTGGCAGGTGGTTGAGAGGGGGCAAGGAGGACAGCAGTGGTTGACGTGGCTGAAGATGCTGGACCAGGAGGAGGATGGTGGCTTTGCGCTTGGGTGCTGCTTCTACAGGGAGTGCAGAATTATTAGGCAAATGAGTATTTTGACCACATCATCCTCTTTATGCATGTTGTCTTACTCCAAGCTCTATAGGCTTGAAAGCCTACTACCAATTAAGCATATTAGGTGATGTGCATTTCTGTAATGAGAAGGAGTGTGGTCTAATGACATCAACACCCTATATCAGGTGTGCATAATTATTAGGCAACTTCCTTTCCTTTGGCAAAATGGGTCAAAAGAAGGACTTGACAGGCTCAGAAAAGTTAAAAATAGTGAGATATCTTGCAGAGGGATGCAGCACTCTTAAAATTGCAAAGCTTCTGAAGCGTGATCATCGAACAATCAAGCGTTTCATTCAAAATAGTCAACAGGGTCGCAAGAAGCGTGTGGAAAAACCAAGGCGCAAAATAACTGCCCATGAACTGAGAAAAGTCAAGCGTGCAGCTGCCAAGATGCCACTTGCCACCAGTTTGGCCATATTTCAGAGCTGCAACATCACTGGAGTGCCCAAAAGCACAAGGTGTGCTATATTCAGAGACATGGCCAAGGTAAGAAAGGCTGAAAGACGACCACCACTGAACAAGACACACAAGCTGAAACGTCAAGACTGGGCCAAGAAATATCTCAAGACTGATTTTTCTAAGGTCTTATGGACTGATGAAATGAGAATGAGTCTTGATGGGCCAGATGGATGGGCCCGTGGCTGGATTGGTAAAGGGCAGAGAGCTCCAGTCAGATGCCAGCAAGGTGGAGGTGGAGTACTGGTTTGGGCTGGTATCATCAAAGATGAGCTTGTGGGGCCTTTTTGGGTTGAGGATGGAGTCAAGCTCAACTCCCAGTCCTACTGCCAGTTTCTGGAAGACACCTTCTTCAAGCAGTGGTACAGGAAGAAGTCTGCATCCTTCAAGAAAAACATGATTTTTATGCAGGACAATGCTCCATCACACGCGTCCAAGTACTCCACAGCGTGGCTGGCAAGAAAGGGTATAAAAGAAGAAAATCTAATGACATGGCCTCCTTGTTCACCTGATCTGAACCCCATTGAGAACCTGTGGTCCATCATCAAATGTTAGATTTACAAGGAGGGAAAACAGTACACCTCTCTGAACAGTGTCTGGGAGGCTGTGGTTGCTGCTGCACGCAATGTTGATGGTGAACAGATCAAAACACTGACAGAATCCATGGATGGCAGGCTTTTGAGTGTCCTTGCAAAGAAAGGTGGCTATATTGGTCACTGATTTGTTTTTGTTTTGTTTTTGAATGTCAGAAATGTATATTTGTGAATGTTGAGATGTTATATTGGTTTCACTGGTAAAAATAAATAATTGAAATGGGTGTATATTTGTTTTTTGTTAAGTTGCCTAATAATTATGCACAGTAATAGTCACCTGCACACACAGATATCCCCCTAAAATAGCTAAAACTAAAAACAAACTAAAAACTACTTCCCAAAATATTCAGCTTTGATATTAATGAGTTTTTTGGGTTCATTGAGAACATGGTTGTTGTTCAATAATAAAATTAATCCTCAAAAATACAACTTGCCTAATAATTCTGCACTCCCTGTACTCGTCATCATGTGTTGATCCCATAGGCGTTTGTAATGTGCGATCATGTGCCTTCGCAAAGAAGTTGTACCTAGGTGGATGTCGGATTTCCCATGACTCAGTTTCTTTTGGCACAGGTTGCAAATGGCATCGCTGTTGTCAGAGGCAGACACACAAAAAATGCCACACTGCTGAGCTTTGCAATGACGGCATTCTGGTGGTGGCAACAGCATGCGTTGATTGGCGTGCTGTCTGGCTAACCCCGGGTGCCGATACATGCTGTCTGACTGTGCCACTAGCTCCTTGCGACGACCTCCCCCTGCTTCCAACTCGTCTCCTCCTCTCTGTCTCCTCTTCTGAACTTTCCCCCTCTTCTTCTTCTCTTCGAGCAGGCACCCACGTGACATCCACGGATACATCGTCATCATCAACCACTTCACTTGTATCTGACACCTCAGCAAAGGAAGCAGCAGTGGGTACAACATCATCATCATCACACTGTACATCCATGTGTGTAATGCTGCCTGACAGACATATCCCTGTTATCTACATCCTCTGGCAATAATGGTTGCACATCACTAAATTCATCCAACTGATGTGTAAATAACTCCTCTGAGGGATCAAGTGAAGCGGCTGTGGTGGTAGTGGTGGTGGCGGGCGGGAGAGTAGTAACTTGAGAGCAGGTGACAAAAGCTGAGCTGGAGGAGGATGGTGCGTCAAGGTTCTTAGTGGAAGCTGTTGAAGATTGGGTGTCCTGTGTAAGCCAGTCAACTATTTTCTCCGAATTTTTGGGGTTCAGGGTACGTGGCCTCTGAACACTGGGCATTATTCCAGGGCCAGTGGAAGTCACAGCACCACGGCCACGACGGCCCCTGCGGGGTGGCCTGCCTCTGCCTGTCATTTTTTTTTTAGATAAGTGGTACTATTCGTGCAAGGTACTGTGCCACCCTATATAAGTGGTGGGCAGTGGGCACAGTACAGTCTGTGTGGGCCTGACACACACTGGCTTGCAACTGGGATTATATCACAGAAAAATATTAAATAAAATTTTTTTATTTGCAAGGTATTTGAGTGAGTGACACCCTGTAATGGTTTGAGTGGAGGCCTAGCCAATGGCCACAATACAGTCTGTGTGGGCCTGACACACACTGGCTTGCAACTGGGATTATATCACAGAAAAATATTAAATATATATTTTTTTTTATCTGCAAGGTACTTTCTGTCACATCCTGTATGAATGGTGTGCACACAGTGCTGTCTGTGACTGAGCCTGCAGCCTCTCACACACGGGCAGGCAACTGCAATATATGTTGGTAAGGCTGATTAGTCAGCCTGCATTTGTGGGAGGGGCGGAGGCTCTTCATATACGAGCCACACCCTCACTCACAGGTGTGTGTTTTCAGGTGCCCCACCCTCCCTCCCATATCTTCTCATTTCCACAGGGTATGCCGACTTATAGGCCTACCCACGATCATGGCTTAGGGCACACAACAAGCCATTTAGTCAGGTCAGCTAAGACACGCCTAGCTGGGTTAGGTTGTTCCCGTTGTTTTCTCCCTAGGGTTCTTCGGATACCTCTTGGCCGTAGCCATGACCACAAATAAATATATATATATATATATATATATATATATATATATATATACAGGGAGTGCAGAATTATTAGGCAAGATTTTTGAGGATTAATTTTATTATTGAACAACAACCATGTTCTCAATGAACCCAAAAAACTCATTAATATCAAAGCTGAATATTTTTGGAAGTAGTTTTTAGTTTGTTTTTAGTTTTAGCTATTTTAGGGGGATATCTGTGTGTGCAGGTGACTATTACTGTACATAATTATTAGGCAACTTAACAAAAAAACAAATATATACCCATTTCAATTATTTATTTTTACCAGTGAAACCAATATAACATCTCAACATTCACAAATATACATTTCTGACATTCAAAAACAAAACAAAAACAAATCAGTGACCAATATAGCCACCTTTCTTTGCAAGGACACTCAAAAGCCTGCCATCCATGGATTCTGTCAGTGTTTTGATCTGTTCACCATCAACATTGCGTGCAGCAGCAACCACAGCCTCCCAGACACTGTTCAGAGAGGTGTACTGTTTTCCCTCCTTGTAAATCTCACATTTGATGATGGACCACAGGTTCTCAATGGGGTTCAGATCAGGTGAACAAGGAGGCCATGTCATTAGATTTTCTTCTTTTATACCCTTTCTTGCCAGCCATGTTGTGGAGTACTTGGAAGCGTGTGATGGAGCATTGTCCTGCATGAAAATCATGTTTTTCTTACCTTGCAGACTTCTTCCTGTACCACTGCTTGAAGAAGGTGTCTTCCAGAAACTGGCAGTAGGACTGGGAGTTGAGCTTGACTCCATCCTCAACCCAAAAAGGCCCCACAAGCTCATCTTTGATGATACCAGCCCAAACCAGTACTCCACCTCCACCTTGCTGGCATCTGAGTCGGACTGGAGCTCTCTGCCCTTTACCAATCCAGCCATCTGGCCCATCAAGACTCACTCTCATTTCATCAGTCCATAAAACCTTAGAAAAATCAGTCTTGAGATATTTCTTGGCCCAGTCTTGACGTTTCAGCTTGTGTGTCTTGTTCAGTGGTGGTAGTCTTTCAGCCTTTCTTACCTTGGCCATGTCTCTGAGTATTGCACATCTTGTGCTTTTGGGCACTCCAGTGATGTTGCAGCTCTGAAATATGGCCAAACTGGTGGCAAGTGGCATCTTGGCAGCTGCACGCTTGACTTTTCTCAGTTCATGGGCAGTTATTTTGCGCCTTGGTTTTTCCACACGCTTCTTGCGACCCTGTTGACTATTTTGAATGAAACGCTTGATTGTTCGATGATCACGCTTCAGAAGCTTTGCAATTTTAACCACCTCCGGACCGCCTAACGCAGATGTGCGGTCCGGAGGTGGGGGCCCTGCGCAGAGTCACGCGCGCTCACAGGAACGGAAGGTAAGCGAGTGGATCTCCAGCCTGCCAGCGGCGATCACTCGCTGGCAGGCTGGAGATCCGAATTTTTTAACCCCTATCAGGTATATTAGACGCTGTTTTCATAACAGCGTCTAATATACCTCCTACCTGGTCCTCTGGTGGTCCCTTTTGTTAGGATCGACCACCAGAGGACACAGGTAGGTCAGTAAAGTCGCACCAAACACTACACTACACTACACCCTCCCCCCCATCACTTATTAACCCTTTATGAACCCCTGATCACCCATGATCACCCCATATAAACTCCCTGATCACCCCCCTGTCATTGATAACCCCCCTGTCAGGCTCCGTTCAGACGTCCGTATGATTTTTACGGATCCACGGATACATGGATCGGATCCGCAAAACACATGCGGACGTCTGAATGGAGCCTTACAGGGGGGTGATCAATGACAGGCGGGTGATCACCCATATACACTCCCTGATCACCCCCTGTCATTGATCACCCCCCTGTAAGGCTCCATTCAGACGTCCGCATGATTTTTACGGATCCATGGATACATGGATCGGATCCGCAAAACACATGCGGACGTCTGAATGGAGCCTTACAGGGGGGTGATCAATGACAGGCGGGTGATCACCCATATACACTCCCTGATCACCCCCCTGTCATTGATCACCCCCTGTAAGGCTCCATTCAGACGTCCGCATGTGTTTTGCGGATCCGATCCATGTATCCATGGATCCGTAAAAATCATGTGGATGTCTGAATGGAGCCTTACAGGGGGGGTGATCACCCCCTGTCATTGATAACCCCCCTGTAAGGCTCCATTCAGACGTCCGCATGTGTTTTGTGGATCCGATCCATGTATCCATGGATCCGTAAAAATCATGCGGACGTCTGAATGGAGCCTTACAGGGGGGGTGATCAGTGACAGGGGGGTGATCACCCTGATCACCCCCTGTCATTGATCACCCCCCTGTAAGGCTCCATTCAGACGTCCGCATGTGTTTTGTGGATCCGATCCATGTATCCATGGATCCGTAAAAATCATGCGGACGACTGAATGGAGCCTTACAGGGGGGGGGGGTAATCAGTGACAGGGGGGTGATCAGCCCATGGTATTCCGTGAGGGGCACGGCGAGTTCCTAGAATTTTTTATTTTTTGTCACAAGTTAGCGGAAAATGATGATTTTTCTTTTTTTTTCTTTTTTCCTTACAAAGTCTCATATTCCACTAACTTGCGACAAAAAATAAAAAATTCTAGGAACTCGCCGTGCCCCTCACGGAATACCTTGGGGTGTCTTCTTTCCAAAATGGGGTCACTTGTGGCGTAGTTATACTGCCCTGGCAATTTAGGGGCCCAAATGTGTAAGAAGTACCTTGCAATCAAAATGTGCAAAATGTCACCGAAACAGACCTTGAGAGAAAGAAATCTAATGTTTGCATCCCCTAATGGCTCAAACGGGTTATTGCACAGCTGGTCTAGTACAATCGAAAGGTCACATTTCAGAACCGGGTCTATGACTTGGGGTCTGATCTTTTGTATCGCCTTCACAAATCCTTGCACTAGAGGCTCATTTGATCATTTCTTATCTAGTGCAGCTGATAAGGCCGGTCTGAACCTTTATCGTTCCTGGTTTTAGCCTTTTTTCAAAGCCTTGCTGCAGGAAATTCAAAATATCTTGATTCAAGGGATGTTCTGCAGATACATGATTTCTATCACAAAAAAGGCTCTTTTAACACCTTATTTCTATTCTGTCTTCTAGACTGTAATAAAGTGTTCATCACCGCTTCTGAAAGACCTTCTTTAATCAAAATGGAGTGGCCAACTTCCAGGCTGTCAATTGTAACTGGCGTCATTTGTTGCCCTGGGTTACCGGGTGTGGGATTTCTGGGATTTTCTAGAACGTGTTGCGGATCATCTTTATCAGAGATGTGAACCATGCCCACTTGGGCCAGTATGGTCCCGTTTGATCTTTTGCAAGACCTTTGGGATCATTGGAATGGGTGGAAGCACATAGGCTAGCTTGAAGTGCCATGGAGCTGAGAGGGCATCCGATGCCCAGGGATTGTGCTCATTGAACAGAGAACAGAATCGTCCCGCCTCCTTGAGGAGAGTTAAGGATTTGGTACCTCCCTGACAATTGATGTACAAGACTGTGGTGACATTGTCCAACTTTATTCTCACTACTTTCCTCTGTAGGGAGAAGTGAAACTGCAGGAGTGCATTGTAGATTACCCTCATTTCTCTGAGATTAGAGGGTAGAGAACACTCCAAACTGACACCAGCCTTGTTTGTCTCAAGACCTGTATGTCCTGTAACAGAAGAATCACTCTCTGTGGAGGAAGAGATGCAGTCATTGTCGTGTCTAAGAAAAATCCTTGAAACTATTTTTGTTAAGCTGGCTTTATGTTGGACTTTTGCCAATTTATGATCCAACCCAATGACTGTAGTCTCTGGAAAATAATTTGTAGCACTTTCTTTATTGTCGGCTTTCACCAGCCAGTTATAAAAATCCCAAGTTCTCTCAGACCTGCTGCTACCACCTTTTTGAACAGAGCTAACAAGATTCCGAAGGGCAGTGATGTGAACTGAAGATGATAGAGTTTTACCGCAATTCGTAAGAATTTTCTGTGTTTTTTGTGTATAGGGATGTGCGGTTACGCGTCTTTTAAATCGATCATGGCAAGGTAATCTCCAGGCTGCAATACGTTTAGTGTCAACTGTATTGTTTCTATACTGTTGTGCATTTTCATAGGTATAAAACATTTATATCAAAATATCCTAATTATAGTGGATTTAATATATAATAGGTCATGTTGTGTTATAGTCACCATTGTGTATGTATTTTAAAGTAGGCCAAAAGAGGTTCATGGAAAGAACAAAGTTTATGCTGTTTTTTTTTCTCTGTAGATGTACCAGTCTGAGAAGAGTCGTTCTTGTCTCCTTGTGGATTTATGACTGAGATAAGGATATTTTCTAGATGCATTTGGTGCTAATTATCCCTATGGTTTAATGTCTGTTGATGAAGCAGAAAATCTGTGTTGTATACAGTACAGACCAAAAGTTTGGACACACCTTCTCATTCAAAGAGTTTTCTTTATTTTCATGACTATGAAAATTGTAGATTCACACTGAAGGCATCAAAACTATGAATTAACACATGTGGAATTATATAGATAACAAAAAAGTGTGAAACAACAGAAAATATGTCATATTCTAGGTTCTTCAAAGTAGCCACCTTTTGCTTTGATTACTGCTTTGCACACTCTTGGCATTCTCTTGATGAGCTTCAAAAGGTAGTCACCTGAAATGGTTTTCACTTCACAGGTGTGCCCTGTCAGGTTTAATAAGTGGGATTTCTTGCCTTATAAATGGGGTTGGGACAATCGGTTGCGTTGTGGAGAAGTCAGGTGGATACACAGCTGATAGTCCTACTGAATAGACTGTTAGAATTTGTATTATGGCAAGAAAAAAGCAGCTAAGTAAAGAAAAACGAGTGGCCATCATTACTTTAAGAAATGAAGGTCAGTTAGTCCGAAAAATTGGGAAAACTTTGAAAGTGTCCCCAAGTGCAGTCACAAAAAACATCAAGCGCTACCAAGAAACTGGCTCACATGCAGACCGCCCCAGGAAAGGAAGACCAAGAGTCACCTCTGCTGCGGAGGATAAGTTCATCCGAGTCACCAGTCTCAGAAATCGCAGGTTAACAGCAGCTCAGATTAGAGACCAGGTCAATGCCACACAGGGGTCTAGCAGCAGACACATCTCTAGAACAACTGTTAACAGGAGACTGTGTGAATCAGGCCTTCATGGTAGAATATCTGCTAGGAAACTACTGCTAAGGACAGGCAACAAGCAGAAGAGACGTGTTTGGGCTAAAGAACACAAGGAATGGACATTAGACCAGTGGAAATCTGTGCTTTGGTCTGATGAGTCCAAATTTGAGATCTTTGGTTCCAACCACCGTGTCTTTGTGCGATGCAGAAAAGGTGAACGGATGGACTCTACATGCCTGGTTCCCACCGTGAAGCATGGAGGAGGAGGTGTGATGGTGTGGGGGTGCTTTGCTCGTGACACTGTTGGGGATTTATTTAAAATTGAAGGCATACTGCATGGATACCACAGCATCTTGCAGCAGCATGCTATTCCATCCGGTTTGCGTTTAGTTGGACCATCATTTTTTTTTTTTCAACAGGACAATGACCCCAAACACACCTCCAGGCTTTGTAAGGGCTATTTGATCATGAAGGAGAGTGTTGGGGTGCTGCACCAGATGACCTGGCCTCCACAGTCACCGGACCTGAACCCAATCGAGATGGTTTGGGGTGAGCTGGACCACAGAGTGAAGGCAAAAGGGCCAACAAGTGCTAAGCATTTCTGGGAACTCCTTCAAGACTGTTGGAAGACCATTTTAGGTGACTACCTCTTGAAGCTCATCAAGAGAATGCCAAGAGTGTGCAAAGCTGTAATCAAAGCAAAAGCTGTAATCAAAGCAGTAATCAAAGCAAAAGGCAGTGTATTGACGCGAGGTATGAGGTATAAATTACAGGTCGTAACTATATATCAGTCCACTGCTGTGTATACTATATATCTGTACACACTGTGCAGTGAGCAGGACACTAGTACAATGCAGTGGGTCAGGATAGATATGTGTATAAGTCTATAGTAGTTCATGACGCCAATTGCACCTTGCGCAGGTACTGTAGGAGGGCCCTTTAAGATGTTATAACTCACGTACCAGGTGAGGAATGTCAGAGGGGGATAATGTCTCTGTGTAGCAGATATGGTAGTGTCAACGGTGTCTCCTACCTTGGTATGGCTGGACTCCTGGATCCTGGCTCACTTGCAATAAATTGAGTGTTGTTAATAGGAGTAATTGAGGAACTTTGGTAGCAGTAAATAAGATCCAAACAGGTAATATGATCCAACTTGTCTTTACTGAATGGCAGCTTTAAATCCATACAAGTTACAGCAATAGTCTTGGGTCCCAGTAGGTATAGGCAACGTATGGCAGGGATCAATATCTCTTCTGCTTCCATACTATGTGCCTGGATAATCTGGCAGGTATCTATCTTCTGCTCTGTCTGTCTTCTGCTTGTAATGGGCCTGACTAGCTGAGGAGGAATTTGAGTTCTCCTGGACTTTGGACGTATTCACAGCTTGGCTCACAGGGAATGCTTCTTCCTGGAGGCTGGAGATGGCTGCTTTTCTTGTCAATCAGCTGAGGCTGATGGCTCAAGCTGGGAAGGGTGATCTTTGCCTCAGCCGAGGCTCGATCCTGTCTTGGGATCCCTGTTTCTGGGAGCTCCTACTAACACAGCCTTCCCCTGGAAGGGAGAGGTGGACAAAACTGTCCCTAACTGGTTTTTCCCTCCCTTGCCGCAGGGCGTGGGAAACGCCACTTCCCTTAACCTCTTAAGGACACATGACGTACCGGTACGTCATGATGTCCTGGTACTTAAGGACACATGACGTACCGGTACGTCATGAATGGTTCCGATCACCGCCGCTCGGCGGGCGGTGATCGGAACCCGGTGCCTGCTCAAATCATTGAGCAGGCACCTGGGGCAAATGCACCGGGGGGTCCTGTGACCCCCCCATGTCGGCGATCGCAGAAAACCGCAGGTCAATTCAGACCTGCGGTTTTCAGCGTTTCCGGGTTATTCGGGTCTCTGAAGACCCGATAACCCGGAACAGGATGGTGATGGTGGTGTGATTTCACTCCACCAATCACCATCCAGCGATCCTGAGTGGTGATGGTGACATCATCACTCAGGATCGCTTTCTGATTGGTCAGTGGGCGGTCCGGCGGCAGATTCAAAAGAGGCAGGCGCTCCTCTCCTCCTCCTTTTGTGTTCCGGAGCCGGAGGAGAGAGGAGCTGCCTGCACGTGTCTGCTGCCGCTGCCTGCACCCGATCTGTGCCCCCAGGACCCGATCTCTGCCACCAGCACCCCCCATCAGGTACATAGGGACAGCTAGGGAAAGTTTGGGTTAGGCAGGGAAAAAAAGGGAAAGTTAGTTTTTTTCACTTTTCATTGCATCACCCTAGTTAGGGTGTCTGGGGTCCACAGCACAGCTGTGTGACCCTAGACCCCCCAGGGGTGCTGCCACTTGCCCCCCCCCTCCCCCCCCCCCACTTTTTTGGGGTGCAGGATTATTATTATTTTTTTGTGTTCGCTGACTGTGGCCGGCACTCTTAGTGTCCGGCCACTGTTAGCGCATCGCACACCCCACCGCTGATCAACTTCGGACGGTTGATCAGCGGTTTTGAATTTTTTTTTCCACATTTTTTGGCCTTTTTTTTAGTCAGTTTATTTCAGTTTTAGGGTGAGTTCGTGAACACCCGTGCCCCCACACACACGCACACAAAATAAAGAGTTACACACACGCACATATACACGCAGACACACACTCCCCTATGGCCCGCCGGACGTTCTCGGCCGAGGAGGCATACGCCCAGCTTGCCTCCGAATCCGAGAGTCCCAGTGAGGATGAGGATGACCCCACATTCCTGTTGTCATCCGCATCCTCCTCATCATCTAGCGATGATGATGAGCCCCCAAGGCGGCGGAGACGCCGCCAGGCGGAGCAAGGGGACCGCCATGTTAGGGACCCTGTGGCCCAGCCTAGTACGAGCAGCTCTGGGGCTCGTACTGGTTTCCCGACCCACCAGTTAAATCCACCGGAGCACCCTGCCGGTGAATTTGTCTGGTGTAGCCCAGAGCGATACGAGCCCGTGATTCCTGATTTTGTAGGCCAATCAGGAATCCAGATTTCCACAGTGGGCTACACTGAATATGACTTTTTTCGTCATTTTTTCAGTGACCCACTGGTAAATCTGATGGTGGAGCAGACGAATCTGTACGCCCAACAGTTCGTCGCTCAACACCCGGGCTCCTTTTTGGCCAGGCCCGGTGGCTGGACGCCGGTCAGTGCAGCCGAAATGAGGACATTTTGGGGCCTCGTGCTGCATATGGGCCTGGTCAAGAAACCCAGTGTCAGGCTGTACTGGAGTGGGGACGTCCTATACCAGACCCCACTTTACAGTACAGCCATGACACGCTCCCGGTTTGAGGCCATTCGGAAATGTCTGCATTATTCCGATAATGCAGCATGTCCCCCCCGAGGTGATCCTGCCCATGACCGTCTGTACAAGATACGGCCGGTCATCGATCACTTTGGGGCCAAATTCATGGAGGCCTATGTACCTGGAAGAGAGGTCGCGGTTGATGAGTCTCTCATTGCGTTCAAGGGGAGACTCATTTTCCGCCAGTATGTGCCCACCAAGCGAGCGAGGTATGGCGTGAAGCTATACAAAATTTGTGAGAGTACCTCAGGGTACACTTACAAATTTCGTATATACGAGGGGCGAGATTCCCGGATTCAACCCCCAGAATGTCCCCCCACTCTGGGTGTTACCGGGAAACTTGTGTGGGACCTTATGTTCCCACTGCTGGATAAGGGTTACCACCTTTACGTGGATAACTTTTATACCAGTATCCCCTTGTTCCAGTCCCTTGCCGCCAGATCCACGTTCGCTTGTGGGACCGTGCGGAAAAATCAACGCGGCCTCCCTGCCCTCCCCCTCCAGGTACCTATCCCCAGGGGTGAGACCCGTGCCCTTACCACTGGAAACCTGTTGCTGGTCAGGTATAAGGACAAGAGGGATGTCCTTATGCTGTCCACAATTCATGGTAACGGCATCACCCCTGTCCCTGTGCGAGGTACCGCGGCAACGGTCCTCAAGCCCGATTGTATCGTCGCCTACAATCGGTATATGGGAGGAGTTGATCTCTCTGATCAAGTCCTCAAGCCATATAACGCCATGCGCAAAACCCGGGCATGGTACAAAAAAGTTGCGGTCTACTTGGTGCAGGTTGCCATGTACAACTCTTTTGTACTATCCCGAAGCGCTGGCAGCACAGGGACATTCCTCCAGTTCTATGAGGCAGTCCTCAAGGCCCTGATCTTTTCGGACCAGGAAAGAGCAGGCCGGAGTACCTCGGGAACTGTAGGCGCCCAGATCGTCCCTGGCCAACACTTTCCAGGTGTGGTCCCCCATACTGGAAAGAAGGGACGAACCCAAAAAAGGTGCAGAGTGTGTCACAGGAGGGGGATACGGAAGGACACCACAACTCAATGTGACACGTGCCCCGATCATCCGGGCCTCTGCATTATTGGTTGCTTCAGGGAGTATCACACTTCCATGGAGTACTAAATTTATATCCCAATTTAGGACTGACATGGGATAAAAAAAAAAAATGGTTCTCAGACTTGAGACACCCAAAAAAACTATAATTTATTAAAAGTAGACATATTAGGTATCGCCGCGTCGGTAATAATCTCCTCTATAAAAATACCCCATGATCCAACCCCCCCAGATTAACACGGTCCAAAAAAAAAAAAAAAAGTGCAAAAAAAGATTTTTTTTTGTCACCAAACATAACAAAAAATTTAATAGCAAGCGATCAAAAAGTCATATAGCCCCCAAAATAGTGCCAGAAAAACCGTCCGCTCGTCCCGCAAAAAATGAGCCCCCACATAAGATAATCAGATAAAAAATAAATAAAAAAAATGACACCTAGACTTTAGAGATACCAAAAAAATGTTTGGGTATCAAAAAGGATAATATAGTCAAAAACCTAAATAATTATAAAAAAAGTAGACTTATTAGGTATCGCCGCGTCCGTAAGAATCTCCTCTATAAAAATATCCCATGACCCAACCCCCCAGATTAACACGGTTAAAAAAAAAATATGAAAACGGTGCCAAAAACTCCATTTTTGGCACTTTTTCATTTCAATCAGTTTTTTTCGGTAACAAAACAAGGGTTAACAACCAAACAAAAGTTAATATTTATTACCCTGATACTGCAGTTTACAGAAATGCCATATTTGTGGTCGTAAACTGCTGTATCAGTAAAAGGGAGGCCGCAAAAGGAAAGGACCGACATGGTTTCTGGAAGGCCGATTTTGATGGCCTTTTTTATTGACACCATGTCCCTTTTGAAGCCCCCCTGATGCCCCCCTAGAGTAAAAACTCCCTAAAAGTGACCCCATCTAAGAAACTACACCCCTCAAGGTATTCAAAACTGATTATACAAACTTTATTAACCCTTTAGGTGTTCCTCAACAGTTAATGGCAAATGGAGATGAAATTTCAGAATCTCAATTTTTGGTAACCTTGCCTCACAAAAATGTAATATAGAGCAACCAAAAATCATATGTACCCTATAAATAGTCCCCCAAATAATGCCACCTTATCCCATAGTTTCCAAAATGGGGTCACTTTTAGGGAGTTTCTACTCCAGGGGTGCATCAGGGGGGTTGAAACAGGACACGGTGTAAATAAACCGGTCCATAAAAATCAGCCCTCCAAAAACCAAACGGCGCACCTTTCACTCTACGCCCCGCTGTGTGGCCGTACAGTAGTTTACGGCCACATATTGGGTGTTTCTGTAAACGGCAGAGTCAGGGCAATAAAGATACAGTCTTGTTTGGCTGTTAACCCTTGCTTTGTTAGTGGAAAAAATGGGTTAAAATGGAAAATTAGACAAAAAAATCTAATTCTCAAATTTCATCCCCATTTGTCAATAACTCTTGCGCAACGCCTAAAGGGTTAACGACGTATGTAAAATCAGTTTTGAATACCTTGAGGGGTGTACTTTCTTAGATGGGGTCACTTTTAGGGAGTTTCTGCTCTAGGGGTGCATCAGGGGGCTTCAAATGGGACATGGTGTAAATAAACCAGTCCATAAAAATCAGCCTTCCAAAAACCATACGGCGCACCTTTCACTCTACGCCCCGCTGTGTGGCCGTACAGTAGTTTACGGCCACATATTGGGTGTTTCTGTAAACGGCAGAGTCAGGGCAATAAAGATACAGTCTTGTTTGGCTGTTAACCCTTGCTTTGTTAGTGGAAAAAATGGGTTAAAATGGAAAATTAGACAAAAAAATCTAATTCTCAAATTTCATCCCCATTTGTCAATAACTCTTGCGCAACGCCTAAAGGGTTAACGACGTATGTAAAATCAGTTTTGAATACCTTGAGGGGTGTACTTTCTTAGATGGGGTCACTTTTAGGGAGTTTCTGCTCTAGGGGTGCATCAGGGGGCTTCAAATGGGACATGGTGTAAATAAACCAGTCCATAAAAATCAGCCTTCCAAAAACCATACGGCGCACCTTTCACTCTACGCCCCGCTGTGTGGCCGTACAGTAGTTTACGGCCACATATTGGGTGTTTCTGTAAACGGCAGAGTCAGGGCAATAAAGATACAGTCTTGTTTGGCTGTTAACCCTTGCTTTGTTAGTGGAAAAAATGGGTTAAAATGGAAAATTAGACAAAAAAATGAAATTCTCAAATTTCTTCCCCATTTGCCAATAACTCTTATGCAACACCTAAAGGGTTAACGACGTATGTAAAATCAGTTTTGAATACCTTGAGGGGTGTAGTTTCTTAGATGGGGTCATTTTTGGGATGTTTCTATTATCTAAGCCTCACAATATGACTTCAAACCTGAACTGGTCCATAAAAAGTGGGATTTTGAAGATTTCTGAAAAATTTCAAAAATTTGCTTCTAAACTTCTAAGCCTTGTAACATCCCCAAAAAATAAAATATCATTCCCAAAATGCTACAAACATGAAGTAGACATATGGGGAATGTAAAGTCATCACAATTTTTGGGGGTATTACTATGTATTACAGAAGTAGAGAAACTGAAACTTTGAAATTTGCTAATTTTTGCAATTTTGGGGTAAATTAGGTATTATTTTGTGCAAAAAAAATAATTTTTTTGACTTCATTTTACCACTGTCATGAAGTACAATATGTGACGAAAAAACAATCTCAGAACGGCCTGGATAAGTCAAAGCGTTTTAAAGTTATGTGCACTTAAAGTGACACTGGTCAGATTTGCAAAAAATGGCCTGGTCCTTAAGGTGAAATAAGGCTGTGTCCCTATGGGGTTAAACAGGGGGGAACAGAACAGAACTGGAATGTTCTATTCTGAATGGCCATAACAGTAAAACAATGCCGCCACCTGCTGATAGACCTGAAACATCACAAAGGAAAATATAACATTTAAAATGGTTTCAACTGCACAGTAGTGAATGACATCAGGAAAAACACATCAGTTGACATTATTAAGGCTCTTAGCAGATTGTAGCAGGGTAAAAGTGTTAGTAATCCCACTCTGGGATATTACATTCCCCCTTACTTTGAATCAAGCAGTCCTCGGCTTGTGCTTGGGATAAGAGGAATGAGCTCTGAGGGTACCCAAATACATACAAAGGGCTGCCTGAAATACATATAATGACATATATAGACAAATATGAAACGGCTATCCCCAGGCTCTTGCCCGCTAGAGTAAGGTGTCCAACACACAGTTTTCTTCTCTTGGTATAACCAGGTAACCTAAATACTGCACAAAGCAAGCATCACTGACTGACTTTGTATGTCCTGAGCTCTGTAGACACCAAAGAAAGCATGGGGGTGTCTTTACTCTGTAATCCCGCCATTGTGTAATGAAATACAGGCAAATAGAAGGGTGGCTTTATCCTGTAGTCCCTTACCTGCACCAAAGTCTGAGAAATTTGGCTTATAGCACGATCACTATGGTGACTATGGGGTAGCTAAATTGTGGCTCTAAGGTTTTAGGTACCATACCTTAGGCAAAAGGCTCAGAAGGGGAGGCATCCTTCATCTCTGCATACTTCTGACAATGTCACAGGAGGGGGGTCTTTAATCCTGTGCACTCCTGGAAATGAGACATCTCAGGATGGGAACAATCCTGAACATAAAACAAGCGGGAAGGAGCAGCCTAGGGCTTCTAACGATTCCCGAAGCAGCAGGGGTACCTGTGAAGTAACTGGATCTGCCTGGACTTACCACTTGGTCCTACCCGGGTGTAGGCCTTTAGTATACAATGTCCCTATGATGACAGTCCATACAAGGGTGAGAGAATAAGAGCTGTAAAAAGGCACACTTTAAGTAAGTTGTTACAATGTTGTTAAGTGCAATGGTTAAGTGCAATCATGGCAAACAATGCATAAATTCACATTGCTGTAAAAGAGTCCATACAATGGGCACAAATACTTGAACGTTGCTCAACCTGTAAACATGTAAGCAAAATTAGTGCAATATTTAAACAGTCACAAAGAGCTCAGGTACACGTTTGAGTCCTTTCTTTGGGTGCAAGCTTGTAACGTTGCATAACTTCTATCAAATAGGAAAAAACACAAAAATAAAAAATAATTTGTAATCCAGTATGAAGTATGGTTTGGCTGATAGATGGAGTCCATTAAGTCCATGCACAAAAAGGTGAGATGAAAACGGGGCAAAATGTCAACAATAAACAGTAGGCAATGTGTCTTACCAATCAAAATGTGCCCATGGCTTGGCTCCTATTGTCCCTGTAACTAAAGGTCCATCTCAAAGAATTCCTGATAACGGGCAGGTGGTTTACCTTTACTGGTCCGTTGGAATCTCCGCAAGGACGGTTCTTCTGCTTTTCCCGGGGTAGAAGTAGAGTCTTGCACTTGTGCAGGAGGATCAGCTGTCTGACTTGAAGTAATCTCAGCAACTGGCATCGGGACTCTATATTGAGGCTGGAGTAACCACTGAAGGGGGTCAAGCATGGAATGCGACTCTGGTGGAGTCTTACTTTCTGAAGACAATGGCAGCTCAGTTAATGTATCCTCTTCTTCTGGCTGTTCTTGAACAGGTTCCTGTAGGCATTTCTTGAGTCTGTTACAATGGACTTGCTGAGTACCTTTATCCTCTCTCTGGATTTGGTAGACCTCTGTTTTGGGAATGGCCACTATTGTATATGACTCACGCTGCCAGCGACTATCCAGTTTTCTTAGAGGGTGATTGTTTTTTAGCCAGACCTGCACTCTAGGTTGTAAGGGCCCAGCATGGGCATGCATATCAAAGTTCTGTTTTTGTTGAGCATTCTCTATTTTAGAGTCCACTATTTCTTTAGCATCCTCCAAGCACTTCTGATGCTCTTTGACCCACTCCAATTGGGGAAGGAGTCAGTTTCCCTGAGGGTGGTATGCAGTAGTTCTCAGTTTTTTGAAGTGGTGCAAGGCACAAAGTTCATAGAATAACTGAGACTCGAACACGGATCCCTGATCAGTGAGTATTTTGTCAGGACACCCATACGGCAGAATGAAGCTCCTCCACATGGCAGCAGCTGTAGTTTTTGCAGTTAAGTCCTTTACAGGTACAGCCACAACAAACTTAGTATAGTGGTCTATGATGGTCATCGTATAGACATACCCGGATCTGCTGGGTTCCAGTTTCACGTTGTCGATTGCCACAATTTCAAGAGGACCTTTACTCACTATTGGATGAAGGGGGGCTCGCTGATCATGTCTTTCACCTTTCGCCACCGCACAAGTAGGACACTGTCGACACCAGGTTTCAATATCACTTCTCATGCCGATCCAGTAGAAACGTCGTCTGATGGTGGCTTCTGTTTTTTGGATTCCAAAGTGACCAGACCGGTTATGGTACATGTCCATCACCATCTTGGCATCTCTTCGAGGCACCACTATCTGGTGGAGGCACTCACAGGTGACTGGATCAAGCGTTCTCCTTAGGAGTAGGTCTCTTTGTAGGAAGAGTAGTTTCTGTTGTCGCCAGAGGCAAACTAGCTCTGAGTCAGCTCTCCGCCGTCGGATTCTCTCCGGTATGCGCCCGCTGTAAAAATAATCCAACAGTTCTCCAATGGCTCTGCTCTCTGATTGTAGTTTAATCCAGAGTTCCTTCTCAACTGGAGGTGAGGGGTCACAGGTCTGTGGAAAACACATGTCTTGAGAGATCGGGCGCCTAGTGTGTAGGGCCTCCTGTCGGGCAAATCGGGAGTAGAATATTGGCATCTCCACATCTTCCCACTGATCATCAGTAGAAACTGGTTCTTTCTGGGCAGGTAGCCTGGACAAAGCATCGGCATTGTCATTGGATTTCCCAGTACGGTACTTAATGGTAAAGTTGAAGTTGGCCAGTCTAGAGGCCCATCTTTGTTCTAGAGCTCCCAGATGTGCAGTGTTCAAGTGAGCTAACGGATTATTGTTGGTGTAGACTGTGAAAGGTGTAGCAGCTAGGTAGTCCTTGAATTTCTCAGTGACAGCCCAGACCAAGGCTAGGAACTTCAGTTTGAACGAACTGTAGTTATGGTCATTCCGCTCTGGCTCTCGTAAAGATCTGCTGGCATAGGCGATGACTCTTTCAGTTCCAGCTTGCGTCTGAGATAGTATAGCTCCCAAACCTTTCTTACTTACATCAGTATAGAGGCAAAATGGTAGGTTGTAGTCAGGATAACCCAGAACTGGAGGTTCTGTAAGTTTTTCTTTCAACAGTTAGAAAGCAGCTTCTCTCTCTTCATTCCATTCCACTGGTATCTTGGAATTCTGACATCCTTTGGGGTGACCTTTCACAAGCTCCTGTATAGGTTCCGCAATCTGAGCAAAGTGTGGGATAAATCTACGATAGTAACTTGCAAATCCGAGGAAGCTCTTGACCTCTTTGACTGTTTTGGGAGCCGGCCAGCTCTGTACTGCTGCTATTTTGTCAGGGTCCGGTCTCACGCCTTCTGCACTCACAACATGTCCCAGATATTTCACTTGGGGCTTCAGTAAGTGACACTTTGAAGGTTTCACTTTCAGTCCATGTTGAGTCAAAGTCTGGAATACTTCCGCCGGGTGCTGTAAATGTTCCTCGTAGGTCTTAGAGTAGATGATCACATCATCCAGGTACAACAACACAGTCTCAAAGTTTTTGTGTCCAAGACATCTTTCCATGAGTCTCTGAAATGTCCCAGGGGCGTTGCATAGCCCGAATGGCATGTTGTTGAAATCAAACAGACCCATTGGGGTGGCAAAAGCTGTCTCACTTTATCTTCTAGTGCCATGGGAACTTGCCAATAGCCACTGGTTAGATCCAGAGTTGAAAAGTAGGCAGCGGATCCCAGAGCTGCCAGGGATTCTTCAATTCGTGGCAGGGGGTACGCATCCTTGTGCGTAATGTTGTTAATCTTACAGTAGTCCACACAAAAACGGATGGTTCCATCCTTCTTCTTTACCAGGACTAAGGGGGCAGCCCAGGGGCTGTGACTATCTTGGATGACATTAGCTGTCTTCATATCCTGAACCATCTTCTTCACTTGCTGGTACATGGCAGGAGGGATTGGTCGGTATCTCTCTTTGATTGGAGGATGATTGCCGGTTGGGATGGTGTGCTGTATTAAGCAAGTCTGTCCATAGTCCAGAGAATGTTTGCTGAATACTTGATGGTGTTGTTTGACTAAGTCCAGCGCACCGTTAAGTTGCTCGGCAGAGGTTGTGGTATCCCCGATGTGTAGTTCGGCCCACCAGGGCTGTTCTGTTAGGTCTTTGGGTTCCTCCACTGTTTGGAGTGATTGTTGGGCCGCAGCAGGGGCATAATCCAGGATATCCTGTGGGCGAATGTGGTATAGGCAGGCCACTGGATAGTGCTTTTTTAATTTCACAGCCTCATCACCCAGATTGACTAAGCGTATAGGTACCTTTCCTTGGGACACGGTGACCACGCTCCTAGTGGCTAGGACGAGGGGGTGATCTTGAAGATGGATTGGTTCCACAAGGGCCTGATAATCTTGACTTTGGATACCGATGCAAGCCTTGCACCATATCAGAGTCTCTGCTCCAGGTTGGAGTTTGATAGGATAAGCATCCTTGATGCGGACACGGCAGATTTCACACCGTTTATTGCTGAACTTTTGTTGGGTGGATAGCACTCGAATGGTCTGATGTATAACCCATTGAGTTTCATGGGGTGTAGCGAGCAGGGTTTTCTTCAAGGCTTTCAGCACTTCAGGGTAGCAATTGCTGAGTACGTTCATTCCCAGAACCACAGGGCAATTGTCATCATCTGGGACCTGAATCACAATTACTCCTTGACATAAGAGTTCAGTATCTTCAATCTGTAAGGTAGGTTCCCAATAACATAGTATAGGCACGGGTTTGCCATTGGTAGCCATGATCTGGAGCCAAGATTCAGGAGGTTGTATCAGTTGGGCTCCGTTTTGGCATGTGTCAAATGCTGCTTGGCGGATGGTAGTCACTTGAGATCCGGTATCAATTAAAGCAGAAAACTTCACTCCGTTGATGTCAACTTCCACCATGGGGCGGGCGCCCACATACCTTGGCATAAAGGCTGGATCTTTGGGACCTAGTATTCTTCCTCCCGAGGGGCGGTCCTTGACCTCAGGGGATACCCGTTTAACTGACGGCAGTCCTTTGCAATGTGTCCATACCTCTGATAATGCAGGCATTGCTGTTCCCTGATGTTTTGATAACCGGGGTCCAGCAATCTACTGACTGGCTCACGTCGATATTCTTGCAGACCGGGCGTAGGGTGATCTCTGTTTGCAACAGTTCCTTTCCCCATCTTGGGTTGCTGTTCTAGTCGCTCTAGTTGTTTCCTCATCCTCTCCATATTCTCAGCTAAGAGGGAGACTTGAGCGGTCAGAGCTGCTACAGTGTCTGGAACGGGTGCCTGAGCTCCGTGCTCAGCTATTTGGCTGTGATTAGCAGGCCGTAGTGCGGGCCCTGCCTTCTTGTTTTCAGGAGGTTCAGCTGGGTGACTTTTTCCTAGAATGCCAATAGCAAGTTTCTTAAAGTCCAAGAAAGGGGCATCTGGGTGCTGAGCTGAAAGCATATTCAGCTGAAGTTTGAGGGGTTCATCAAGGACACCTTCAATAAACTGTTCCCTGAGGGTTTGATCTTGCCCCTTAGTTTCACGGGGATCAATCTGAATAACAGCTCACAGTGCTTCCTGCAGGGACAGGGCTAAGTCTCTCAAGGTCTCCTTTGGCTGCTGCCGCTTTCCAAAGAAGCACATTTTAAGTTCAGAGGCGGTCCTAGTTTCCAAGGTGGTACTGAGCCGGTCTAGGATCTGCTCAGCGGTTTTCCGCTCTGACTGGGGCCAGGATTTGACCTCCTGGAGCGCAGCTCCCTGTAATTGGCCAATCAGGATTTCCACTTTCTGATCCTGCGATACAGGATATAGCTTACATGTGGCTAGCATTTTATCACAGAATTCCCTGAGTGAATGGGGTTCTTCTGAGTAACTTGGGAGCCAGGGTGCCCCAAAATAGTATGGCATAGTGAGAGGCATAATGCAGGTGGCTGCCGCTGCTGCTGGCGGATCGCTGCAGTCAAAGTGTGTGCTATCTTTGTTGTCAGACATGTCCCTTGATGCCCAGTACCAGATTAGAGGGATTAGTACTGGCTACAATGAAATTTTAAATGCAGGTTGCTATGGGTGGCTGCAGCAGAATTGGTGCGTGGCTCCTTTAAGAGTCGCTGCAACTGCTCAATTTCGGGACGTATGGTGCTCTGGCAGACAGATAACAACTATTAACAGTCTTTAGCAAGGTTATTTGCACAATTGTACTCACTCAGGCTTGATAGCAGATGATTCTCCCACATACAATGAAGACAATGCTGTTTTCCCTTTCTTAAAATGGCCACCGCTTTACTTCCTGCTTCCTATATGGGCAGCGATCTCTTTGTCCTCCTAGGAACTTGTATTCAACACTTTTGTTCCTGCTGCTGTAGGAATGCTTTCTCTGTGGAGGCAGGCTGGTTGGTTCCCTCCCCTCTGCTGGGTGGAGATATCTGGGATAGCTGCTTAACCCCTGCGCTGCCACTGTGCTGCAACTGATGCAAGTCCACACTCCTCAGCAATAAGTACATGCAGGAAGGCACAAAGGTAAATCCTGGTGAAGCACACTATTGGATCCGGTTCTATTGGACAGGGGGTGGCAATTCAATCCGATCCTGTTCGCAGTGATGCCACTTTATGCAGTGAGCAGGACACTAGTACAATGCAGTGGGTCAGGATAGATATGTGTATAAGTCTATAGTAGTTTGTGACGCCAATTGCAGCTTGCGCAGGTACTGTAGCAGGGCCCTTTAAGATGTTATAACTCACGTACCAGGTGAGGAATGCCAGAGGGGGATAATGTCTCTGTGTAGCAGATATGGTAGTGTCAACGGTGTCTCCTACCTTAGTACGGCTGGATCCTGGCTCACTTGCAATAAATTGAGTGTTGTTAATAGGAGTAATTGAGGAAGTTTGGTAGCAGTAAATAAGACCCAAACAGGTAATATGATCCAACTTGTCTTTACTGAATGGCAGCTTTAAATCCATACAAGTTACAGCAATAGTCTTGGGTCCCAGCAGGTATATGCAATGTATGGCAGGGATCAATATCTTCTGAAGACCCGCACATCAGCTGATGAACGTCTTGACCCCAACAACTTGGATCGAAAATTTTACCCTGATGAACTCTTATGGCAGACAGCTGATATCCTGACCCACACACTAACAGAGTCATGATAAAAGCTCTACCTGTTCCACACTTTTGCTATACCTGAAAAAGTTTAGAAGACTACTGAAGAACTTTTATACCGAGGGCTGCCAATTCGCCTGCATCGCAACAGCTGAACTACCATAACCAGGTACTGCCGAATCTGACATCATCAGCGAAGTGGGACGCCACTGTGAGCTTTAGTCAGACGGCAATCGCAAGTGTGATTATTGTTCTGCCATACAGGGGATATTTGTTGAATATATTGTAATGATCGAATGAAATAATTGAAAGGAACTTATCAAATTTAGTCTGGACATTCACTTGAATATTCGAATAGTTATCCGACATAAAATTCCTCTCGATTCCCCCCCCCCACTCTCGATTATTAAATATCGAACTGCTATCGATTTTATATTCATTCATTCAGGATACATTTATTATTCCGAGTTTTACAAAGTACCCATTGTATTTTATTGTATGGTCAGCCATTTATGATGCTATTTATAATGCTATTTTTAGTCTGAATATTTTATTTACTTTGTTTTATTGTTCTATTGTATTTTAATAATGGATCTGCATTTAGGTGTAATAAATATTATCATCGGTAATTCTTGAGTCAGCCTCTGTGTAGTCCAGGTGGAGAGTGCACAGCCTCTCAATATATCCTATATTTTCTTTTGACAGGGATCAATATCTCTTCTGCTTCTATACTATTGTCACCACCAGACATCTGAGAAGCTCTGACAGATGTCCTTCAGAACCTCCTCCTTGAGGTTCCTTTTGTTTTTCTTTCATTTTCTCATCTCGTTAGCCTCTCTCAGCTGTCATGTAGTTGCACTGATTGCATCCCTTTAAATCCCTTCCCATACTGCATCACTTTGCGGTTTATACAACTTCCTGGAGTGAGTGCATGTTGGATGCTACTACTGAGTCTTCTACAGATAAGTTTTGTTCATTTATTTGTATTTTCACGCCGGTGGTCGTGTCCCCTCACTATTATAGGGTGTTCAGGTGTTATACAGTCGAGGAACGAGGATATGCGATCATCTACCATTGAGATTTTTGCATAGGCTGAGCAGTTAGGGAGAGAGCCAGGTCTGTTGCAGGGCTATCCCTTTGGTTCCTTAGTTTTGGATCCAGTCAGTCGGATCTTCATTTTGTGTCTTCTAGTTTTCTGTACACCTTCCGTGACAACTATGTGCCTGGAGAATCTGGCAGGTATCTATCTTCTGCTCCGTCTGTCTTCTGCTTGTAATGGGCCTGACTAGCTGAGAAGGAATTTGACTTCTCCTGGACTCTGGACATGTACTCACAGCTTGGCTCACAGGGAATGCTTCTTCCGGGAGGCTGGAGATGGCTGCTTTTCTTGTCAACCAGCTGAGGTTGATGGCTCAAGCTGGGAAGGGTGATCTTTGCCTCAGCCGAGGCTCGATCCTGTCTTGGGATCCCTGTTTCTGGGAACTCTTACTAACACAGCCTTCCCCTTGCAGGGAGAGCTGGACAAAACTGTCCCTAACAGTTTTTTTCCTCCCTTGCCGCAGGGCATGGGAAACTCCACTTCCCTTAAACAGGGGGGAACAGAACAGAACTGGAATGTTCCATTCTGAATGGCCATAACATTAAAACGATGCCGCCACCTGCTGGTAGACCTAAAACACCACAAAGGAAAATATAACATTTAAAATGGTTTCAACTGCACAGTAGTATATGACATGAGGAAAACCACATCAGCTGGCAATATTAAGGCTCTTAGCAGATTGTAGCAGGGTACAAGCGTTAGTAACCCCACTCTGGGATGTTACAACTGCATATATTATACCTCGTACCTCACATAACAGTACACTGCTACACTGTATACTCTATACATCTGTACACACTGCATCTATTATGCCAATTTTGTGTGCCAGGGCTGTTTTGAAATCCCAATCCGGCCCTGAAGGCATAAATTATAAAACGCAGCAGCAAGAATAGTTCATGGAACAAAGAGAGAGGCCTGGAGTGGGTAGTGGGAGGGGCTATAAATGGGAAATGGGGGCCCAATTTCGATTCTTGCTATGGGGCCCAGTGATTTCTATGTACGCCCCTGATTGTATCCATTTATATATATATATATATATATATATATATAATGCCACATATGTATCAATGAGAGTATATTCTGTAGAAGCATATAAGCTGGTTTTCTACTAAGAGGATCTTATTTTAGAGAAGAGCTCAGTTATCTTAGATGGCAATTAATCAGTCATTTGGATACACAAACTGGGTAAAACCTTCTAAGGACCATTGTACTCTTATCTGCCCCGTAAATTCAAGGATTAGGGAAACTTCTAATACTGCTAGTCGGTCTGAGCAAAGTGTCAGAAAGAGTACCTCCTTGGTTGATGTAATGGGAAAAGTTTAAGAAAGTCATATGAACAGGTTAGATATGTGTGCATTTGGCATGCCTGAACATTTCAATTTCATATATGATACAACAGTGCCACCAAGTGGTAGATGGGAAGAAGTTTCTAAGGAATGCCAATTAAGTGACATCATCCCCATAAATAACATATGTCACACCCACCTTATCTAATTGGAAGTCCCTAATCCAAGAGGGGGGGAACATCACTTCACATGTCAGGAAAGTACCACAGGACGTCATAGATCACAGAACATCTTCACCACTTCCAGTCCTAAGAAAAAGCTCCCTACACCCTAAGGAATTCTTCCAGCGACACACCCGAGACTCGCAAAAAGAAACTGACAGATCTAAATCTTGGAAAGCTGGGTCCCTTCTAAAAGCTCTTTATCCCAAAGCCAGGGGTAATGTATAATTTATTTCATTTCCAGTAATTATAAATCGTTCCAATTGGCATATAGTTGAGACCCCATTGTCAGTGGGTCAAGAGTGTTAAAACAGTAATTTTATGGGAAATTTTAATGAACGTGCAAATCATTAGAATTCCTGTAATATTTCTATCAGAGTGGGATCTCTGATCGGATTTTATTATCCGTAGTTAGGCCAACGGGCATATTTATAAGGTGTCTCTCACTGCCATATTCTTTGATTGAGCATAAGGGACTTTCCACAGATTAATTTCTATTGTTTCTTTGTTGCATTATAATGTTTTGATAACCCGTACACTAATCGGTAATAATTTGATTTAAAAAAGAGTAGCATTGTATTGTACTTGGTGTGGTAAATTAAGTGAGCCTGGCGTAAACGGTGGAGCACCATCTTGTGGTCAATTTTGATATGGTCCTTGTATTAATTTGTCATTTTTACTGCATTTATTTGTAATAAATTATATTTTATATAATTAATTGCACCCTGTTTCATTAGCTGCACAAATTGACTTTAGAACTCATCAATAAAAGAACTGGCGTTTATATGTTCGCCAATCAAATTTTTAATTTTTAATAAAAATATGAAATCATAATTTTTATGATTTCATATCTTATATGAAATAAATACTTGACTATATATATATATATATATATATATATATATACATACACACACACTCACCTAAATAATTATTAGGAACACCTGTTCTATTTCTCATTAATGCGATTATCTAGTCAACCAATCACATGGCAGTTGCTTCAATGCATGTAGGGTTGTGGTCCTGGTCAAGACAATCTCCTGAACTCCAAACTGAATGTCAAATTGGGGGAAAAAAAAGGTGATTTAAGCAATTTTGAGTGTGGCATGGTTGTTGGTGCCAGACGGGCCGGTCTGAGTATTTCACAATCTGCTCAGTTACTGGGATTTTCACGCACAACCATTTCTAGGGTTTACAAAGAATGGTGTGAAAAGAGAAAAACATCCAGTATGCGGCAGTCCTCTGGGCGAAAATGCCTTGTTGATGCTAGAGGTCAGAGGAGAATGGGCCGACTGATTCAAGCTGATAGAAGAGCAACGTTGACTGAAATAACAACTCGTTACAACCGAGGTATGCAGCAAAGCATTTGTGAAGCACAACCTTGAGGCGGATGGGCTACAACAGCAGAAGACCCCACCGGGTACCACTCATCTCCACTACAAAAAATAGGCTACAATTTGCACAAGCTCACCAAAATTGGACTGTTGAAGACTGGAAAAATGTTGCCTGGTCTGATGAGTCTTGATTTCTGTTGAGACATTCAAATGGTAGAGTCCGAATGTGGCGTAAACAGAATGAGAACATGTATCCATCATGCCTTGTTACCACTGTGCAGGCTGGTGGTGATGGTGTAATGGTGTGGGGGATGTTTTCTGGGCACACTTTAGGCCCCTTAGTGCCAATTGGCCCTCGTTTAACTGCCACGGGCTACCTGAGCATTGTTTCTGACCATGTCCTTCATGACCACCATGTACCCATCCTCTGATGGCTACTTCCAGCAGGATAATGCACCATGTCACAAAGCTCAAATCATTTCAAAAGGGTTTCTTGAACATGACAATGAGTTCACTGTACTAAAATGGCCCCCACAGCCACCAGATCTCAACCCAATAGAGCATATTTGGGATGTGGTGGAACGGGAGCTTCGTGCCCTGGATGTGCATCCCTCAAATCTCCATCAACTGCAAGATGCTATCCTATCAGTATGGGCCAACATTTCTAAAGAATGCTATCAGCACCTTGTTGAATCAATGCCACGTAGAATTAAGGCAGTTCTGAAGGCAAAATATGGTGTTCCTTGCTAAATGAGAATGATAAGAACATTAAGCTCACCTACAAGATCACTCGTACAAATATTGAGTTTTTGGATGTACTGTTTCAGGTGGATACAGGAGGACAGATTACGACCAACTTGTATCGAAAGGAAACATCAGTAAATGCACTCCTGCATGCTAATTCGTCACACCCTGACAATTTAATCAAAAGCATACCATTGGACAATTCTTACGAGGCCGAAGGGTCTGTTCTTCCGATGAGATGTTTGAGGTCCAATCAAGGAACCTGAGGGAAAGATTCGAACAGAGAGGATATGGCAGGCGTTGTATCGAGAAGGCCTATCAGAGGGCTAGATCGTCAAGGAGAGACCTCCTACATAAGAAAACGACGCGTGAAGACTCACAGCCACTGAGATTCATTACTGGATAAAACAATAAGTGGAAGAAGGTAAATGATGCCCTAACAAAATACTGGGATATCCTACTGCAGGATCCCCGATTACATGGTGTCATACCCCCACACCCTTTGATTACTTTTAGAAGGGCAAAAAACTTGTGGGACCGGTTGGTGCATAGTCACTACACCCGCAAAGAGGCGGGGCTATTTGGTACAAGAGGGGCCCCCTGGGAGAGTAAGCCGTGTGGTAAGTGTGTTGCCTGTGCCAACATGGAAAGAGCAACACACTTCCACGACTCTGCAAACAACAAGACCTTTAGGATTACACATTCTATCAATTGCTTGACACTGGGCTATTTGCCCGGGTAATCTGATTAATGTAGGGATGACATCCCGCCAGGTTACACATATGGGATTTGGTGCCCACAGACCATGCATATACCCAGGGTCATTTGGATGGTGGATATACCCTCGTGTTAGGATAGTGGATATGAGAAGACTGAGAAGATAGCATCATTGGAGTCATCCCTACACCTGACTAACATTTTAAATTCATTTAGGGGAAGTCTCTGGACGCATATTTTGGCGACTGCTTACTGTAGTCTATACCCATATTAAATTGATGTGCTGTAGAATTAGATGTTATGTATTTATACATTTTTTGATACAATATAATCACTGCATCTCACCTGCACGTCACTCTTGCACATCACTGCACTTTATTATGATTATAAAAAAATCTTTTTAGTCTTCTTGTGTTGTAGCAATCATGCACTTCTATTTTTAACCCATTACATATTTTAATACGGCTATTATTATTGTTATGTTTATTATATGTTATTTTCATATGTACACATGATTCACAATTATTGATATAGGTTGTGGTCCAACTACATATTGTGTGAGAGTATGTAGGGGGACTGATACGAGTTATGAGCAATCACTTTATTATTTAATATGCTTAGGCGCATTATTAACCCTTTCATGACCAAGGGTCATTGATGCCCCAGTGTCCAGGTCAAAATTTACAAATCTGACATGCGTCACTTTATGTGGTAATAGCTTTGGAACACTTTTACTTATCCACTCCATTCTGAGATTGTTTTCTCGTGACACATTGTACTTCATGATAGTCAATATATTTCACCTTTATTTATGAAAAAATCCCAAATTTACCAAAAATTGAGAAAAATTCACAATTTTCCAAATTTCAATTTCTCTGCTTCTAAAACAGAAAGTCATACCTAATAAAATATTTATTACTTAACATTCCCCATATGTCTACTTTATGTTGGCATCATTTTGGAAATGTCATTTTTTTTTTTAGGATGTTAGAAGGCTTAGAAGTTTAGAAGCAATTCTTAAAATTTTTAAGAAAATTTCCAAAACCCACTTTTTAAGGACCAGTTCAGGTCTGAAGTCACTTTGTGGGGCTTACATAGTGGAAACCCCCATAAATGACCCCATTGTAGAAACTACACCCCTCAAGTTACTCAAAACTGATTTTACAAACTTTGTTAACCCTTTAGGGGTTCCACAAGAATTAAAGGAAAATGGAGATGAAATTTCTAAATTTCACTTTTTGGGCAGATTTTCCATTTTATAATTTTTTTTCTTTAACACATTGAGGGTTAACAGTCTAACAAAACTCAATATTTATTACCCTGATTCCGCAGTTTACATAAACACCCCACATGTGGTCGTAAACTGCTGTACGGGCACACGGCAGGGCGCAGAAGGAAAGGAATGCCATATGGTTTTTGGAAGGCAGATTGTGCTGGATTGGATTTCTGAACGCCATATGTTTTTAATTTTTCTGCCGATCGTCTTGTGCAGGGGCTCGTTTTTTTGCAGAAAGTGTTGAGGTTTTTATTGGTACCATTTTTGGGTGCATAGGATTTTTTGATCATTCATTATTACGCTTTAGTGTCTCTATAGTCTGAGAGCCATAGCTTTTTTATTTTTTGGGCGATTGTCTTTTTTGCGGGACGAGGTGACTGTTTGATTGGTACTATTTTGGGGGTCATACGCCTTTTTGATCGCTTGCTGTTGCACTTTTTGTGATGTAAGGTGACAAAAATGGCTTTTTTTTTTACACAGTTTTTTGTTATGGTGTTTATCGGACGGGGTCTATCATGTGATGATATCTTTATAGAGACGGTCGTTACAGAAGCGGTGATACCTAATATGTGTAGTTTTTTCTTTTTTTCTTTTTTTTATAGGAAAAGGTAATTTTTTTATTTTACATTTGTATTTATTTATTTTAACTTTTATTTTATTTTTTCAATATTTTTTTTTTTTTATCAAGTCCCTCTTGGATCTTGAAGATCCAGTGGGGCTGTACTATACTTTGCAATGCGCTTGCATTGCAAAGTGTAATACATTCAGATGCCCTGTAGGTGGCAACAGCGGATGCAGCAGCCCCCTCCCTCTATTAACCTCATGGATGCCGCTTCCGTGGCATCTATGGGGTTACAGAACTTACAGCAGAGTGTCAGCATAGAGCTGACACTCTGATGATGGCGGCTCAGGGATGGAGCCGCCGCCATCAAACACAGCAGGGGGGCAGACGGGGGGCAGCGCTGGAAGGGGGGGGGGGAGGGTGTCACGCCAGCAGGGGGCGGACTCAAGGAGGGGGCAGCACTGTGGAAGATGGGGAACAGATGGAGGGGGCACAGATGGGGGCCTGCACAGATCGGGGAGGGGTGTCTGCACAGATCGGGGGCGGAGGGCCGCTGCACAGATGGGGGGGCTGCATGGATGGGGGAGCACGAGGACACTGATTTCAGGCTCTGATCTGCAGAGCGCAGATCAGAGCCTGAAATCTGCATTTTTTCACTGCCGCAATCCGATTGGTTAGTCTGCACAGACTAACCAATCGGATCGATTGCCGGCAAGGGACCAATCAGAGTGGTTGTGGTCATACTGCCCTGTATGCTGTCCGTGACAGCATACAGGGCAGGGGCAGAAGCTTTAATCCAAGTACTTTGCAGCTTTCATATGTATTGGGTATAGTTCAATATTGTCTGCTAGTCTGGCATTTGAATTTTTTTTTATTTTCCCTTATTCTGGATTTTCAATATCCTGGGTTTGGCGGCCGAGCTGCTTGTCGCAGCGCTTTGCCTGCACTGCTGCTATTCATTTTTTTTTTAATTTGTCTATGGTTGTTGTAATTTGTATTACTTAATAAAATTTGCTATTATTGTATATTTAAAAAAAATGTAGAACAGAATGTGGGTAGCTGGTAAGACCCAGAGTGCTCTTGTCTTTATGCAGAATGTCAGTCATGATTGTGATTGATAGCTAAATCTATAAAAGATCCAGAAAAAGAAAATGTTCAAAACAATTCAGCTTGGTTGTTTTACACACATGTTAACCATACCCAACATAGGGACCACGGATAACCATACCCAACATAGGGACCACGGATAACCATACCCAACATAGGGACCACGGACAACGCGGTACATGGGGAGAGACACCACTAATCCACCCTAAAGTCAACACTTAGGCCATTAGGCCTCAAGGTCTTCAAAGTAAAAATCCAAAATAGCTCTTGCTTTTTGAGGAGAGACTTCCTATCTCCACCACGCCTGCCCATTTGTATCTGCTCTAGTATGCGGAACCTGAGATCTTTTTCCGAGTGCCCCGCCTCCTTAAAATGCTTGGAGACTGGCAGATCCATTTTTTCTTTTCTAATGGAGTATCGATGCTGATTTAACCGTGTCTTAACGTCCCATGTGGTCTCACCAACATACCACCTCTCACAGGGACATGATAGTAGGTAGACCACTTAGGACGAGTCACACGTCAAATACTGCATGATTTTTATTATTTTGTTTGTCACAGGATTCAACATAAGGCAACAATTTACAAAATGATGACATGGGTAGCAGCCAGTCCGCGTGGAGCCACATAGTGCCCTCACAATGGTCCTGCCACTGCCCACATCAGACTTCACCAACCTGTCACTTAGGTTACGCCCTCTCCGATACGAAAATAGTGGAGGTGTATGGAACGCCTCAATCTGGGGACAACTATTCCCTATCATCTTCTATTGTTTTCTGATGACAGCTGCAATTTGCGGACTGTCAGCAGAGAACTGTGAGATAAAGGGAATATGGGGGGCTCTTACAGTATCCTCACCGAAAGTAGGTGTGGGATTACTGTCAACTCGCAATATACTCCCCCCTAATCAGTTTCTTGGGGTATCCTCGGGCAGCGAATTTCTTACCCATTTCATTGAATCGTACTTCCCTAGTCAATTTATCCCTCACGATCCTCTTTACTCTGAGAAATTGGCTATAGGGTAACGACCGGATCATGGAACGGGGATGATGACTATCAAAGCACAACAATGTATTTTTATCAGTGCTTTTTACATAGAGATCAGTAATCAAACCCTGACCCATGACCTGAACCTCTGTGTCCAGAAATTGCAGTTTGTCGGTCGAATGGACCACAGTGAATTTTACCGATCTCATTGAGAAATGCGTGGAACGCGAGGAGGCCCAACGCGTCGCCCCGTCCACACCAAGAAGATATCGTCGATATAGCGCCACCACCCCAGAACTTGTCTGAAGTGGTGGCTGCCATAAACGAAAGACTCCTCGAGGTGGGACATATAGATGTTAGCATAAGTGGGCGCCACGTTGGACCCCATCGCAGTCCCACGCATCTGCACAAAGAAGTCATCCTGAAACAAAAAATTGTTCTTAGACAACACAAATCTCAGGAGTGTCAAAATGAAAGTTTGGCAAATTTCAGTATAATCTGACTGTCTCAAGAAAGCTTGTACAGCCTGGAGGCCCACTCATGGTCAATCGAAGTGTATAAACTACACACGTGGAATGATACCAGAGTGGCACCCACAGGCACAGCAAAGTCATCTATTTTAGACCAAAAGTCACCTGTATCCCTAATATAGGATTTGGAGGAGGTAGCATACTGGCGTAAAAGTTTGTCCAAAAAGATCGCCACATTGCAGAATAGAGATCCCCTCCCGGACACAATTGGTCGCGGGGGGGGGATTCTAATCTCTTGTGGATCTTTGGTAAGGTATACAGAATAGGTGCACAGGGTTTGTCACAATATAAATAGGAGAAAAGCTTAGCATCAATAATATCAGCCTCCAAGGCCTGATTCAAAATATCACGCAACTCCCTCAATAGGCCAAATTTGGGGTCTTGTGTGACTCGCCTGTACACTTGTGCATCATTCAATTGGCAAATCTCCCGGATGTACTCACTGGTGTCCATGATCACAACCCCACCACCCTTGTCCTCAGACTGGTGAGGCTGTGGTCGGAGGCCAGAGAGCCCACTGCGGTGATTTCTTGAGATGTAATATTGCCATATTTCAGACAATTTGTATCAGAATCCTGTTTTAACACGTCAATGTCCCTCCTCACAGCCAGAAAAAAAGCATCAACCGCTGGATGATCTATAACAGGATTAAAGTTACTCTTTAGATATAGCCCTGTATTGAACAAAGATAATTTGGATTGTCTATCCTCGTTACTTCTTGGCACTTGGTGTTGTGTAGAGAACCACATTTTTAATTTAATTGTCCGTAGAAACCTGTGCAAATCTAACCCCATATTAAACCAATCTGTCTGGGAGACGGGGCAAAAGGAGAGCCCCTTATCCAACACAGATCACTGTGCATCATTCAATGTAAGAGAAGAGATATTTACCACTGTGTCCTCTTTTTGTTTAGTACTTTCTGGCGTTGAGGTCTCTGAATTTTGGTTTTGTCTTCTCCATTTGTGGTGGTGTTTACCACCCCGCCTAGTTCTATTAGGTCTGGACTGAGTCCTAAAAAAGACACAAAGGATGTTGCTTGTATATCATCTTCACGTTCCTGGTTTACATGTTCCTGGGATCGCATTTGCATACTCTTTTTGTCAGATGGATTCATATATGTCTCCTGTCTCCCCCTCTGGTTTTTTTTTTGCGGGGTCTCGTTGCCACATGTAGATATAGCCCCGTGTGTAGTCCACCAAATCGCGGATCCATTTATGTTGTTTTTTTTCTTGTAATTCAGATTTCAATTTATCAAAATGTGTCATGCATGAGGTAATATACACCGCATATTCATCAGTTGGCATCAATTCTTCCAGTAAAGCTGTATTTTTGCAGATGGTTTCCTGCACCACAATCATTTCTTTTTGTAAGAACTTCACATTGAGAAGTATCATATCGAAAGCAAATTTGTTGCATATTTGGGTGAATCTGGTACAAAATTCAACATTATTTGTTAATAAGTCCAGTCTCAGCTGCGACCTCATACCACGCGGTATTCTATGGGTTTGATGATTCAAAGAGTGAACATATGCAGCTCCAAATTGATCAGGTGTTTGGATTCATATTAAAATAGTTTTTTAATGTCCAATAGTGATGGGGCAAATAAAAAAACGTGGTGTCTCTCACCATGTCTTGCATTATCCTCAGCTCGTCCTCCCTACTATAGGTAAAGACATCTGGGTCGCGGTTTTTAGAAGGTGCAGCCATTGTCAGGTGCAGGGCATCTTCCGGTGCAAGAAACAAAAATGGAAAATGAAGATGCAGCACACTGTCTTGGTAGGGTGCAAGATCAGGCCAATGTGAACCAGCACCGCGGTCTAATTCAATACAGCGGAAAAAGCCAGCAGCACACCATGGATTTCAAAGAAACATGTGTGATTTATTCACTCAGTGTCATGTAGCAGCGACGTTTCAACTGCTTATTGCGGTCTTTCTCAAGCTTTGTGCACATGTGTTACAACCAAAGTATATATAGGAGCGTTGTCCGTGGTCCCTATGTTGGGTATGGTTAACATGTGTGTAAAACAACCAAGCTGAATTGTTTTGAACATTTACTTTTTCTGTATCTTTTATAGATTTGGCTATCAATCACAATCATGACTGACATTCTGCATAAAGACAAGAGCACTCTGGGTCTTACCAGCTACCCACATTCTGTTCTACATTTTTTTTAAATAACCTGTATGATGGCCCGGTCTGAATTTTGCTGCACATGTGGCGCTTGATATATGGCAGTTGTAGGTTCACCCACACATTTGAACAAGGTGTTTTTCTCTCTTAACAAAGGGTTACACCAGGGTTTGTTTTAACCATACAGTGCACTTGGTGGATTGGTTTGGTGCCTTATGACCGCCGTTGCCCGACTGCGGCGATGACCTTACTGTTGGCTCAGTTGGTCCTAACTGTAGGACACCATCCCTTCCCGCAATGTGCACTGGTTGAATGGGTCTGTAGATAGACATGAGGGTTGACAGGACATCTGACCCTAAGTTCCCATGTGTGCAGTGCCCTCGGATCATTGGTGAACTTGGTTGTGCATGCGATCCTGACCCACAGTTATCTGTTCAGTCCATTTATGATTTGTGTTTACCTGGTTTTGTCTGGATCATGTGACAATGATCACATGACTCTAAAGTGGGAGGCCTCTACTGCACAGACATGCGCACATTTGAGCACTGCCGGATTGAGCCATCTTAGATGTGGGCTCTATTGAGTTTCTCTGCGCCTGAAAGATTGCGATGTTTAGTGTTCTCGCTCATGCGCAGAAACTGGATAGGGACGCCACTAAGACCTTGGTGCTCGGTGTGTGCAATTTATGATTGTGTGAGTCTTTTAACATACACTATGTAATGGGTGAACCTGTATTTTGTAATGATCAATTATATTCTATCATGTATTTTCACAACATATCATGTATATGATTATATAGCACTGTAAATGTATTTCATTTATGTACTCTGCACATTGATACTGAGATTTTTTTGTATGTTCTAAATGCTATATGATTGTTGTAATAATTCTTTAGGTGAGTGTATATATACATATATATATTGAACATTAATATATATATATTTTTTTAATCAGATCATTTTTATTAAACATTTTACAACATTGTACAATAAGAAAGAGCCAACAAAAGTTGGGAAGAAAAAAGAAAAGAAAAAAGGAAACCCCCCACCCTTTAGCGAAGAGACGGTCCATTCACCATTCCGGGTAGTCATCCATACAGAATCTGAAGGGAAACAACAGCTGCCATTCTGACCATTCACAGGGCCCATTATCAAATAGACCTTTCCTGCCATTACAGTCCCCAGAGACGCATCTTACCATCCAGAACAGTGCCCAGGCAAACTCAAATTAATTTCCCCCTACATCACTAGAAGTCCAATCACAAGCAGCGGAGTAACCTACATTCACCCGTGAAGCATCTAACCAATTAAAGGGAGAGAACTCCAGCCCGAACCGAGAGCTATCTTTCCCATATTGCCACAAATTTGGCTTCACAGTTCCGTTTCAAATATACCTCCCTTTCTAAGCACAGTACGTCAGTCACTCTATTAAGGAATTCCGCTAGTGAAGCGGGTTGTGCACGGATCCAGTGCAAGACTATCAATTTACGAGCTTGGAATAATAAGTGCTGCACCCTAATGCACATTGCCCGGTCCCCAATAACTTCCATCCCCAAAAGACAAGTTCTAGGAGTAGCTGGTATCTCTACTTGATATGCATCCTTAATCCTTTTCAATACCCCTATCCAAAAGCTCAATCATTTTTCACAGTCCCAAAACGTGTAGTAGGATGCATTCACTCTAGCCCTTATTTTGAACAAGAAGGACGGGGTTCTGTATACCCTATGAATCAATAACAATTGAGATACTCTTTGTCCCTCACATACCTATAACTGTGGGGTTAAGTACAATATTTCACTCCATTCACCATCTGAAATGGCACCTACATCCCTCACCCACCTCTGTCATACTGGCAGGGTACCCTCATCTATAAATTTCGCAAAGAGATAGATTGAGGAAATCAGCCCCTTGGTGGAGGACCTAGTGAGAATCTGATGTAGGAGTGGAACATGTGCACATGTCAATGGGGAGTGAACATTACGTTTTTAGTATAAGATAATCAATAGGACATCTGTATCGTTTTATATTGTTGAATATTATGAAGAACGTCAATACAGCTATTCACTTATATATTTCTCACTAGGAACGCATACACTCCTAAAGCATGATGAGAGGAATTTAAAGTGTAGACTGTGTTAATGAGTCCTCGTTCAGAGAAGATGGTGTTATTTTAATTTAACATACAATCAACCGTTGGAGTAACAGAGGAAACACACATGTCTGTGAGAGTATAAGGTCTATTATATTCTTATCGGTACATAAATTTGAGAGTATGGGAAAAGTTTAAATGGTACCACAAAGTCTATGCCTTAATTGTTTTTTGTGTCAGAATTAATCCCTTAGCTCTTATTTAGGATTATGTGTATAGAATGTAAGAGAAATCAGACCTGGACAGTTAACCATTAATAGTGACGATGCTAGTAGCTTATGCAATAGTGCCACCTAGGTATGAATAGGTAACATTGCACCAACAGCTGAAATGCATTCTGGGTAATATAGTGACATCACAGTCATTATTATATGTACACGCCTAACCGACAATGATTGGAAAACTCCAAGTTAGGAAGGTGTGTCTAACTGATAAGTTTGTGAGCATAAACCACACACGCATGAATGGAAAAGAACAACAGGGAGCAACAAGACACAGGACACAGAGAAACAAGGAAAGAAAGGAAAGACCCCAGGAGAAAAATCTGAAAGATCAGAACGTACTTCAGAGCTGACTTCCTTTAGACTCTGCATATCAACTGCACTTTCGGGTAACGTATAACTTCATTATGTGTAGTATTGATTGAATTAATTGGCTTGATATTTAGGAAAATCCCCGCTTTATTGCAGATGTGTAATGTTAGATGTACTATATCAATATTATCACTATTGAGTAAAGCTGCATATTACTGAATAAAAGATCTAATATTGATATCAGAGGGAATCTCTGATTGGAATATTCATTCCATAGTCATATCAGGCTTGATAATTTATAACTTATGTAGCAATACTAACCGATATCCGAGATTGGTCATAGTTTGAGCAAAGCAAGGGTTCGTATCTGTCCTTATCACTATTGAATGTATATCTCATAATTGTCGTCAAGACGCTTGTATTACATTTTTATGTTTGAGAGGTGATATGGAACACTGATAGTCATTTTAGAGCCATCTAGAGGCGAATTTTGGGTACTGCGTATCACTGTGTGTTATTGCATATTATTGAGTTTCACATTCATTAAGCTTTGATTGCATTTTAAATTATTGTATAATAAACAATTTATATTTTTGCATAGACGTTTGTACCTTATCTTACTGATTGCACAACATAATTAAATTAACAACAATCTCTTTTTGAGGTGTTTTATATGTCCACCTCTAGGATCAACTCCCTTTGAAAATTTTCCATTGATCCTATCTTTTATATAAAGCATTTGCATTATATCCCCGTAACAATACGGAACTTCCTTTTCTTTATAAGCCAAATTAGGAATCTGAGATCAATAATGGTCCTCCACATCTGAGGTTTTGGAACTAAAAATACAGTGGAGTGAACTCTGTGCCCGATCTCTGATGAAGGGACTGTTTCTAGTAACTTCATGTGAATGAATTCTATTATTGCCTGCTCTAATATGAGTTGTCTTTGTTTAGACAATCTCGGTGTCATAGTGTACCTTGTCTGGGGGATGAGTGTCAGGTCCTTTACCACTTTTTCCCACTGTGGGTAGAAGAAATGCAGTCTTCCCCCTACAGCAGGGATGTCAAACTCGTGGCCCTCCAGCTGTTGCAAAACTACAACTCCCATCATGCCTGGGCATACTACAGCTATCAGGGAATGATGGGAGTTGTAGTTTTGCAACATCTGGAGGGCCATGAGTTTGACATCCATGCCCTACAGGTATACTTTTGACGTCAGAACTGAAGCTCATAGCTGTTGGATAAGCCTCCTCTTCCACACCTTCTTCTCAGCTGGGTTGGCCTTTTATAAAAGCTCCACGTTTTGCCACTATAGCTTCTCCTCTGTCTGATCTTCTCCAATCTGTTCTGAGAGAAGAATGAAAGGAAGAAGATCACCTTTGCCTGTTAGGATAAGGGAGAGATTTTATTTTTTTTGTCTGAGAGATTCTCCATCAAGGAATCTAATTCAGGACCAAACAGTCTATTAGGACAGAATTCCCTAGAGCACAAAGTATTTTTGGAGAGAACATCAGCCCCCCCACAGTTTAATCCATAAAGATCTTCTGCCCGCTGTTGATGGAGATATAGATCTTGCAGAAAATCTAGCCTGTTGAACAGACATATCGCTAAGAAAATCAGAGGCTAGGGCAATCCTTTTAAAAGAAAAAAAGAATATAATCCTTTGGTACTCCTTTATCAATGTCCTGCTCCATCTGGAGAAGCCAGGACCTGAGATTTTACGCAACTGCATAGGAAGAAATCGCTGACTTAGCTTGAGCTGAGGCCATGAGATAACCCCTGCGACAAGCGCTATATTCTGTTCTATCGGGTCAAAAAAATTTGAGCCATCCTCACTAGGTACTAGCATATGCTTAAACAACTTTGGTACCACTACATCTAACTTAGGGGGATCCCCCACTGTTTATCCTCTTCTTGCTCTATCATACACATCGTTTTAAATCTCTTATTCAAAATAGGCCGTTTATCAGGGGTCTTTCATTCATTGGCCATCAGTCTCTTTACCATATCGTCAACCTTAAATGCTCTGGATTTCTTAGCGACTCTGTCATCACCTATCATCTCTCTCTGAACTACAGCTTCTGAATCCAGTGCCTTAAAAAGTCTAGACACTTTTTGTATTGGAAGGAGATTTAACTCCTGATTACTTTTTTTTCCAGAGGAAGATTTCTCGATTTCATCTATTATATTATATTCTTCTAATAAGTCTGGCTCTCTAGGAGATGCACACACCTCCTCTCTGTTAGATGGCTGTACGTCTTCCTTTTCACATATAACCGATTGTCTAAATTGCGCAAATGTGTCATGCACAAAATCCTTCATCCAAAGCAACATATCTTTGTTAGAAAGAGGTTGGTCTTTCACAGGAAAATCCTTTGCTCTGTAGTCTGAGCAAAAATAATATTCACTGCCATCTGGCAGAGGTGTATTAGAAGATCTGCAGGCTGCATGTTTTCTTTTCCCAGAGGATTTCCTGCCAGGAGCACTACATTCACCAGAGTACTGAGACATTTGCAATTGGGCAGAGTAGATCTGTTACAGATAAATCTATTCCATTCCTATCTCTTATATAGAAATGAGAGTAAAAAAAAAAACACCAAAAAGTGTCCCAGTAAAAACAAATATGATATAAAACATAATGTGCTGCAAGACACCACACACCAGGCACCTACGTGATCAACTGCAACCTCAAGAGATAGATATTATAACATAGCCTTGTAGAAACATAGCGCCAAAACCTGCACTACAGAGACAGACAGACATAACAGGGCAGGTTACCACGGCCTGGAGATAAAACCTCTCCAACCTGTAACATTTGAGGCAGCACCAAGCACAGAAGTAGTTACCTTTGGAGAGAGGCAGCAAGGGTGGCAGTACAAAAGGACGCCACTATGATTAAATAGTACCTCCCCTCCTCCCTGCATAGCTGCACATGAGACCCACACGCACCTGACGCTCACAGGGAGAAGGTGGAAACCTCCAGAGGCACAGAGAGGTAGGCTGCCATAAAGTCTATTCTGCTAAACATTATAGAAAATAATAGCCGATTAAAATGCAGCAGGCCCACAGAATATTATCAAATGAGAATATAATTTAAAAGCAAACCTTCCCAATGTATCCTGTGGTCTTCCTGATCCAGGGAGACACTTCTTCCAAAAGGACAAAAAAAACCACAATGGGCAGTATCTCATTAGGAGTTCTTATAGGTCCAAAAGTTTAATCGGGTTAATTGGGTTATAGGTCCAAAAGTTTAACCCAGACCCCTCCCCCCACTATAAGTATACGTGCTAACACCACACACCTATCTTATATCACTATATGAGTATGCGACAACCATTCATTCCACAATTTCTGAAATTTCTGAGGACAATCTCTCTTCACAAAAACACTTCTCTCCATAGTCAACATGTCATGCACTTTCCGCACAAATTTGCCCACTGTCGACGGACTCCCCTGGATCCACCGCTGAGCCACCAACTTCCTGGCCAAATATAGCAGTCTCCCCAACGCCACCTTAACGAACTCATTCCCACCAATCTCTGATACATAGCCCAACACACATACCTTGGGGTCCTTTTGCAACCCAATCGCCAAATTATTATTAATCAGTTTCAGCACCTCATCCCACTATCTCCCTATCACTGGACAAGACCATAGCATATCCAACTGCTCCCTCCTCCGAACATTTCGGACACTTGTCATCAGACCTAACACCAACCATCCACAAAAATACTGGCATTTTGTATACTGTGTGGATGATAAAGAGTTGTGACAATTTACCCTGCTCACTTAGGGACACTTTAGCAACCGCCTCTAATATATCCTCCCACTGATCTCTAGAAATGGTGCCTAAATCGTCGTCCCATTTCATCATCCGCATCAGCGGGAACCCAGCTAAAAACTTGTCCAGCAAAAGAGTATATACCTGAGATATCAATCCTCTCTTTCCCCCTTTCGGCAGAATGAGCTTATATATCACATCCATCTTGGCTTTAACACATCCTTTCCTCACCGTGACATCATAGGCGTGCCTTAGTTCCAGAAATTGATAGAACCAACCCTTGGGAACATTGAATTCTTGCTGCAGCCCCTGAAACGATTTAAACACGTTGCCATCCAACAGTTGACCTATCCTCCACACCCCAAGAGATTCCCAATTTCGAAGTCCTGACAGAGACATAAACTCAGGCAGTAAACTGTTGTTCCATATTGGGGAAAGCTCTCCAATTCCCCCCACACCTCTAAGCTGTTTAACTTTCTCCAATACCTTCTTCATGAGCTCAATAAGCAGGGCCTTCTCCCTCCTCACATGCATGCCCGCACCCTTAAGTATACACATAAGGTCCCGACTGCCCGACCAGTGCTGCAGCATCCTACCTATCATATCTGGGAGCTGACAATCCATCCAGCTCTTAAAGTGCTGGCACTGGGAGGCCAAGAAATAGATCCATGCATTGGGAACAGCCAACTCTCCTTCCGTCTTAGGGTACTGCAACGTTTCCAACTTAATCCTTGCTAGACCACCTTTCCAAATAAGGTCCTTGAACATAGAGTGTATCCTCTGTGTTCACATGATACAACTGGATAGGTTTTCTTCTCCCAGGCTGGTGAACTTAGTAGTTGACTTCCCCAACTTTCCCAACCACCTCATAAGGCCCCTGCCACTTAACTAGGAATTTGCTTTCCACCGTGGGTACCAAAACTAACACTCGTTCCCCTGGACTGAACTGCCTAACCTTGGCTGCCCTGTTATACACTCGAGCTTGGTTATCTTGAGCCCTCAGAAGATGTTCTTTTACTATGGGCATGACCTTAGATATCCTCTCTTGCATTTGTGAAATGTGTTCCACCACACCTTTATATGGGGGTAGTCTCATTTTCCCAGGTTTCCTTTGCCACATCTAGTAACCCCCGAGGGTGCCGAGCATATAATAATTCAAAAGGTGAAAACCCAGTGGAGGTTTGAGGAACCTCTCTAATAGAGAACAGTAGGTACGGTAGTAGACAGTCCCAATCACGACCATCCTTGTCTACCACCTTTTTTAACATACTCTTAAGTGTTTTATTGAAACACTCTACTAGACCGTCTGTCTGGGAATGATATACTGATGTTCGCAGTTGTTTAATTTTTAACATCCGACTCTTTTATGACTTTAGACATGAACGGTGTTCCCTGATCAGTTAATATCTCTTTTGGTATACCAGTTCTGGCAAACATCTGGAACAACTGTCTCGCAATGTTTTTTGACGAGGTATTTCTTAAAGGGACTGCTTCCGGGTATCTGGTGGCATAGTCTACTACCACCAAAATATACTGATGACCTCTAGCTGACTTCACTAGGGGTCCTACGAGGTCCATTGCAATCCGTTCAAATGGAACTTCAATGATTGGCAGAGGGACCAAAGGACTTTTAAAATGAGGGACAGGAGCTGATACCTGGCAGGTGGGACATGACTGGCAATAGTCAGCTATTTCCTTATAACACCCCGGCCAATAAAATCGCTGCAGAATGTGTTCTTGGGTTTTAGCTGCCCCCAAGTGCCCCCCTAAAACATGCGAGTGGGCCATTCCTAATACCACTTGTCGATAAGGACTGGGTACCAGCAGTTGTTCCACTACTTCATCCCCCCTTTTGGTCACTCTCTACAACATATCATTGTTCATGGCGAAGTGGGGAAACTGATTATCAGCCCCTGGACTTTGGGCAACCCCATTCAGAACTGATACATTCTCCCAGGCACCTTTCAAGGTAAGATCCCTGAGCTGTGCCTCTCCAAAATTGTCCCGAGACACCTCAAGATCCAGGACATCGGTCTCGGGTTAATTCCTCGTCCTCCTCACCTAACATCACTGCTAATGGAGACCCAGATATAGCCCCAGGACACTCCAATACCTCTCCCACCACATCACAATTAGAATGCTCAGTATTTGACAGTTTCATCGGGACCTTAGCGTTAGCCCACAGGTCCCAGAACAGCGGGAAGTCTCTTCCCAGTATCATCGGGTGCAGTAAGTCCTTCACAACTCCCACCTCATGCAGTACAGTACCACACATAGTGTTTATGGACACCTGAGCGACAGGATACTCCCGTGTGTCTCGATGGATGCACAACACTCCCACATGCTTTTCAGCTTTTAATACGTGAGGCACCATGGACGTTATCAAAGTGACCAAACTGCCGGAGTCCAAGAGGGCAGTCACTATAACACTGTTCACGGTCACTTGGCACAGCTGGGGTCCTTCCTGGGCTTGGCTAACTGCACTGCACACAGGATGTGCATAAAGAGAATATGGTTGGCCGACACCGCACTCCATGGGCTCAGTAGACAAAGGGCAGTGCGCTGCTATATGTCCAGGAACCTGACATCTCCAACAGATAATGGACTCGGGTTCCAGTCTCCAACTTTTCCTTAACCTGGGTTTTCCAGTTGGGTCCGGGTTGTAGTCCTTTCTTGGGGAACCCAGTCCCATTCTTAGAGCAGCGATATGGCCGTCTCAACCCCCCCTTATTTTCCAGGGAGTCCTCCACGCTGATATACCTTTCTACGAGGCCCACCAATTAGCCCGCTGTCTGGGGGTTTCCCTGGGCAACCCAACATTGTATGGGTTTGGCAGCGTATGGCGGAACCGGTCCATCACCACTTTTTCCACCATTTGAGCTGGGGAGGATGATTCAGGCTGTAACCATTTTTGTACCAGGTGGAACAGATCGAACATTTGGGACCTGGGAGGCTTATCTTGGCAAAACTCCCAGCTGTGAACACGCTACGCGCGTACAACCTGTGGATATTTATAGCAGTTGATTTCCCAGGCATAAAGCCTGTCTGATCCGGGTGCACAATGGTCAGAACTACACTAGACAACTTGTTCGCCAACACCTTTGCTAGGAGCTTTACATCCGCTGTTAAAAGCGAAATCGGTCTATAGGAGTCTGGCAATTTGGGATCTTTTCCAGACTTTGGTATGACTACAATTATAGCCTCCTGCATAGAGTGTGGTAGCAAACCCGTCTCCAGTGAATGTTCAAGCACCTTAAGAAATTCAGGAAGTAATACCCCCTGCAACTTTTTACATACTTCCACCGGCAGGCCATCAGCCCCCGGAGCCTTACCGTTTGCCATGTCCCCAAGCGCTGCCTCCAATTCCTCCAGTAAGATCAGCTCTTCCAATCTCTCCCTGTCCGCATCTGACAACACCGACAACTGCGCTTCCACCAGAAATTAAGTCAAAGCGTCCTCGGAGCTGGAGACCATGGATGCGTACAAGGACATATAAAAATCTTTCAGTATATCTAATATTCCCTTTGTGTCCTGCCTAATAATCCCAGTCCCATCTCTCAGTTCCTGTATACGGGAAGATCCCCGCTGAGCCTTAGAAACGACTGACAGTAGATGGCCTACCTTTTCACCCTCCTCAAAAGACCGTTGTTTATAGAAACTACGCTTTTGCGCTACAGCTTGCATTAGACGACACCTCAAATGCTCCTGAGTTACCGCCAGAGCCTCACTGTTAACTAAAATAAATTTGTCACCAGTCCGCAGTAATGTTATGCAGCAGGTCCGAAAAGTGATGTGGGATCAATCACACTTTAAACAGGTAAGATATATGGAGTTCGGACCGCGCTTCTAAACCAGGTCAGTATATAAGTTCTTATTCTTTCTTCCTTCTTCCTTTACCAAGAGAGACGAGGGCTGCAAATATCCTTTGGATGGATATCCTGCAACTAATAAGGATTATAATAGTGTGAGTCCGTATGAAAAAGTCACCTGCACTGCACAGATTATACTCACACAACGTTGTAAAAGACAAGGCGTGAATACAGTGCCCTTGACGGAGCTCTAGGAGTGAAACCCGGGTTGGGCAAAAGCAGCAGACGCTGGGAGTTTTAATGCTTTTTTAAAAAGTTGTCTTGTAAGTATGGACAAATAAAAACTTTTAAACAAATATCAACGGAGCTTCACTATTGCAGAAGCCACTCTTGTTCACAAAAATATCTAGGAATCCGAAGATAATAGCTGTAGATTCGTCTGAGGTATACCTTATCTGAGTCCGTGTGGGGATCCTGCTGGATTGCATGAGAACGTGGCTGTTCTGATAGAACAGGAACAACTTGCTACGGAGGGACCGTATTCACGCCTTGTCTTTTACAACGTTGTGTGAGTATAATCTGTGCAGTGCAGGTGACTTTTTCATACGGACTCACACTATTATAATCCTTATTAGTTGCAGGATATCCATCCAAAGGATATTTGCAGCCCTCGTCTCTCTTGGTAAAGGAAGAAGGAAGAAAGAATAAGAACTTATATACTGACCTGGATCAGAAGCGCGGTCCGAACTCCATATATCTTCACTGTTAACTAAGGAAGGGGATCTACCAAAAACACGTTCAGCTTCCACCACCTGTACATGCGCTTTCACATCCGCCTCTCTAGACTTGGACTTACGCTTACTAATCTCTTTTATCAATAAGCCCCTTAAGAACGCTTTCATAGCATCCCAGATTCCATGCATTGAAGCTGTCCCCTCATTAATAGCAAAGTATACCCTAACCGCCATAGAGACCTCCAACAGGTCTCCCAGTATATTTAACCAATGCGGGTTACATTTCCACAACCTCGGTCCTTGCCTGAGCCCCCCCAGACTCAAGTCCACCTGCAACAAGGAATGATCAGACAGCGACCGAGGGTGATAGGCAACATCCCAAATCAATGGCAACATAACGTCATTGACAAGAGCCAGATCTATGCGTGATAATGAATGGTGTGTAGCAGATCTGCACGAATATTTGCACCTATCAGGGTTGCGTACTCTCCATATGTCAAGCAAACCAGTTTCAGTCATAATATTCTTTAGCGCTACACTCCCCGGTGATCTACCGAGCCTGGTGGAAGCGGCCGCATGGGCACTCTGTGCGCCCGCTCCACCGCATATAAGGAAGACAGGCCTTTATCATGAAATAACTGGTACAGCCATTTCTCCATAAATTCAGTGGCATTTACTCCCTCCGTCTTCTCAGGCACTCCAACAATGCGCAAATTATTCCTACGCGATCTGTTTTATAGATCATCCGTTTTAGCATACAGAGCAGCAATGTCCTTCGTAGTCGTCTTAGACGCCATTTGCAAAGGCAGCATTCCATCCTCCAGTGATGACACACTTTTTTCAAGTTCAGAGATGCGCTCCGAAATTTTGTGCAGATCGTGCTTAATGATGGAAACATCAGATCACAAACTGCCGACCTGTACTGTGAGTACTTTGAGGGTGTTGTTAGAGCTCGCCACAGCCGCCATATCATCTTTCAGAGTGGGCTCTTCTGTAGACTCGGCCCGTTGGCCCTCCGTTCCCTTTCCAGGGCTTTCAGGAGCCGACAGAGGCTGACTAACCGTTACCGGGCCGTCACCATATATGGAACCATCCTCCTGATCAGAGGAGGCAAGTATATCGGTCCCCTTGTCTTTAGACCAGTCGCCCACTCCACTTTCCACCCGAGCAAACTTGCTGAGCCTGGCTGCCGCGCTCTGACTCACCACCTCCTGCAGCGCCATCGCCTCTCCTCCATCAGCGCCACGTTGGCCAGCCTCCACTCTGTCTTGCCTCACAGCTTTACTCGCCGCCTTCGTTGGCATTTTCATGCACCCCAAGTCGGTACAGCGGCCACCGGACACTCTTCTTACACCAGGTAAGGTCGTATTACGAACCAAGGTTGCGCTACCCAGAGATTTAATCAGGATACCGGCAGGAGCAGTGAACGGCGCGTCTTACTCCATGCGATGGCAGGCTACGCCCGCCCCCCCCCCCCCCTCCCCGAAAAACTTTTAATTGCATGTAATTACAAAAGTATTCAGAGCTGGGTGCTGGTTTGAACTGTAGGTTATTTTTCATGGTTCAACATCTTTAAGTAATGTCATGAACAGATCCATATTTCTGATATTGAAGGACTCTATAATGACAAGGAGTGTTCCACATGATTGACTTTGCAAATGCGATGCCAATATTCAAAAAGGGGTCAAAAACAGAGCATAGAAACTGTAAGTCTAACATCTGTTTGGGGGGGGGGGGGGTGTAAATAGTTTGAATGTTTTCTAAGAGAGTCTATTCTGGAGTAGCTCAATGAAAATAAGGAGATTTTTGTGAAACTCACCTGTAAAATCTTTTTCTCGTCTTTTCCATTGGGGGACACAGACCATGGGTATAGCTTAGAGGTATTAGTAGGAGGGACACTATGCAAATGAAAGAGCTCCTCCTCCTCGGGCTATACCCCCCGACTCCACCAGGAGGAACTCAGGCGTTGCACAAGCAGTAGGAGAAGGAGCAAGAAAAAATCATGGAAACCATCGGACCAAGCCATAAGGTCCAACCAGAAACCGAAAAACTGAACTAAAGACCCCTCCTGCAACAGGAATAATGGGTGGGAGCTGTGGAAAAATGGAAAAGACGAGAAAAAGATTTTACAGGTGAGTTTCACAAAAATCTCCTTTTCTCGTACTTTTTTCCATTGGGGGACACAGACCATGGGACGTCCAAAAGCAGTCCATGGGGTGGGAAAAAATATCAGCACCGCCAGAAGGAACGCCCAACGGTCAAACAGGAACCACAGCCTGCAAAACCCTGCGGCCAAAGCCGCATCAGCCGAAGCCAGTGAATGCAACTGACAAAAATTTGCAAAGGTATGCAAGGACGACCAGGTGGCCGCCGTACACAGCTGAGACGCAGAGGCACGATTGCGTCTTGCCCAGGAAGCCCCCACCGCCCTAGTGGAGCGAGCGGCAATCCTAGCCGGGGGAACTCCACCACAAGCGCGACAAGCCGCGGAAATAGCCAAGCAGATCCAGAGCGCCAAGAACGGCGGACGAAAGCAGTAGCCGCGAGATACACCTTCAGGACCCGTACAACATCCAGGGAATGCAGAGTGCGTTCCTTGGGGTTAGCCGGAGAAGGACAAAAGGAAGGCAGGACAAGATCCTCATCAAGGTGGAAGGGAGAGACCACCCTGGGCAAAAAGAAGGGGACTGGACGGAGCACAACTTAATCCTGGTGGAAAACCAGAAAGGCTCCTGACAGGAAAGAGCGGCCAGCTTCGACACCAGTCTGACTTAAAAGCTTGTGATGGGATGTGAACTCACAGCCACTGCATAATAGCCCAGAACTTTAATCACTACGCTATGTAGCTGTATCAGAAGCTATGGTCACAAGGAAGTCCAGATGAGAACAGTCAGAGAGACCCTCCTCAAAGGCTCAAAGGGGGCCGACTGCAGAGCGCGCAGAACCATATTGAGATCCCAAGGAGACAAAGGGGGAACATACGGGGAACCGAATGCGCCACCCCCGAAGAAAGGTCACCACCGGACCCTTAAGAGCAAGGGACCCCCGACGGCCCGCGCCGAAACCTGACCTTACAGGGAACTAAGCGACAGTCCCTGCACAAGCCCAGACTGAAGAAAAAACAGTACCATCAAGATGGAAAACCGAAGGGGAGGGAACCCCGAACCCTCACAAAAGGACAGGAAGGCCATCCAGGTACGATAGTAAATCCGGGAGGAAGAAGACTTCCCCGGACTGATCATGGTCCCAACCACTGAATCCCAGAACCCCATCTTCATCAGGATGGCGGTTTCAACAGTCACGCCGGTAAACGAAGAGACCGTAAATTCCGGTGGAAGAACGGGCCCTGAGACAGTAGGTCCTGTCTGTCGGGAAGAGGCCATGGGGCGTCCGCCAGCAACCGAGCCAAGTCCGAAAAATCACGCGCGGCGAGGCCACTCCAAGGTGATGATTCCGCCTCGAACTGGCGTAGACCCTTTGGTAGGAGAGGAAAACAGAGGAGGCTGAAGTCCTGCCACGGAGACACCTGCGCATCCATCCGTACGCCTCCGGATCTCGGGCGCGACCCAGGACCACTGGGATCTTGTTGTTGAACCCGGACGCCATTAAGTCCACATCCGGACAGTCCCATCTGTGGCAGATTTCTTTGAACCCTTCTGGATGCAGAGACCACTCGCTTGGATCCACCTTGTTGTGGCTTAGAAAGTCCGCTGTCCAGTTGTCCACTCCTGGAATGCAAACTGCTGACAACACCGGAACGTGCGTCTCCGCCCACGTCAGAATTCTCTTCACCTCCTGCATCACCATCCGGCTGCGGGTCCCGCCCTGATGGTCGATATAGGCCACGGCCGCGGCATTGCCCGTTTGAACCCGCACTGGGAGGCCCGCAAGGAGAGAGGTCCAATAGGAGAGAGAGAGCGGAAAAAATCCCCCTCAGTTCCAGAAAGTTGATTGGAAGGCGAGACTCTGCCGCCGACCAAATCCCTTGAACCGTGCGAGACTGGAAAACGCCCCCCCAACCCAGGATGCTGGCATCGGTGGTGGCGATCGTCCAGGAGAATGCGAGAAAGGAACTCCCCGACCTCAGGTTCATCGGGAACAGCCACCAAGGGAGAGCTGCCCGAACCCGCTGAAAGGTAAAGGATCTCCTGTTGCGCCAGGCGAGTGTGAAACTGGGCATATGGAAGGCCTCGAAAGAGGCTACCATAAGACCCAGGACCTGCAAGTATTCCCGAATGGAGAGGCACGGGGAGCGCAGCAGATGCGACACTGCCCCCTGGATCTGGGAGGACTTGAAGGCTGGTAGAATACTTTGGCAGCCCAGGTGTCCAAAATCATCCTCCGGAAGGAGAGCCTCTGGGACGGGAAGAGGCAGGAGTTTGGGAAAGTTACCAGCCAGCCGAACCGTTCCAGAGTCTGAACAGTGATCCGGACGCTGTCCTTGGACTGCAGTAGAGAGGGGGGCCTCTATCCGGATATCGTCCCGATAGGGCAGCAAAGGAATGCCCCTGGTATGAAGAAGCGCCATGAGCGGTCCAGGACCGTGGCAAGGACCCGCGGGGTGGTCGCCAACCCGAAGGAAGGGCGACAAACTGACAGTGTCGACCCATAATGGCGAAGCGCAGGAATCGATGGTGGGATTCCGCAACCGGGACATGTGATAGGCCTAGGAGCAGCAGGGCGGGCTGACTGGGCCCTCTAGTGCCGGGAAGGCTGGTGCAAAGGAAGGCCTCTTTGCGGGCGACCTGAGACCCCCGGCGGAGGAAGCAGGCGACGGCCTACCAGATGAGAAACGGCAAAAGGCATGCAGAGATTAACTCGTCCAGCTAATCCCCATAAGGTCTGGAAACCCCAAAGGGGAGTTTAGCAAGGGAACGCTTGGTGGAGGCGTCAGCGTCCCACACCTTCAATCAGATCTCTTCGCGCTGAGTGACAGAGATGGCCAACCAGCGGGCAAAGAGGGAAACAATGTCCCTAGAAGCTTCGCAAAGAATCTTAGAAGCCTGAGACATCTGGAGAACCAACTCCAGTGTGTTAGTAGTCGCATCTCGTACCGCCAGTTCCTGGTGGTGGTGCTGTAACCACACCGAGAGAGCACTGGCTACCCCTGCTGAGTGAAAGGTAGGTCACAGGGACGCGCTGCCAGCGAAAAAAGGACCTGGAAGAGAGTCTATGCGTCTGTCTACAGCATCCTGGAAAGAGGAACTGACTAAGACAGGAAGGGCCATATAATTGGCTAATCCGGCCACCGGAGGATCCACCTTAGGGGGAGGAGACACCTCTCCTCGCCGTCAGCAGGGAAAGGAAAGTATATTCATGCGCTGGGTGGTCGAGAACCTTATTAAGACTACCCCAGGCCCTGGACATGACCGTGGAAAAATCCCTCATGGACCGGGAACATGGTAGTCTCCGACTGCCTGGACGGAAAAAGGGGGAACTCCTGACCAGTGGAAGGAGGAGAATCCCCTTGGAGAATAAAGGTGTCTCGGACAGTCGCCACTAAGTCAGCCACCCTGGTGGAGAGCTTAGGCGAGGGGTCCCGCTCCATGACCTAATCAGAGCCGGAAATTCTCCTTCAGACTTGCGCTCCCTAAGGGAGGGGAGAGTCGCCCGAACGCGCCTCTAGACGAGAGGGGGGGGGAGGGGGGAGAGCCGGAGCCATCCGAGGAGGGATGCTGCTGCTCACGCTCCCCGTTAGTAGTCGGGCGTCTTCTGTGGAAAACCACTTAGAGAGGTGGTTGGCGTCACAGGATCTGAAAATGCCCTATAGTCCAAAAAGGACCTGGCTCGTCCGAGCCGGATAATTCCCCTTCGGATTACTCTCCCTAGGGAGGGGGAAGAGCAGTCCGCAAGCGCCACCTGCGAGGTGAGGGGGGTGGAGAGACGGAGACATCCGAGGTGGGATGCTGCCGCACACGCTGCCTCTTCGTAGTCAGTCACCCACTGTGGGGACCACTGAGAGAGATGGAATCGGTAGCGCCACAGGATCAAAGGACATGGTTGCCTTGGCGACTAAGACCAATTTAGCGGCCGCGCTGGACATGGCAGATGCCCAAGCGGGGACCGCAGGCTCCCAGGAACGTGGAGGAGGGGTGGAGGAGGGGGGTAAGGCAGGGATGCAGGTAATACTTATCTGCTCCTGCAGATCTTCTCCCTCGACTCCAGGACCAGCAGGGATGCACCTCTTCAGGCGTCTGACTCCTTGTCCAGGAGTGCAGTGTTCTGGTGGAGGGTGGCAGCAGGAGACCCAGTAGCTGGTGGGATACCGGAGCTGCAGGTCGAGCCCGGATCCACTTGTCTTCTTTGTGTCACGACCCTTGGTCATGGTCGTGACTCCTTGGGTGCCGCATGCTGTTGCCCGCGGTTTGGGAGTTCGTCAACCGCAGCTGGGGCACTTAGTTGTTTGCCTTAGGTGCGGTTGCCGCGGACAACAAGTGTGCGTGCGGTTGCCCTTGGCAACGGGTTTTGTGTGAATGCCCGTTTGTATGTCTGTGTGCACTTTGTGTTTGTTGTGCACGAGGTGATGTTTTATATGCACCTGGACTCCTCCCTTCACCTGCGGTTGTCCGCGGCAACGTCTGGCGATGTTTGCATGCTGTGGAAGTGTCTCGGCCTGTTGGCTGTTCTGGAGGACACGGTTGCCACGCATGCCGTTGCCGTCGGAGACAGGTGAGTGAGGTTGTGTGCTTTCCCCTTTATGTGAGTTTCCCTTCTGTGTTGCTGGAAGGGTTAACTCCCTTCCCAGTGTGTGTGACTTCACTGGGTGTGTGCTGATCGTTGGGTGGGGCCTCTTGGCCTATAAAGCCTCAGTCCCTGGCTGGGCTCAGTAGGTTGCTCTCAGCCATGCTGGCTGGAGCAGCCTCCTGTCTCCTCCATCTGCCTGGTGAGGACCATCCTTCTGGTCATAAAACCTGTGTTGGGAATTTCTATGTTTCTTGGTGTTATCTAGGTGTGTGTGGGGTTATCTTGTTAGTGCAGCTTATGGTATCCTGGTTTCCCTTGTATGTCTGGTGTGTGCTGTGTCCTTTATGTTGCTGTGGACATCAGCACTGGTTCATGGGTTCCAGGTTTGTGTGTCTGTGGCAGGTAAGTGCAGGACTAGTCTCACTTACCTGTCATTTCCATATGTCTGTTGATGTTCCCCCTGTGTTGCTTGGCCGTTGAGACTCCTGCTCCTCCGTGTCTAGGAGGAGCAGGTCGTCTTACTCTGTCCCCTAGTTCAGGGCCGACTTGAGGGCTTGTAGGGACTCTTAGGTTCCGGCGTATGAGCCCTCCTACCACCAAGGTCGGCTCATACAGACAGGAGACAGGGTCAGCGTAAGGGACGCTATAGGAGGTGACCTGCTCCCTAACTCTGTGGTCCCGGCCAAGTGGTAACCCTACCTTCTCCTGGCACCGCACGGCTGGGGGTTTTCCCCACCGCCAGCCGTGACACTTTGGGGGGCAATGGAGGCAGCAGGGCAGCGTCCAAGGACGGCGGCGGGCATTCCACGGGGGACCAGGAAGGCACCATGCCGACCTGTGTCCCCATCTAGAATAATGTAAACAATCTTTGAAGGCTGAAAGGGTCTTTGAACTCAGAAAGCCTGGACATGGGGCAGAAGCAGCATTACCACTGAGCTACCAGCTTGCCTGGCACAAAACGGAGTAGAGTGATGAGGAGCTGCACGGCCGTGAGCAAACAGAGTCTCCGGTGTAAGGAGAGTCAGAGCGGCATGCCGAGGCTCCGCCCCCCCGAACGCGTCATTATGGCGCGAAAAATATGCGTGAAAATAAGCGCGCGTGAAAATATGCGCGAAAATAAGCGCGCACGGAAATATGCGCGAAAATGAGCGCACGCGCGAAAATATGCGCGAAAATGAGCGCACGCGCGATTTAAACAAACACCACGTGGAGGAGCGGCCTGCCGGCGGGCGCTGAGAGAGCGCAGCAGCCAAGGCCCGACAAGAGAAGCGCTGAAGCCCACAGTTTAAGGGGGAAGAGATGCCTGAGTGCCAAAATGAAGAAAGTGCCCCATCAGGATCCTTCTTCAAGCTCACCCAGGTAGCCACAGACAAACAGACACAGAGGGAGGGGGAGGGACTGGGCAATACTTATCTGCTCAGCATGCTCCCTCGATGTCCAGACCAGCAGGGATGCGCCTCTTCAGACTTCTGACTCCAATCCAGGAGAACAGTGCTCTGGAGGAGGGTAGGCAGCAGGCGTCCCAGCAGCTGGTGGGATGCCGGAGCTAACAGGTCGAGCCCGGATCCACTTATCTTCTTGGGGGGAAATGGAGGCAGCCAGGCAACGTCCCAAAGACGGCGGCGGGCACTCCACGGGGGACCAGGAAGGCGCCATGCCGACCTGTGTCCCCATCTAGAATAAAAATAACAAAAAGGAGTAGAATCAGAGAGTGTCAACCTCCTTCACCAGACACTAAGCAAAGACTGAGTTCCTCCTGGTGGAGTCGGGGGGTATAGCCCGAGGAGGAGGAGCTCTTTCATTTGCATAGTGTCCCTCCTACTAATACCTCTAAGCTATACCCATGGTCTGTGTCCCCCAATGGAAAAAAGTACGAGAAAAGCATATAACAGTGTATCAGCATGGCTTCATGAGGGATCGGTCATGTCAAACAAATTTAACCAGTTTCTATAATTTAATGGATGTTATATATCTGGACTTCTCCAAAGCATTTGATACTGTGCCACAGGTTAGTATATAAAATGCTTGGACTGAGGGAAATGTGTGTTTATGAGTAAGTAACTGGCTCAGTGATAGAAAACAGAGGATGGTTATTAATGGAACATACTCATATTAGGTCGGTCACTAGTGGGGTACCACAGGAGTCAGTATTGGGCCCTATTCTCTTTAATATTTAATAATAATCTTGTGGAAGGGTTCCACGCCACGGTAAAATATCATTTTTTTTTGCCAATTACGCTAAATGGTGTTAAAGGGGTTGTCCGGGTTCAGAGCTGAACCCGGACATCCCTTTTTTTCACCCCGACAGAAGCATAAGAGCAGTTCATGCTCTCTCGCGCAGGGCAAGGGGGCGCATTGGAGCATGAGATGCCTGGGTGAAAATAAGGGTATGTCCGGGTTCAGTAATTGACACGAAAGAGGACAGTATACTGCTACAGATGGAAGGCTTGGGCAGAGAAGTGGCAGATGAGGTTTAACAAATGTAATGCAGTAAGTCACGAGTACATACTAAATGGTACACTGGGTAACACTGACATGGAAAAGGACCTGGGGATTTTAGTGAACAGCAAATGTAATTGTAGAAACCAGTTGCTGTCAAGGCCAATAAGATAATGGGTTGCATCAAAAGGGGCATAGATGCATGTGATAAGAACATAGTCCTGCCACTTTATAAATCGCTAGTCAGACCAAACATGGAGTACTGTGTACAGTTCTGGGCTCCTGTAAACAAGGCAGACATAGCAGAGCTGGAGAGGGTTCAGAGAAGGGCAACTAAGGTAATAACTGGAATGGGTGGACTACAGTGCCCAGAAAGATTTTCAAAATTAGGATTATTCAGCTTAGAAAAAAAGAGGATTGAGGGGAGATCTAAAAACGGTGTATAAATATTTCAGGGGTCAGTACAGAGATCTATTTCTACTCAACACTGTGACCAGGTCAAGGGGACATCCTCTACTTCTAGGGGAAAGAAGGTTCCTACAAAAGACATAGAAGATTATTTACTGTCAGAGTTCAGGAAGGTCTGCATGTATTTAATATTGTAATAATATTACAGGTTATAGTCTCTACATTTCTGGAGAAGGGTCATTGATCTAGGGAGGTTTTTCTGATTGTCTGACTGGAGTCAGGAAGGAATTTTTTTATCCAAAAATGAGGAAAATTAGCTTCCAATTCACAGTTTGTTTTTTTCACAGCCTTTCACAGAATGAATTTGCAGGCTAACAGGCTGAACTGGATGGATGGATGTCTTTTTTCAGCCTTAGAAACTATGTTAGGCTGGGTTCACGTCACAGTTCCATCTTTCACTCTTCTGATCCATCAGAAGAATAGAATAAAAAAAAAATATATCCTATACAAAATGGATCCTGAGCATAATGTGCAATAACTGATACTTAAAATACACAATCCTTTTTTTTCTGTTCTTCTGACGGATCAGAAGAGCAGAAAATGAAACAGCGAAGTTAATCCAGCCTTACTATGTCCCTACTGATAAATTTTGTGGCCTTTTCAGTACATAGGCATCTCTGCTTTCTACTAAGGTGCTCTGGTGTGTAACAGAATCATTCACCACTTTAGGCTGCTCATACAGACACTATGTGGAATTCCAGCGAGCTGGACCGATTGTGGTGTAACGCCAGACCATTCTCTCACTGCAAGTACAGGAGCGCGTTTCTTATAGCAATGGCTGAAATGTGAGGACAATCTCCTGCATATGGCCAGCACCCTCTGCAAACCACTGTACTTTTTCAAAAAAAACTTGCACAACTAAATTAATCATGTGTGCCATGCAGTGGGCATATGTTATTTCCCCCAAATGACGCACAGCCACGATGTTCCTCCTATTCTGCTGCCCACATTGCCCAGTTGGAGTTGGGGAGACAGCCAGGAGGATGTTTGCTTTTTTATGCAATTTAGCAAGTGATTGCCTGTATCCCAGAACTTCAATAACCTGAGGACCACCCTTCAAGAAGAGTAGGATGCCATGCCGCAGCAGACAATAAGTCGACTTCTGAACAGCATGAGACATCGTTGTCAAGCTGTAATTGATGCTCAAGGCCACATGACAAGTTTATGAGACATTGACTTTTTTGCGGGGGTATACCCACCACTGTTTTTGGCTTTTGTTGAAATAAATTGTTTGAGATGAAATCAATTATTGCACGATATATCACTGTAGCGAGAAAATTTTTACGTTTTTCCATAAATTTCACCCAAAAGCCAAATATCCCTAACTTTTTGTGAGAAGTGTATGATATAGGAGAAGGAATGGAAGCAAAGCTCTGCCCTGCTGTTCGAAACGGGAGGAAGTACAGGGGGCTGGTTAAGTAGTGTGGAACTGCTAGGCTAAATTGCTGCAGCAGCAAGCAGCTTTAAGCAGAGTGTGATGAACTCTCAAAGTTTTCCCTAAAAACTTCCCCCTGATCAAATTCCCTAAAATCCACACAATTATATCTTTCTATTCTCTCCCTATAGTATCCCTATCACACAACAATAGTTGCTTATGACTGAAAGTTTTTTGGCAAACACTGCCATACATAATTCTTTCCAGTTCAGAAGCTGAACACACTATGAATGGTGTTTCTGCTGGTTCAAGTACGTATCTCCCTGCTTACTGGCTCCCCTGATTGGCACAGAGACTGACAGTCTGGATCAGCCAATTAGGGCTCCCAGTGTCACGTCACCCTTTGTCTTCTTCCTCTCTCATGCTTTTTGTGGTTTGTTATTGCGACGTACTGTACACCCCCACAGACATGTTATCTTTATTCTGCTGTTTAGTTACATTATAGATACACCAAGTAGATATTTATTTTCTTAACATTTTGCAACTTTTGCACAAAGCATTAAAAAAAAAAAAATCATGTTCTTATGTTGCCATTTTCCGAGAGCCATTTGTTTTAATTTTTTCTGGCAATGGTCTTGTGTGGGGTGCGTTTTTTTAATTTTTTGTGAGAAGAGTTTACATTTACATTCGTACCATTTTAGGGCACGTAAGATTTTTTTGATCTCAATGTTTTTTGGCAGGCGAGGCGACCCAAAAATGGCTGTTCTGAAACTTTTTTTTTTTTTTACTTTTAGTCCTACTAGGAGACTTTAACTTTTGAGGGATTCATCGATGCTTCATTGCAGCACAATACATGGTCTATGGTACTGCACTTAAACTGTCAATTTCACAGCGACAATTGCTTATGAGACCCAGGCCTCAATACCTGGCAGACCCAGAAGGCTTACAAAGGCATCAGGGACCTGATGATGGGAAAAGAGGGAGCCCCTTCTTTCTGTAAACCCCTTAGTTGTGGCAGTCAGCATTGACTGGTTAATCTGAGTTTTCAGCAATGTCGACAAATGCTGCAGGGGCCCAGCAGTCAGTAACAGCCACACCCCTGCCCAGATTGAGCAGACACATCATCTGTGCCTGCTCAATCCCAGCTTCGTAAAAGTACGGCGCTGGTCCTTAATTCCCTTTAGGCCGCGTCGTTCATGTGCAACGCATGTTAAACCACGCATTCTGCCTGGTAGTTGATCATGCTTAGTAAGACAATACCTTTCTTTTGTCTGTATGTTCAATCTCTCCAGCGATATCTACATGTGTGTTTATAAGCAAATTAGTATGTTTCAGCACGAAGTGGATAAGCTGGAGTCCTTGGAGCTCCAGTTTTGTTATGTCTCTGTGCTCTGCACACTCCCCCACCTTGATTGACAGGGCTAGCTAGATTTCTTATCTAGCTCTGTATTCTTGAGCCTACGACATCAGTTCAGTGACTTGGCGCTTGTGATAGTGGACCTGATGCTGTTTGCGCAGGCACAGAGTCTCTGAGCTGACTCAGCCTAGGTGCAATGGATCTGATAAGCCAAGTAAGCAGCATCAGATCCACTTCACAAGCGCCAAGTGACTGAGCTGACTAGTTGTAGGTGAGAGAATACAGGGCTAGATGTGAGTTCTAGCCCTGTCAATCAAGGGGGAGGGGGGAATCTGCAAAGCACAGGGGCGTTACAAAAGCAGTGCTCGAAGGGCTCCGAGCCAGCGTCTTGGTGCTCAAAAGTGATTATTTGCATATGGATAAAAACGCAGATATCTTGGCAGCGAATAAACATACAGACAAAAAAAGGTATTGTTTTTATTCCCACGAAAAACTTCATCAGACAGTATGCTTAGTTTAATGGGGTTGATCATGTTGACAGATGCTATGTATACGTTTGGTATTGGTCTTGGGTTCGGTGATTCATAGTGGAACATAGAGTGAGGGCATTAAAGAGGTTGTCTTATCTCAGATTTTGATGGCATACTGCTAGGATATGCCACCAAAGGCAGATAGGTGGGACTTGCATCTTTCTCCATAACGCCCTCCAAAGTGAATGAGAACACACCGCACGTGCGTGAGTTTTCTCCATTCACCTTTATGAGAGTTCTGAAAATATCCGAGAGCACACGCTGTTTTATGAAATACTATAGAAGTGAATAGAGAGCGCACTGTGCTTGCATGGCCTCTTCTCCATTCACCTCTATGGGACTGCTGTATGTAGCAGAACCAATGCTCGGCTATTTTTAGAACTCTCATAGTGGTGAATGGAGGATGGACGTACTTGCGCAGTGAGTGTGCTCTCACTTTGGGAAGGGAGCTAGGTGCTCTGGGATGTGCACCTACTGTATATGACTATGATGGCATATTGCTGGATATGCTATCAAAGTCTGAGATGAGACAACCCCTTTAAAGACATTAAAGGCCCCTATTACACTGCTTGATATTTGGGCAGTACGAATGCAAATGGATGATTAATATCGACTGGTGCTTGTTTGCACCGGCTTATCACACAGGCTAATGCAAAGCTAATGTGGGAGGGACAGCCTGCGGGATTGCTTTTGCTCAAGTGTGAAAGTAGCCTAACCCAGATAGGACAAACCAATCTTTGGAACATTTCACAGCCTATCTTCATGACATTTTGGATAGGTTTAATCTCATCTGTGATACCTGGAATGTTTTTTGGATGACTCCCTGACAATATATTTTATAATTTTTGTGTTTTTTCTTCAATTATTTACCCCTCTTTTCCTTTTGTCTTATTTGTTTGTGTATCTGTTTAAACTTCATTTTTTATGTTTTAATAACTCATGATTTGTTGAGTTTAAACCTAGGCTCCCAGCGTCATACATGTACGGTGCTTGGAGGGTCTTTGAACATCGCGCCTGCTCAAATATGTATTGGGAGCCATAGCCGTGCAGTGTGAAACAGTAGAGGCCCACAACTTTAAATCACCCCCTTTCCCTAGAAAAAAAAATAAAGCATAAACAATAAAAAATATAAACCTCATGGGCATCTGAATAAAATGTGATAAAAAAGTCACACATACTCCAAAAAGTTATCAATGAAAACTACAGATCATCCAGCAAAAAATGAGCCCCCTCAAAGCTCAGTAGACATAACTATAAAAAAAAAAAAGTTATAGGGGCCAGAATATAGTAAATGTAAAAACATATATATATATTTTTAAGTTTTTTAAAACACAAAGAAACTACAATATGGCAGCACTGTAATCTAATTGACCCAGAGAATGAGGGGCACAGGTTAGTTTTGCTTCATAGGGAATGCTGTAGGGGCAAAACCCGTAAACCTGTGGCGGAATTGCGCCCCCCGTAATTCCACCCCATTTGGAAAAAATCTTTCCTGCTTCTCACTACATTGTATGCCAAATTAAATGGTTGCAATAGAAAGTACAACTTGTCCTGAAAAAAACAAGCTCTCATACGGCTATGTGAATGGAAAAATAAAAAAGTTATGACCCCAGGAAGACAAAAAAAAAAAACAGTATCCAAGGGGATAAAGTGCCATGTTAAGTTAGGTTATTTTATATATTCTGGCTTTATCCTTGGTTTGCTTTTTCTGCTCTTGGATATAACTCTCGTTATCCCTGTGCCAAGGGTTAATTTTGTCTTTGTATTAAAAACATTTAATAAAATACAGTTGAAATAAATGTAAAAAAATACAATTTTATTTAATGAGCTGTTCACATTTACATTACAGTGCTGCCCATAATTATTCACTTAGTTACTTTTATTCAACCAGCAAGTAAATTTTGACGGGAAATGACATAGGTGTCTCTCAAAAGATAATAAGACAATGTACAATAGGCATTGTGGGAAAAACAAATTTCTCAGCTTTTATTTACATTTGAGCAAAAAGTGTTCAGTCCAAATGTATTCATACCCTTCACAAACTGTCACTGTCTGTGGGAAAATCTAAAGTTCTACACCATTCCAAATAGTCCAAGCTGTTCTAAAGCATCCTCATTACCCTGATTACTTGGGAACAGCTGTTTTAATCAACTCAACAGGTGAAAAACAGCAGGTCTCTGCAGTTGGTTTGTGGACAGTCATGGCTAAGACAAAGCAGCTCAGTGAGGACCTGCGGCTGCGAATTTGTTCCGCACTCTTGAAAATCTCAGAGGACGTGGTCGGAAGCCAAAAGTGATACCTGGGCTGGCCAGGAGGATAGTTAGAGAGGTGAAAAAGAATCCAAGGATGACCACTAAGGCCATCCTGGTGAATCTGGGCTCTGCTGGTGGCAATGTCTCAAGGCAGACAATCCAACGGACACTGCACCACTGCTGGGTTCCACGGATGCAGACCAAGGAGGACGCCACTTCTCTAGATAAGGCACACAAAAGCTTGCTTGGCCTTTGCAAAAGCTCATCTGGACAAAGAAGACGACTTCTGGTCTTCTATGTTATGGTCAGATGAAACAAAAATGGAATTGTTTGGTCACAATGATGTTTCCTTCATTTGGTGTAAAAAAAAAAAAAGGAGAAGCCTTCAACCAAAGGAACACCATCCCCACTGTCAAATATGGTGCTGGGAACCTAATGCTTTAGGGGTGTTTTTCAGCCAATGGACCAGGAAACCTAATCACAGTAAACGGCACAATGAAAAAAAAAAGCAATACATGAGGATTCTCAACGACAACATCAGGCAGTCTGCAGAGAAACTTGGCCTTGGGCACCAGTGGACATTTCAGCAGGAGAATGACCCAAAACAAACAGCAAAAGTGGTGAACAAATGGTTAGCAGACAACAACATTAACGTTTTGGAGTGGCCCAGCCAGAGTCCAGACTTGAATCCAATTGAGAATCTGTGGAGGGAGCTAAAGATCAGGGTGATAGCAAGAAGACCCTCCAACCTGAAAGATTTGGAGCTCATTGCTAAAGATGAATGGGCAAAAATATCTGTAGAGACATGTAAAAAGCTGGTCTGCAATTATAGGAAGCGTTTGATTGCTGTAATAGACAATAAAGGCTTTTCTATTGATTATTGAGAAGGGTATTAATAAATTTTGGACTGGACACTTTTTGCTCAAATGTAAATAAAAGCTAAGAAATGTTTTTTCCCCACAATAATGCCTCTTGTACATCATCTTATTATATTTTGGGAGACACCCATGTCATTTCCCATCAAAAAATGACTTGCTGGTTGAATAAAAGTAAAAATTTGCCAGGGGTATGAATAATTATGGGCAGCACAATCTATTTTGTGTCCAAAGGTGAACGTTGTGTTATCACAATATCTCAAATATAATAGATGCAGATATGAAAAAACATACAGGGGGAGAGTTATTAAAACGGGTGTAAAGGTAAACAGGCTTAGTTGCCCACAGCAACCAATCAGATTCCAGTTTTCATTTTACAAAGCTCCTTTGGAAAATGAAAGGTGCAATCTGATTGGTTGTTATGGGCAACTAAGGCTACTTTCACACTAGCGTTCGATCGGATCCGTTCTGAACGGATCCAATCATAATAATGCAGACGGAGGCTCCGTTCAGAACGGATCCGTCTGCATTATATTGGCATATAAAAGCTAAGTGTGAAAATAGCCTCGGACGGATCCGTCCAGACTTTCAATGTAAAGTCAATGGGGGACGGATCCGCTTGAAGATTGAGCCATATTGTGGCATCTTCAAACGGATCCGTCCCCATTGACTTACATTGTAAGTCTGGACGGATCTGCACGCCTCCGCACGGCGAGGCGGACACCCGAACGCTGCAAGCAGCGTTCAGCTGTCCGCCTGTCCGTGCGAAGGCAAGCGGAGCGGAGGCTGAACGCCGCCAGACTGATGCAGTCTGAGCGGATCCGCATCCATTCAGACTGCATCAGGGCTGGACGGAAGCGTTCGGGTCCGCTCGTGAGCTCCTTCAAACGGAGCTCATGAGCGGACAGCCGAACGCTAGTGTGAAAGTAGCCTAAGCCAGTTTTCCTTTACACCCGTTTGATAAATCTCCCACATAGTTTATATAATATTTTAATGACTGTACTACTGCCTAAAGAGCCTTGCACAGTAGTTTTACTTGCACAGCATGCTACATTTTTGGTCAGGCGATTCTATCCTGGCCATTCATTCCTTCTTAGAGATCATTTATCTCTATGCCATTGCAATACACATCACTTTATATGTTTTTAAATGACTTGTAACAGAATAAACATAGTTTACATTTAGGCTGCATACAAACTAACAGAATATCTGCCACTACAGCCAATAAATAGTAGTGACAAATTTGTATCAAGTTCTTGCAATGTAATTCTGGAGACATGTCCATATAACCAGCTACAGTACTTGTGGAAAACAGCAACTACACACACACAAAGAATTCTTCAACTAAGAGATTACAATGTAACCGCAAAAAAGGTTTAACAAACACTACAGATGTACAAGAATTTTTTAGTCATGTCTCTGATGAACATTACAATAGTGAAATTATTGATTTATGTCTGAGGTTTTGTGATGTATCCTTCTTGTAATAAGAAATCATAAATTTTGCGGGTCTTATTAACGTCAATCTTTATAAGTGCTCGAGCCTGTGCCAGTCGTAGGCTTCCTTGTTTGTTGCACTCATTTACAAGAGCTGCTTTATACTCCAAATAAGCTCCAGGAACCAATCTCACCACCTGACACAACTGTAAAACAAAACAGTTATATACATATATAGTTACAATGCATCCAACATGAATAATGAAGCAGTGTTGAAAATAGTATTAAAGGGGTTGTTGCCAGATTAAATACATTTCTATCAACTAAAGTCTATTTCCAGATATAACCATTAGATACTTGTTGTGGCATCCCATGGTGTTCTTTTAATTCTCTGTCAGAGCGTCCACATAATGCAGGAGATTTATCAAAACTGGCTTAAAAAGTTGCCCAAAGCATATCAGATACCCCCTTTCACTTTTCAGAGCTCATTTGGAAAATGAAAGGTGGAATCTGATTGGTTGCTATGGGAAACTAAGCTAGTTTTCCTTTACACCAGTTTTGATAATTCTCCTCCATTATCTCAGTTCCACCACCTGGCTCCTCTTGTATCATTCCTGCTAGTGGACTGGCGAGACAATAAGAACTGGAGCACTAGAAGCTGCTTCTCACCAGCACGAAGCACATTAGGAAATCAAAAGAGCAGCAGAATTTAGATATAGGATTCAGTGACTGACAACCTTTCCTGTATGGCTGCTCATAAATTGATAGCTGTCAATCACTGACAGAAATGCCCACATGACTCCTACACCATAGTTTGAGATGCAATTTAAATGAACTAAAAAGAACATGTCACCACAAAACCTCCAGACAAAAAATAAATAAAAAATACCTAGTAGCCATTGGCTCCTGAACAAAAAAATGGAGGAGCCAAATTAAATTTTTAGTCGCCAAATCCAAACCGAATAAAAATTTTGTTATCGTGACAACGCTACGCCGTTCAGATCGGCGTAGGGTTGTTTTGATAACAACATTTTGATTCTCTGTTATCACCATAAAAAAAATAAAAAAAAAAACACACCAAAAAAGTCTGCGTGCATTTTATAAAAAGTTTGGCCCATAATAGAACAGTCCTATCCTATTTTTGGGGGGACAAGGTGACAAAAAAAAATGGCGAATCGCATGTTTTTTTTATTTATTTATGTCTGTTACGGCGCTCACCGCATAGGAGATATTTTTTAATAATTTAATAGTTTGGACTTTTCGGACGCAGCACTATGTAATATGTTTATTTATTTATTGTTTATATATTTTATATGTAAAATTGGGAAAGGGTGTATTTAAAATTTATATTTTAGGGTACTTTCACACTAGCGTTTTTCTTTTCCGGCATAGAGTTCCGTCACAGGGGCTCTATATATACCGTAAAAGAACTGATCAGGTATATCCCCATGCATTCTGAACGGAGAGTAAGGGCTCTTTCACACCTGCGTTCTTTTCTTCCGGCATAGAGTTCCGTCGTCGGGGCTCTATGCAGGAAGAATCCTGATCAGTTTTATCCTAATGCATTCTGAATGGAGAGAAATCCGTTCAGGATGTCTTCAGTTCCGGACCGGAACGTTTTTTGGCCGGAGAAAAGACCGCAGCATGCTGCACTTTTTGCTCCAGCCAAAAATCCTGAACACTTGTCGCAAGGCCGGATACGGAATTAATGCCCATTGAAAGGCATTAATCCGGATCCGGCCTTAAGCTAAACGTCGTTTCGGCGCATTGCCGGCCCCGACGTTTAGCTTTTTCTGAATGGTTACCATGGCTGCCGGGACGCTAAAGTCCTGGCAGCCATGGTAAAGTGTAGTGGGGAGCAGTATACTTACCGTCCGTGCGGCTCCCGGGGAGCTTCAGAGTGACGTCAGGGCGCCCCAGGCGCATGGATGACGTGATCGCATGGCACGTCATCCATGCGCATGGGGAGCTCTGACGTCATTCTGGAGCGCCCCGGGAGCCGCACGGACTGTAAGTATACCGCTCCCCCGCTCCCCACTACTACTATGGCAACCAGCACTTTAATAGCGTCCTGGCTGCCATAGTAACACTGAACGCATTTTGAAGACGGATCCGTCTTCAAATGCTTTCAGTTCACTTGCGTTTTTCCGGATCCGGCGTGTAATTCCGGCAAATGGAGTACACGCCGGATCCGGACAACGCAAGTGTGAAAGAGCCCTAATCCATTCAGAATGCATCAGGAGGTCTTGATTCAGTCATTTTGACTGATCAGGCAAAAGATAAAACCGCAGCATGCTACGGTTTTATCTCTGGCAAAAAAAACTGAAGACTTGCCTGAATATCGGATGCAGAATTTTTCCCCGTAGGAATGTATTAGTGCCAGATCCGGCATTCAAAATACTGGAATGCTGGATCCGTCCTTCCGGTCTGCGCATGCGCCACCAATGAAGATAACCGACCTGTTGATACAAATACAGGAGAGGGGTGCCGGCTATTTGATTCCGGCACCAGCCTCCTGTATTTGTATTAACAGGTCAGTTATCTTCATTGGTGGTGCAGTGGCCACGGCCCCTCCCCTCCTCCTCCTGTATCTCTTCTTATTGGCGGCGGCAGCACAGGGGGAGGGAGAGACTCCTTCTCGACTGTGCTGCTGAGAAGAACATCGGCGGCCTGGCAGAGAACTATCATCTCCTGTGCCCCGCCGCTGTATTCAATGGCAGAGCTGCGGCGGCGGGTCTAGTCTAAAATGACGACAAGACTAAAAAGTCTTGTCGCCATTTGTACATTTTAAGTCGCATTGGCGACCATTTTGGTCGCCATCTGGAGCCCTGCAAAATGCAGTGAAATCTGCACGCACCTTGTTATGGAGCAGAAGATGATGAGCAGAAGATTTTTTTTTTGTGGGAAAAGATTTAGTAAAAATCTAATTTATTTAATAATGAGGTATGGGGTCAGTGGTGTGAATCCCCACATACACAGTACTCGTCCTCGAGAATGCGACAAGCTATATCAGCAGCTCAAGGATCCATGGTTCAATCGGTTTAATGAAAGACATATATGATGTAAGACTACTCAATGGAGTAAGGTGACGGCAACGGTGCAATGGGTGGTTGAGTTTATTGAGTTGATGGAAATTAGTGAATAATTAAAGGGATTCTGTCACCAGTTTTTTGCCCCTCCATTAAAAAATATGGTTATGTTCAGGGAGCTTTAGTGATTCCTAATGTGGTCTTATAACTGAAATCTGTAGGCTCATTTTGTCTAAAAAACTTTATAACTAACCTGTCATTCATCCAACTAAGGTGCCCAAGGGGATGCTCATGTCTTCCAGATGCTGCCCGCACCCACCGCCGTTCGTGCCCTGCTCCTCCTTTTCTGACATCAGCGCTGCCTCAGAATCCTTTGTTACGCCTCCGGCTCTCCCTCACTCCCCCCTCCTTCTCTTCTAACATCTCGCGCTGGCGCCAGTGTTCAGGTCATCGGGAGGTCGAGCGAAGTGCCGGTGCATGCGCACTTCGCTTCATGAAGCCGAACGCAATGCGCCCGTGCGGACTTCTCCGTTCTGCTTCACGGAACGAAGTGCGCATGCGCCGGCACTTCGCTCAACCTTCCGATGACCTGAACACTGGCGCCAGCCTGTGCGCACGCGCAAGATGTTAGAGAAGAAGGAGGGGGGAGTGAGGGAGAGCCGGAGGCGTAACAAAGGATTCTGAGGCAGCGCTGATGTCAGAAAAGGAGGAGCAGGGCACGAACGGCGGTGGGTGCGGGCAGCATCTGGAAGACATGAGCATCCCCTTGGGCACCTTAGTTGGATGAATGACAGGTTAGTTATAAAGTTTTTTAGACAAAATGAGCCTACAGATTTCAGTTATAAGACCACATTAGGAATCACTAAAGCTCCCTGAACATAACCATATTTTTAAATGGAGGGGCAAAAAACTGGTGACAGAATCCCTTTAAAGTTCTTTGACAAATGTAGGATTTGTTAAACGTTATTATATTACGATGTATATTCGGAATGTACAAGTCTATGTACTTTTTTCTTCTTTTAATAAAAAAAAAATAAAAAATCATTTATAACTCTTATAGCTTTTTTTTACAGCCCTGTGAAGAGCTATCAGTGGAGGAGGGAAGTGTTATCTGCAATTGATAGCGTTCTCTGTGTAAGTGCATATACAGAGTTAGCTGTCAGTCACTGATAACTCCACCTGAATACTAAGAGGTGGGGGTTGTATTAAGTTAGAAAAAGCAGAGATATAAATGTACTATATAAATGGGAAGTCTTACTGAATCTTTTCCCACAAAACTAGATATCAATCTGCTCAGCTTCTCCTGCTCTATAACATAATGCCTGCGGTTTGCATTGGATTTTGTGGAGACAGGTCCTCTTTAAATACAAGTTGTACTAAATCTGCTCAGCCTCTTCTGCTCTATGTTCATATAGTCCTATCTGTGGGCTTGCTAATGTGACAGGTTCCCTTTAATAATGGGACTGTCTTTTTAAGGGATTGCCACATGACAAACACTTTTCCCCTATCCACATTATAAGTGTCTGTTTGCTGAGGGTCTGAACACTGGGGCCCACACAGATCATGAGAACCCTCAGGTTCCCCTATTTCAATGAACCGGGAAACTGCCACTCTTTTCAAGTCTCTCTAAGGGACTGCCAGAAATTGAAGCTCAATCATTCAGACACTTATCCTCTATCCACAGGATACAGAATAAGCGTTTGTCATGGGAGAAATCTATTATTTTGTGTCTGTAGCTCTTATGAAAACCTGTGTGTCTCCTTGGTAATAAATAAACCCTATATAGTTTAGACATATGAAAGGATCATCAAAGTCTCCAAGGAGCAGAAAACAAAAACAAAATGTTACCATGGCCAAACACAACATGGTCTGTCATTGATTGGTCTTTGCACAAAAAAGTGACCTAATCATGACCGATATGGGGAATGATTGAAACAATGTAAATATACATGTAGTGAACATCTCAGTCAGATAGTCAACAACATGGCCTGCTGAATATAGTCACTCCAATCAGCTCACTAGTAAGCAATAGGAGACAATTTTCCCACTGAAATACAGTGTACATGACAAAAAACTAAGATTTTATTCACTCTTGTTTGCATCGAATGATTATAAAGCAACGTCAAAACTGTACATTTACTAGTGGAGTATTTGTGATCTAAATAGAGGATGTAAAACACGCAACACGCCATTTTGTTGTGCATACAGTAATATCTGAAACACTAATACCATACCTCTTTCTCTTTATCGTTGAGCTTTTCTGTCCCAGGAAGGCCTGTTAAGTCTAGAGGAGGAGCACTTCTTCTACCTGTAACACATGTCATGAAGACGGTTACAGAAAATAAATACTGCTGGCCAGAAATGGTTCAGACACATCAGGAGAAGGCACACTAGTTTATCTGCAGTGTTCATTCCTCTTTGGCGGTAAGCAGTCCAATACAATCTTTGAATGCATCCTATGGAACTCTAAAGAAGAATTATATGAAACAGTCTAAAAGAAGTTGCCTGTATCAACCAATTACAGCACAGCCAAAATAAAAGCTGTTCTGTGACTGGTTGCCATGAACAACAAAAAGTTTTCTTGTAGACAGTTTTATAAAATCATATATCTTGCTAAATTAGTAGTAACCAAAAATTTGGACAAGTGTGATGTGTTCTGTATTACAGAGAACAAAACGGGTGGAATACATAGTAACATGTGACTGCCCCTTAACTAAATAGGAAGAACCAATGGAGAGGTGCATCATTTCAGCTATCTGGATTGAATGAACACCTGTCCTTTTAAATCTGTATATCAAACAAATGTCATTGGGGACTGAATGGCTTTATGATAGTAATGTTTGGGAATTATTCATTGATTAATTCATGATAAGAATGCTGATTGACTGTTTCAGCAGCAGGGGGTGTGGAGAGTTGACATGCACTGGAACTGTTCAGTACACAATTTTAGCAAAACAGCTGGGTCAGTTAAGGGAAGTGACCCCGTTTTTGCTAAGGGATCTGTCACTAGTTAATGCTGCCCTTAGAACGGCATAAACTGGTGACAGATCCCCTCAGAAAAGGGTATTTTTCACTCAAAATTAATATAATCTTTTTTCTTTTTTTATAATTTTTGGCTGATTTTCTTTTTCATATCATCAGTACTATGCCACTGAAAATTTAATGTGAAATATTGTCCTTCTGAAGCACAGAGAGAACTCCTACATAGAGGTAATCCATTGTCAGTTTACTGCTGCTGAAAGGCGAAGATGTTATCTGAAGGGTAATCCTTGTTAAAATAGCAGGTGTAGAATTAGGATAACAGCTTGACAGCTGTATTTTTCTCCACCCACAAAAGAGCATTGATGCACTTGAGCAGTATAATTTGTGGTGCTCTAATTGAGTCACTACAAGGGTGCTTCTTTGCTGGCCACACCAATTGTATGACTGAAAAAAATAAATAAATAAATAAATAAATAAAAGGAACGAGCCATTCCATTAAAGAAGTACTCTCGGAATTAATAAGATAAACTTACTGATTTTTTTTTTTTATATTACTAAATACATTCCCAAATACCTTTCATTATTTATAATGACTTGCTTTGTCTAGGAGCAATTATCAGGGAAAATAACACTGGCACGGTCTTATTAGTACACACAAAACCCATCCTAATCACACAACAGGACAAGTTTTACTTCAGAACACCAAGATAAAGAGCCGCCTCAGCCTCCTCTCTACCCGTTATGAATTACAGTACTGAATACAGAACTTATAAGATCTTCAGTGGGGTTTCTGTTGAAACGGAGCTAAACAGGAGACCGAGCTCATGAACAAAGCTGAAGTACAGAGAGTATAGACAAGACTGACTTCTTTTGGAATGTAGTGATGTAGCATACAAATGTGTCCTCTCTGCACTTCAGCCCTATTCCTACAGACACACAGCTGAAGATTTTTTGAGTTGCATTCAGGAAGGCAATTACTAAACAAAAAGAGCAGAGAGGAGGGCTGAGGCAGCTCTTTAGCTCAATGTTGTGAAGTAACATCTCCTGCTGCGTGACTGGAGCGGGTTTTGTGTGTACTAGTAGGAGAGCCTTTTATTTCACCTTATAGCTCCCTAGTCAAGATAAGCCATTATAAATTATAAAACAAATTTAGTAATGTACGTTTAATAAAGTAATTTAAGTATTTTCAGTAATTTTATTAATTGCCAGAGATCCCCTTTAATGTCAAGTGCTATATCAGATTTGGTAAGAAACAGTAGGGACAACTTCTAAACAAAGGGATTTAATTGCATTGACATGGCGGGTATTCATTTAGACTGAACTTCACCTTTAAAGTAATCTTGGAGTTAAATGATTGCCTAACTTCAGGACAACCCACTGGGCAGCTGATCCAGAGTAGCTTTTGAACTACACAGCGCCGTCCACCAGCGCAGTCCACTACAGCTGATCAGTAGTGGTGTGGGCTGTCAGCCCCCTGATCAGATATTGATGGCCTATCCTGAGCAAAGGCCATCAATATAAAAAAATCAAGGTGTTTTAGGTTTCTTTATCCCCTTAGTGACCAGCCTGTTTTGGGTCTTACTGACCAAGAGTTTTTTTTCCTTTTTTTCATCGTGTACCAAGAGCTATAACTTTTTCATTTTCCTTCTATATAGCTTTATGAGGGCTTTTTTTTTGCGGAACAAGTTGTAGTTTTTATTGGCGCCATTTTGGTGTACACATACATTTCTGATCAACTTTTATTAACTGTTTCTGGGAGCGACATAGGAAAAACTGCAATACTGCCACTGCGTTTTTAAGTTATACATTTTACAGCATTCATTTTTAAGTATAAATAAAATAATATCTTTATTCTCTGGGTTTTTTCACGTTTTACAACTTTTTTTGCAATAACTTTTTATTTTTTTTAAGGGAAAATAATGTTTTTGCATCGCTGCTTCCCAAGACCCATAACTCCATAGAAATAAAAAAAGTTATGCGAGGGCTTGATTTTTGCGTGACGACTTGTATTTTTTTATTGGTATCATTTGTGAGTAAATGACGCTTTTTGGTCGCTTATTATTCAGTTTTTTCGGTGACAACTAAGAATAAATTAGCAATTGGGGGAGATTTTCTTTTGCAATTATTTTCAATGGAAAAAAAGCATAATTTTTTTAATGGGATTTTTTTAAATTGAATAAATGTTTTTTTTTTTTACCATTTAAGGGGACTATAACAGACATCTTTTCGATTGATTTTAAAATGCATTGCATTTTAATCTCAGTGCTATTCTGACATTGACCAGCACACTGCACCAGAGAGGCGCAGCCTGCTGGAAATTGCTCAAGGCTGGTCTGGAGCCTACATCAGACCCCTGCCAGCCTTCACACACATCGGCACCCCACGATCAAATTTGCGGAGTGCCGATGGGAGTCAGAGGGAATCCACTCCCTCTGTCAGCACTTGACATGCAGCATGTGAAGTGTCAAACAGCCCGGATCGACACTCCTGCCGATCTGGGCTGTTAGAGCAGGGCCGCGGCTCTCATGTGAGCGGTGGCCCAGCCTAGGGCCCCTTAGTGACTGCTGTAAAAAGGCATATGGGTGGTCACTAAGGGGTTAAATAATAAGAAGAGGCCACAATACTATTTAAACACTTTTCATACAAGAAACAGATCTTCGTGAAAAAGCAATATATTGAGAATTTACTCCATAAACTGTAGGCATAAATACCTGAACTTGAAACAATGGGGGCAATCTGATGTAACCCGGCATCACTAAACAAAAAATATATATAAAGAAGAAGATTAAATCTATAAAGTAGAAAAAAATCTTCACACAAAAATCTTCTCCACAAAGTAAAAACTTGCATTTTCATGGTGTTAGATAAAGTATAAAAAATGTCTTTAGTCCCATTCCATCTATAACAGTCAGGGAGCATTCACACGACGTGTCAGTTTTGCAGACCGCAAACTGCGGATCCACAAAACGTGGGCACCAGCTGTATGCATCCCACATCATGGTGCGGACCCATTGATAAGTTTTATCCTATCTTTTGCAGCAGAGAAGCAATAAATGCCCATGCCACAAAAGATAGGACATGTCCCATCTTTGGCCGCATCTTGCAAATTGTGGAACTATTGAAGTCAAAGGGTCGGAACCATGATGTGGGGTGCACATTGCTGGCGCCGCTCACACACTGTAATGTGAATGCCCCTTTAGACTGAATCCAGTTCTTATTTCTCATAAAATCTTTTACTTCCTGCAATTTATTTCTATTTTTTAGCACAGAAGCCATATTTTCTCAGTGCCTACTTTTACATATCACCATATTTACCCTTTTTATAGTAAGAATAAATAAAATAAATCAAGTTTTTATGTTAAACATATTTTATTACACTTCAGGCTCATGCACGCGGCCATAACCCGCATTTTGCAGAACTGTACGTCCTCCCGTCTCAAGAACTGTCCTATCCTTGTCAGACAATAATAGGACATGGTATTATATATATATATATATATATAATTATATTTTTTTTTCTTTGCGGGGCTGCGGAACAGACATACAGATGCGGACAGCACACACCGAAGTGGGAAAAAAAACACCGTCAAGTGCATGAGACTTATAATAATAAAAAAAAAAAAAATCATACTATTTTCGCACTATCCATGTAGTGAAGTAATTAAATGTTGAGACATTCCATTCTTTAGAAACCACTGTCCAGCAGTCATCTAATTATCATCAATGGCAGAATTATAATAAAAGATAACACCTGGAATCTACAATTCACATTGGGCGATAGGCACAACTTACCTACAACCTCCATACAGGTTGCAGAGCAAGTCTAGAACACTCCACCAAAGTACTCAATGTGTTTATGGCCCATGGGTCTGCTATAAAATGAATCTCTAAATCCTCAAAGGAAATATCTCACTTTAATTGCAGACTAAAAGTATTTATTTTCTGATTGTATGTTTATTAAGTTTTATTAACTTTATAGGGGAAGACATCTATACAGCTGTTTCAAGCTGGCAATGCACGCCATTTAGACTGTACAGTAGGAATCTGGCATGGGTTTCCCTATCGCATTACCCCCTTCAACAGGTGGATTAAGTTGGCACTGGATGCTGTGGCTACTACCACATTACCCACTTCAACAGTTGGGGTATTTTAACCTTAGCAATGCTGCTGTTACTACTAATGCATGACCCCTTACTGCGCAGGGAGCTTCATGGCATGGGTTTCAATGGCCAAGCAGCTACATGCAAGTCATACATCACCAAGCATTGGATTAAGTGTTGTAAAGCATGTTGCTGCTGAACTATGGATTAGTGGAAATGTGTTCTGTGGAGTGATGAATTTCACTTCTGTATCCTACAATATGATAGATGAATCTGGGTTTGGAGAAGGTTACCTGCCTGACTGCATAGTGCTGACATTACAGCTTGGTGGAGGAGAGATAATGCTATCAAGTTGGGTTTCTGGGATTGGCCTAGACCCTTTAGTTCCAGTAAAGAGAAATCTTAATGCTTCAGCATACCAAGACATTTTGGCCAATTGTATGCTTCCAGTTTGCAGAAAGTCTTTTTCTGTTCCAGCATGACTGTGCCCCAGTGCACAATGCAAGGTCCATAAATACATGGTTAGGCGAGTTTGGTATGGAAGAACGTCACTGGCCCGCACAGAGCCCTGAACTCTAGCATCCCTAGGCTATGGAAATGCATTAAAATTGTTTTTGTATTATACCCATGCAATACATTTGGACACTTTCACGTTTTCCCCCATCATTGTGCACTTAATACCCCTTAATGACAAAGTAAAAACAGAATATTTGAAATCTTTACCAATTTATTGAAAAGGAAAAAATAAAATCTTGCATTGACATACGGTAAGTATTCAGACCCTTTACTCAGTACTTAGTTAAAGCACCTTTGGCAGTGATTCCAGCATCTTCTTGGGTATGATGCCACAAGGTTTGCACACCTATATTTGGGGATTTTCTGCCATTCTTCTCTGCAGATTCTCCCAAGCTTTGTCAGGTTGGATGGGGACCGTTGGTGGACAGACATTTTAACCTCTTAAGGACACAGGACGTACAGGTACGCCCTGATGTCCGAGTCCTTAAGGACATATGGCGTAGCTGTACGCCATGTGTATTTCCAAACACCGCAGCGCGGAGGTGATCGGAACAGAGTGCCTGATGAAATCATTCAGCAGGCACTCTGTTACAATGTCCATGGGGATCCTGTGACCCCCCCCCCCCCCCCCCGTATCGGTGATCGCAGCAAACCGCTGGTCAATTCAGACCTGTGGTTTGCTGCGTTTCCGGGTCATTCAGGTCTCCGGTGATCAAATAACTGGGAATAGGATGGTGATTGGTGGTGTGATAATACACTCATTTACTCAGGGTACACTTACAAGTTTTGTGTGTACGAGGGGCGAGATTACCGCATTGAAGCCCCAGAATGTCCCCCCACTCTGAGTGTTAGCGGGAAACTTGTATGGGACCTTATGCACTCACTGCTAGATGAGGGTTACCACCTGTACATGGATAACTTTTATACTAGTATCCCCTTGTTCCAGTCCCTCGCTGCCAGATCCACGGTCGCTTGTTTGACTGTGCGGAAAAAAAAATAAAAATCAACGCGGCCTCCCTACCCTCCCCCTCCAGGTACCTATCCCAAGGGGTGAGGCCCGTGCCCTTACCAGTGAAAAGCTGTTGCTGGTCAGATATAAGGACAAGAGGGATGTCCTTGTACTGTCCACAATTCACGGTAACAGCACCACCCCTGTCCCTGTGCGAGGTACCGCGGCAACGGTCCTAAAGCCCGATTGTATCATGGACTACAATCGGTATATGGGAGGAGTTGATCTCTCTGATCAAGTACTCAAGCCATAAAACGCCATGAGCAATACCTAGGCATAGTACAAAAAAGTTGCGGTCTAATTGGTACAGGTTGCCTTGTACAACTCTTTTGTGCTATCCCGGAGCGCTGGCAACAGGGAAATTCCTCCAGTTCTATGAGGCAGTCCTCAAGGCCCTGATGTTTTCTGACCAGGAAAGAGCAGGCCGGAGTACTTCGGGAACTGGAGATGCCCGGATCGTCCCTGGGGTGCATCAGGGGGCATCAAATGGGACATAGTGTCAAAAAACCAGTCCAGTCCTGCCTTCCAAAAACCACAGGGCGCACCTTTCCCTCTACGCTCTGCCTTGTGACCATATAGTAGTTTACGTCCACATATGGGGTGTTTCTGTAAACCACAGAATCAGGGCAATAAATATTGAGTTTTGTTTGACTGTTAACCCTTGCTTTGTTACTAGAAAAAAATGGATTAAAATGCAAAATTTGCCCAAAAATTTCAATTCTGAATAGAGTTGTAGCGATACCAAATTTTTTATTCAGTTTTCGATACCATAAAAAAGTATTGCGATACTCGATACCATGTGAAAAAAAGTAAAACACCAAAAAAGCCACATGCATTCTGCATTTTAAAAAATGGCGAATCACTACGTTTTTATTTATTTCTTTTTCTGTTCCGGCGCTCACTGGATAGATTTTTTTTATATTTTAATAGTTTGGACTTTTTGGACGTGGCGATATGTAATATGTTTATTTATATTTTATATGTAAAATTGGGAAAGGGGGTGATTTATACATAATTTTTTACTTTTTATTTAATAACTATTAGCCCCCCTTAGGGGCTAGAACCTGGGATCTTTTAATCCCTTGTCCTATTCACCCTGATAGATCTCTATTAGGGTGAATAGGACCTCACACGCTCCCTGCTGCCCTGTGCATAGTGCACACAGCATCAGGGATGTTACCATGGCAGCCAGGGCTTCAGTAGCGTCCTGGCTGCCATGGTAACTGATCGGAGCCCCAGGATTACATTGCTGGGGCTCCGATCAGAAGCTGCCACTGCCACCGATGAGAAGGGGAGGGGACCCTGTGGCCACTGCCACCAATGATTTTAATACTGGGGGAGTTGAGGGGAAGCACACTACGCCACCAATGATAATTAACCTTTAATACAGGAGGCGGGTACTGGCAGCAGATCAGCAGCAGTGGGTTAACTGCCGCTGATCACAGCTCCCTTTCAGAGGCAGGGTCCCGACAATGTGTTTCTGCTGCCGGCACCTGCCTCCTGTATTAAAAGTTAAAGACGACCTTTCATGGGTCCTGACTAAGTAGCAGGCCCAGGGAACTCACTGCACCTACTATTATTCTGGGGCACCGCTCTATTAGCTCGCTGTGTCCCTCTGTATTTTCTGTCTCTTGGTAAAACTGGGAGGAGCCTGCCCTTTTCCTCCCTGGGCATCTTCTTCTCCCAGGCCGTAGCGCTGTCCAATCGCAGCGCAGAGCTCACAGCCTGGGAGACGCCCAGGAGAACAAAGGCAGGCCCCTCCCAGTTTTACCAAGAGACAGAAAATACAGAGGGACACAGCGGACTATCAGAGCGGCGCCCAGAAATAATAGTAGGTGCAGTGAGATCCCAGGGCGCCGCTCTACACAGCCTGATGGTTACTTTACAATGTTCAGACCGATGAAAGGTTCCATTTAACTTTCATTGGTGGAGTAGTGCACCCTCCCCTCCTCCGCCCCCTCTCTCCTCATTGGTGGCAGCGACGGCACAGAGGGGAGGGAGAGAGTGACTCCTTCTCCCCTGTGCTGCTGAGGAGAACACGGAGATGCGCGCTCCATGTTGTGATATTAGGCTGCGCAATAGTGAAGCCTAGTATTGAAAATTGTAAAAATCCTGGTATCGAGATCGATACCGGACAAAAGTATCAATTGGGTATCGAAAATTCGATACCCGCAACAACCCTAATTCTTAAATTTCATCTCCATTTGCCAATAACTCTTGTGGAACACCTAAAGGGTTAACAAAGTTTGTACAATCAGTTTTGAATACCTTGAGGGGTGTAGTTTCTTAAATTGGGTCATTTTTGGGTGGTTTCTATTATGTAAGCCTCACAAAGTGACTTCAGACCTGAACTGGTCCTTAAAAAGTGGATTTTTGAAAATTTCTGAAACATTTCAAGATTTGCTTCTAAACTTTGAAGCCTTGTAACATCCCCAAAAAATAAAATGGCATTCCCAAAATTATCCAAACATGAAGTAGACATATGGGGAATGCAAATTAATAACTATTTTTGGAGGTATTACTATGTATTATAGAAGTAGAGAAATTGAAACTTGGAAATTTGCTGTTTCACAATTTTTTTAAAATTTGGTATTTTTTTTTATAAATAATAATGATTTTTTTACTCCATTTTACCAGTGTCATGAAGTACAATATGTGACAAAAAAATCTTAGAATGGCCTGGATAAATAAGTGTTTTAAAGTTATTCACACATAAAATGACACTAGTCAGATTAGCAAAAAATTGCCTGGTCCTTTTAAGGGGTTAAGGTCTCTGCAGATATTCAACTAGGTTCAAGTCAGGGCTCTGGCTGGGCCACTCAAGGACATTCAGAGTTGGCCCTAAGCCTCTCCCGTGTTGTTTTGCTGGTGTGCTTAGGGCCATTGTCTTGCTGGAAGGTGAACCTTTGGACAAGTCTGAGATCAGGTTTTCATTAAGAATATTTCTGTTCTTTGCTCTATTAAGCCTCAACGCTGAACAGTCTCTCTGTTCCAGCCCACAGCATGATGGTGCCACCACCATGCTTCACCCTAGGGAGGGTACCCGGCAAGCGATTATCAGTGCCTGGTTTCCTTTAGACATGATGCTTAGAATTAAAGCCAAAAAGTTCAATTGTGGTTTCAGCAGAACAGAGAATCTTGTTTTTCATTGTCTGAGTCCTTTAGGTGCTTTTTTGCAAACTCCAGGAGGGCGTTAAATGTGTTTTACTGATGTTTTTTTCTACCCGCTCTATTAAGCAAAGATTGGTGGAGTGACCATTGGGTTCTTGGTCACCTCTCTTATCAAGGCCCTTCTCCTTTGATTACTTAGGGTACTTTTACACTTGCGTTGTGGGATTCCGGCAGGCAGTTCCGGCAACGGAACTGCCTGCCGGATCCGGCAATCTGTATGCAAACGGATACCATTTGTAGACAGATCAGTCTCACAAATGCATTGCAATACTGGATTAGTCTCTCCGGTTGTCAAAAAGGAGCCGGTATTTATCTTTTTCACATTTTTAAAGGTCTGCGCATGCGCAGACCGCGAAACCAGATCCATTTTTCCAGAACTCTTGGGGCCGGATCTGGAATTAATGCATTTCAATGAAAAATAATCCCGGATCCGGCACGTGTTCTGGTATTTTCTCCGTCCAAAAAACGTAGTGACTGAAGACATCCTGATGCATACTCAACAGCTTGCTCTCCATTCAGAATGCATTAGGATAAAACTGATCAGCCCCCTACTGAGCCCCTAGGACTGAACTCAATACCGGAAAAGTTTACTGCAAGTGTGAAAGTACCCTTAGTCTGGTGGGGAGTCCTGGTTGTTTCAAATGTTTTTCATTTAAGGCTACTTTCACACAGGCGTTTTGGTTTCAGTTTGTGAGATCCGTTCAGGGATCTCACAAGCGGTCCAAAACGGATCAGTTTTGCCCTAATAAATTCTGAATGGATAAGGATCCGCTCAGAATGCATCAGTTTGCCTCCGTTCCGCCTCCGCTTGCAGCGTTTTAGTGTCCGTCTGACAATGCAGAGGCAATGTGGCACAATAGAAAACGGATCCATCCGCCATTGACTTTCAATTGTTTTCAAGACGGATCCGTTTTGGCTATATTACAGATAATGGAGAATAAGAGAAATGAGGGGGCACACTCAAGAGGGATCACTGGATAAAGTGTAGATAATTGTGTTTAATAATATTTTAAGAACATACCCTTAAAAACATTAAAACATACATAAAACAAAAACAAGTGCAGGATTTCACTGGTAGTGATAATCTCAGCGAAAGTTCTTTCCACAGAGGTGTAGGATTAAGGCCTGTGATGTTAGAGCAATAGTATCAGCCCTGTGGCTCAGTCCTAGTGGAGCGCTGATGATGGCAGAGACAGAGTGAGCGTGGATTCCAGGAAAAAACAAGAAACATCTATACTTTAAAGACATCGCTATACGAGATCTTTCTCCTGCATTAAACCGGAGCACGAGTCGCACGTTACTGACGTCAGTGCAATGTCAATCCAGTGACGTCAGCTCAGCGTTTAGCCGGCACCCCAGACTACTAGGTCACGTGGGACGCCACGTCTTGACCGACCACACCGCACGGGACGCTGTGAGTGTACGGCAACCTGAAACATCAATGCTGTGAGGATTCAGCCAGGAGGGGTGATCGGCAATACCGCAAGCGACAAGAGACTGTAAGTACGGGAGCATAGTCTCCAACTTGCCATACATCTTGTTAAACACGGGAGCACAGTCTCCAATTTGATACATACTGCTGCATACTCAGCATACTGGATAAAGAGACATTAACATCATCAGCGCTCCACTAGGACTGAGCCACAGGGCTGATACTATTGCTCTAACATCACAGGCCTTAATCCTACACCTCTGTGGAAAGAACTTTCGCTGAGATTATCACTACCAGTGAAATCCTGCACTTGTTGTTTTTGTTTTATGTATGTTTTAATGTTTTTAAGGGTATGTTCTTAAAATATTATTAAACACAATTATCTACACTTTATCCAGTGATCCCTCTTGAGTGTGCCCCCTCATTTCTCTTATTCTCCATTATTTCTTTTGGGTCCTGAGGGTAGGACCTGAGGGTGAGCACCTTTCCATACGCAACAGGGGTGAGCCGCTGTACGTCACACGTTCTTCCTATATTACAGATAATACAAACTGATCCGTACTGAACGGATGCATGTGGTTGTATTATATGAATGGAAGCGTTTGTGCAGATCCATGACGGATCCGCACCAAACGAGTGTGAAAGTAGCCTATGAATTAAGGGTCTGTGTTATGCCAGGATCAGTTGAGCAGAGCAGGCACATGCCGGGGCAGCTGCGTGTGCTCCTGCAAGTACACTGTTTGCTGTGGGCCCCATTGATATAATGCAAAGAACCTGTACTCTGCTGAGAAGTCAGCGATGTGCAAATATAGTGAATTGATGTTATACACCGCTTACATAGATCTGTAGCATAAATATACATAATTCAAATAGTACCTTTGGTCTTTTGTTCTGACTTTCACAAGCAGCAAAAACATAGTTTTATTCATATGAAATGAGGTCTCAAGTGACTAGGAGCGGCGTTCGGGCTGTAAGTGGCCAAGCCTTCTTCTCAGATAACTTCTCCCTAGCCTCTTGCTTGGCACGCCCTGTAAACCCCTTGCACGGTTCACCGCCGGGCCCAGGCATGCTCACCGTGATGATCATTGTGAACAGCGGTGTGCAAGAGCTGGCGGGATCTCAGCCAGTACACTAGATGCTTCAGCGCTACGTAAGCAGTGTATAAGGTCCGATTGTGATGACAGAGTCCCTTTAAAGCACATTAGAAGTGGAGACTTTGGGTGCCAATTTTTTTTTTAAAACAAGTTAAATAAAAGGGTCATAGCAAAGGGTCTGAATACTTATGTCCATGCAAAATTGTATTTTATCCTTTTTAATAAATTAGGAAAAAAGGAGATTTTGTATAACTTACCAGTTAAATCTCTTTCTCGCTCTTCCTTGGGGGACACAGACCTTGGGTATAGCTCAGCTCCCTAGGAGGCGTGACACTAAGTAAAACTGTTAAGCCCCTCCTCCATCAGCTATACCCTCAGCCTGGAGATAGAGGCTACCAGTTGCGTGTCCAAGTAGTGAAAGGATAACAACCAATAACGGAAACAACCAGCCAGCAACCCAACGGGGCGCCAGACCATAACCCTGTAACCAAACACAGAAGGGTGGGTGCTGTGTCCCCCAAGGAAGAGCGAGAAAGAGATTTAACTGGTAAGTTATACAAAAATCTCCTTTTCTCGCCCATTTTCCTTGGGGGACACAGACCTTGGGACGTTCAAGAGCAGTCCAAGAAGGGAGGGACCACAAACCCAAGGCGGAACACCACCAGAGCATCAGGAAACCGCTGCCTGCAAAACCAGGCGGCCCAACGCAGCATCCGCTGATGCATGCGTATGCACCCTATAGAACTTTGTGAAAGTGTGCAGAGAGGACCAAGTGGCTGCTTTGCACAACTGTTCAGCCGAGGCCCGATGCCTCTGCGCCCAGGAAGCTCCGACTGCTCTGGTGGAATGAGCAGTGACGCCAAAAGGCGGAGGTCTGCTCTTGGCTCGATAAGCCTCAGACACCGCCAGTTTAATGAAACGGGCAATAGCCACCTTGGAGACCGCCAACCCTTTGCGCGAACCCTCCGGAACCACAAACAGGGAGTCCGTGCGCCGAAAGGACCCGGTGACCTCCAAGTAAATACTCAACGCCCTGACCACATCCAGACGGTGCAGTTCCCGTTCTCTGGGGTGGGAAGGAGAGGGACAGAGCGACGGAAGGACGATGTCCTCATTGATGTGAAAGGCGGAGACCACCTTTGGCAGGAAAGTCGGGACAGGCCGAAGCACAACCTTATCCTGGTGGAAGATCAGGAAAGGTTCGGAGCAAGAAAGAGCCGCTAACTCCGACACCCGTCGGAGAGACGTGACGGCCACAAGAAAGATGACCTTGCAGGACAGAAGGCGAAGGGAGACCTCCCGTAAAGGCTCGAAGGGGGCTGATTGGAGCGCCGAGAGCACCACATTCAGGTCCCAGGAAGGAACTGGAGGGCGGTACGGCGGAACAGAGTGAGCCACCCCTTGTAAAAAGGTCTTAATTGGCCCTAGAGGGGCCAGGGGACGCTGGAGAAGAATAGACAGCGCCGAAATCTGACCCTTCAGAGAACTGAGGCACAGCCCCAGGTCCAGACCCGACTGGAGGAAGGACAGGATTGTGGGAAGAGAAAACCGGAGAGGTGGGATGCTCCGGGACTCACAGAACCCCAGATAGGACCTCCAAACCCGATAGTAGATCCTAGAGGATACGGGCTTACGAGCCCGGATCATGGTGCGGACTACGTCCGCGGAGAAACCCCGTCGCGTTAAGACGGCGGTCTCAATAGCCACGCCGTCAAACGTAGCGAGCCTAAATGCTCGTGGAAGATCGGTCCCTGAGAGAGAAGGTCTTCCCTGGAGGGCAGTGGCCACGGTGCGTCTGCCAACAGCAACATTAGGTCGGCGTACCAAGACCGGCGGGGCCAATCCGGGGCGATTAGAATCGCGGGGACGCCCTCTGCCGCGATCCTCCGAAGAACCCGTGGCAGGAGGGGAAAAGGAGGAAAGACGTACAGAAGGGAGAATTCGCGCCACGGAAGGACGAGCGCGTCGGCGCCGTATGCCTTCGGGTCCCGTGCCCTGGCCAGGTATAGGGGGACCTTGTGGTTGAATTTGGAGGCCATGAGGTCCACGTCGGGGCGACCCCAGCGAAGACAAAGGGCTTCGAACACCTCTGGGTGCAGGGACCATTCTCCCGGGTCGATGGTGGACCGGCTGAGGAAATCCGCCGCCCAGTTGTCCACCCCCGGGATGTAAATCGCAGATAAGGCCGGCACGTGCGTCTCCGCCCAGAGGAGAATGAGGGTCACCTCTTGCATCGCTGCAGCGCTGCGAGTGCCTCCCTGATGGTTTATGTATGCCACAGCCGTGGCATTGTCCGATTGGATCCGAACAGGGTGGCCCCTCAGCAGATGGGTCCAGTGTCTGAGGGACAGAAGAATCGCCCTCAGTTCCAGAATATTGATTGGAAGTCTGGACTCCGATAGAGACCAAACGCCCTGGACGGACCGGGGAGGGAAAACCCCCCCCCACCCCCGTAAGCTGGCATCTGTGGTAATCACCAGCCAGTTCAGTGGAAGGAAGGACTTCCCCCTTAGAGGGATATGCAACCACCAGCCGAGGGAAGCTCGAGCCAGGGGAGGCAGAAGAAAGGTCCTGTCCAGACTCCTCAGTGATTTGTCCCAGGCCGACAGAATTGCCCTCTGAAAGGTGCGGGATCGGAATTGTGCGAACGGCACCGCTTCGAAACAGGCAACCATCTTTCCCAACAACCGCATGCTGGATCTGAGGGAAGGGCGGTGATGACGGAGGAGACTGCGAACCGACCCGCGAAGGGCCAGACGCTTGTCCGACGGAAGGCGGACCTCCGCCAACTCTGTATCCAGGAGCATCCCCAGGAAGATCAGCCGTCTGGAGGGGGTAAGGGAAGATTTGGGGTGGTTGATAATCCAACCGAACCGCGTCAGGGTCTCCAGAGTGAGTTCCACACTGCGGGATGTCTGAGAGAAGGAGGGTGCCTTGACCAGGATGTCGTCCAAGTATGGGAGAAGAAAAACACTTCTTGAACGTAGAAGGGCCAAGACAGGGGCCAGGACCTTGGTGAACACTCGAGGAGCAGTCGCCAGACCAAAGGGAAGGGCGACGAATTGGAAGTGATCATCCCCCACCGCAAAGCGCAGGAAGCGGTGATGACATGGAGCAACCGGAACGTGGAGGTATGCATCCTGAATGTCGATTGAGGCCATGAAATCCCCTCTTTCCAGGGAGGCCACTGCGGACCTGAGAGACTCCATCCGGAATCTCTGCAGTCGGAGAAAACGGTTCAGGCGTTTTAGGTCCAAGATCGGACGCACTGAGCCTTCCTTCTTGGGAACCACAAAGAGGTTCGAGTAGAACCCCCTGAACCTTTCCGTCGGAGGCACGGGGGCGACGACACCCTTGTCCATTAGAGAGTGAATGGCCGCGAAGAAGGCGGCCACTCGTACGGGATCTCGCGGAGGACGGGATCGGAAGAAACGGTCTGGCGGAATGGACGCAAATTCGATTTTGTATCCGCAAGATACAATCTCGAGCGCCCATGCGTCTGAGATGTGGGCCCGCCATACGTTCCTGAATAGGAGAAGGCGGCCCCCCACCCGGGTGGGTGGGGGCGCACCTTCAGGCAGAGGGCTGCTGGCCTGTGGGAGCCCGTGCAGGCTGGGACTTGCGCCAGGTAGGTTGCGTCCGAAAAAATGGCTTCTTGCGTCTATCCTGGGCTGGGCCAGAGGAAGAAGAACTGGCCGCGGGTCTAGACCCGGTGGGCTTGCGAAAGGACCGAAAACGGGACGAACCAGCGCGACCACGGGGGGCGCCCATTGGCCTGGACTGGGGGAGGTGAGTACTCTTCCCACCCGTGGCCTCTGATATAAGTTCGTCCAGACGGGTTCCGAACAGGCGGGAACCCGTGAATGGTAGGCCGGCCAAAGAGCGTTTGGAAGCGGCGTCCGCCGCCCAAACCTTCAGCCAGAGTTCCCTCCTGACAGAAACTGCCAGGGCAGAGGAACGGGCAATGAGGGCACCCGCATCAAGGGAGGCCTCACAGACGAATTTTCCGGCCTGAACAATTAGTTGGGCTAAGGAACGGAGGTCCTGAACAGGGACGTCCGACCCTAACTCCCGTTCCAGTTGCAAACCCCATTCAGAGACCGCTTTGCCAACCCAGGCGGAGGCAAAGACCGGTCTAAGGGCCGAACCAGAGGCAGTAAATATGGCCTTGGAGAGGGATTCCGTACGACGGTCCTCAACAGACTGGAGGGAAGATCCGTCCTGTACAGGAATAGTAGTGCTTTTGGACAGGCGAGCCACGGGAGGATCAACCTTAGGCGGGGATGTCCACGTGGTCACAGAATCCGCTGGAAAGGGATAACAAATGTCCAGCTTTTTGGGTGTAATAAAGCGGACGTTAGGCCGAGTCCAAGCCTTGGATACCACAGAAGAAAAATCAGCGTGTATGGGAAAAACCTTGGAGGCCTGTTTGGGGCGGAGAAAGGACACGCCGGCCTGTTCAGAGCTGGGGGGGTCATCGTGTAGCTGAAAGGTATCACGGATGCTAGTGACAAGATGCCCCACCGCGGACGCCAATTTGGACGGAAGCTCTGAGTCCATGTCCACGTCCGAATCCGCCAGTTCTCCCTCAGAAAGCGTATCCCTTTGAGAGGATAGACTTGACTGAGCTCGCACGCATGGCGGAGAGAGCGAAGCATCTGGAGAAGATGTGCGCTCAACCCTTGAACGTTTCTGAGTATGCCGGGCCCTGGAAGATTCGCTGGGAGGCAGGGAACCAGTGGGGGCGGCAGAAACGGTAGTCCCAGCGGGTGCGACAGGGATTGTGGCAGCCTGCGGGAGAGGCGGTCTATCCACGAGACGGCCCACTACGTGTGTAAGGCTTTCCACCGCCTGAGACAGAGACCTAGCCCAGTCAGGGGGTTCAGAGGCACTGGGGGGCGCAGCGGGAAGCGGGCCCTGCACCGGGGCCTGACATGCAAGGCAATGCGCTCAGATTGCCCACGCGGAAAAAGTTCCTTACAGGCGGTACAGGCATGGTACCAGGGTTTGGGGGCACCTGTGGGATCTGACATGCTGAAGTGTGGTTGTACTCTAATATAGAGACCACAAAGGGTTATAGCAGCTATGACCAGGAGGGTTAGGAGAGGGTTAACTGTCCTACCAGTGCCTCAGAAGAACGTCAGGAGATGGTCCAGATCAGCAGCAGCAGAGAAGCAGTGAACAGCAGTGAGCAGCAGAGAGCGCCCACAGAAGCCGAGCGATGTACACAGGAGGTTAGAGTCCCCCACCGTGTCCCAGCTTCCTGTCAGGAGTGAGGAAGCGCGGGAAACCTCAGCAGAAAGCGCGGGGAACAAGCTCCGTCCCCTCCAGCGCTTGAAATGTCTCCTGTGAAGGAGAACGTAGCTCCGCCCCCAAAATGACGCGCGGAAGCCCCGCCCCCTGCCAGGACCGCTAAGCCCCGCCCCCCGTTCTCGGCGGGAAGGGGGAGAGAGAGAAGAGAAAAATGGAGTCAGCCCCGAATGAGGGGGAGGGGGGGGAGAAAGATAGCAGCGTGGGGGGGAAAAGCGTGGGGGTGCTGAGGATGCTGCTGTGCTGCATTGTCCTGCAGATGAGCGCTCAGAATGAGCGACCACGGGTGCCCCCCTTACCCAGAGGGGTAGATGCTGCAGATAGGGACGGGGTATGGGCTGGAATAGCCATCTCACCGTGCGACGTCTTCACCCTCAGTCCTTTCCAGCAGGGTCGCCCCTTCAGCCACTGGCACCGCAGTGGCAGGAAGCTGGAAGAGGGGCTTGGCGTGCGGGCGACCCCCTAGCTGGCGGGATGTAGGGGAGCCATTGCTGCCCAGATCCTCCTATTGCTTCTGTGGGGGAGGCAGCAGTGCAGATAAGTTGGCACTGGCGCAGCTCAACCCCGGGAGAGCAGAGAGGTCAAATGCGTCTCTGGTATCCCTAGGAAAAAATAAAATAACAAAATTAGAAGAAAAAGTAAAAATAACAAGGAGAAAACAGCCCTGCAGTAGCAGGGAGTGTCTTGCCTCCTTGGACACTAAGCTAAAACTGGTAGCCTCTATCTCCAGGCTGAGGGTATAGCTGATGGAGGAGGGGCTTAACAGTTTTACTTAGTGTCACGCCTCCTAGGGAGCTGAGCTATACCCAAGGTCTGTGTCCCCCAAGGAAAATGGGCGAGAAAAAAATATTTCCACTTACTCTTTATGGGCTATTGAGGCAGATTGATGGGGAAAAGGAGTTTTAATTTTTATTTTAGCATATGGCTGCAACACAACAAAATGTGAAGGTCTAAAGACTTTTCAAATGCACTATATGTCATCACTTTCTCATTGTAGCTCCATGTACTGGGACCACCATACCATTGCAAGAAATAAAGGGGTATTTTATCCTCAGGATAGCTATCAATATCTGATCAGCATGGGTCCAACACCTTTTCCCAACTGGCTCTGGTGCCAGAAATACACATCTCCATCCACTGTGTAATAGGTAAAGTTTTGTTACTGCAGCGTTGCAGTAACCAGCTAAATTCACTATGCAGTGGACAGAGCTGTGCAGCTCCAGTGTCAGAACTACTGCAGAACAGCTGATCAGTGGGATGGCCCATCAACATTGGCGTAACTATAGGGGTCGCAGCAGTTGCGACCGGGCCCCTAAGCCAGGAGGGTCCAGATGGCAACCCTCGTCAGTGGTGCTGTATATTTACAATAGTAATGAGGGCTTCCATAATGAAAGCACTCACTAGTCTGCAGGAGGAGGGGTGAGAGAAGGGCTGTACAGAACTTACCCCTCCTCCTAGGGCCGGTGCTGCTGTGTCCTGGCTGCCTGCCTGTCAGGTGACTGCAGCGTGGGACCTGAGAAAAGATGAGAGCCCAGGAGACAGCCTGACCGGAAGAGGAGTGGCACAGCAGGAGAGGTAAGTTTATTTATTTTATAGTCTGATCTGAGGTCTGATTGGGGGTCTAGAGAAGTCTAATGGGGGTCTGGAGCACTAATGAGGGTCCGATCGGGGGTCTGGAGGTCTAATGGCGGTCAGAGTGGGTGTCTGGAAGTCTAATGGGGGTCTGATTGGGGTCTAGAGGTCTAATAGGGGTCAGATATGGGAGTTTGCAGGTCTGGTCTGAGATCTAATGGAGGTCTTATCTGAGGTCTGATATTGGGGCGGGGTCTGACATTGAGGTCTAGTGGGGGTCTGACAGAGGTCTAAAGAGGGTCTGGGTATTTTTTTGGGTACTGGCCCACTATCTGTGTGGTACCAGTATTTTCAGGGGGACTGTTTCTATAGTATAGTATAGTATTGGGTATTGGGGGGGGGGGGGGGGCAGAATGGGATGTTGATGAAAAGATAAGGAGGAGGATGGAAAAGTAGGAACGCAAGATGTCTGTTTGTTAAACTCTGCAGAGACTAGATGCAGCTGAAAGAAGTCACCATGGCAGTCTGGTCTGAAGGAGAAGATGAGGAAAGAGAATATCTACATCCGAGGAGACATCAATGGATGTAAAAAGTACATATGTGGGGCTGTATTACCCTGTATGTTCTGTATGTAATGTTTTACAAGTATGTCTTTAAACGGGGTTGTCCACTTTATTTTTCATACCAGCGCTGCCTTCTCTGTTCTGTTTACCTGCTCACCACTACAATTGCTGCAGTGAGCAGGTGAACAGAGCAGAGCAGAGAAAGCAGCTCTCATATCAGCACTGCCCTCTCTTCAAACAGCTGATCTCCCGACACCCCCTGCCGGTCTGATATTAATTACCTATCTTTAGGATATGTCATCAGTAGTAAAAAAGAGGACACCCCTTCTAACAGTAGGACTGGAGGAAATAGGTTAGGTTGAGAATTTGGAATTGGGGGGGGGGGGGGGGGGTTAAAATGTTTGCCTCAGGCACCAGAAAGGATAGATGCACCCCTTCCCCTTGCCATAAAACAGAGGGAAGGTGGTTGTGGAGGGCTGAACTCCTGCACCAGGGCCCAGGAGCCTTTAGCTACGTCCTTGCCCATCAATAATAAAATCCACTTTAAGCCATCTCACGATCAGCATGGGGTCACAAGAAGGAGACCCTATTGATATTGCAATAACTTTCCTGAGATGGAGAAAATCCTTTAACATGTCTGTGCAAACTAAGAAACGATCTGTGTATAAAAGATGAGCCTAGTTCAATACAGTATTCCACTAGTCTGTGTAAATAAGGGCAAATGTTGATAAAATAAAAATTAAGAAAAGTTTAAATGTTTTGAAGCCTGAGTATATGATAGATTACATGAAGCAATCTGCAAAATAGATGAAGCACAATAATGTATTCATCCACCTTTCCTATAAAGTGCATTATGGTCATTGTGGTTGCTACCTTTAGAGAAGGAATTGCCCACCGTGCGGCCCTCCATCTGTTGCAAAACTACAACTTCAGGCATGCCCCGATAGCTGTAGCCTGTCCAGGCATGATGGAAGTTGTAGTTTTACAACAGTTGGAGGGCCACAGGTTGGGCATTCCTGCTTTAGAGCCTTCACTTTCACTACATTTACAGACTTGCTTCTGTTTCCCAGTGAATCAGTCAAAGACTCTCTATGACGGATCAATTTGTAGTCCTGATCTCTATTTCACTACAGCTCAAACACAGTTAAGGTAAATCAAAATCAAACTGATAAAAATATACCTTAAATTTTAATAAAAACCAAATGAAATGATTTCAACCAAATATAAGTAAAAAAAAGCAATACATTTTTTCCCAATGGTGTGCACTGCCTTTAACTTGCATCAGGGTCACTACCAATGAAAGGACAAGTTACACAACAGCAAAGTAAAAGAACAGTTGTTCTTTCGGAGCGGGAGTTAGGCCCCCATTCATACTTCAGAACTTGGCATAGATTTTGCACCAGAAAGCTGCCCATGGCCGAGCGGAACCCACCTCCAGTTTGTAAGACTGCGGTCTAAAGCCATGCTATGCCAAGAAAGGACACATCCTTTAACATGTGTTCTCTCACTCACTCTTCAAGGGCTACTTTTTCTAGGGATCCCTGGGTTAGAACCTCTTAGATTTTATGTTCTGTTCCACTAGAGACTGTTTTGTAAATGAGACAAAAACTAAACTCACATAGCTGCTTGTCTTTTAAGCCACTGCTGGCAAGCACTGCCATCATGTATGTACTGAAGGACTTCCGAAAGCATATTCCGTTTTAAACGCTCTTCTTCCCGAGACTTCTTTAAGCGGTCATATATCTTTGAACCTTTTGCAAGACAGGAAAACTAAATTATTAGAAGAATGATTATTGCCACAAAAAAACAACAACACAGAAACAGAGTGTAAAAAGTTTAATTCAAGCCTTTTACCAGGTTGAATTTCTATGAAGTAACATCTATTCACTGTCACATAAGGTCACAGATTTACATGTGGAGTTTTTAAGCAGTCAGATATAATTTTCTTGGTACAATTTTGCAGCATGTGTGTTTTTCTACAACCACTACAACTCCCATTAACCTCCAATTAAAAAAATTCAAGAGAATTAAAAAAACACGCAGGACTACATTAAAAATACCATGTCAGCAGGCCCATCTCCGTCTAAGGCTACACACACACACACGAAAAACGGCAGTTTGTTTTTTACGGCTGTCACACCATTGAAGTCTATGGGGCTTTTTTAACGGCCAATGAATAGGAGCCATCAGAAAATTGGAAATTTTCTATTTCTGGCCGTTTTCACAACCAGACAGAATGAAAAGAAAATGGGCATTCAGGAGTTATGAATAAATAAATATTCCTCACCTCATTACAGGCGCAGACACTCACTACTCACAGGACCTGACGCTTCCAGGTCCTTTCAAGCGACCTTGTGTTTGTGAATATCCCTCTAACTGGATGCAGCAGGACCTGCCATACATCATCATGCTGGGAGCATGTCCTGTCCTGCAAATCCAGTGAGGAGTGAGTGTGTTTGCACGTTCAAGTGGAATAGGTGAGTATTTCTTATGGTGTCCTCCCAGGATATTTAGCTGCGGAGGCAGTTCACCTGGGTACCGCTCAGGAGAGTAAGAAATATGAAAAGAAGGGGAGCAGTAACAATTTAAAACTTAACTTTTACTATGTCTATTATCCCAAGGCAGGGAGTAAAAGACCCCTTACAAACAAAAAATACACAAGAAGACAGACATAACCCCTAGGAGAGTTTTTTGTTTTGTGCAGCATAGGTAGTGCTGCACACCAACACAGGTGTCGTCCTTCCCAGGCCTATAGAAATTGTCACAGAGACCTATGGTGGAAGGACCACGTGATCCCTAGTGTCTGAAACCCTTAGAGTAGTCAAAGGGTCAAACGTATAAAAAATGGAAAATTCTTACCAGTTTTTAATAGGGCCTCACTTAGTAACCGCATGTTTTATGGGTTAAAACAGGAGGTGGTCACATGTAGCAGGTGGGTGCTTCATCCGATGTACTTGGGGGGGGGGGGGGGGGGCAAGGAAGGACATCAGAGATATCCATATAGTCTGGTATTAGAGTGGCCTCAGAAAAGAAACTCAGCCTAGTACCTCCCTGCTTGACCTATCCGGCCCTAGTGACCTAACACGGGGTCCGTGCCCCGCAAGGGGTGGCCCCGTCCGGAAACTTGCCCTGATGCGGAAGCCCTAGATAACCCTGACAAAGGGTGACTAGGGACAAAATCCTCTATCTCAAGGCAGGTAGAGATTTAAATTAAATTGTATGTATCTCATGAATCATTGGGATTGAAATAAAGTACGCACGAATGGATGTGCGTGTCTAATGATATGTGAGCGTGTCCCGACGCGTTTCTTTAGTATAACATATCTTGACTTAAATCCACTTTATTAAGGCTAAGACCTCATAAATCGTCAGGGGACACGGGCTTAGTGATGTGGCTCCTGTCAGTCTAGCTATTGCCACTGTAATAGGTATACCAGTGTAGCAAGTATGTGAGGGGCATTTAATCAAAGAAATCCCTCCACTTTAATAAAGACTATTAACAGAGTGAGGCATGTAGGATGGTATATACATTACTGCTGGAGCGGTGTCAGAGATGGGTCCAGAAGTGGCGGCATAGAGGTTTACTATGCCGTCCATCACACAGGGTGTACGCCTGACTGGGGATCATTATATGTATGGAAGCACGATAGAGGCATAATATATATGATGAGGGAACTGCAAGGGTTGGGGTTATAACTTGTAAAAACTCAATGAAAATCATCTGTTTTTAATGGCCATAAAAACGGATGCATAAGTGCTTGAAAAATGGCCATGACAAACTGACAGTGTGTCCATGTGCATGTAGCCTAAGCCTTGGCATTTACTATAAAGCCAAAAGTAATGTTCAGCATGTACACGGAATACAATCCTTCATCAGGACATTCAATATTAGTTGCCAAAACATGCTTTACTTCTTGGTCACAGAACCCTAAAATCATGACAGACTCATTCTTCTAGGTCTAGTAATGAGGCATGCACCTCCTACTATTAGATCACACTATCCTTGACTGGAAAGTGTCTAAACTAATCATGTGGCACTTGATACTGAGCCAGCCCTCTGAGATCAAGTGATAGGTGATACGGCAACACAAACAGGAGATGCATCCCTCAGTCACATGCTCAGAAGTCCAGTGGGAGGTCCTACGTAGTGACTGTCAGCTGAATAGGACCACCGATTGGAGTGAAGAAAAATGGCTGGGTTGTTATGGAAACCTGGTGTGAAACTGTGTGTAAGTTGAGACTGGAGGACCTGTGAGCTTCAATAAGGCTGATAAGGGTCATGTGACCGTGTGTATGGTAGTTGGGATATGAGTGATGGTGCCATATTTGCATTTTTGGGGAATATCTAAGGAACTGTACATGCTAGAAAGCTGAGACCCGGTCTAAAACCTTCCCAGACACCTGATGTACCAAATTTTGTGATTGTAAATGCAACGGTGTGGATTCCTTTAGCGGACATACATACACACACACACACTCAGCTTTATATATTAGACTAGCAGAAGGACCCAGCTTCGCACGGGTAGATTTCATCAATTTCATTTAATGTTTGTGTGTGTAGTTAAAAAAAATTGGCAGTACCCACTGTAACAGTGAAATCTACAGTACCCCGCCCCTTTAACAGTGACTCCACAGCAGCTACCCCTTTATTAGTGACCTTCACAGTACCCAGTCTTGTTAAGAGTGATTTCCACAAAAACCCGACCCCTTAACGGTGATCTCCCCAGAGCTCCATTCCTTTAAAATGTTATCTCCACAACACTCCACCCCCTTAACACTGACCTCTACAGCACCCTGCCCCTTAAGGGTCCATTCACACGTCTGTTTTTTCTTTCCTGATCTGTTCCGTTTTTTACGGAACAGATCAGGACCAGATCTGGACCCATTCATTTTCAATGGGTCCTGGAAAAAATCGGACAGCACAATGTGTTCTGTCCATTTCCGTTGTTCCGTTCCGCATGTCCGTTTAAATATAAAACATGTCCTATTCTTTTCCGCAAAATTCGGATCCTGGTACAATACAAAGTCAATGGATCCGCAAAAAACGGAAGACATTCGGATGTCATTCCGTATGTCATCCGTTTTATGCGGAATCCGTTCCTGGAAACACATAAATTTTATTTTATTTTTTTCATTTTTTTTTTCTAAGAAACTTTATTTGATTATTGAAATTTATACATGTTTCCGTTTTTTGCGGATCCGCAAAAAACGGATGACATACGGAAACATTTTCAGGAACAACGGATCCGCAAAAAACGGACCGAAAATCAGGATATAGGAAAATACTGACGTGTGAATGTAGCCCAACACTGACCTCCATAGCGTACCGCCCCCTTAACTGTGACCGCCATAATTCCCTGCCCCCTTAACAGAGACCTCCACAGCATCCCACCCCTTTGACAGTGACCTCCAAAGCGGCTACCCCTTTATTAGTGACCTCCACAGTACCCCATCTCCTTAACAGTGATTTCCGCAACACCCCGTCCCCTTAACAGTGGCCTCTACAGCAATCTACCCCTAGGGTGGCCAGAGGTCTGGTTTTAGTCTGGACAGTATGGCTTTCAGACTCCATCTTCCGTCCGGCGCAGGGCTTGGACAGACACAAGAATGTCTTTTTGTACAGCTCACTCTCAGACAGCAGCACTGTGCTGTCTGAGCGTGAGCTGCAGGGAGAAATTCACCCTCCCTCCCACCCCTGCAGCTGACAGAAATAGATTTTCACCTTCATTTTTTTCAATCCCCGTCTGCTGCGGAGTGGGAGGGGCATGGCCTAACTAAGACCTTCAAAAATGTGTATGGTCTGGATTTTTGTTTATCTTTTATTTTGAACAAATAAATCTTGCAGCATTAGTTCTCTTAATAATTACAACTGAATTGCAACATAATGAATTGGTCAGGAACCAGAGGGTTTCCTTACTTTGAAAGGTTTTGACTCCAGCTTTTCTGTAATCTTGTAAACGTTTGATTTCTCTGCGCAGTTCAAATTCCACTATAAAAAAGGAGAGAAAAAATATATTATACACTTTCTATTACATTTAACTGCCTAATTACCGGAGTGTTTACTCCCCTTCCTTACCAGGCCAATTTTTCAGTTTAAGCAATGGGCCTATCTAACTGCAAATACGGTAACTAATTTCTGAGACAATTTGATATTATTCTTCACAGGACACCTTACACCTTTCCTTTGTGCCCTTAGATGAAAGATTAAACATATTTTTTTTAAATGTTAAGAAATTTATATTTTTCCTTCATCAATTTTTTTCTGTCGTCAAAGATTTCAAGATAAAACATTTCTAAAATCATTACCATATGTTTCTATCGTGAAAATGGATGTTATTTGTGTAATATATCTACTGGTTGGACTTAAAAAAAATGGAGCGCATTTTGGAAGCCCATTTATCAAATCGCTGGTTTGATGGCACTGATCCCCCCTGATCCAGGGAAAATATGGATATTTAAGCTTTTTTTTTAATAAAAAAAAAAAAAAAAAAAAAAATGTGTGTTTGTATATTTTATGCACAAACTCCCACCCCTGTTATACTAAATAAAACTAAAACAAAGAGTTTGAGATGTAAATATTTTTATGAAAGAATTATTTTTAAACTTTTTTATATATTACACACATGTCTGCTATACTATCGCTAAATCTAATAAACATTTATATTTTTTTATGAATAAAAATGGGGAAAAATGTGTGTGCGTATTCTGCTATACTTTTTTAAATACATTTTTTTTAATTTGTAATGGAAAAACTAGACTTTTGTACTCAACACTCACCAAAAAGCCACCTTATGAAGACAGGAAGCGCAGCGACACCTGCTGCAAAGGCTCAAACGGAGAAGATTGGAGAGCGTTGAGCACTAGATTAAGATCTTAAGGATCCAATGGAGGACGGAAGGGGGGCGCAGCTTACACAATCCCCTGCAGATAAGTCCAAACCTCCGAAAGCGAAGCTAAATTTCGCTGAAAAAGATTGGAGAGAGCCAACACTTGCCCTTTGAGAGAGCTGAGAGCCAGCCCCAAGTCCGTGCCCGACTGCAGAAAAGCCAAAATTTGCGGCAAAGAAAAACGAACAGGAGACCGCTGTCTCAGCTGGCACCAACTAAAGTAGGACTTCCAAGTCCGGTGGTAGATTCTGGAGAACGACTGCTTCCTGCATCTGAAAAACCCAGAGCCGGGCGTGGCCTGACTGCCGATGTAGGAAGACGCATGGCGTAGAGCTCCTGGAAAAGAATCCTGATTTTCATGTCTGCTCACCTCCTGCCTAACTCCAGAGACAGCCGACTGCACACTGAAGCCTCCCTGGATGCTGGGGTATATCCTGGTGCTATCATGACCCGGCAGAAGCAGAGGGAAAAGGAGGGTAAAGACGGCGGCACGGACACTCCGTCCAAACAAGATGGCGCCGCGCAAGCTGCGAAGCTCACTGATGTGGCGGTAAAGCTGGGGAGGTTCGCCCGCACCCCGGCCGCCGCGGCTACTGATCCGGAGCCTGAGACTGCAGTGTCTGATGAGGTGAGGGGAGCGGAGCCTCAGCAGGCAATTACTTACGCCTCGATTGTAAAGCAGAGAGAGGGCCCAGCATTACTACCGGAGACGGAGCCTGTCCCTGAACCTACCATTGCGGACGTTTATAAAATGGTAGCGCAGTGCAGCGCAGCTCTCACATCCCTGAATACTAATATGGGAGGCCTCAAGGAGGAAGTTTTATTAATCCGCCAGGATATGCGGCAATTTAAGGAGAGAGTGGGAGAACTCGAGGGTCGCGTCAGCGATATGGAGGATCAGTTGCCACCTGTAAAGAGAGACTTGCAGCGAGTTATTCATAATGTGTCATTGCTGATAGCCAAGTCTGATGATATGGAAAATCGTCTGAGGCGCAATAATGTGCGCTTTATTGGGATACCGGAACGCACCGAAGGTTCGGATCCAGTTTCGTATATGGAAAAGTGGCTGGTGGACACTGTTGGCAAAGAAAAGCTATCCCCACTGTTTGCAATAGAGCGGGCCCACAGGGTGCCGTTTCGGCCTCCACCTCCGGGGGCGCCTCCAAGACCTCTCCTGATTAAAGTTCTCCATTACAGAGACCGTGATGCCATTCTTAGAGCTGCCAGAGATACTCCTGACATCCAGATTGCTGGTAGTAGAATCCTGATGTTTCCGGATTTTTCTGCAGAAATTCAGAAAAGGAGGGCGAAATTTTTGGACGTAAAGAGGCGTCTGAGGCTTTTACAATGGCCTTACTCCATGTATACCCGGCTAAACTTCGGGTTGTGGCTCATGGGTCCACGCACATGTTTGAGGATCCGGCTGAAGCGTGTCAATGGCTGGACAGTCATGAGAAGGATCGGCGTGGCAACAATACCTGAGGACTTGGTGATATTATTGATAGAACTTTTTCTATTATAATGTTTACTTACTGATGGTTTTTACTGCCAGCTATACATGTATAGCGCTCTGTTGTTTCCGTATATGATAGGGCGGCTATATATACTGCCTTAAAATCGGTTGTTTCTTTTCTATTCTGCTTAGGTATTTATAGGGCAGGGTAGGAGGTTGAGTGGTTTGTTCTTATAGTTATCCAGGCTGCTGCGCCACTAAGTGATAGGGTACTACGCTTCAGTGTTCTTGTGCATATACCACTAATTGCGGCAGTTAGGTTCACTTTGTGTGTGTATGGTGTACCCCTATACATCAGATTTATGACTTACAATAGGTTTACGAATGTTGGGGGGGAGGGTGGGAATTTGGGAGCAGGCTCTATTTTTGCATTTACCTCAGGGGGGAGGTTTGTATGGATCTATCGACACTGGTTCTTGTATCTGATTCTATATGTTCGTGATGTCTTCTGTTAACATAGTAGCCTGGAATGTGCGGGGCATGTCACAAGCCTCTAAGCGTGCAGCAATATTTCATGCCCTGAGAGATGTACAACCAGCTATTGTTTGTTTGTCTGAGACCCATTTAAATGTGGATAAGACGCACTTGGCGCACAGAGCGTGGGTAGGTTATGAATACCATTCTACTCACTCCACACATGCTAGGGGGGTTACCATCCTGGTTCATAGATCTATACCATTTACTGTGTATGACTCATGTATTGATGATGGTGGGAGGTTTGTGTGTCTGAGTTGTAGTATTTTTCATTTCAGGATTGTTTTGGCGGCGGTGTATGTTCCCCCCCCATATTCAGCTGAAGTTATGAAACTAATTATCTCCTTCAAGTCTAGGTTCCCATCCATTCCGCTGCTGGCCATGGGGGATTTTAATATGTATCTTAATGGCTCCTTGGATAAGTTCCATAATGGGCTGGGAACATGCCCCGCTGCTTCTACTTCTCTGGCGCGTTTGTTGTCAGAGGTGGATCTATGTGATATATGGAGAACTTTGTATCCTACGCAACGTCAATTTTCTTGTTATTCCACCACACATGGTTCCTTGTCCAGAATAGACTTGGCTATTGGATCCTTATCTTTAGTGGCCCTGACAAAGAAGATTTTGTATCTACCTCGTAGCATATCTGACCATTCTCCACTATTGCTGACTCTGGAAGTAGGTCCCCAGACACATGTTATTAGACCTATTTGGCGCCTGAACCCGTTCTGGTTGTCAATAGTGGATACTGGTACTGTGATATCCGGGGCTTTGGCTGATTTTTTGTCTATTAATGTGGGCTCGACGTCTCTGGATGTGGTGTGGGATGCTATGAAGGCATATGTGAGGGGGCTTTACATTAAACATATCAGCATTAAAAAATCTAAAAGTCGTGCTCTGGACAAGGAACTCTCAGATCGGGTTACGCATTTAGAGGCTGATTATGTTGCACAGCCCACGGTAGCTGGGGAGCTGCGATGGAAGGAAGCCCAGAATCTTCTGAAGGAGCATATACAGGCTAGAGCGGAGGATAAACGGTTGTTTACGACCCAAAGGTATTTCGCTGAAGGTGAAAGTGCAGGTCATTTGTTAGCTGTGATTTCTAGGGCTCAGCAGGGTCCTTCTTCCATCACTTCACTTAGGGGAGGGAATGGACAAATGGTGGTGGGGAATGAGAACATTCTGGAAGAATTCTATGTACATTTTAAGGAGGTTTATAGGTCCAGGCTGGTCGCCACTGATTCTTGTAGGTCTGGATATTTGGAGGGAATTGACATGCCTGTCCTGTCTGAGGAGAATAGGGCGATCCTTGAGGAGGATATTACGTTGGAGGAATTGGAAGAGGCACTAAAGTCCTTGCCTAATGAGAAAGCACCGGGTGGGGATGGTCTCCCTGGGGAATTCTATAAAAAACATGGAGAACTGCTACTTCCGCACCTGCTTGCAGTATTTAAGCATGCTTTTGGTAGAGGTATTTTGCCTTCCTCCATGAGAGAGGCTATAGTTGTAGTAATACCCAAACCGGGTAAGGATCCAGCTTTGGTAGATTCGTATAGGCCCATTTCTCTCCTGACAGTTGATATCAAACTCCTGGCAAAAATTCTAGCTAACCGATTGAATAGAGTTATTCACACCATTATTCATGATGATCAGTCCGGTTTTATGCCTGGTAAGTCTACGGCTTTAAATCTTAGGAGGCTATTCCTGAACCTCCAGTTAGAGGGTAGGGATGTGTCGGATAACAGGGCCGCGGTGGTCTCTCTGGATGCTGCCAAGGCTTTTGACAGTGTTGAGTGGGACTACTTGTGGGCGGTCATGGCTAAAATGGGCTTCGGGTTGGATTTTATGAAGTGGGTTAAACTTTTGTACTGTGAACCCAGGGCTAGAGTGCGAGTTAACGGGCATTTATCGTCAACTATTGCTTTAGAGAGGGGGACAAGACAGGGCTGTCCGCTGTCTCCGTTATTGTTTGCGATAGCCATTGAACCCTTAGCATGTATCCTGCGTTCTACTTCTTCTGTTGGTGGGTTATTGCGGGGCTCAATGGAGGAGCGGGTATCGTTATATGCGGATGATACATTGATATATGTGAACGATCTGGAAAAGTATATGGATGCAGTAATATCTGTGGTGTCTCAGTTTGGCGACCAGTCTGGATTACTAGTAAACTGGGATAAGTCAGTTATTCTTCCAGTATCCTCTCAAGTACCGTCACGTTCTGCTGTCTTCTCCGGTCTTAAGGTGGTGCAATCCTTTAAGTATCTTGGGGTAATAGTGTCCATGAACCCTGCAGATTATATTACTAGTAACCTCCTACCCTTGTTGGAGAAATTCAAACATAAGATCACAGTGTGGCATAGACTGCCTCTGTCGATGATAGGAAGGGGAAATTTGTTGAAAATGATCCTTATGCCGCAATTGCTTTATGTCCTGCACAACTCCCCTGTTTGGATTCCCGTGCATTACTTTCACAAAATTTTACGACTGTTTCGTTTTTTTCTGTGGAAAAGTAATAGGGGGAGGATAAAGTATGAGACGTTACAGAGGAACAAAGATGCAGGGGGACTTGCTCTGCCCAACCCTTTACTCTATTTTCTATCGGCCCAACTGCAGCATTTTAAGGGGTGGGGAGTGGGGGGTAGCCCAGGTATGAGGAGTGGACGATTGATGGAGTGGGCATCGAATAGATCTCCCCCATTGACGGCCATTGAAGGTAGGGTAAAGGAAGATGTGGGGCGTATCCCAATACTAGTGCTCATGAGGAAAGTCTGGTGTAAAACCAAACATATCTTGGGATTAGAGGGATATGTCAATATCTCGCCTATTTGGAGGAACCCAGCACTGCCAGAGTTGGAAGGTCTAACTGGGTTCTCTGGGTGGAATAACAAGGGAGTATGGAATTTGGGTCATATCTTCTCAGGTGGGGTATTGAAGCAATATCAACAGTTGTGCTCGGAGTTTGGGCTTCCTTCCTCGCAGTTCTATAGATATCTTCAGCTCAGGCATGCACTAGACGCTCAGGCTAAAGTGGCCCCAATAGTGTTCACATCCACTCATGCGCTAAACACGGTGGTGGCTGCTGGTTCGGTGAAAGGGGCAATCTCCGTGATGTATCAAGCCTTGCTAGAAGATTTTCTTAAGGGATATCCGTTAAAATGTAGGCAGCAATGGGAGAAAGATTTGGGTGGGCTTACAGATGCGCAATGGTCAGAGATAGTGGCGCTTACTCCTGATCTATCTCTTAGTGAGGCGGCACGTCTCTCCCAGCTGTATCTAGTGCACAGGGTATATAGGACTCCGGTATTTCTGCATAAAGTGGGTTGCAGGGATAGTCCCAATTGTCCGAAATGTGGCAGCGTCGGAGCTGATCTTCTGCATATGTTATGGTCATGCCCTTCATTGACCTCTTATTGGAGAGCAATACTACATCTTATTAACAAGGTACATAGTACTAAATTTAAAATGGATCCAAGAATATGTATTCTGGGTATACTGCCAGAGGACAATTTGCAGTCTACAGTAGCTACGGGAATAGAAAGGATGCTCTATCAGGCGAGGAAGACTGTTGCAGCAAAATGGATACAGGGGATACCCCCGGCAGTACCGGAGTATGTTGCTAGAATGAATGTGGTAGTGCGTCTTGAGAGGGGTGTGTACCAGAAAAGAAAATGCTTGTCTAAATTTGAGGCTATTTGGGGTAGCTGGATAGATAGATCGGGATGCTGTAGTCCTTGGCTAGCATTGACGAGGAGTGCTTTGATTGCCCGGTAAGGCTGATCTGGGGAAGTGACTGTGTACATCCTGGTGTTTGGTGGACTGTGTGGTGTATGACTGTTGGCGTCTGCTGTGTGATATGTGAATGTGGACTGAGTGCTATGTCTGTGTGGGAGTCTACTTACTTGGGGCTCATAGCCTGTATTGTTTTTTGAGTCCAATCGAACTGGTGCCGATAGAATGAGGAGACATGGAATCTGGAGGTAGTTATGCTCTTATTGCAATGATGGCCTGCTCTTGGAATGTTTGGGAGGGGTGGGGGGGGGGGGGCTGTTTATAAGGATGTTTGTTGAGGGAGAAAACAATTAGATGAATAAAGATCTGGATCTAATGTGTATATTCCTACGATGTCATATGGTCATAGGAAGTATATTATGTAAAATGTGCATATGTAATATTTTGTACTCTTGTCTTTTGTACATGCTGTCTTTTGATGACCGAATATTTGATTTGATTTGACTGTCATTTGATGATGAAAACGGGAAAAAAGATTTGATAATAAAAGATTATCTGATTTAAAAAAAGAATAACCCAGAGCCTTCAGTACGGCAGCTTCAACAGCCATGCCGTTAAATGTAGTGACCCTAAATTCGGGTGGAAGATCGGCCCCTGCGACAGCAAGTCCTCCCGAAGTGGAAGACGCCAAGGTTAGTTGGCGAGAAGTGCGACTAGGGATGCGTGCCACACCCTGCGCGGCCAATCTGGGGCCACGAGAATGACGGGCAGTCCCTCGGACGCGATCTTCCTGAGAAGCAGCGGAATGAGCGGAAGAGGCAGGAACACGTAAGGAAACGTACCGACTCCATGGATCACCAGTCCATCGCATGCCAGGGCCCTGGACCATGCAGCGAAGTCCTCAACCTTGTTGTTGAAGTGTGAGGCCATGAGAGCCACATCCAGCTGACCCCACCTCTCGCAGATGTCCCGAAAGACCTGCGGGTGAAGAGCCCACTAGCTGGGATTGAGACGCTCCCATCTGAGAAAGTCCGCAATCCAGTTGTCTATGCCTGGAATGTGAACTATCAATAGCGCCGGAACCTGTTTCTCCGCCCAGCTGAAAATCAGCACCGTCTCCTCAATGACTTTCGGGCTCCGGGTGCCGCCCTGGTGATTGATGTATGCCACTGCCGTGGAGTTGTTGGACTGCACCCGCACCAGACAACCCCCGAGATGGTCGGCACAGTGTTGCAGAGAGAGTCAAATCGCCCTCAACTCCAGAACATTTATTGGAAGGGAGTGCTCCTCGTGTGAACATACTCCCTGGACCAAGAGATTTTGCAACACTCCTCCACAACCCCTGAGGCTTGCATCCGTTGTTAACACCCTCCAACAGAGAGGGAGAAACGAACACCCCGATGTCAACATCGGAGAGGCCATCCACCATCTGAGGGCCGAGAGCACTGTGAAGCACATTGGCAGATCCAAGGAGGCTGGGGAGCGATACCAGCTGGACAGAATGGATCGCTGAAGCTCTCTGGTATGGAACTGAGCATAGGGAACTGTTTTGAAGGCAGAAACCTTGTACCACAGAGCCTGCATGCAGTGACGAATGGGAACTGGAGCTGGCTGCAACAATGAGCGAATCTGAAGATGGAGAGCGGATAGTTTTTCCGGAGGCAAGAACACCTTGGCCTGACAAGTGTCCAGTACCATGCCCAGATAAGTCAATCGCTGCAATAGATTAAGACAGGACGCAATGACCGACCTCCGTGACTCCATCCGGAATCTGTGGACGCGAAGGAAACTGTTGCGCACCTTGAGGTCCAGAACGGGACAGACCATCCCCTCTTTTTTGGGAACCACAAAGAGATTGGAGTAAAACCCCTGAAAACTGTCTTGTGCAGGAACTGGAACAATCACACCTTGCTGCAGCAGCGTGTGAATTGCCAGAACAAAAGAATCTGCGGCTGCGGGAGAGGCGGAAGAGGACAACCGAAAAAAAAAGGGACGGAGGGAAGTCCAGCTTGTAGCCCTCTGCAATGACCTCCCTCACCCATGCATCTGAGACATAAGCCAGCCAAACATGCCGAAACACATGAAGCCGGCCGCCCACCAGAAAGGGGGGCGCCGGGAGCCGCTCGTCATGCAGCGGAGCTCTTAGGGTTAAAGGACTTGGAGCCCTGTTGACGGGAATGCCATGGCCATGGCTTAAAAGAAGGCCTGCGACTGACTTATCGGACGCTCCCTTGGGGCTGGAAAAACTCTGAAAGGGACAAAAAAAAAAAGGCTTCCGCTATTTGCCTTATTAGACTGCCCCCTGTTCTGTGGTAAATGGGTGCTCTTACCACCTGTAAGAGGAAGCGACCATCAACTGGAGAGAGGAGAGGGTACTGGAGGCAGTCTCCTACTCACCTGTCCGAAGTCTTCTGCCCCCCTGGCTCCAGCAGGATCACCACCTTCGGTGTGCAGCCCCTTGGTGAGGGGCACTACACCGGAAACAGAGGGGACTTTTGCTGGGGAGGCCGTGGTGATGCGCTTGCTTGCGGGAGAAAGAGGCTTTTACAGGGACCTCTGGTCCACCATTTCTATCTAGAGATCAGGAACGAGCAGAGGGTTTGGGAGACCCCCTGGTCTCCCATCTCCTGGGTGGGAGTGCAGGCAGTTTTTACCCGGACTGCCTGAAGCTTCCCGCTAGAAAAAAAAGAGACACAAAATTAATAAATCAGCAGACCTGCAACGCATGAAGGTCTGCCTCCTACAGACACTAAGCTAAAACCGATTAGCTTGGTCCATTGCAGGAAGGAATATAGCTGAAGAGGGAGGAGCTTACACTTTGTGTGCTTTGTGTCCGCCTCCTAGTGGCAACAGCTATACCCATGGTCAATGCCTGTGTTCCCCAATGAGACGCATGAGAAAAGTTAATTAACCACCCCCCCTTCCTACCACAGTCAGGGCAGGAAGGGATTATTTCAGACTGTAGGCTTATAATTAATTTTATAGCAAGCAGCGGGGCGCTCTCACATCAAAAAGAGCACACCCCTGCCGGAATTTTTGACTTTACACTTGGAGAGATCTCTGTACACACTTTGCCTGGTTTCTGGGAAAATTACTTTGGCCGCAGCTGTTTAATGACAGCATAGTTATTGAGATCTCCAGTGCCATGGGGTGCAGTGAAATTGGAAAGTAACCTAACACTTTTAAATGTGAGGTTACAGATATCAGCTTACTGCCATGACATATATAGTCGTGTGGAGGTAAGCAAAAGATATCAGCACAAATGTAAAATTATGATGTGAGCTCTTAATTACTTAGAGCTAGTTAGGAAAATGTAAACACATTCTTCAGTCAAGCAATTATGGGGATAAAGTTGGGACAAGTGACAAAAAAACAAAAACAAGTAAAATAACCGGTGAGGATGACCTTGTTAATTTGAATGTATATTATTTGTCCGGTGAGTTTATATTTCCATAACACAGAAGGACAGGAGGTCTTACAGAAGATTAAAGAAGGAAATATTGTTGCTTACATGCATGGCTCTCTATAAACCGATCGTGGTTTGTTGCTCCTAAAATTCGAGCAAATCGCCTCATTGTTTCATATAGTTCTTGAACATCTTTGGAATACCTTCTTTCTAAAACTGAAAAAAAGCAAAACAAAAAAAAAACTCTTGACAAATTGATGTTTTAGAGTAAAAGAAAGATTCTCTGATTAGGCAACACTAGCATGGAACTTTCTTGTCCTCATGGGAAAGGCTATGTGTCCCAAGAAGACCAAGAAAGATTCACAGCAGTAAACACAGGGCAATTCATAAGGAAATGTATTCTGCCAGAGATCTGAGACTGGGGCGGATGTAGTGCAACACAACAAGAAAAACACCAAGGCACTGTACATACACCAAGGCATCTTCCACACATATGGTTGTTAAAATGCACTCCTACTCTACTACATTTTCTGGATAAAAAAAATAAAAAAATAAAAAAATAAAAAATAAAAAGCTGTGGCTTCCCCATATTGCAACTTTTTTTGTCACAAAAACAGTGTGTCTAACAGTCCAAAAACAGGGTACACATTATTTAGCTTTGTAGTGCTCTGTAGCCAATGACTGTAATACACCAGTTTGTAACAGCTTTTTAACAGTTTCTCCTTTGTACATTTCTACTTTCTCCTTTCTATTTTCTGTTGATACTGAGCCCTGATCATTCTCTTTTTGTAAACTGTAAAAATCTTCAAATGAGAAGATTTTTAGAGCCGACAATCCCTGGGATCATTGCCTGTTCCCTTGGACAAAACCAACTATGCCTGGCTGGGGCCTGTCGCAACTCCATTCCCAGCTGCTTCCAGTCTCTGCAAGACCAGGAAGCAGCTTGGGCTCATGATCGCTGCAGCCAATCACACGCCTCAGTGTTAACGGCAACTCAAACAGTACACCACTGCTGTGACATGGCATCTAAGTTGCTGTGACCACCAAGGCCTTTGAATAGCCGCAGCAGTCACTGGTCCAGCAGGAACTGCAAGCTCCAGGAATGAAGCAGGGACTATAAACATTTTATTATTATTATTTTTTTTAAGTGAAGAGAGACAGGGAAGGACCCCAGGGCTTGTCAGCTCCAAGGCCGGAAAACCCCTTTAAAAGTTAAAATAACATTCTGACTACCTGCAGTCTCAACTAGAGGGAGCTCACAAGCGTGCTACATACTGCTACAAGTTGAACTCTATTGCAGGCATGTTAACTTTTAAATGTTTATCTATGTACTTTTATAGCAATAGCACATCATATTCTCACACACTTGCCCTGAAATTAGGAATACATGTAATACATTTGAGATTACAAGCAAAAACAACTTACTTTGAAATTTCCTTAGATTTATGAGGCCATGTTCTCTTATAATCCTATGAAAAAATAAAAATGTCATTTAATGGCAGTCATTTCCCATACAATGTATATATCAGGGTTTCTCAACTCTGGTCCTCAGGGCCCACCTACCAGTCATGTTTTCAGGATTTCCTTAGTACTGAGAAGTTGATATAATTAGTGTCCATGCATCAGGACTTACCACAGGTATTCATTCTGTGGGATATTCTCAAATAGGTGGGTCCCGAGTAACCGGAGTTGAAAAACCCTATTATAATATTCATATTTATAAACTCTAACCCTACAAGTTTAGTTGCAACTTCACATTTTTAGCATGCTTTTTTACTGTTTGTGATACTGTCTGGGTTGTACGATCAGCAAATTTGTGCAGACCTGCTCAATAGCAATCACTGGCCCTCTGCCTCCTTATAAATGTATGCCTCATTTATAAAAGCTGTAACAGTTGCCCAAATGAAGCCATCAGAGCTTAACATTTATTTCGGAGGCTTCTCTGGAAAAATGAAACCTAAGCTCTGATTGGTTGCTATTGCCAAAAAAGACAATGTTGATAATGAGCGGACTGTAACAAAGAATCAATTATGTGACTAATATTATTCATGAATTTCTGATCAAAGTTTTATTTTTCTCTTTCTCAGTGTTCATACTGCTAAATGTCATCCTAATTAAGATAATCGCTTTCTACCACCAACCTGGAGGACAGAGTGCAATCTGATAAATAACTTCAGAAAAATAATATAAAAAAATAAATAAATGGCCTACATTTACTATTTTGGAAGCACATTAATTCTGCTGGTGCTTTGTGAGAAACGGATAGTGGCATGAGACATTTTTGCAGCAAAATTTTGGTACAGAATTCAGTTGCAAGGTAAGCTAATAGGTGGCATAAACTTAAACTACACAATGTAAAGTTGCACCAGATGGATCCAGCATCAGCCACTGTGATAAATCTCATGGATCTGTAAGTCAGTATTAGTAAATATGTCCCAGTGTTCTGGGGTGAAAATGTATAGGGTGGATATACCCTGGACAGTGACACGTTTTCTATGTGAATACACCCTAATGAGTAGCAAGGTTTTATGTTCTGTTATATGTCAGGGTTTTTTGTTTTTTTTATGCAGAAAACGAAGGTTACAAAACTGGCATGTGTGACTATTTCCACAGTAACAGAGTCTCACTAGTAGGTTCACCGGGCTATGATAAAAGCCTGATGAGGTTTTTTTTTCTTTTTTGCCTTCACATTTACTCATCATTTTTTCCATTTCCTCCCCTATCTATGCTACAGTTTTTCCCATTTATTTACTTTACTTACTTAGATAGTGTAACACATGCATTATTTAACTGTCTCCAATGGAGCTCACAGTCTAAGTCCCCTTCAGTATGTCTTTGGAAACCCACACAAACACAGGGAGAAAATACAAACATTTAATATGGGCATGTAGTTACGCAAGTTCATTCTGGAAAGAGGTTGTAGACAACCTTTCAAGAGTCTTCCTTTGTCCCATTTCTTATGACCCAGGGGTTTGTCTTTCAAGCATTCTATCTGAAGAATTATGGTCACATGATGGAGTCTTTTTGAGGGAAACATTATTTCTGGCTCGCAAGGAGATTGCTTTGAGATGCAATATTAGATTATCCAGCTCACCTTTGAGCGCATGTGAAATAGCATTATCGCATGGGGGTCAGTGCACGGACTGGCGAGATGAGATCTCAGGCATATCCAAGACAATAAACACGTCCAGCACTTTTCAGTTAGAAGATTTTTCTTAGTTCCTTTATTGAATACGGTACAAAAAGTTCATTTGTGCAGCAAGAGAATCCCAACCTCCTGACGTGGGTCTGCATAGGATCATCTATGCGTTTCGAGAACCCCTGCTCTTAATCATGAGTCATGATTAAGAGTAGGTATGCGCGAAACGAGTAGACGATCCTCTGCAGACCCACGTCAGGAGGTTGGGAATCTCTTGCTGCACAATTTTTTTTTACCGCATTCAATAAAGGAACTAAAGAAAAATCTTCTAACTGAAAAAAGTGCTGGACGTGTTTGTCTTGGATTGCTTTGAGATGCATGGGAAATCTCCAACCAAGTCTTAGTCAATGGAAAGCCTTAGTAAACCAGACTGATATGTTTGAAAATGTATTTAAAAACAGAGGATGTCAGCAAACATTTAAGAAAACGTAGGGTGTGTGGTGCCTTCTCTTTGTACCTTGAGCACCCGATTGCTGCACTATCAACCATGAACCTCTACAACTAGTGTAAGAATGAGATATTGCTCTGTATACTTTTAAGGCTACTTTCACACTAGCGTTCGTCGGTCCGCTCGTGAGCTCCGTTTGAAGGGGCTCACGAGCGGACCCGAACGCAGCCGTCCAGCCCTGATGCAGTCTGAATGGAGCGGATCCGCTCAGACTGCATCAGTCTGGCGGCGTTCAGCCTCCGCTCCGCTCGCCTCCGCATGGACAGGCGGACAGCTGAACGCTGCTTGCAGCGTTCGGGTGTCCGCCTGGCCGTGCGGAGGCGTGCGGATCCGTCCAGACTTACAATGTAAGTCAATGGGGACGGATCCGTTTGAAGATGCCACAATATGGCTCAATCTTCAGGCGGATCCGTCCCCCATTGACTTTACATTGAAAGTCTGGACGGATCCGTACGAGGCTATTTTCACACTTAGCTTTTATATGCTAAAATAATGCAGACGGATCCGTTCTGAACGGAGCCTCCGTCTGCATTATTATGATCGGATCCGTTCAGAACGGATCCGATCGAACGCTAGTGTGAAAGTAGCCTAACACTATCACTTTTATTGTAATTCTTGATCGTCAATGTGCTGCGTATTGTATCCTTCATGTGTATGCCATACCGTTTTATTCATGTTTAATAAACAAAGTTAAAAAACAACAAAAAAAAACAAACAACTGGTTGTTGCCGTACCCACTGCCAATAGGGTATTCCCTGCAAAGTATGCCACTAGAGTCACTGATAAAACAGTGTCAGACTTTGTATGTACACACACTCCTGGTAACATCCAGTTGTCAATATGCTCCAGTACTATTTTTTTGGGTGAATACAAGTATTTCCTAACTTAGGCATGGCACGATAGCTAAAATATGTAATTAAACAGCTTGTGAAAACTGCTAGTAAACAATTTCAAATTGTAACGGAGAAGAAATAAAATCAATTATTACACTACCTTTTTCGACGCTGTCTCTCTTTCAGTCGGGAATGGTAAATATCCACAACAGCAATTTTTAAAGCTGCAGAAATAAAAATAGAGAATAACGTGCCATAGAGACAAGTGAAGAAGAAACTTTGATATCGGGCAGTCTTTCCTTAGTGTAGTCATTGATATTAGATCAGTGGGAGTCCAACTTCAGGCTCACCAACCAATCAGCTGAAGCTGCAGTTCCGCTCCTTTCCTTTCAAATGAATGACACTTAGCTGCAATTGGAGACACAGCCACTGCAAAATCTGCACAGCTATGCCTGGTATACAAAGAACTGGAAGTTGCGCTCACTGTAGAGCCATAGCCATATTCATTTTACTGGTGAAGGAAGGCTGTGTAGACCCCCCACCAATCTGATATTGGCAGCCTATCCCAAGTAACCATCCTAAAAGAACTAGAAAGTGGAAATCCATTCTCTGCAGCAAAGGAAAATGGCCTCCCTAAACTTTGTAAAATATATACTGTCCTAAATCAGTAAAGCACAGAGGAATGTTTTTTTTTACTGCAATGTTGGTGCAGACAACACTGGTATAAGGCTATTTTCACACTTGTACTTGCGGAAGTCTGCCCCGGCCCCATTCTCTATAATGGGGGCGCGCTGGAGGTCCGGCTGCAGCACGGCAAACATGCAGAGAGGTGGGCGGAATAAAATTAGAGCAATTAGAGCATGTTGCCTCTCGGCTTGTTTGCCGTGATGCGGCCGGACCTCCCGTGCTCCCCCATTATAGCGAATGGAGCCGGAGTGGACTCCTGCCAGCATGGTGGACTTGCGGTAGCACGGGTCGGGCAGGCTGTTCCCCTGCCGGAAAAGGCTAGTGTATGCAAGTGTAAAAGTAGCCTAAAACATACAATAGACCGCCCAATAAAATGGTTTTTTCTAATTTTTCTTTACATTTTTAGACTAAAGTAGCTTTCACACAGTAAGGATTTTGGTCAGTGATTTTTACCAGTGATTGTTAATAAGCTCCACTCATGGCTTTGGCTAACAATCATTGACTATCTGAGGGAAGCAGTCCCCAGGACTGCCTGCACTGCAAGCCTGCTGTCCGGGCACACCAATGTTGCCTTAACAGCAACCTGTGTCATAGTGAGACAGACCATAATGTATTAGCATAGGAGTTTGCTAATATAATGCATTTGAAAAGTAATCAGACAGTTTCACTTTTTTCTCATTTTGTTATGTTGCAGCCCTGTGCTAAAATAAAACAAAATCTAGATTTTCCCCATCAGTCTGCAATCTATACCACATAATTGACAAAGTGAAAACAGAATTTTAGAAATGTTTGCACATTTATTAAAAAGGAAGAAAATAAAATCTCCCAAGTACATTAGTATTTAGACCGTTCGCTATGACAATTGAAATTTAGCTGTACTGTTCTCATGTTCTCACTGTTCTCAACCAGGACTCTTCCTAGAGCTGGCCGCCCACCAAAGTAATCGGGGGAGAAGAGTCTTGGTATGAAAGGTGACCAAGGACCCAATGGTCACTGTGGCTGAGCTCCAAAGATCCTGTGTGCAGATGGGAGAAACTTCCAGAAGGCGAACCCTCACTGCAGCACTCCACCGATCTGGACTTAGAGTGGCCAGAAAGAAGCCTCTCCTCAGTAAAAGACACATGACTCTCACACTGAGAAACTAGATTCTCTTGTACGGTATGATGAACCCAAGACTGAACTTTTTGGCCTCAATTCTAAGCGTCATGTCTAGAGGAACCCAGCACTACTTATGACCTGCCCAGTATCAGCCCTACAATGAAGCATGGTTGTTGCAACATAATGCTGTGTTTATTTTTTTTCCAGCAGCTGAGACGGGGAGACTGGTCAGTGTTGAGGGAAAGCATAATGGAACATAGATATTCTTCATCAAAACCTTAAGTAGAATGCTCTGGACCTCAGACTGAAACAAAAGTTCACCTTCAAACAAGTCAGACAATGACCCAAGCACACAGCCAAGAAAACAAAGGGGTGCCATAGGGGCAACACTATGAATGTTCTTCAGTGGCCCAGTCAAATCCTGACTTGAACCCAAACAGCTCTGGAGAGATCTGAAAATGGATGTCCACTGATGGTCCCCATCCAACCTGAAAAGAGTTTGGGGGCATCTGCAGAGAAGAATGGCAGCAAATCCCCAAATCCAGGTATGCAAACCTTGTGGCATCATACCCAAGAAGACTGTAAGCTGCAATCACTACCAAAGGTGCCTCAACTAAGAAGTGAGTAAATTGGCCTGAATACTTATGTAAATGCAATATTTTAGTCTTTCTTTTTCAATAAATTAGCAAAGATGTCAAACATTCTGCTTTCATTTTGTCATTATGGGGTATTGAGTGCAGAATGATGGGGGGAAACTTTTTTTTTTTTTTCATTTTAGCACAAGGCAACATAACAAATGCACTGCACATTACAAATGTGAAATAAAGTTATAAAATAGTAATTCCATAATTAAATGCTATAAATAATATAATTAAAAAAATATATAAACCTCCCCCTAAAAAGCTTTTTTTTCCCATGTAAAATACATTTTTACTGTGCAAATTAATCCTTTTAGGACCGAGACATTTTTCATCTTTCTGACTAAACCTAATTTTTCTCATCTAGCACCCTGAATAGATATCAGCATGTCCTGAATATAAAAATAAAAAAAATACCCCTTTGCTTTGTAGAGCCCTGCTCTCACCAACCTGCAGAGTTTAGCTCATTTTACTACCCTACAAGGGGCAGTGGTGCAGGAGGTCAGTTGCCAGTTTTTAATAAGTGGCTCTGTCACCAGGATCAACCCTATTAGGGTCCATTCACACGTCCGTTGTCTCTTTCCTGATCTGTTCCGTTTTTTGCGGAACAGATCTGGACCAGATCTGGACCCATTCATTTTCAATGGGTCCTGAAAAAAACGGACAGCACAATGTCTGACTTTTTTTCAGGACCCATTGAAAATGAATGGGTCCAGATCTGGTCCAGATCTGTTCCGCAAAAAACGGAACAGATCAGGAAAGAAACAACGGACGTGTGAATGGACCCTAAACCAGATATACTGACTGGTAGGGCTCATCATGCTGATTAAAATAATACCTTTCTTTTGTCTGTACGATAAACAGCTGCAGATAAATCTGTGTTTTATTTAAATGCAAATGAGAAATTGGAGCACCAGAAGGTAGGGCTGAATCGTTTTAGTACTGCCATGTAACACCCCCTGTGCTCTGCACACTCCCTCCTCCCTTTGATTGACATGGATAGTCCTCAGGCTGAGGGCAGAGCCCTGTCCAAGAGCTGTGTGCTAGCAATATCATATCACTATGTACTATAGCTTCACCACACTGAGATCTGTTCATAAAGCTAATCTACATATTACTGCTTTATTCACAGACACAATATATGATTAGAAAGACACCAGTAACGTGTCTGAAAAAAGGGGTTATTTATTTTTTAGACTTACAAGGCAGCACCACAATACAGGCTCTGATCTCATAATTTTACTGACATGAAACTGAGGAAATCAGAGACTGCAACTGTGTTTTTGACAGGTTTTCACTGCATTCAGCTCAAAATGCTTAGACTAAACAATCACAGCAATCACCAACAAGGGCCCAAACAGTAGTCCCTTGTCGGTGATCTCTGTTATTGGTTAGCCAGCTGCTCTGGAGTCTCAGCTGTCCACGACAGCTGATTTTCCGGTGCTGTGACACTTTTTCATGTCACCGCGTGAATTACAAGTTTGGACATAACTGTATGCCGAGGTGCATTAAATTACTGCTCACCTGGGCTGCAGTTACATGCAGGTGTTGGAAGGAGTTAAATAAAAAAATATTTAAAGTTACATATATTAGGTATACACATGACGGTAACAATCACTCATTACAGCAAAAGAATTATATAAATTACACATTAATGTATTAGTACCCCCGAACAACATTACCCCCACAAGGCCTCTCAATGTATACATTTAAAAAAAGTTATGGCTGCTGAAATGCAAATGGCAAAAATGATAAAAATATAAAAAATTGCTGGCCATTAAAGGGGTTGTTTCATCAGAGACAATGGGAGCATATTGCTAAGATATGCCCCCATTGTCTCAAAGATGCGGGTTCCACCACTGAGACCCACACCTATATCGAGAACGGAGTCCCGAAAGTGGTGGAGGGCCCACTACGCATGCGCAGCCGCCCTCCATTCATTTTCTATGGGGCCGCCAAAAATAGCCAAGCGCTGGCTCGGGTATTTCTGTCTAGCCTATAGAAGTGAATGGCAGTGGCGGCTGGCCATGAGCAGTGCGCTCCCATTCACTTCTATGGGGAGCGCGCTTGGTGGTTGCCAGATCGGAGTCCTCCAGCCACCATCTTGCAGGGCTCCATTGCTGGAATACAGTGAAAAAACTGAAGTATTTGAACACCCTGCAATTTTGCAAATTCTCCCACTTAGAAATCATGGAGGGGTGTGAATTCCCACTCAGAGACAGAACAAAAATATAAAATAAAAATCAGGAAATCATATTGTATGATTTTTAAAGAATTTATTTGTCTTGCACTGCTGAACATAAGTATTTATTTTGAACACCTGAAAAAATCTGTTTTAATATTTGGTACAGAAGCCTTTGTTTGCAATTACAGAGGTCAAACGTTTCCTGTAGTTCTTGACCAGGTTTGCACACACTGCAACAGGGATTTTGGCCCGCTCCTCCACACAGATCTCTAGATCTGTCAGGTTTCAGGGCTGTCGCTGAGCAACATGGAGTTTCAGCTCCCTCCAAAGATGTTCTATTGGATTTAGGTCTGGAGAGTGGGTAGGCCACTCCAGAACCTTGATATGCTTCTTACGGAGCCACTCCTTCATTATCCTGTCTGTGTGCTTTGAGTTGTTGTCATGTTGGAAGACCCAGCCACGACCCATCTTCAATGCTCTGAGTGAGGGAAGAAGGTTTTTGCTCAAAATCTCACAATAAATGGATCCTCTCCTTAATACAGTGCAGTCGCCCTGTCCCCTTCGCAGAAAAGCACCCCCAAAGCATGATGTTACCACCCCCTTGCTTCACAGTAGGGATTGTGTTCTTGGGATGCAACTAATCCTTATTTTTCCTCCAAACACGACAAGTGAAGTTTAGACCATGACTTTCTCCCATGCCTCCTGTGAATAATCCAGATGGTCATTGGCAAAATTCAGACGGGCCTGGACATGTGATGACTTGAGCAAGGGAACCTTCCATGCAATGCATGATTTGAAACCATGACGGAGTAGTGTTCTACCGACAGTGACCTTTGAAACTGTAGTCCCAGCTCTGTTTATGTAATTGACCAGCTCCTCCCTTGTAGTTCTGGGCTGATTCCTCACCTTTCTTATCAGCGATACCCCACGAGGTGAGATCTTGAATGGAGCCCCAGTCTGAGGGAGACTGACAGTCGCCTTTAGCCTCTTCCATTTTCTAACAATTGCTCCAACAGTTGATCTATTTTCACCAAGCTGCTTGTAGCCCTTTCTAGCCTTGTGGAGGTCCACAATTTTATCTCTGGTGTCTTTTGACAGTTCTTAGGTCTTGCCAATGGTAGTAGGTGGCGTCTGACTGTGGGGTGGACAGGGGTCTTCAAAGAGCTCAGACAGGTGCGAAGTTAGATTAAGGCTGGGTTCACACAGGCGAGATTTCCACACGGGTGCAATGCGCAAGGTGAACGCATTGCACACGCACTGAATCCGGACCCATTAATTTCTATAGGGTGTGCACATGAGCGGTGATTTTCATGCATCACTTGTGCGTTGCGTGAAAATCGCACCATGCTCTAAACTGTACGTTTTTCATGCAAGCCCCATAGAAGTGAATGGGGCTGCGTGAAAATCACAAGCGATTTTCACGCATGGTTGCTAAGATAAAAGTCAATTCACTGTATTATTTCCCCTTATAACATGGTTATAAGGGAAAATAATAGCATTCTTTAATACCAAATGCTTAGTAGAAGGTCAATTGAGGGTTAAAAAAAAATACAAAATTAACTCACCTCCTCTAATTGATCGCATAGCTGCGGTTCTCCTGTTCTTACTTCAAGACCTGACAAAGGACCTGTGGTGACATCACTGTGCTCATCACATGATACATCACCATGGTGATGAACCATGTGATGAGCTCAGTGACGTCACCACAGGTCCTTTGACAGGTCCTTAAGAAAGAACAGGAGACCGGCAGCTACGCGATCAATTGGAGGAGGTGAGTTAATTATTAATTTTATTTTTTTAACCCTCAATTGACCTTCTACTAAGCATTCGGTATTAAAGAATGCTATTATTTTCCCTTATAACCATGTTATAAGGGAAAATAATACAATTTACAGAATACTGAACCCAAACCCGAACGTCTGTGAAGAAGTCCAGGTTCGGGTCTGGGTACCAAACATGCCGATTTTTCTCATGCGCATGCAAAACGCATTAAAATGCTTTGAACTCGCAGGGAAAAAATTAAATAAAAAATAAAAATCCCGCAATGCCCATGTGAACCCAGCCTAATGAGTGGAGTAGAGGTGGACTTTTTAAAAGGCACAGTAACAGCCAGAATTCTTGCTGTTTCTCAGGTGTTTAAATATTTATGTTCAGCAACGCAAGACAAAATTATTTAAAAATCATACAATGTGATTTCCTGAATTTTTTTATTTTATTCTCTCTCTCTCTCAGAGTGGGAATGCACCTACAATGTGAAATTCGGATCCCTCCATGATTTCTAAGTGGGAAAACTTGCAAAATCGCAGGGTGTTCAAATACTTCTGTTCCTCACTGTAGGTGTCCCAGCACTGGTACCCGCACCTATAAGACAATGGGGGCATATCCTAGTGATATGCCCCCACTGTCTGAGATGAGTCAACCCCTTTAAGGTCTTTTCAGGCTTGCTCATTAAGGCATTAAACCCCAAAATACTTCCTTACCGTGTAAAACTTCTGAATCATCTTCAACAAAATCAATATCTCTAAGATCCCATTCTGCATAGTTGTCAAACTCCTTGGACACACAGCAAAAAAGAAAAACATACAAAATGTAAGGTTTTTGGTTGCGTCTAGTGCAGTTATTTTAGTAATTCAATTAAAAAAGTTAAACTCATATATACTATAGATTCATTACACACAGAGTGATCTATTTCAAGCTTTTATTTTTTTTATGTTGATTAGGGCTTACAGCTAATTAAATTAGAATTTTATGAGACCAATTAAATTAGATTTTATGAGACCAATTAAAAAATGATTTTTTTTTTATACGGACATGTTGGCCTATTGAAAAGTATGTACAGTATATGCACTCAATACTTGGCTGGGGCTCTTTTTGCATGATTTACGGCATCAAGGTAGCATAGCATGGAGGCGATCAGCTGTGGTACTGCTGAGGTGTTATGGAAGCCCAAAAGCAATGATAGCAGCCTTCAGCTCGTCTGCATTGTTGGGTCTGGTGTCTCTCATTTTCCTCTTGACAATACCCCATAGATTCTCTATGGGCTTTAGGTCAAGTGAGTTTGCTGGCCAATCAAATTAGTTCTTTTGGCAGTGTGGGCAGGTCCCAAGTCCTGCTGGAAAATGAAATCAGCATCTTCATAAAGTTTGTCACCAGACAGAAGCATGAAGTGCTCCAACATTTCCTGATAGATGTCTGCACTTACTTCGGACTTGATATAACACAGTGGAAAAATATCAGCTGATGACATGGCTCCCCAAACAATCACCGACTGTGGAAACCTAACACTGGACTTCAAGAAACTTGGATTGTGTCTTTCCACTCTTCCTCCGGACTCTGGGACTTCGATTTCCAAATGAAATGCAACATTTATTTTCATCTGAAAACAGGACTACTGAGCAACAGCCTTTTTCTCCTTTGCCCAGGTATGACACTTTTGACGTGGTCTCTGGGTCATGAGTGGCTTGACACAAGGAATGCGACAGTTGTAGCCCACATCCAAGGTACGAATGTGTGGGTGGCAGCTCTTGAAGCACTAACTCAAGCTGCAGTCCACACCTTGTGAATCTCCTCCAAATTCTTGAATGGCCTTTTCTTGACAATCCAAAGTGGGTGGGAAATGTCAGTGCGTCTTATGGGGCGAATACTAACAATTACTCCATAATTGTACATTAGTACAGGAGGACCAGGAAGCAATGAATGCAGCGCTCTCTGTGCAAGCTTTGTACTCACTACTTTCTGGTCTTCCTCACAACATGAGGATGTCGGCGTGCTCAGCAACCTCACGCTGTGTGACGTTGGGCCACGGCACTGCATGCAGGAAGCTGGATCTCAGGAGCGGCATCCGGAGCGGGAAAGCAAAGTTATTTATTATTTTTCATCTAATCTGAGGTCTGGGGGTGTTCTGTTCCCAGGTGCAGATCCAGTTGTTTCTGTGTGTTTATCAGATTGACATTGCATTCAACTGTGTTGTAATTCATTTGCATTATATTGTATGGTAACAGCACCATCTATTGATCAGTTCATGTATCTCATCCAGCCTGTTTTTCCTATGCATTATGGGAGTCCCAAGGCATTGTTCTTGTGCTTGGATAGCAAGCTGCCACCATCTTATGTTTCAGGAGCCATACTCCCTCACTGGTTTCCTGCCCCATTATCTGTTATTCAGCCTGTTTTCTAGCATAGTCGGTAAGGACACCATCTTGTGACATTTACTGTAGTTCAATATATGTTTCTTGTATTGATAACTCACTATCATTGTATTATCTCATGTACTGAATGTACAGCAGATTATTCTATGTGTTATGCCATGTACCATGGATATTTATGTTCTAAAATACTACTGTTTTATACTGTAGTTTCACCTTTCCTGTCAATCTACTATCAATAAAGAGAAAATTAAAGCAGTAAGTTTTCTCTTCTTATCAAGACAGAGAAGGTTTAGCTACATGTCAGATTACACACACCGTGCTAACGTGCATGAGGACAGTATAGGGGGTCTTATTAACATTGGGGTCTGATTGGGAGTCTCAAACATTGGGGATCTGAACTGAGGTCTTATTAACACTGGGTGTCTAATATGGGGTCTGGTCTGAAGTCTGATTGGGGTCTTATTCATATTGGGGGCATGATTGGGGGTCTTATTAACAATGGGGGTTTGTTCTGAGGTTTGATTAAACACTGGGGGTGTGACTGGGGCTCTGTTTGGTGGTTTCTTTCTTATTTTCCTCCTCTAAAACCTAGATGTGTCTTATAGAGTGAAAAAATACAGTAACTTACAAAACACACCAGAGTGTAGCCACGATTCTAAAAATGTACAACCCCTTAAACCAGCAGCCAGTGTACAGGTCACTAGTGAGCAAAGAGATGCCGACTCTAAAATAAGTTTCTAGACTTGAAAAAAAGCTCTTGTCACACAGTGACTGAGACAGGGACAGCGCTGGAGGTGCAAAAAGACATAAGGGCACAAGGAGGGTTTTTAATTCCGTAACTCTGTCTTGCATACATTATCTCTCTGTTCTAGTCACTTAAAAAGTTCAGTGCTTCTATCCAAAGTGGTCTGATGTCTCTGGAGACTGCACTATTTATGCACCTAGCACATGAATGAGTAATAAAGAACTTACCTCTATGAAATCTGCTCTTGCTGGCATGTATCCTGCCATGTCTCTAGAAAGCAAAGAATCAAAAGTTGGTCTTGGTGGATCTTCAGAAGCTAAAAAAAAAAAAAAAAAAAAAAAAAAAAAGATTATCACACCGCATTTAAAAACACGGTCTTAACCACTTCAGCCCCGCTAGGTGAAACCCCCTTCATGACCAGAGCACTTTTTACACTTCGGCACTACACTACTTTCACCGTTTATCGCTCGGTCATGCAACTTACCACCCAAATGAATTTTACCTCCTTTTCTTCTCACTAATGGAGCTTTCATTTGGTGGTATTTCATTGCTGCTGGCATTTTTACTTTTTTTGTTATTAATCAAAATGTAACGATTTTTTTTGCAAAAAAATTACATTTTTCACTTTCAGCTGTAAAATTTTGCAAAAAAAACGACATCCATATATAAATTTTTCGCCAAATTTATTGTTCTACATGTCTTTGATAAAAAAAAAAATGTTTGGGCAAAAAAAAATGGTTTGGGTAAAAGTTATAGCATTTACAAACTATGGTACAAAAATGTGAATTTCCGCTTTTTGAAACAGCTCTGACTTTCTGAGCACCTGTCATGTTTCCTGAGGTTCTACAATGCCCAAACAGTAGAAAAACCCCACAAATGACCCCATTTCGGAAAGTAGACACCCTAAGGTATTCGCTGATGGGCATAGTGAGTTCATAGAACTTTTTATTTTTTGTCACAAGTTAGCGGAAAATGATGATGATTTTATTTTTTTTATTTTTTCTTACAAAGTCTCATATTCCACTAACTTGCGACAAAAAATAAAAAATTCTAGGAACTCACCATGCCCCTCACAGAATACCTTGGGGTGTCTTCTTTCCAAAATGGGGTCACTTGTGGGGTAGTTATACTGCCCTGGCAATTTAGGGGCCCAAATGTGTGAGAAGAACTTTGCAATCAAAATGTGTAAAAAATGACCGGTGAAATCCAAAAGGTGCACTTTGGAATATGCGCCCCTTTGCCCACCTTGGCAGCAAAAAAGTGTGACACATCTGGTATCGCCGTACTCAGGAGAAGTTGGGGAATGTGTTTTGGGGTGTCATTTTACATATACCCATGCTGGGTGAGAAAAATATCTTGGTCAAATGCCAACTTTGTATAAAAAAATGGGAAAAGTTGTCTTTTGCCAAGATATTTCTCTCACCCAGCATGGGTATATGTAAAATGACACCCCAAAACACATTCCCCAACTTCTCCTGTGTACGGCGATACCAGATGTGTCACACTTTTTTGCAGCCAAGGTGGGCAAAGGGGCACACATTCCAAAGTGCACCTTTCGGATTTTGCAGGCCATTTTTTACACATTTTGATTGCAAGGTACTTCTCACACATTTGGGCCCCTAAATTGCCAGGGCAGTATAACTACGCCACAAGTGACCCCATTTTGGAAAGAAGACACCCCAAGGTATTCCGTGAGGGGCATGGCGAGTTCCTAGAATTTTTTATTTTTTGTCGCAAGTTAGTGGAATATGAGACTTTGTAAGGAAAAAAGAAAAAAAAAGAAAAATCATCATTTTCCGCTAAATTGTGACAAAAAATAAAAAATTCTAGGAACTCGCCGTGCCCCCCACGGAATACCTTGGGGTGTCTTCTTTCCAAAATGGGGTCACTTGTGGCGTAGTTATACTGCCCTGGCAATTTAGGGGCCCAAATGTGTAAGAAGTACCTTGCAATCAAAATGTGTAAAAAATGGCCTGCGAAATCCGAAAGGTGCCCCTTTGCCCACCTTGGCTGCAAAAAAGTGTCACACATGTGGTATCGCCGTACTCAGGAGAAGTTGGGCAATGTGTTTTGGGGGGTCATTTTACATATACCCATGCTGGGTGAGAGAAATATCTTGGCAAAAGACAACTTTTCCAATTTTTTTATACAAAGTTGGCATTTGACCAAGATATTTCTCTCACCCAGCATGGGTATATGTAAAATGACACCCCAAAACACATTGCCCAACTTCTTCTGAGTACGGCGATACCACATGTGTGACACTTTTTTGCAGCCTAGATGCGCAAAGGGGCCCAAATTCCTTTTAGGAGGGCATTTTTAGACATTTGGATCCCAGACTTCTTCTCACACTTTCGGGCCCCTAAAAAGCCAGGGCAGTATAAATACCCCACATGTGACCCCACTTTGGAAAGAAGACACCCCAAGGTATTCAATGAGGGGCCTGGCGAGTTCCTAGAAATTTTTTTTTTTTGCATAAGTTAGCGGATATTGATTTTTTTTTTTTGTTTTTTTCTCACAAAGTCTCACTTTCCGCTAACTTAGGACAAAAATTTCAATCTTTCATGGACTCAATATGCCCCTCACGGAATACCTTAGGGTGTCTTCTTTCCGAAATGGGGTCACATGTGGGGTATTTATACTGCCCTGGCTTTTTAGGGGCCCTAAAGCGTGAGAAGAAGTCTGGAATATAAATGTCTAAAAATGTTTACGCATTTGGATTCCGTGAGGGGTATGGTGCGTCCATGTGAGATTTTATTTTTTGACACAAGTTAGTGGAATATGAGACTTTGTAAGAAAAAACAAAAACAAAAACAAACAAAAAATTTCCGCTAACTTGTGCCAAAAAAAATGTCTGAATGGAGCCTTACCAGGGGGGGGTGATCAATGACAGGGGGGTGATCACCCATATAGACTCCCTGATCACCCCCCTGTTATTGATCACCCCCCCTGTAAGGCTCCATTCAGACATCCGCATGATTTTTTACGGATCCATGGATACATGGATCGGATCCACAGAACGCATGCGGACGTCTGAATGGAGCCTTACAGGGGGGTTATCAATGACAGGGGGTGATCAGGGTAATCAGGGTGATCACCCCCCTGTCACTGATCACCCCCCCTGTAAGGCTCCATTCAGACGTCCGCATGATTTTTACGGATCCATGGATACATGGATCGGATCCACAGAACGCATGCGGACGTCTGAATGGAGCCTTACAGGGGGGTTATCAATGACAGGGGGTGATCAGGGTAATCAGGGTGATCACCCCCCTGTCACTGATCACCCCCCCTGTAAGGCTCCATTCAGACGTCCGCATGATTTTTACGGATCCATGGATACATGGATCGGATCCACAGAACGCATGCGGACGTCTGAATGGAGCCTTACAGGGGGGTTATCAATGACAGGGGGTGATCAGGGTAATCAGGGTGATCACCCCCCTGTCACTGATCACCCCCCCTGTAAGGCTCCATTCAGACGTCCGCATGATTTTTACGGATCCATGGATACATGGATCGGATCCACAGAACGCATGCGGACGTCTGAATGGAGCCTTACAGGGGGGTTATCAATGACAGGGGGTGATCAGGGTAATCAGGGTGATCACCCCCCTGTCACTGATCACCCCCCCTGTAAGGCTCCATTCAGACGTCCGCATGATTTTTACGGATCCATGGATACATGGATCGGATCCGTAAAAATCATGCGGACGTCTAAATGGAGCCTTACAGGGGGGTGATCAATGACAGGGGGGTGATCAGGGAGTGTATATGGGTGATCACCCGCCTGTCATTGATCACCCCCCTGTAAGGCTCCATTCAGACGTCCGTATGCTTTTTGCGGATCCGATCCATGTATCCGTGGATCCGTAAAAATCATACGGACCTCTGAACGGAGCCTGACAGGGGGGTGATCAATGACAGGGCGGTGATCAATGACAGGGGGGTGATCAGGGAGTTTATATGGGGTGATCATGGGTGATCAGGGGTTTATAAGGGGTTAATAAGTGACGGGGGGGGGGTGTAGTGTAGTGTAGTGTGGTGTTTGGTGGGACTGTACTGACCTACCTGAGTCCTCTGGTGGTCGATCCTAACAAAAGGGACCACCAGAGGACCAGGTAGGAGGTATATTAGACGCTGTTATGAAAACAGCGTCTAATATACCTGTTAGGGGTTAAAAAATTCGGATCTCCAGCCTGCCAGCGAGCGATCGCCGCTGGCAGGCTGGAGATCTACTCGCTTACCTTCCGTTCCTGTGAGCGCGCGCGCCTGTGCGCGCGCGTTCACAGGAAATCTCGCGTCTCGCGAGAAGACGCGTATATGCGTCCAGGAGGAGTAAAGCAACCACCTCCCGGACGCATATATGCGTACAGCGGTCGGGAGGTGGTTAAAGATGTCCATTCTTTACTATTGTATGTTGTTTTCTGGTACAAATTAATTCTAAAAATATATAACATTTGTACTAGAGCGTGTGCTGCTCCAGTGCACACGCTCTGGTGGTAACCTGCTGGTTCAACGCAGTGATGGCTAACCTCCGGCACTCCAGCTGCGGTGAAACTACGACTCCCAGCATTCTCATTCATTTCTATGGAGTTCTGAGAACAGCCAAGTAAGTTTACATCTTGGGAGTTGTAGTTTTACCACAGCTGGAGTGCCAGAGGTTAGCCATCACAGCTCTATAGCATGCAGTCTACCAGGAGAATAACTACACTCCCTCAGCCAATCAAGTATGGTCTGCCATTATTCCCAAGCCTCCTGCGTACAGTCTTCCAGAAAAATAACTGCTACACTCCTCATAAATGTAGGATGATGATGATGATGATGATGATGATGAATGTTGAGAACGTTCCTCTCCCTCCAAGGACAATGACACAGATTAAAAAATAAAAATAAATAACAGGCACCATGGACCCAGAATTGATGGGCCGTAGAGTTTTTGGTCGAAATGAAGGTCCTGATTGTCTGTATTTGTAACAATGACGTAACAAACACTCCAATACTCATTTATTGTGCAGAAACATTAAGAGGAACGGGCTCAGTGATTGATTCGGATGAACCGACATATGGAAATGCTATTGGTTACAGTCATTTTATGATGAACCATCAAGATAATTATGTGGATCCAGTGACTAGAGTAACAGGAAAATGACCACAGCACTTGTTATGCTATTTGCATTAATACAGCACTGTGATAACTAAAGCATAACTAAGCTAGTCAATCCTATCTAATAAAAGCACAGTGCGAGTGCGCTGTGTCAGTGTGTGTGTCACCAGTTTTGCACTGGGCATGCGTGACAGGGTGACCAATCAGGAGACAGCACTCCACACGCGGCCACACCGCCCACAATATCATGCCGACCAATCAGGACATGGCTCTGACACTGCTTCAAATAACTGTTTAACCCCAGTTAGACCTCTGTCTGGAAGGGGCTAACCATCGGGCCGCTGCTCTGCCCTGGCAGCGGCCCGATGCTTGAAAGGTTAATTCCCCCTCTCCTTCCCTTTCAAGATGCAGAGCGGGCAGCACCCCCCCCACCCCCCCCCCCCATTCAATCTTAGTACTTAGTACAACATCCTTTTCCAGTTATAACAGCTTTTAAACGTGAAGCATAGCTTGACACAAGTGTCTTGCAGCGATCTACGGGTATCTTCGCCCATTCTTCATGGGCAAAAGCCTCCAGTTCAGTCACATTCTTAGGCTTGTGCGCTGCAACTGCTTTCTTTAAGTCCCACCAGAGGTTCTCAATCGGATTTAAGTCTGGTGACTGCGAAGGCCACTTCAAAATGTTCCAGCCTTTAATCTGCAACCATGCTCTAGTGGACTTAGAGGTATTCTTGGGATCATTGTCCTGTTGAAAGGTCCAACGTCTCCCAAGCCTCCCAGGTTTGTGACAGACTGCATCACATTTTCAGCCCATATCTCCTGGTACTGAAGAGAATTCATGGTACCTTGCACACGCTGAAGCTTCCCTGTACCTGTAGAAGCAAAACAGCCCCAAAGCATGATTGACCCCCTGCCATGCTTCATAGTAGGCTAGGGTGTTCTTTTCTTCATAGGCCTTGTTCTTCCTCCTCCAAACATAGCGTTGATCCATGGGCCCAAACAGTTCTAATTTTGTTTCATCAGTCCACAGAACACTATCCCAAAACTTTGGTGGTTTGTCCACATGACTTTTGGCATACTGCAGTTGACTCTTCTTATTCTTTGGAGACAGCAGGGGGGTGCGTCTGGGCGTTCTGGCATGGAGGCCTTCATTACGCAGTGTGCGCCTTATTGTCTGAGCTGAAACTTCAGTACCCACATCTGACAAATCTTTTTTTAGTTCCTCAGCAGTCTAGGGTTGTTGCGGGTATCGAAATTTCGATACCCAATCGATACTTTTGTCCCGGTATCGATACGATACCAGGATTTCCGTTTTTTCGATACTGGGCTGCGCTTCTGCGCAGTCTAGTATCTCTGAACATGAGCGCGCTGCTATGGCGCGCTCATGTTCTCTCAGCAGCACGGGGAGAAGGAAGCTGTCCTCCCTCCCCCCTGTGCTGCTGCCGCTGCCACCAATGAGAAGAGAGGGGCGGAGGAGGGGCGGCAATGAGAAGAGAGGGGCGGAGGAGGGGCGGCAATGAGAAGAGAGGGGCGGAGGAGGGGCGGGCGCACTGCGCCACCAATGATAGGATTATTTCCACACAGAGCGGCGCCCAGCGATGTCTCAGCACTCACCATTAGTCCTGGGCGCCGCTCCGTTCGCCCGCAGTGCCCCATTACTGTCTCCTCTCCTGCTCCACATGCTGCTGATTACTATCGGAGCGATGGGAGAAGACATCAGCTTCACTAGTGGGCGTTCCTTCTCCCTGGCTGCGATTGGACAGCGCTACAGCCAGGGAGAAGAAACGCCCACTAGTGAAGCTGATGTCTTCTCCCATCGCTCCGATAGTAATCAGCAGCATGTGGAGCAGGAGAGGAGACAGTAATGGGGCACTGCGGGCGAACGGAGCGGCGCCCAGGACTAATGGTGAATGCTGAGACATAGCTGGGCGCCGCTGTGTGTAGCCTAATAGTGAAAGTCTGGACTCATATACAGTAGTCAGTCTTTAACACATACAGGAGGCGGGTGCCGGCAGCAGAATCGCAGGGAGCTGCGATCAGCGGCAGTTAACTGCCGCTGATCTGCCAGTACCCGCCTCCTGTATAAAGGGGTAATTATCATTGGTGGTGCAGTGTGCCCCCCCCCCTCAACCCCCCCATCCCATTAAAATCATTGGTGGCACAGTGCACCGGCCCCTCTCAACCCCCCAGTATTAAAATCATTGGTGGCAGTGGCCACAGGGACCTCTCCCCTCCCCCTCATTGGTGGTGCAGTGGCAGCTTCTGATCAGAGCCCCAGCTGTGTAAGCCTGGGGCTCCGATCGGTTACCATGGCAGCCAGGACGCTACAGAAGCCCTGGTTGCCATGGTAACATCCCTGATGCTGTGTGCACAAAGCACAGAGCAGCAGGGACAGTGTGAAGAGCAGCAGGGACAGTGTGAAGTCCTATTCACCCTGATAGAGATCTATCAGGCTGAATAGGAAAAGGGATGAAAGATCCCAGGTTCTAGCCCCTAAGGGGCGAAATAGTTATTAAATAAAAAGTGTAAAAAAAAATAAAAAAAAACAAAAACAAAACACTAAAATATAAAGTATAAATCACCCCCTTTTCCCAATTTCACATATAAAATATATAAATAATAAACATATTACATCGCCACGTCAGAAATTATAAAAAAAAAAAATCTAGGTGGTGAATGCCGGAACAGAAAAAAATAAAATAAAAACTGCGCGATTCGCCATTTTTAAAAATGAGGAATGCACGTGGCTTTTTTTGTTTATTTTTTTCGCGTGGTATCGAATGGTATCGAGTATCGCAATACTTTTTCATGGTATCGAAACCGAATCAAAAATTTGGTATCGCAACAACTCTACAGCAGTCACACGGGGACTTTTCTCCACTTTGCGCTTCAGGTAGCGCACAGCAGTCAAAGTCAGCATCTTCTTTCTGCCACGACCAGGTAGCGTTTCAACAGTGCCCTTGAATTTGCGAATGATGCTTCCTATGGTGTCTCTTGGTATGTTTAACATCTTTGCAATCTTCTTATAGCCATTGCCCTTCCTGTGAAGAGAAATCACCTCTTCTCTTGTCTTCCTGGACCATTCTCTTGACTTCACCATGTTTGTAAACACACTAGTAAATGTCTAGAAGGAGCTGAGTATCACAGTCCTTTTAAATCTGCCTAATTGGTGCTTATTATGCTTGATTGCTGCTCCTTGACATCCACAGGTGTTTTCAATACATGATCGAAAACACTTGAATGAACCTCTGTTCTAAAGAGTGGTAGTCTTTAAGGGGTTAAATAATTGTGTCAATGAAGAAATCACAAAAAAAAAAAAACATGTACTACTGTATTACAAAAACAATTGATGTCATTGTAGTTGCATTTGGTTCTTTAAAAAGTCCTTGTAAGATTTCATTCTGAACACAATTACAAATGTACACTAAATTCCCTAAAACCTTTTACAGCATTGGGGGTTGAATAATTTTGAACACAACTGTACCTCTAACAAAAGACTTCTATTATGCAGGAATAACCCTAATAATACCACACCCCCCGCACACCAATCAGGACACGGCGCTCCACATGCCGCCTGCAGCGCCCACACCCGCGCGCCGGCAAGCAGGTCGGAATGCCACCATTTCTTTTAGTCAGTCCCAGCTGCCATTTCGGTTTGTCAGTCACAGCACTAATCAGCCATATAGAGAGGACCCCCTGTCAGCAGTCTGACCTACAAGTCACCACCAGCAGTCAGTGCCAGTCATACAGCCACCAGTCACAGTGCCAGCAGTGTCAGCCACAGCCACCAGTCAGTGCCAGCAGTCTCAGCCACCAGTCTGTGTGGTCAAGTTCCCTTGCCATTTAATATAGACTGTTCCTACTAATGTTTATGCACTATTGTTCTAGCGCTCCGTTATTGTAAAGGGCTTAATGTCTAGTATTACAATATTCTATAAAAGAGTGCTGGCACAGAGCGTGATTGTGATGCATGTGGAAACTGTGTGGAGCTGACTGCATGGAACTACAGCGTCAACAAGCATGCATTCACAATGCAGTTTACCAGCATAAGTAATCACTGGTGTTCTGCATAAATTATTTAATTAATTGTAACAGGCTAAATTATTTATCCCCTTCACTCCCAGTGCCATACATGTACGGCGGAAGTGCAGGGTTTAAAGATTGAGCTTATTCCTGAGCCGGTAGGTGCCTGCCGTTTTAAACAGCAGACAACGAGAGTAGTGTCTGCGATCGGCGAAAATGCTGACACCCCTGAAATGCCGAGGTTAAATGTGAACACAGTATTTGAGAGCACTAAAACCAGAAGCATGCACTTCCCAGCCTCCCCTGGCGGAAATCAGGGAAGGTGTCTGTACAACATTTCCCGGCCTATTACTGGTATATTCCAATTCTAGAAAAATAGAATATTGATGAGCAGGCACTCTAATTATGGGTACATGGAAGACAATTTTATTGAATATTTAAAATATATAGAGACATAAAACCATAAAAATACAAATAATATTAGCAGCAATGGCAGTATTCAAATATAAATAATTTTAGCAGCAATAGCAATGAGACAGCAAACAATCAATAATAGATATTTAACAACAGTGTTAATAGCAGTTGGAGGATGGTGGTGGTATTGACAGTAATTAGTGTATATATAAATAGATAAAAAGCAGAAACATCTTCTAAGATTTGATAAGTGGTAATAGTTCCACGTGTTATGGCGGCGCCTCCGTTTACAAGTTCCGCCTCTCCAGTATTCAGGATGCCTCTTAGTTTCTTTGTCCAGCTGTCAGGGTTCCACTTTGTAGATATCAGGTCTAATCTTGTGAGTATCTTTGAATTCGATTCCTCTTAGATTCCTCTTGCTGTCTCATTGCTATTGCTGCTAAAATTATTTATATTTGAATACTGCCATTGCTGCTAATATTTGTATTTTTATGGTTTTAGGTCTCTATATATTTTAAATATTCAATAAAATTGTCTTCCATGTACCCATAATTAGAGTGCCTGCTCATCAATATTCTATTTTTCTAAATTATAACTGACGAGGGTGAGTCAAATTGAGCAAGAGCACCTGTTTCCAAAAAACCTGTGGAGAGCCGCCTTTCTTTGTTATATATTCCAATTCTAGCCTGCTGGTGGCAGCACTGAAATTGGAATACAATGAACACTGTATTTTGTAATGGATAAAAATACATTACAGAATACAAATGGCAATGATTTATGTTATAGTCACCATGGAGACTTTAAAAAAATTATAATAATAATTAAAAAGTTTTTAAAAATATAAAATTTCAAATCACCCTCCTTTCCCCAAAATTAAAATAAACAATATAAAAAATAAACATAGGCATCACCATGTATGAAAATGACTATACTATTTAAATATAAAAAGTATACATTCCATACATAGAACGCCATAATGGAAAAAAATAACTCAAAATGGCCAATTAACTGTTTTCTTGTCGCTTCAAATTTTTTTTATAAAAAGTGAACCACCTCCAAAAAAAATGAATAAAAAGTGAATCAAAAAGCCATAGATATACCAAAATGACATCATTGAAATTGCAAAAGTTGCACATTGCAAATTGCACACAGTTACAAGTCAGAATAAAAAAAAAGTTATGGGGGTTAGAATATGGCGAACCAAAGAAAAAAAATGATTTTTTTCCCCCCAAAGTTAAATTTTTTACTATGTGTAAGAGGCTGGAAACGGTGTACAAAATAAAAGAATGCCATTTACTTATTCAGAGTTTTGCTGTTCCACTGTTTGGAAGCTGAGGCTCCCGTTCCTACTGGATCATCACAGCTAAAGCCTCAGCTGCACATATGGCTGCTGAGGCCAGTGAATGGCTACAGCAGTCACATGATCCAAAACCGCACATCATGACTTGCAGTTTGGCATGGACAGGAGCCCAGTCCTGGAATGGCGAGTTTGAAAAGAGGAGGCTTTTTTTTTGTATGTTTTCCTACCTCAAATTTTTCAGTTACATCAGACAACCATTTAATATCTTAGGTCCCATGTACACTACCATATGGTACATGTCATATACGCTATTTTTCTGGACCCCTTGACTTTAATGGGGCCGCATTTAGCGGACAAGTATAGGACACGTTCTATACTGTTATGGAACGAACATATGGATGCGGAAAGCACATGGATCATTATGGGCAACATAGACCAAAATGCGGACCATGAACCCACTGAAAATAACGGGTCTGCAAATAAAATGCAGACGGTACACAGACCGCATCTATATTTTGCCAATCCGCGATTTGCAGACTGCATAGCGGAATACGGTTGTGTGTATGAGGCCTTAGGGTAACTGCACATGAACCACAAAATTGCACATAAACTGCATTGAAACCACAATACATTTTTTTAAGCAGTTTAGTTTTAACGAGGATTTCATGCAGATTTTCTGCATACAAATCTGCACCGTGTGCAGGAAGCATTACAGAACCCATTTATACCTATTCAATAGGAACACAAATGTTCACCAGATGTTTGTTTAACTGCTTGTCAACCATCAACCAACTTCTATCGAAGGCTAGATTCACACTAGCATTCACCATCTCCAGCAGGCTGCTCCCCGCCAGAGATGTCTGGAGCCGGCACTGCCGGATGCTACCCGACTCCCGCCCACCGGCGGGCAGCGGTTTTCATCTGGCTGATTCACTGCATATTTGCTGGGTTGCTGCTGGATCTCCACCGGTCCCTATTATAGTGAAAGTGATAGCTTCCAGCAATGCAGAGAGATCTAGCAGGGAACAGCCTGCCAGATCTAAAAATGGCAGTGTGAAACAGGCCTTATGTGTAAGGCTATCTTTAGGCTAAAATGCACAAAAATAAAACCAATGTTTATCCTTCATCTTTTTCCACTGTGCAGCTCCAGCATTAATACATATGTAGCTACACCAAACCTGTTTCAAAATGTCAGCTTTGTTCATTAAATACTATGTTAATGGGGGTTATCCAACCCCTATAATGACTCCCCCAATGCCTGGGCCCCTCATATAGATTATATTTACCCCGCTCCCCGGAACTCACATAGATACATAAAAATTCAGTGCGTCTTATAAAGCAAATACTAGTATTCTGGCGGCACAGGGAGCTGTGACTGTAGTGCTTTCTGTACTTACCACTCCCTGGTCTCTCTCCAGGCGCAGTTAGTGCGCGCGTTATGACCTGATGCCGTACACAGTGCAGTGCAGGCCCAGAAAAGACTAGTGAGCGTGACAAGAGCAGGAGAAGTAAGTTAATGCATTTATTTTAGCTCTGATAAAGGTCTGATCTGAGATCTGATTTTCCTTCTCTAAAACCTAGGTGCATCTTATCAGGAGAGTCTTATAAAGCATAAGGCTGGGTTCACACCTGAGCGTTTTACAGCACGTTCCTACGTGCTGTAAAACGCTCAACAGGCAAAAACCAATGATTCCCTATGGGCATGGTTCTCACCTGAGCGTTTTAGAGCGCGTACGAACGCGCTGTAAAACGCCCTACGCCCCAAGAAGCACAGGAGCTTCTTTGGGGCGTATTGTCGCACGTACGCATCTGTGGTCAATAGCAATGACGCGCGTTACCAAATACAAAAACGCCCCAAAATACGCCCAATAAAAACGCCTGTAAACAGCACTTATCGGATACGCTCAGGTGTGAACCCAGCCTAAATTAGTACACCCCAACAGATTTGTCAGAAAACCTTTCGTTTCCCTTCAGAATCAAACTTTCTATTGGATAAAATACTACTAAATACTTTTACATTGATTGCAAATAATATTTGCAAAATTTTCACACACACTAACAAAATTTTGTTAAGAAATGTATTCAATACCATGTTGCAAAAATAAGTACACCCCAATTAAAGTCTCAGGAGCAAAAGTGAAGGTTAGACTACAAAATGCTAATTAACAAGAATTCAACCACAGGCAAGTCTAATTATTCATTAAATGGGTGTCCAGCAGACTAAAAAAAAAGGGCGTTAGGCTACTTTCACACCAAAGGCACTACAATCAGGCTGCCTGATTCGGCACACAATGCCAGGAATCAGCCAGACACAAAACAATGCATGCATCGGTTTGTGTCCGGCCGATTCTCCCCCGGACCCCAGGATACTTAATGGAGCAAGTGGGCATTTCGGTTGCATTCGGCAGTGCAGGAAAATTCCAGCAGGCTGTCCTCAGGTGTGAAAGCAGCCTTACAAAACCCCAGCCTAAACAAAACCCCTTCCCGTTTCATGCTGTTAATAATGGCAAAACATGAAAGAGAAATGTCACAAGCCCACGCACAAAAAAGCTCACCTACAATTTGCTAGGGCTCATGCTGAAAAAGATGAAGACTACTGGGACTCTATACTCTGGAGTGAAGAGACAATGATAAATGTTTTTGGAGGAGCCAATTGCTTCAAAAATGTGTGGCACTGCAAAGGTGAGGAGTACAAAGAAAAATTCATGGCGACTATAGTGACAGTGTTCTGATGTGGGGTTGCATGGGTGCTACTGGTGTCAGAGCTGCTTTTCATTGATGGTATCATGGATTCACAGATGTAATGGCCTATATTGAAAGAGAAGATGCTACCATGACTGTGGTTGGTTGACATGCATTTTTCTAACAGGACAATGAACTCAAACACACATCTAAGACCACTGTTGCAAGGGTGCAAGAGAATTAGTGGCCAAGTATGTCTCATGATCTGAACCTAAACACCTATGGAGAATTCTGAAAAAAGACAAATTGAGCATCACTCTCCATCCAGCATCCAGGCTCTAAAACGGGTAGTTGAAGAATAAAAAAAGATAGATGTTGCAATACTTTGCCAACTTGTTCATTCCATACCTAGAAGACTTGGTGCTGTCCTTAAAAATTATGAAGGTCATACAAAATACCAGATATAGTAGTTGTTGATGTGGGGTGTATTCATTTTTGCATCAACTAATTTCAAAATGTTCAGTTTTACTCAAATCTAAGTTATATTATTAACCTTACTTTCGTATTATGGGTTAAAAAATGTTCTATGAAACTCAATCTTGTCAAAATGTTATCAATTTTTCTTGTATTCAGTGACATCTTGATTAAAATCTTACTTTTCAAAGGGGGTGCACTCATTTGGGGTCCATTCACACGGACACCGGCAATGTGCGTTCCGCATTTTGCAGACCGCACATTGCAGGCACTTAATAGAAAGTGTCTATTCCTGTCCACAATTGCGGACAAGAATGGGACATGTTCTATTTTTTTCGGGATTAGAATTGCAGAACCCGGAAATGCGGGTCGTCAATTTCCGGATCCGGACCGGACATCGTGCAGCCCCAAAGAAATGAATGGGGCCACAATTCCGTTCCGCAAAATGCGGAACGGAATTACGGACGTGTGAATGGAGCCTTATGCTGAGCGCTGTATGTATATAAATATGGTATCTATTTCACAGAAGAACATATAACACATTTTATTCACAACAGATCATAAAAATCACATATCAGATGTTTAAAGTCAGACATTTTACATTTCATGAAAAAAATTAACTCATTTATAACTTGATGGCAGTAACATCTCCTAAAAGTTGGGACATGGTCAACAAATGGCTGGAAAATTGCTACTAATAAAAAAATTTTTTGAAAAAAAGAAGAACTGGAGGAGCAATTTCCAAATAAGGCCTCATTCACACGACCGTGTGGTTTTTTGCGGTCCTCAAACCGCGGATCCGCAAAAACCGGAAGCCGGCCGTGTGCCTTCCGCAATTTGCGGAACGGAACGGGCGGCCCATTGTAGACATGCCTAGTCTTGTCCACAAAACGGACAAGAATAGGACATACTATATTTTTTTTGCGGGGCCTCGGAACGGAACAACAGATGCTGCCCGCATCTTTTGCAGCCCCATTGAAGTGAATGGGTCCGCATCCGAGCCGCAGATGCGGACCATAACTACAGTTGTGTGCATGAGGCCTAACTGACATGACCATGTATAAAAAGATCATATTAGGGAGGTAAAGTTCCCAAGAAACAAAGATGGGTAGAGGTTCACTAATCTGCAAAACATCTAAGTATCTAAGAATTATGGAAGAATTTCTGAAAAATGTTCCTTCACGTAAAATTGTGAAGACCTTGAATATCTCACATACAAAGTACATAATATAATCAACAGATTCAGATAACCTGGATAAATCGATGTGCACAAGGGACAAGACCAATGGTCAATACTGGATGCTTGTGATCTATGGGCCCTCAGATGACACCGAAATAAAAATCACTGCATAGGCTCAGGAACACTTCCAGAAGTCATTGTCTGAACACAGTTTCCTGTGCAATATAAAAATCCAAATTAAAGCTTTATCATGCAGAGAAGAAGCAATATGTCAACATGATCCAGAAACACTGCAGTCTTCTCTAGGCCAAGGCTCATTTAAAATAGGCTGAGGCAAAATGGAAAACAGTCGTCAGATAAATCAAAATGTGAAATTCTTTTTGGAAACCACAGATGCGGTGTTCTGCGTACTCAAGAGGAAAGGGATCATCCAGCTTGTTACCAGCGCACAGTTCAGAAGCTTGCTTCTCTGATGGTATGGGGCTGCATTAGTGCCCATCTGGAGTGGCACTATCATTGCTGAACAGTTTATAAAGGTTTTAGCACAACATATGCTCCCGTCCAGGCAATGTCTCTTTCAGGGAAAGCCTTGCATTTATTTTCACAAAGAAAATGCTAAACCACATAAGGAATCCGTAAAAAAAGCATGGCTTTTCAGAAGAAGAGTCTGGGTGGCCTGCCTGCAATCCAGACCTTTCACAAATAGATAACATTAGGCATAACATGAAAAATCTGGAAAAGAAGACCCACAACTGTTGAGGAGCTAGAATCCTACATCAGACAATACGGTAATTGGGAAAACTCTCCCAAAACTCCAGCAATTGGTCTCGTCACTTCCCAGACGTTTATAGACTTATGTTAAAAGAAGAGGGTAAGCTACAAATGGCACAGTCCAATATTTATTTGAAATGCATTGCTGTCATCAACTTGTAAATTTTTTATTTATTTTTTTCATGAAATTGTAGTGTCTCACAACATCTTATTTGCGTTTTATGATCTGTTGTGAAAAAAACATGGATCTATGAGATTTCCAGATCATTTTTCAGAACTGAGGTTGTTCTGCCTCATAGGCTTCAGGCCACCAAACCTTAAGCCTATGAGGCAGTATAGCGGTGCAGGAGATCGATTACCTCACTGTGACCTCCTGCGTCGGGTCTCGGGAGATGATGGGATGATGCAGCGCAGGAGGCCACAGTAATGTGTGCGTGACCGCCTGGGCCGGGACGCACGAACTCAGGCCATAAGCAGTGATTGAGTGAGGAAGAGAGGCGAGTATTTATTTATATTTTGTGTGTAAGTACCCTAAGGCAGGCAGCAAGTCGGGGCACTATGGAGGAGGGGGGCATTATCAATACCACAAAAGAGGAAGCATACCAAGGAGGCAATTATGTAGAAAAAATGTGGGCCATTGTATATGACAATGCTAATAAACAGGGGGCCGTTATAATAATAATAGTACAGAGGGGGTTGGTCATAATAATAATAATAGAGGGGGCAATAATATTATAATGGCCCCTCTGTATTAATATTGTGATATATAATGTCCCCCTCTGTATTATTATTATTGCCCCCTCTGTATTATTATAATAATGGCCCTCTCTTTATTAGTATTGTGATATATAAAGGCCCAGTCTGTATTATTAATAATAATACTACTGTTGTAGAAATATTAATAGTTGTAATCAGCTCGCATCAAAGTTTGTGTAAGGAAAAAAGTAAATCCCTTTTGCCTCAGCCGCAGTCAGAGACAAACCCAGGTGTTACCATCTTGATTGAAATTCTGAGCAACTCCTCCTCCTCCCTGCCCAGTCTGTTTCTTTTATTTACTAACAAAAGGTGTAAAAGGGGCTGGCCCAAGACAAGGATACAGGAAGTGATGACATATCAAAGGACAGGGAGAGGCAATCAATGTGGCTGACACCCCATCCCTGTATAAGGAAGGATGACCACTGATCCCGATTCAGCCAAAGTACCCTCTGCTAGAGTGTTCTTTGGCTAAATCCGACACAGGGAGACAGATGACAATCTATAAAAACACACACACATCCTAAAATAAAATGTCCGCATAATCAAATTTCCACAACACTACAGAGGGGTCCATTATAATAATAAAAAAAAAAATAGTACAGTGGGGGCCATAATAATAATAATACAAAGGGGGCAATAATAATAATAATAAATAATAATACAAAGGGGGTCATAATAATAATAATAATAATAATAATGATAGTAATACAGGGGGGGGGCATAATAATAGAGGGGCCTTGTTACTGCTGGGGGCACTACAGGAGTCCTTATTTCTTCTAGGGGCCCTATGGGGGCATTTTTATTTAGCACATATTAATGGGGATGCTATTGGAGGTACTGCAGGGTAGTGTTCCTCAACTCCAGTCCTCAGGACCCACCTACCGGTCATGATGTAAGAATATCCCACAGAATGAATACCTGCGGCAAGTACTGATGCATTGATACTAATTTTATCACCTGCTCCATACTAAGGAAATTCTGAACACATGACTGCCAGGTGGTCCCTAAGGACTGGAGTTGAGAAAAGGAGATTTTTGTATAACTTACCAGTAAAATCTCTTTCTCGCTGTTCATTGGGTGACACAGGAACCGTGGGTGTAGCTATGTCCTCTAGGAGGTGTTGACACTAGTAAAAGCGGTTAGCTCCTCCCCTGGCAGCTATACCCCTCCAGCCTGGAGAGAGAGCTTCAGTTTGTGTATAAGCAGTAGGAGAAGCAAGCCAACCAAAGAAAAAACATGAAACACCAACCATGCCAAAGCACCCAACGGGTTCTAACCAGCAACAGCTACAACTGTGGTCGAACAACAATACTGGGTGGGTGCTGTGTCCCCCAATGAAGACCGAAAAAGAGATTTTACTGGTAAGTTATACAAAATTCTCCTTTTCTTGCCCATATTCATTGGGGGACACAGGAACCGTGGGACGTCCAAAAGCAGTCCACAGGGAGGGAAAAACCACAGACCCATGGAAGCAAGCGTCCCTGCAGGCATCTAAGAACTGTCGCCTGCAAGACCACGCTGCCCAAGGCAGTGACCACCGATGCATAAGTTAAGTATGCACCTGGTAAATTTTTGCAAAACGTGTGTAAGGAGGACCAGTAACCGGCTTACACAACTGGGCTGCCGAATCGCGATTCCTCCGAGCCCAAGAAGCGCCCACCGCTCTGTGGAGAGAGCCGTGACACATAAGGGCGGAACCCTGCTCCGGGCGTGGAATGCTTCAGCAGTTGCAGACCGAATCCAACGTGCAATCGCCACCTTGGAGGCCGCCAATCGCTAGCGAGGACCCTTCGGAAGACAAAAAGGGGGGTCCATACTCCAGAAGAGACTGATGGCTGCCAAATAATGATCGGAGCTCTAACAAAGTCCAATAATGTAACTCCCTTCTGTAGGGTGTGAAGGGGAGAAACAGGGAAGGAAGGACAATTTCTTCATTGATACAGAAGTCAGAGACCACCTTCGGAGAAGAGGGAATTGGCCGGAGACCCGCCTTATCCTTGTGAAGAACCAGGAAGGGTTTTCTGCAAGAGAGCACCCCCAACTTGGACGTCAATCTGATGGATGTAATAGCCACAAGAAGAGTAGCGTCTAGGACAGGAGCCGGAGTGAGATCTCCCGCAAGGGCTCCAAGGGGAGAAGACTGGAGTGCTGAGAGAACTATATTCAGATCCTAAGGCAGTAAGGACAGTACAGAGGAACCGTATGTGCCACTCACTGAAGAAAGGTTTCCATGGCACCAGGGAAACCAGAGTACGCTGGAATGCTGCCCCAGCACAGAAGCGCCAACACCTGACCCATCAGAAACTAAATCTAAACCAGGTCCAACCCTGTTTGTAGAAAAGATAGGGCTGTGGGGAGAGAAAAAAAACGGAGTGAGGGCATGTCCCGGCTTTCACAGAAGCCCAGGAAGGACCTCCAGGTCCTAATAGATCCTGGGCGATGCAGGCTTCCTGGCCTGAATCATAGTGCGGATGACGTCCGCCGAAAGCCCTCTCCACGTCAGAATGGCAGTTTTAATAGCCCCACCTTCAACCAAAGACTCTAAATGAAAGAAGATAGTCTCTGAGTGGCAGTGGCCACAAGGTCGGTGTACCACGCGCGACGGGGCCAATCCGGAGCGACTAGGATTAGTCGGAATGCCCTCCATCTTGATCTTCCGTAGAAACCTGGGTAGGAGGGAAAGGGGAAAAAACAGGCAAGGAGGTGACTATGCCACATGCTTCCGGAACTCTTGCTTGGGAGAGAAAGGAGGGAGCTTTCAGTGTAGATACCTTTAGCACACCCGGACCAATGGAAGAAGACCCTGTAGATAGAGGGATGTGGAGGGCGCCACAGCCCACCAGTCGGGACCGGAGCAGTGTCTGGAAATTGAAGGCAACCAAATGAATACCCCGTGCAAATGCAGATGAGGGAATGCCCACGGCGGAAACTAGTGTATATGGATAGTCCTGTACCCGTGGGAGTGCAATATTGCACCTAAGCAAGGGGGTAATGCCTACAGCACACAATGTAACCAGAGATAATGTCATTGCGCAACCTATGGAAGGGGCTAATGCATACGGCAGGTACTGAACCCAGTGGAGATGCAATTCCACCACCTACAGAAGGGGAAATATATATATCCGGCACTGAAACTAACGGTACTTAGTCCACCTATGGCAGGGGACAATGTATTAGGCAAGTACTGTACCCCAAAGTAGTGCAATTACTCCGCCCAAGGAAGGGGGCAATGCATACGACAAGTACTGCTGGCCACAGTAGACGCAATCTTGGGAGATTGCTTCGGATTCATGTCAGGGTCTGAATCAGTGATCCCCCTTTCTTCAGACTGACCCTTTCAGGGGAGGGAGGGTGTGTCTAAGCATGACCCGGGGGGGGGGGGGGGGGGGGTCAGGGTGTGGAGATATACGAGAAGATGTCCTGCTGTGGTCCGCCCTTCACGTAGGTCTACCCTTCGTGTAGGTCTACCCGTTAGAATCTCGTCTGTGGCAGTTGCAGACTGTGCAGGTGGGGGACTTATCAACCAAACTACCCAGGGGGTGGAATGGGAACTACTAGAGGTCCGTCCACCAGATTGTGCAGTCGGTGCATTATCACCCAAACAACCCCGGAGGGAGGATTGGGAAGTTCCAGAGGACTTCCACTGGATTGCGCAGGTGGAGATTTATCAACCGACCCAGGAGGGTGGATTGGGAATGTCAGAGTTCATCTATTGAATTGCACTGGTGGAGAACTATCAACCAAACGACCCGGAAGGGTGGATTGGGAATGTCAGAGGACCTTCTTGATTGCGCAGGTGGAGGATTGTCGGTCAACGGCCCCGGAGGGCGTATAGGGAATCCTTCAGGGTTTCCTGTATTGCACAGGTGTATGCAGAATCCACCAAGCGGCCATGTAGGGCGAATTGGGACTATGAGAGGTCCTCCTGTAACCGGGACAGGGCACGGGCCCAGTCTGGTACCGCACGGTTATGCATAGCCACTTTCCCAGAATGTGTGCTTAGGAGACCGTTTTTTTTTTTATTTTTTTTTTTTTATAATACTGGGAGTACGAAGGGTTAGTTCATGAGTAAGTAACCGCACTGTTTCTAACCCTTGAAGACCCAGCGCCGGCCAAAGAAATGGCTGGCCAGGAAGGGTTAAAAAATGAAGAGAGCAGGCGGTGCTCAGCCGAGTTCTGGGGGAGGGGAACAGCTAGGCGGGAAGAATTTGCCGCCCCCCCCCAAAAAAAAAGGGGAAGAGTTGCGGCCTAGTATGCCGCAAAACCGGGGCCTAAATTAACACCGGGCCACTGGGAGCACTGCCGGATGGTCCGGGGAAAAACGGGGCCTGGAGCAGAGCCGAAAAACCCTCTCCCATCATCACCTGCATCGCCGGAACAGACACTGACCACTGGATCCAGGTCAGGCAGAGTAGTCACCTCCGCAGCTGGAGTCCCCCATGCCGTAATAGCCGTGCGGCGCACGAGGCGTCCGCAATTAACCTTGTCGGAGCGGTGCTTGGGGCCCGTTCCCGACAGGGGCGGAATATGGAGCTGGATATCGGAAAGCGGGAGCAGTGCTCTCCTCTCTCTCCCACTGTTTTAAAAGTGAATTGCGCAGGCGGAGAGCCGTTGTGATTCCCCCCCTGACTATGTGCCATATTAACCCCCTATGAGCGGGACCATCGGCCTACAGGGGGAGTGAGAGGGACTGTTGCTGGGGATCTAGGAATGCCCTCCACCTAAGATAATAAGGGTCCCTGGCAGCTTTGTGCCTTGTGTCACCCTCAGTTAACCCCTGAGTCACCAGAGAGAACTATGCCAAGAGGGAGGGAGGGTTGAGGGCACCAGAGAAGAACTATGCCAAGTGGGAGGGGGAAGAGGTTAATACTTACCTAGTCCCGTGTACTCACCTCATCTTATGTCCTGCCACCATCTTAACCCTTCCTCCTCTCCAGCGGGGCCACCCCTTCAGCTACGGGCACCGTAGTGGCAGGAAGCTGGAAGAGGGGCTTGGACGGGTGACCCCTTGGCTGGCGGGATGCAGGGAGCGAGGCTGCCCTGGTCCACCTTGTCTTCTTGTGGGGGGAGGAGGCAGTGTGGCAAACCAGGGGGTATAGCTGCCAGGGGTGGAGCTGACAGCTTTTACAAGTGTCAATGCCTCCTAGAGGACATAGCTATACCCACGGTTCCTGTGTCCCCCAATGAATATGGGCGAGAAACACTGGTGTAGGTTATTACCATGGAGGACAGTTTGGGAGCATGATATTATGGGGAACTATCTGTCTGGCTCTACCACAGTATTGGGGGGCAGCAGGATGACAGTGTTGAGGCATTAGGAGGAGGAGGAGGACGATAGTAAAATGAGGAATACATTTTTTTTTCTGTGAAACTCTGCAGAGATGAGACACGGCTGAAAGAAGGTGTCATGGCGGTCTCATCTCCGAATGAAGACGCTGAGGAAAGAATCTACATCACAGGAGATGTCACTGGATGTAGGAGGTATGTACTGCTGTATTCCACTGTATATTTTGTGGAGATGTATGAAATATCCATCCACATATCTGTTTACAGTAGGGTTGGGGGGAGGTTGGATATAGAATTTGGCCCACACTGCCCCACTCCGGCCCCAGACTTTAGGTCACACTGTGTGTGTTCTGAATTCCGGGGCCTCACACCCATCTACTACATTATCTGTACTTATAGTTATCACTGTGTTATCTGTGGTGTTATGTAGGACTGCAGGTGACATCTACTGCACTATCTGCAAAAAAAAGTGGCATGGCCACAGTTTGAGGGGGGGGGGGGGGGGGCGCAATACTTGACTTGCCCTGGGTGCTGGCAACCCACACTACGCCACTGTATATATATAATTTGCCCAGTTGACAGACTATGAGAGGGGGCGCATTACTGGACTGAGATAAGCAGCTTAGTCATTTGAACAAACTGCCTACCATCCAGGCCATTCTGACCTAGCTGTTAGGTGGTGTTGGGAACATTGGTTATGTGAGGGCACGCAGAGAGGATCGTTTGACCCATCAACAAGCTTAAGCAGCTCCCCGAGTTTAATTGTCCACTATCCAGGTACAGGTTGCACCTTCAATACACATCACTGTACCTGATTATTTCCAGGTGCTTAGCAGAAGGAAATTTGGTGTCACAACGCTCATTATGTGCCCTACCATTGACAGACAGCAGTCATATTAGTTTGCAGTGGTGATGATAACCTGGATTACTATTGACTGGAACTGTATCGTCTTTAGTGAATAATCCAGATTCTGTTGGTGATCCCACAACTGCCAGGTTCAAATATGGAGGCCTTGTGGTGAGAGCTTCGATCCTGCCTTTGTTGTGGCCCAATCACTGATCTAATGATCTGGGAAGCCCTCTGTCACCGCTGGTAGTGATAAGAGGGACGATAACAACTCAGCACTATGTTCAGGACATCCTGTAGGCAAACGTGTTCTTTTTCATGGCAGGGCTTCCAACTTTTCAGCAGGATAATGGTCGCCCACACACAGCAAGGGTTTGACAGGAATGTTTCTGCCACTACCATGGCCTGTCCAGACACCAGATTTATTGCTAATAGAGCATTTATGGGACCAGCCTCGGCAACCTATAAGTGTGCAGGATCTATTTTCCCAGCTGCAACACCTGCAGGCAAATGCACAGGATTATAACATACAGAACCTGTGTGCTTCCATGCCCAACCTTATCTCATCTGGTATCCCGAGTAGACGCGGCCCAACAGGAGCCTCCTTTGCATTGTACAGTTTTACCCAATAAAAGTTATCCTTTGGCTGTAATCACTTGCATATATCATCATTACATTCACACATAGAAAGTTTAATTCCATTCCAACAACTCCTTCTTGGTACATTATTATTTTGTCAGAGTGTATACAAGAATTTAGAGATCTATTTGATGTAATCGCTTACCTTGAAACGGAACTGCTGTGTCCACATTCTTATCCTCTTCTGCCTGTTTCAAACTGAGTAATGTACTTTCGAAGAGTGGATTATTAATGAAATGTTTCATGTAGTGGTTTTCACAGTCATCCTTTGTCTTTGTGCGCATTTGATTAGCAACTTCTTGCCTAAAAATATATACGAATGCTGTAATCACACTGCTTGTGAACAAGTCCTATAATGTGCAGACAGTAGAGGTGTATGAGATATGATGTTAACAATCTTCCTGTGTGAATAGGTGATGCTGGTGCTAAATAGTTATTTTTGTGCTATGTAAATAGATGTCCAACAATTTTGACCCCTGCTGATGAGCTACTTGAGAGGGCATTGGCGCTCCTGTGAGCTCCGCGACCTTCTTGCTTCTTACCAAGCACAGCACTGTACAGGTCCTTCTAAAAAAAATAGCATATTGTGATAAAGTTCATTATTTTCTGTAATGTACCGATAAACATTAGACTTTCATATATTTTAGATTTATTACACATCAACTGAAGTAGTTCAAGCCTTTTATTGTTTTAATATTGATGATTTTGGCATACAGCTCATGAAAACCCAAATTTCCTATCTAAAAAAATTAGCATATTTCATCCAACCAATAAAAGAAAAGTGTTTTTAATACAAAAAAAGTCAACCTTCAAATAATTATGTTCAGTTATGCACTCAATATTTGGTCGGGAATCCTTTTGCAGAAATTACTGCTTCAATGCGGCGCGGCATGGAGGCAATCAGCCTGTGGCACTGCTGAGGTGTTATGGAGGCCCAGGAGGCTTCGATAGCGGCCTTAAGCTCATCCAGAGTGTTGGGTCTTGCGTCTCTCAACTTTCTCTTCCCAATATCCCACAGATTCTCTATGGGGTTCAGGTCAGGAGAGTTGGTAGGCCAATTGAGCACAGTAATACCATGGTCAGTAAACCATTTACCAGTGGTTTTGGCACTGTGAGCAGGTGCCAGGTCGTGCTGAAAAATGAAATCTTCATCTCCATAAAGCTTTTCAGCAGATGGAAGCATGAAGTGCTCCAAAATCTCCTGATAGCGGCTGCATTGACCCTGCCCTTGATAAAACACAGTGGACCAACACCAGCAGCTGACATGGCACCCCAGACCATCACTGACTGTGGGTACTTGACACTGGACTTCAGGCATTTTGGCATTTCCCTCTCCCCAGTCTTCCTCCAGACTCTGGCACCTTGATTTCCGAATGACATGCCACAGTCCAGTGCTGCTTCTCTGTAGCCCAGGTCCGGCGCTTCTGCCGCTGTTTCTGGGGAATGCGGCCCCTGTAGCCCATTTCCTGCACACGTCTGTACACGGGGGCTCTGGATGTTTCTACTCCAGACTCAGTCCACTGCTTCCGCAGGTCCCCCAAGGTCTGGAATCGGTCCTTCTCCACAATCTTCCTCAGGGTCCGGTCACCTCTTCTCGTTGTGCAGCGTTTTCTGCCACACTTTTTCCTTCCCACAGACTTCCCACTGAGGTGCCTTGATACAGCGCTCTGGGAACAGCCTATTCGTTCAGAAATTTCTTTCTGTGTCTTACCCTCTTGCTTGAGGGTGTCAATGATGGCCTTCTGGACAGCAGTCAGGTCGGCAGTCTTACCCATGATTGCGGTTTTGAGTAATGAACCAGGCTGGGAGTTTTTAAAAGCCTCAGGAATCTTTTGCAGGTGTTTAGAGTTAATTAGTTGATTCAGATGATTAGGTTAATAGCTCGTTTAGAGAACCTTTTCATGATATGCTAATTTTTTGAGATAGGAATTTTGGGTTTTCATGAGCTGTATGCCAAAATCATCAATATTAAAACAATAAAAGGCTTGAACTTCTTCAGTTGGTGTGTAATGAATCTAAAATATATGAAAGTCTAATGTTTATCAGCACATTACAGAAAATAATGAACTTTTTACAATATGCAATTTTTTTTTAGAAGGACCTGTACATGGTATAATGGCTGTGCTTGGTATCGCATTCATTTCTATGGGGCGGAGATGATCCTAGGCCACGTGACCGATTATCGTGTTGTTACTGGCCTAAGGAAAGCCTAGAAAAAGCAATGGCGCTACTGCGAGTGCCGCTTCCTTCTCAAACAGCTGAGCACCGGGGGTCCCGGGTGTCGGTCCCCCACTGATCAGATACTGATAATCTATCCAAAGAATAGATCATTAAGAAAAAAGTGTAGAACCCCTTTAAAACATACTATAACAGTGGTGAGATAATGCTGATATTTTATAGGGGTATTCCAGCTTTTATATAACGCTGCTGACTTATCTGGAGGACAGGTCATCAATATCCGATCAAAGAGGATCCTTTGTCTACTCAGAGGACAAAAATGTATACAATCTACGTTGCCTCAAACAGATGACATACACGGTCATCTATCTCCATAGGTTCCAGACTAAAAAATGTACCGCATATGCCCAGGCCCCTCACAATATCTACTTACCTGGCTCCCTGCGCTGCTCCTGGTCCCCACAACGCCACTTCTCCCGATGTCGGGGGCGGGCGGGGGAGCAGCCAACGGCAGACAGGGACAGGGACGAGTCTCCCTGGTGTCACCAGCGATGCTAGGGAGTCTCGTCTCCGTCTACCATTGGCTGCTGCATCACGACAATGGATGTTTTCATCCGCGCACGAGTGAAAGTAGCTGAGGCAGCGCAGGGAGCCAGGTAAGTATACAGGTCCTTCTCAAAAAATTAGCATACTGTGATAAAGTTCATTATTTTCTGTAATGTACTGATAAACATTAGACTTTCATATATTTTAGATTCATTACACACCAACTGAAGTAGTTCAAGCCTTTTATTGTTTTAATATTGATGATTTTGGCATACAGCTCATGAAAACCCAAAATTCCTATCTCAAAAAATTAGCATATCATGAAAAGGTTCTCTAAACAAGCTATTAACCTAATCTTCTGAATCAACTAATTAACTTTAAACACCTGCAAAAGATTCCTGAGGCTTTTAAAAACTCCCAGCCTGGTTCATTACTCCAAACCGCAATCATGGGTAAGACTGCCGACCTAACTGCTGTCCAGAAAGCCAACATTGACACCCTCAAGCAAGAGGGTAAGACACAAAAAGAAATTTCTGAACGAATAGGCTGTTCCCAGAGTGCTGTATCAAGGCACCTCAGTGGGAAGTCTGTGGGAAGGAAAAAGTGTGGCAGAAAACGCTGCACAACAAGAAGAGGTAACCGGACCCTGAGGAAGATTGTAGAGAAGGACCGATTCCAGACCTTGGGGGACCTGCGGAAGCAGTGGACTGAGTCTGGAGTAGAAACATCCAGAGCCACCGTGTACAGGCGTGTGCAGGAAATGGGCTACAGGTGCCGCATTCCCCAGAAACAGCAGCAGAAGCGCCTGACCTGGGCTACAGAGAAGCAGCACCGGACTGTTGCTCAGTGGTCCAAAGTACTTTTTTCGGATGAAAGCAAATTTTGCATGTCATTCGGAAATCAAGGTGCCAGAGTCTGGAGGAAGACTGGGGAGAGGGAAATGCCAAAATGCCTGAAGTCCAGTGTCAAGTACCCACAGTCAGTGATGGTCTGGGGTGCCATGTCAGCTGCTGGTGTTGGTCCACTGTGTTTTATCAAGGGCAGGGTCAATGCAGCTAGCTATCAGGAGATTTTGGAGCACTTCATGCTTCCATCTGCTGAAAAGCTTTATGGAGATGAAGATTTCATTTTTCAGCACGACCTGGCACCTGCTCACAGTGCCAAAACCACTGGTAAATGGTTTACTGACCATGGTATTACTGTGTTCAATTGGCCTGCCAACTCTCCTGACCTGAACCCCATAGAGAATATGTGGGATATTGGGAAGAGAAAGTTGAGAGACGCAAGACCCAACACTCTGGATGAGCTTAAGGCCGCTATCGAAGCATCCTGGGCCTCCATAACACCTCAGCAGTGCCACAGGCTGATTGCCTCCATGCCACGCCGCATTGAAGCAGTAATTTCTGCAAAAGGATTCCCGACCAAGTACTGAGTGCATAACTGAACATAATTATTTGAAGGTTGACTTTTTTTGTATTAAAAACACTTTTCTTTTATTGGTCGGAGGAAATGTGCTAATTTTTTGAGATAGGAAATTTGGGTTTTCATGAGCTGTATGCCAAAATCATCAATATTAAAACAATAAAAGGCTTGAACTACTTCAGTTGGTGTGTAATGAATCTAAAATATATGAAAGTCTAATGTTTATCAGTACATTACAGAAAATAATGAACTTTATTACAATATGCTAATTTTTTGAGAAGGACCTGTATTCAGTGTGAGGTCCCCAGGCATATGTGGTAAATTTTTTATTCTCGGATAACCCCTTTAAACTTGGGACAAAACGTGATGTGAACAGCCCTATGCTTCATTTACAAAACCTACCAGTTTCCAAATCCACAATCCATCACAGCTTCTAGAAGAGCCATTTCCTCCTGGGCTGTCCAGCTTGGATCCAGAACAGGAAAATCTGAAGTCTATAAAGACAAAAAAAAATTGTATGTGAAGACATAATGGGGGAGATTTAAAAATTTTTTTAAAAAAAAGTCTTTGTTGCCATAGAAACCAATCACAGAGCAGCTTTCACTTCTCTTAAAAAATTTAACGCTGCGCTGTTTCTCATTTGAACACTTTCATAAATCTGCCTCACTGTCTGAATGTGCTATAGGAAACTTTTTTTTTTTTTCCTGAATTCATATAAGGAAGTATGTATAATTTAGCAGAGGAAATCCACAGTTGCATATCCAAAGATATCAGCATTAGGGCTCATTTAGGCGGCTGTATGATGTCCGCAAAAATGCAGACCCTTTTTTGGGCAGATTAGATGCTGTCCCATTCACTTCTATGGGGCCCTTTTCTTCCATTGCATGGCTCAGCAAAACAAATGAAACGTGTCCTGTACTTGTCAGTGAAAATTGGGACATTGAAGTCTATGGGTCAGCCAAAAAAACAAATGCTATCCTTTTTTTTTTTTTTTTGCGGACATGCTGAACTGGCCGCAAAAAAACGGATCTGCATTTTTTCGGACAGCATACAGCCGTCTGAAAAAGCCTTTAGAGACACCTCTCCATTGTTGCTTCTCCTCTTACCAATGCACAACAGGGGTCTCTCATTGGAATACCATTTTAATGGGCATTTTCCCCTTATGTTGCTACAGTGCTGGGAACAAAGTTCATAATTTTTCTGTGACCTCAATACATAAGTAAACGAATGTGAATACAAATGTCATTCCCATTTCTTATCTAGGGATCACTGCAGCTTGGGCTTTATTCCCTCTTTATTGACTTCAATTATAGAATCAGTTAGGCCCCTTTCACAAGGGGCGAGTATTCCGCACGGATGCGATGCATGAGTTAAACGCATTGCACCCGCACCAAATCCCGACCCATTCATTTCTATAGGGCTGTTCACATGAGCGGTGATTTTCACGCATCATTTGTGTGTTGCGTGGAAATCGCAGCATGCTCTATATTCTGCGTTTTTCACGTAACGCAGGCCCCATAGAAAAGAATGGGGTTGCGTGAAAATCGCAAGCATCCGCAAGCAAGTGCAGATGCGGTGCGATTTTCACGCACGGTTGCTAGAAGACGATCGGGATGGAGACACAATCATTATTTTTTTCCCTTATAACATGGTTATAAGGGAAAATAATAGCATTCTGAATACAGAATGCATAGTAAAATAGCCCTGGAGGGGTTAAAAAATAAAATAAAAAATAATTTAACTCACCTTAATCCACTTGATCGCGCAGCCGGCATCTCCGTCTGTCTTCATCTTAGCTGTGTGCAGTAACAGGACCTGTGGTAACGTCACGCCGGTCATCACATGGTCCATCACCATGGTAAAAGATCATGTGATGACCGGAGTGCCGTCACCACAGGTCCTGTTACTGCACACAGCTAAGATGAAGACAGACGGAGATGCCGGCTGTGCGATCAAGTGGATTAAGGCGAGTAAAAAAAAAAATGTATTTCTTTTTTTAACCCCTCCAGCGCTATTTTACTATGCATTCTGTATTCAGAATGCTATTATCTTCCCTTATAACCATGTTATAAGGGAAAATAATACAATCTACAGAACACCGATCCCAAGCCCGAACTTCTGTGAAGAAGTTTGGGTACCAAAAATGCACGATTTTTCTCACGCACGTGCAAAACGCATTACAATGTTTTGCACTCGCGCGGAAAAATCGTGCGTGTTCTCGCAAAGCACCCGCACATTTTCCCGCAACGCCCGTGTGAAAGAGGCCTTAGCAGTGCTATCTTCTATAAAATGTGTAGCTGCTGGTTGTGGCAAACCTGACCTTTTTTTTAATAGAAAACAATTTAGGCTGTGGTCACCTCTGTGCTGGAGGCTCCATTGGGTGCCAACTTCACAGGTTCCGTTAAATAATGGACACCATGAAGGACCCTATTCTAGTCAATGGGGCTCTTTGGGCATCAATGGAGTATGAAGAACACATCCATTTTTACTTGCACTCCATTATTCTGTTCCTATGATAGAACAGAAGAAATGAATGCCCAACAGAAATGTGAACAAAGCCCAAATGATCTTCTTTCATGTAAATTGGGCACTTGTTATGACCATAAAATAAAAAAATCCAGACAGCTCACTTATGGCATCAAACAAGTTCTTTTACATTAGGTGATGACTGAATTAATAACTGATCATTTATCGTTGAACACATAAAAGTTATCTTTTGTCCGCAGCACATCCAGTTCTGTAAACCGGAGGTGCTGCTGAAATGATTGTTAACTGCATGAGAGGTGGAGAGAAACGAATGATCACAAAAAAAAAAAACCTCATGATAGATGCAACTTGAAAATGAAAGTGAAATGAGCAACAGCTGACTTTCTATGTCCATCAGAGCTCACTCACGGCAATTCATTCATAGGAGCTTTCATCAATATGGTTCTTATGTTTGTGTGAAACAGCATTTCTTATGACTGCCTTTCGCAAAATTATTAAATAATTACCATTATCTCATAATTGTGATCACTCTGGTGTTTTTTATATTCAAATCCTCTTGAAAAGCACTAAAGGGAAAAAAATTATTAGAATGCTTGTAAAAAATGAAAACTAGAATAAAAATAGGATAAATAAATTAGAATATAAGCTCAAAATCTAAAAACCATCTGTCATTTTTTGCTCCATGCTACCATTTGGGACTGCTGGAGACAGTATCTGGTATCTTATTCCACCACAACAGAGATGTACACTACCAAATCATTATAAATAGAGATGAATGAATTTAATATTTTGAAATTTGTTCACGTTTCGTTTGGTGGTAAAAGTAGAATTGCGTTATGGATTCCATTACCACGGACCATAACGTAATTCTATGATGGAATGCCTTTAGAGGCATTCCGTCATAATAGAAGTCTATGGCCTGCATAACGGATCTGTCCGGTTTTCGTTATGCTGGAGTTCTCTCCTGCATAACGCAAACGGGACGGATCCGTTATGCAGGCCATAGACTTCGTTTATGACAGAATGAATAACTGAATGCCTCTAAAAGGCATTCCGTTATGCATTTCATCAAAGATTTTGCGCGATGGTCCGTGGTAACAGAATCCATAACGCAATTCTGCTTTTACCACCAAACGAAGTGTGAACGAATTTCATAACATGAAATTCGCTCATCTCCAATTATAAACATTACTGTATTTCCAGTTAAAATTGTCTGAAATCCAGGTAAGTGATTAAAGGGGTTGTTCTATGACAAACACATCCTCTATACAGAAGAAAGGAAATAAGTGTCTGATGGGAGAGGGTCCAACCATTGGGGCACCCACCAAACATGACAACGGGGACCCAGTGTAACTCCGTTTGAATGGAGCAGCGGACCATGCAAAAAGACAGGATCCGAAACAGAAACTGAACGGATCCCATTATAGTCAATGGAGTCTGTTCAGCTCCGTTCCTATCAGTTATGTAACCGATCCAACACATACCGCTGCTTACTCTTACGTTATTTTCGTTCTGCTCATCTAACGGAGCAGAACAGCAGAAGTAAATATCCGTGGTGCGAACGTGGCCTAAGAGGTGGGCATTTATGCAGGGTAACCATTACTAGTCTAAATAACAACTCTTTCCTGCGTACAACCCCCTACAACATACAGTCTCGTGCAAGCTTGGACTGGCCCACACGGGTACAAGGGGTTCCCCCGGTGGTCCCCTGGGCAAAGTGGGCCCATAGTCTCCCACCCCCTGCACAAGTGGTACATTACACATTAGACTTACTGCACTATATACATATATTCAATGTACAGCACCTTCACCAGCCTATGGTCATATAAAAAACGTGTTTGATTATTTATTATATTTGAATGTAGCCGTACGGTGGGCCACAAAATAAATTTTACTGGTGGGCCCTAGGTACCCCAGTCCGACACTGGTCTCGTGTACCTAACCTCTCCCTTTTTGTCAGCTTCTCCAACATGCAGTCCCATGTAAATAACATTGATCCCAGCCCACCAGCATAGGGTTAATAAGCCATGGGAGGGGGGATAGAGTGAATACACAGCAGGTAATTACAGCCAAGCGATAGTACAGTATCTTCCCTGTACACTTGACTAGAGACATCGCACACTGCTCACATTGTACTGCACGTCAAACTGGATGTCCAGGCTCCGCAGCAGTTATCCACCATTCAGGAATTCTCTTCAGTTCGACTGCAGCCATGTTCTCCTGTGTCCTCAGCCAGAGCTCACAGCTTTCCCCTACTCTCTTGATACAACAATCGCCCGGGAACTCACCCCTCCTCCTTTCACCTATTACTCCTGCCAGCTGCCCCCTGCTGCAGGGCACAATATCAGTCCAGCAGCATTGCTGCCCTACCTGTGCCATTCACAGTGCGCCCTCAGCGGATGAATGACAGGGAAAAAATCAAATGGCAAACTGGTACTTTCTTAGGGAGTAAAATGCCCCGAACAGGCGTCTATGTTGCTTGTACAGGCGCTATTGCGATCTCTGAAGACAGCATTACTGTTCTCTTGGTAAGACTGCACAAAGATGCCCACAAAGGAGCACTGCATTGATTAGTGTAATGTGTGATGCTCTAATGCAGTCACCCACCCCGTTCCCTCTCTGTTCGAGGTCAATAGTCAAACTGAGAAAGTCCAGCAAGGCTGTCTGGCGTGCGTACGTGTTTTGTGGATCCGCACATCGGCATCCGAGCGTTTATTGCGCATGCTCCGGCCCCAACATCCCGATCTAGTCGGCGGCTACTTCCAGCGCATGTGCAATAAACGCTCAGATGCAGATACTAGGCAATGCTGTGCGCAGGCGCGGCGATTCGGATGCATGGCGCAAGCGCAGCATTTCACACTGAAGGGAGGCGGTAATAAGGAGAACCTAGGGCCGGCCTGAGTGTTTAAAGGGGAGGGGTTTCATATGAATAGCCCCTCCTGGGCACCTTCAGACCTAATTTGAATATTGGATTAAAGTGTTTTTTTTAAGGAAATAAGCGACGGGCAGCTAAACAGTAAGTAGCATTCACATATGGGTACAGTATAGGTGAAGGGGTTAGCCGACCCCTGAAATGCCCTCCCTATGCCAGGCCCCTCACACACAATGTACTTACCTCGCTCCCAGCACCCGCATATCACCTGGTCCCCGCACGGCCGTCACTGCATCTCCCTGTTGCGGCGTCAGGCTGCCAGCCAATGGCAGGTGGCAACGAGGATGAGTGACGCTAGGGAGGTTCGTCCCCGTCACTGCCAGTCATTGGCTGCCGCCCCCTCTCCCCAACGCCGTATGTTTTCATCCACACGACTAGGAAGATGCAGCGGCAGATGTCCAGGGAGCAAGTTAAGTGCATTGTGTGTGAGGGGCCGGGCATATGGGGGGGGGGGGGTTGCATTTCATGGGTCGGTTAACCCCTTTAAGAAGCTGCTACTTGCATTGCTGACTGAAGAAGAGTATGAAGATATGAGAGAATAACAAAATAAAACAAGAAAACAAAGAATTAAAGGGGCTATTCTGGAAAAGATAATGATGACTTGTCCTCAGGATAGGTCATAACTATCAGTAAGAGTCCAAATCCCTGCATCCACAGTGATCAGCTATTTCAGGGAGCAGCTGCACTCACCAGAGCTCTGGTGGGTGGTGTAGTATCCCAGCAGCATTCCAAGGACTGTGCCGTCAATCATATAGTGCCAGTGTTTGGTATTGAAGTTCAGATCCTTGACAAATCTGATACTAATGACCCATCCTGAGGATAAATCATAGATCCTGTAGGATGATAGCTGTAGGCTGTCAGGGAATGATGGGAGTTGTAGTTTTGCAAGAGCTGGAGGGCCGCAGGTTGAGCATGCCTGCATTAGGATAAAACTGATCAGTTTTTTTCTGGTATTGAGCCCTGTGACGGAACTCAATACCGGAAAACAAAAACTCAAGTGTGAAAGTACCCTAAGAGGGGTTTTCCAGGAATTATTTAAAATGGCCACCAGCAACCTGTTCTAGAATGTGAGCAGTGATGACACATCATTACCATCTATTGTAGAGTAATGTAGTAGTAACTCTTCAGTGCAGTCAATTCTGACCTCTGCATCTATGGGGTTTGCAAAGGGCTCCCACTGTCTCTCCAAAATACAGGGTGGCCCACAAAAAAGTAGCCCACCTCCAGCGACAGTATGACAAGATGAACAAGCAAGTGGATTGGTTTTTAATTACCCACAAGTCACAAAGGATGCTGAAAGTGGTCCCTGTTCACTTCTATGCATCTTTGGGCATGTTGGAGGGTACTGTGTGCAGCTCTTCAGCAATGATACTGCGGATAGTGTTTGTGATGTTTTCCTTGGGGTTATCCATGGGATGTGGATTGTTAGCATACACTTTCTGTTTTACATTTCCCCACAGATGAAAAATTGCATGTGGACAAGTCTGGGGAACCTGGTGGCCATAACCCCTTGCTCACAGTTTGCTCCTCCATAAACAGTTCATGAACCCGTGCCAGTGAGTTCTGTGAGGTGTGGCATGTTGCCCCATCTCGTTGGAAAAAGAAGGACATTTTATCTTCTGCATAGATGTGAACGGGGAACACTTTGAGCATCATTTCTAACTTGTGGGTGATTAAAAAATAGCATACTAGGATACCAGGATACTCTTTGTCAGGATGAAGAGGGAGCTTACTGCAGAGGGAGTGCACTATGCCATACATATTGGGCATCGCCGCGTCCGTAAAAATCTCCTCAAATCGTCTAAAAATACCCCATAAACTAGCCCCTCAAAAAAATCAAATAAAACTATGTAAAAAAAAAAAAAGCTATTTTTATTGTCACCTTGGATCCCAAAAAGTGTAATAACATGACACCCCCGGTTAGGGTATAATATAGGATGGAGACTACAGGGAAGAATTGCTTGCGAGGTAAACAATAGTACTGACCCAAAAGGTAAATCCAACATAGCTGGAGGTTACTTACCTGTAAACAAAGAAGAAATTCAGGAGGTCCACACTCTGCACACTTTATATAAGGCTCCATAAGATATGAAGAACATCCACGGCACAGTGGTTTATCAAACACATCACCTAAAGAATCATTCAAAAGGAAACATTACATTAAAAACTACGGTTAACATATTTTTGGGTGACTCCACTCCCAACTATCTTGGGAGGACATTTCCCCGCTCCGGACATGTCTATTTTAATAGCTTCTTGCATTCCCCATGTACTAACAATTCTGGAGCTTCTATTCTTATGTCTGTTTGATGTCCCATTCCTCTATTATTTCTAGTAGAAGTTATGAATGAATTGCTAGCAGTCTGCAGTAAGGGTACAGAGGGGAGGAAACTAGATGGGGGGGTACCTACACAGACTGGATATAGCAACTGATGGATTGCAGAGTGATAGTAACCATGGAAACAAGTAATGTATAATGAGATGGAAAAAATGAATCAAGCCAGCAAACGAGGCAATATGGATAATAACAATACATTATTAAGTGACTTGTATTAAGTTTGTCTACATAATGCATGCAATTTGCTGACTTGAGACAACCCCTTTAATTATCAGACAAACTATTTAAAGGGACACTGACAGGGCCAATAAGCATATTGGAGGTATATATATGGCAGTACAGGTCTTATAATGCGTATTACAATCATATAAGTATCCCCCCTGTCCACATTATACATACAGTAAACTTAAGTTTTATAACCTGCTCCAACGGTCTTCAATCTGCCCATAGGGCGGCGTTTCACTTCTCTTGCGCCCAGCCAGCCTCCCCAACTGCAGATTTGAAGCGCCGCCCAGCTCATGAATATTCAGTTTGCTGGGCGGCTTCTGCGGTCCCTGCTCTGAAGCGCTGCGCTGAACAGTGCCCTGCGCATGCGCCGGATCTTGTGAAGTCGGGGACAGTAAGCAGTAAGCACCGCCCAGCGAAGTGAATATTGATGAGCTGGGCGGCGCTTACTGTACCGAACTTCACAAGATCCGGGCGCATGTGCCGGGCACTGTTAAACGAAGCGCTTCAGAGCGGGGACCGCAGAAGCCGCCCAGCAAACTGAATATTCATGAGCTGGGCGGCGCTTCAAAGCGGCAGTTGGGGGAGGCTGGCTGGGCGCAAGAGAGGTGAAACGCCGCCCCTTGGGCAGATTGAAGACCGTTAAAGCAGGTTATAAAACTTAAGTTTACTGTATGTATAATGTGGACAGGGGGGATACTTATATGATTGTAATACCCATTATAAGACCTGTACTGCCATATATATACCACTATATGCTTATTGGCCCTGTCAGTGTCCCTTTAAGGGCTCATACACACAAACGCATTTTTGGTCTGCATCAGATCAGCATTTTTTGCGGGTCGGATGTAGACACGTTCATTTCAAAAGATGTGGAAAGTACACCAGTGTGCTGTCCGCCTAAGGCCCCTTTCACACGGGCGAGATTTCCGTGCGGGTGCGATGCGTGAGTTGAACGCACTACACCCGCACTGAATCCTGACCCATTCATTTCTATGGGGCTGTTCACATGAGCGGTGATTTTCACGCATCACTTATGCGTTGCGTGAAAATCGCAGCATGTTCTATATTCTGCGTTTTTCACGTAACGCAGGCCCCATAGAAATGAATGGGGTTGCGTGAAAATCGCAAGCATCCGCAAGCAAGTGCGGATGCGGTGCGATTTTCACGCATGGGTTCTAGGTGACAGTCTATTCACTGTATTATTTTCCCTTATAACATGGTTATAAGGGAAAATAATAGCATTCCGACTACAGAATGCTTAGTATAATGGTGCTGGGAGGGTTAAAAAAAATAAAAAAGTTAACTCACCTTATCCCCATGATCGCCTAGTTCCCGGTCGGTCTCTTCTTTAGCTGTGGCTAAAGGACCTTTGGTGATGTCAGATCACATGCTCCATCACCATGGTGATGGACCATGTGATTGGAGCATGTGATCTGACATCACCAAAGGTCATTCAGCCCAAGCCCACAGCTAGAGAAGAGACCGACCGGGAACTACACGATCTTGGGGATAAGGTGAGTTAACGTTTTTTTTTTTTTTTTAACCCTTCCAGCACTATTATACTAAGCATTCTGTATTCAGAATGCTATTATTTTCCCTTATAACCATGTTATAAGGGAAAATAATAGAATCTTCAGAACATCAATCCCAAGCCCGAACTGCTGTGAAGAAGTTCGGGTTTGGGTACCAAACATGCGCGATTTTTCTCACGCGAGTGCAAAACGCATGACAATGTTTTGCACTCGCGCGGAAAAATCGCGGGTGTTTCCGCAACGCACCCGCACATTTTTCCGCAACGCCCGTGTGAAACCAGCCTAAGTATGCCTGTTCCACAGCTCTGCAAAGAAATAGAACATGTCCTATTCTTGTCCATAAAACGGACAAGGTTAGGACAGTTCAACAGAGAGTAGAACGATCCATTCCGCAAAATGCCTATCAAACAAGGAGGTTATCTGTGTTTTGTAGATCCGCAATTTGTGGACTGCAAAAAGGGACCTAACTAGCAGTCTGACTTTCCACTTTTCACTGACTTTGCAAGATACGGTAGTTAGCCATTCAAAAGTGACTGAAACCCCAACAGACATAGCAAACTCATTCAAGTCCTCCTAAGAATGCTGGTTGTCCATGAAACACAAATGCAAGAGAGGACAGGATAATGCAGGGAATCTCAAGGCAGCTGGAATTGCTCGTCAGTTCAGTGGTGAACAGGGCAAGGATCCGTCAACATACAATGTCTCAACATTTAAGAGCACTTGAACTGAAAGCACCCTTTGCAGTGACCAAATCTCCCATTAGCAGAAAGAATCAAAAGGCTAGACTAAGCTTTTCTATTGTGTGGACAGAGAATAAGCGCGTAAAACTGGGCAAAGACTGAACCCAAAGTGTGTAAAGAGGTAGAGGATGAAGTGTCATGGTTTGGGGAATGTTTTCAGCAGCAGTAGTTAGGCCTCTTATACATCTAAATGGTAGAGTGAATGCAAACGTTTATCAGAACCTTCTTCTACAACATGTCGTTCCTAACCTGCATTCAGCAATCAACCGGCAGTTTCCATGCAGGACAATGCCCCCTGTCACACAAGTGTATGACGAGTAAAGCAGTTCCTTGAAACTGAAATCATGAAATGGAAGCCCAGAGCCCGGATCTAAACGTAATAGAAAAGCTGTGGAAAATCCTTGGAGACAAAGTTATGCCAAGAGCAGCTTGAGAGATTAATGATGTCATGTGGTGAAGTCATTCAAAGCAAAGGCCTGGACACTTTCTACTACTTATTGACTGTTGTAACCTTCAGAAAATGTAGTTGGAATCTCTGTGTTACAGACATTGGCGTTCTCTAATTTGAATCATTGTGTGTTCTGCAAAATAAAAGTTTTTGGTTGAAGTGCCTCGGTTATTTTGTAAAACACTTCTTGTAGCATGGTAAAGCAACAAGAAGAATTCAACTGCTGAGCAATGAAGAACACATTATTTATGAAAAAAGTGTTCAGAAATTGTTCTCTAATTTCGATCTCCAGTTTATATAGGCCGCTTTCACGCGAGCGAGTTGCACACGCCGGTCTCGGAGTGCGAGTATAAGACAGCTCCCGTCCTGACCTCCCATTACTGCCGGGGTCACATAGCATTATATTGATTAATGATGTTATGTAACCCTTACAGTTATGGAATGTATTGGATAACACTGACAGCAATATGTCACAGTTATCCAATACAATGCAGACCTCTAAGGCCTTCTGCACACATTCCGTTTTTTGCGTTCCGTATACGGAACCATTCATTTCAATCCGCAAAAAGAACGAAAGGTACTCAATATGCCTTTGGTTTCCGTATTTCCGTTCACAGATAGGACATGTCCTATTATTGTCCGCATAACAGACAAGGATAGTACTGTTCTATTAGGGACCAGATGTTCCGTTCAGCAAAAAATGGAATGCACAAGGATGTCATCGGCATTTTTTGCGGATCTGTTTTTTGCAGACCGCAAAATACTAAAAAAGCCATACTGTGTGAAGGAGGTCTAAGGGTTTCATAGCATCATAAATCAAAATAATGCTATGTGACCCCGGGAGTGCTAGGAGTTCAGGCTGGGAGCTGTCTTATACTCACGCTCCGAGTCCGGAGTGTACAACTCGCTTGTGTGAAAGCGGCTATAGGGTAAGGCAAAAGTTTAGATACATCCTTTTAACTGTTGTAAATAGAAAATTGACTTCAAATGTGTGACAGTATTAAAGCTGTTTTCCGAAATTTTTTCCCACCCATGTCATGACCCATGTTTTTTAGACCTGAGCATGGAGAAGTCGCAGATTCAGCCGCAAATCCCCATTTCAACAAATATACTCCAAAAATTGGCGTATACCGTATATCTATTAGTAAATAACCCCCATAGGGTATTTCTCAGACACAAATGCATTATTAGAGTCTATGAGAAAAGCAATCTAAAGCTTGCTTGTTATAGAAAATAAACATCAAGGGCATTGTCACGCGTAAAAATGCACATACTATTAAAACAATTTATAACATACAGCAAATGGCAAAATGGAAATTAAGTAAAAATCGCCGACTGCCCTCATTTGGTTGCTCAATAAAAAGTGATCAATAAGTCATACACATAATATGGTATCAATGAAAAGTACAGACCAGCCTGCAAAAAAATGATCTCTCAAACCGCTCTGTACACATAAAAATAAAAAGTTACTGGAGTCAAACTATGGCGATGCAAAGAAAAAAAAAGGTGTTTTTTCTAAAGTTCAAAAAAATATATGTCAGTATTAAAACGCAAGAAAAACTAAACATACGTGGCATCGTTGTAATCATACTGCCCCAGAGAATGAAATTAACAGGTCAGTTTTAACGCATAAGAAACACTGTAAAATCACATACAACTGTGGCGGAATTGTATTTTTCTTTATAATTCTATTTTATTCAGATTTTTTTTTCCTACTACCCAAGAGATTGGATGCAACTGTAAGGCCCCTTTCACACGGGCAAGTATTGCACCCGCACTGAATCCCAACTAGGGCTGCAACGATTAATCGATGTAATCGATTATATTCGATAACTGGATTCGTTGTCGACGAATCCAGTTATCGAATAATCGCCGATTCGTTGCTATTCGGGCGGGCGGGCGGGCGGTCGCTGCATCTTTATTTTACCTTTTTACAATGACGCTCCCGCTCCTGTAACAGCCAGGCAGAGCGGACGGCGGCGTAACGTCACTCACTCACGTGACACGCCTGCTCCGCCTCCTTCATTCATGAAGTGGGCGGAGCAGGCGCGTCACGTGATTGAGTGACGTTACGCCGCCGTCCGCTCTGCCTGGCTGTTACAGGAGCGGGAGCGTCATTGTAAAAAGGTAAAATAAAGATGCAAGCATCGGGGCCGGGGCTGTTAGGGGGAAGGGGGAGGGGGGATCTGTGTATAGCACTGCTATGGGGAGGGGGGAGGATCTGTCTATGGCACTGCTATGGGGAGGGGGGTCTGTGTATGGCACTGCTATGGGAAGGGGGGTCTGTGCACTGTTATGAGGAAAGGGATCTGTGCACTGTTATGCCCATAACAGTGCACATATCCCCCTCTCCATAACTACGCCGTCCACAGATCCCCCATAATAGTGTCGTCCACAGATCCCCCATAATAGTGTCGTCCACAGATCCCCCATAATAGTGTCGTCCACAGATCCCCCATAATAGTGTCGTCCACAGATCCCCCATAATAGTGTCGTCCACAGATCCCCCATAATAGTGTCGTCCACAGATCCCCCATAATAGTGTCGTCCACAGATCCCCCATAATAGTGTCGTCCACAGATCCCCCATAATAGTGTCGTCCACAGATCCCCCATAATAGTGTCGTCCACAGATCCCCCATAATAGTGTCGTCCACAGATCCCCCATAATAGTGTCGTCCACAGATCCCCCATAATAGTGTCGTCCACAGATCCCCCATAATAGTGTCGTCCACAGATCCCCCATAATAGTGTCGTCCACAATTTGTTTTAATATGGCCTTTGAACATAATTTTTCAAGTAAGATCATATAAACCTCTCTGTTTTGTAATTTTGTCGTTTTTCCCGATTAATCGTAGAAATTAATCGGCAACTAATCGATTATTCAAATAATCGTTAGCTGCAGCCCTAATCCCAACCCATTCATTTCTATGGGGCTGTTCACATTAGCAGTGATTTTCACGCATCACTTATGTGTTGCGTGAAAATCGCAGCATATTCTATTTTGTGCGTTTTTCACATAACGCAGGCCCCATAGAAATGAATGGGGTTGCATGAAAATTGCAAGCATCCGCAAGCAAGTGCGGATGCGGTGCGATTTTCACGCACGGTTGCTAGAAGACAATCGGGATGGAGACCCAATCATTATTATTTTCCTTTATAACATGGTTAGAAGGGAAAGTAATAGCATTCTGAATAGAGAATGCATAGTAAAATAGCGCTGGAGGGGTTAAGAAAAAAATAAAAAATAATTTAACTCACCTTAGTCCACTTGATCGCGAAGCCGGCATCTCCTTCTGTCTTCATCTTAGCTGTGTGGAGAAACAGGACCTGTGGTGATGTCACCCCGGTCATCACATGATCCATCACCATGGTAAAAGATCATGAGATGGATCATGATGACCGGAGTGAAGTCACCACAGGTCCTGTTCCTCCACACAGCTAAGATGAAGACAGAAGGAGATGCCGGCTTCGCGATCAAGTGGACTAAGGCGAGTTAAATGTATTATTATTTTTTTTAACCCCTCCAGCTCTATTTTACTATGCATCCTGTATTGAGAATGCTATTATTTTCCTTTATAACCATCTACAGAACACCGATCCCAAGCCCGAACTTCTGTGAAGAAGTTCGGGTACCAAACATGCGCGATTTTTCTCACGCGAGTGCAAAACGCATTACAATGTTTTGCACTTGCGTGGAAAAATTGTGCGTGTTCCCGCAACGCACCCGCACGTTTTCCCGCAACGCCCGTGTGAAAGAGGCCTATAAATAGCGCCATTACAAAGTACAACTTGTCCGACAAAAAACAAGCCCTCATAAGGCTATGTGAACGGAAAAACAAAAGTTATGGCTTTGGGAAGGCTGAGGGAAAAAAAATAATAATAATAATATTTAAAATCGCCCAGTCTTGAAGGGGTTAACCACTTCCCTACTGTTAAACAAGTATAAACGTGGGCGGTAGGTTTCACACAGCATGGGGGCCTCATTACTGACGGGGTCATTTTGGGGAGCTTTAGCACTAATGAGGGCACTAAGGAGCCTTTTTACTGTTGGGGACACTTTAGGGGGCCTTATTACTACAGGGGAAACTTTAGGGGGCCTTATTACTACTGGGACACTGTGGGGAGCTTTATCATTACTGGGGAGATCTGTGGGGGCATTATTATTTTTGGGCACAGTATGGAGTGCACTACTACTAACAAGGGGACTCCCATGGATCATTATCACTGAAAGGGCTCGTTGACACAAACTTTTTTTTTGCGCTCCGTATATGGGCCGTTTTTTTTGTTCTGTATACGGTACCATTCACTTCCGTTTTTCCATTCAAAGATAGAACATGTCCTATTATTGCCCGCAAATCACGTTCCGTGGCTCCATTCAAGTCGATTCCGTATCCATTCAGTTTTTGCGGAACCATCTATTGAAAATCTTATTCCCAGCCCAATTTTTTCTATGTAATTACTGAATACTGTATATGCCATACGGAAAAACGGAACGGAACCGGAAACACTACTGAAACAGAAAATATGAAAAAACTGATCCGTTAACCTCTTGGGGACACATGACGTACCGGGGGGAGGTGTCCTGTGACCCCCCCGTGTCGGCGATCACAGCAAACCACAGGTCAATTCACCACCAATCACCATCCTGCGATCCTGAGAGGTGATGGTGACATAACTTCTCAGGATCAGCTCCGATTGGCTGCAGGGGAAGACGGGCAGTTAAAATTATTGCAGCGCTCCTCTCCTCCTCCTTTCTGTGTCCACGAGCCAAGAAGAGAGGAGCACTGCATCGATCTCCTGACCCAGCACCCCCTTCTGACCCTCCACAGTGCCATCTGGCACTAAAAGTTATTAAGGGAAAGGTTAGGTTAGGCAGGGATATTCAGGGCAAGTTCCCCCCCCCCCCCCCACTAAAATGTTTTTAGTTGCATCACCCTAAATCAGGTGTCTGGGGTCCACAGTACAGCTGTGTGACCCTAGACCGCCCCAGAGGTGCTGCAGCTTACCCCTCTGCAGTCGTCATTGGGCGCTGTTTTTTTTTTCTGCGTACGCTGACTGTGGTCGTCACTCTTAGTGTCCGGGCACTGTTAGCGCATCTCACACCCCACCGCTGATCAGCTACGGACGGCTGATCAGCGAGTTATAATTTTAATTTTTCAAATTTTTGGATCTTTTTTATTTATATTTAGTTAGGTTTAGGGTAAGTACGTGAACACCCAACACCCGTGCCCCCACACACACGCACACGCACACACACACCCCTATGACCGGCCGGATGTTCTCGGCCGAGGAGGCATACGCCCAGCTTGCCTCAGAGTCTGAGAGCCCCAGTGAGGACGACCCCACTTTCCTTTTGTCATCGTGTCCTCCTTATCATCTAGCGATGATAAGCCCCCAAGGCGGCGGAGACGCCGCCAGGCGGAGCAAGGGGACCACCATGCTAGGGACCCTGTGGCCCACACTAGTACGAGTAGCTCTGGGGGTCGTACTAGTTTTCCGGCCCACCAGTTAAGTCCACCGGAGCCGCCTACCGGTGAACTTGCATGGTATACCCCAGAGCATTTTGAGCCTGCGATTCCCGATTTTGTTGGCCAACCAGGAATCCAGATTCCCACAGTGGGCTTCACTGAATATTACTATTTTAGTCTTTTTTTCAATGACCACTTTGTAAACCTGATGGTGGAGCGAACGAACCTGTACGCCCAACAGTTCATTGCTCAACACCCGGGCTCCTTTTTGGCTAGGGCCGGTGGCTGGACTCTGATCAGTGCAGCCGAGATGAGGACGGTTTGGGGCCTCGTGCTGCACATGGACCTAGTCAAAAAAAAAACAGTGTCAGGCATTACTGGAGTAGGGACGTCCTCTATCAGACCCCACTTTACAGTACGGCCATGACACGCTCCCAGTATGAGGCCATCCGGAAATGCCTGCTTTATGCAGATAAAGGTGATCCTGCCTATGACCGCCTGTACAAAATCAGGCCGGTCATTGATCACTTTGGGGCCAAATTTTTGGAGGCCTAAGTACCTGGAAGGGAGGTCGCGGTTGATGAGTCTCTCATTGCTTTCAAGGGGGAGATTCATTTTCCGCCAGTATGTTCCCTCTAAGCGGGCAAGGTATGGCGTGAAGCTGTACAAACTTGGTGAGAGTACCTCAGGATACACTTACAAGTTTTGTGTGTTTTGGGCGAGATTCCCGTATTGAACCCCCAGAATGTCCCCCCCCCCCCACTCTGGGTGTTAGCGGGAAACTTGTGTGGGACCTTATGCACCCACTGCTAGATAAGGGTTACCACCTGTACGTGGATAACTTTAACACTAGTATTGTTCCAGTGCCTCGCCGCCAGATCCACGTCCGCTTGTGGGACCATGTGGAAAAATCAACGTGGCCTCCCAACCCATCCCCTCCAGGTACCTATCCCCAGGGGTGAGACCCGTGCCCTTGCTATTGGAAACCGGTTGCTGGTCAGATATAAGGACAAGAGGGATGTGCTTCTACTGTCCACAATTCACGGTAACGGCATCACCCCTGTCCCTGTGCGAGGTACCGCGGCAACGGTCATCAAGCCCGATTATATCATCCTCAAGCCATATAATGCCATGCGCAAAACCTCAGCATGGTACAAAAAAGTTGCGGTCTACTTGGTACAGGTTGCCTTGTACAACTCTTTTGTGCTGTCCCGGAGAGCTGGCAACACAGGGAACTTCCTGCAGTTCTATGAGGCAGTCCTCAAGACCCTGATCTTTTCTGACCGGGAAAGAGCAGGCCGGAGTACCTTGGGAACTGGAGGCGCCCGGATCGTCATTGGCCAACCCTTTCCAGGTGTGGCCCCCCACACTGGAAAGAAGGGACGGACCCAAAAAAGGTGAAGAGTGTGTCACAGGAGGGGGATACGGAAGGACACCACCACTCAGTGTGACAAGTGCCCCGATCATCCGGGCCTCTGCATTATTGGTTTCTTCAGGAAGTACCACACTTCCATGGAGTACTAAATTTAAAATCCCCTTCCCTAATTTTAATTCCATTTAACCACTGACAATCAAATTATAATAATATGGTTCTCAGACTTGAGACACTAAAACAAAACCAAAAACCTTTCAAAAATATTATTTTGCAAAACTAAAATAAAAAAGTAGACATATTAGGTATCGCCGTAAGAATCTGCTCTATAAAAATACCTCATGACCTAACCGCCTCAGATGAACATTGTCAAAAAAATAAAATTGAAACTGTGCCAAAACAGCTATTGTTCAGCAAATTTTTCATTTTAATCAGTTTTTTCCAGTAACAAAGCAAGGATTAACAATCAAACAAAACTTAAATATTTATTACCCTGATTCTGCAGCTTACAGAAACACCCCATATGTGGTTGTAAACTGCTGTATGACCAAACGGCAGGGTGCAGAAGGAAAGGAACGCGTGACGTTTCTGGAAGGCAGATATTGATGGCCTTTTTTTTTTTGCACCATGCCCTATTTGAAGAACCCCTGATGCACCCCTAGAGTAGAAACTCCATAAAATTAACCCCATCTAAGAAACTATACCCCTCAAGGTAGTCAAAACTGATTTTACAAACTTTATTAACCCTTTAGGTGTTCCTCAACAGTTGATTGAGATGAAATGTCAGAGTTTCTATTTTTGGTAACCTTGCCTCACAGAAATGTAATATAGAGCAACTAAAAATCATATGTACCCTAAAAATAGGCCCAACAAAACTGCCACCTTATCCCGTAGTTTCCAAAATGGGGTCACTTTTATGGAGTTTCTACTCTTGTGGTGCATTAGGGGGGGCTTCAAATAGAACATGGTGTAAATAAACCAGTGCAGCACAATCTGCCTTTCAAAAACCACACGTTGCACCTTTCCCTCTACGCCCTGCCGTGTGCCCGTACAGTAGTTTACAGCCACATATGGGGTGTTTCTGCAAACTACAGAATAGGGGCAACGAATAGAGGTTTGTGTCGCTGTTAACCCTTGCTTTGTTACTAGAAAAAAAATAGATTGAAATGGAAAGTTAGCCCAAAATTTTTAATTCTTAAATTTCATCTCCATTTGCCAATAACGCTTGTGGAACACCTAAAGGGTTAACGACGTTTGTAAAAATCAGTTTTGAATACCTTGAGGGTGTAGTTTGTCGAAAGGGGTCATTTTTGGGCGAATTCTATTATGTAAGCCTCACAAAGTGACTTCAGACCTGAACTGGCCCTATAAAATGTCATTCCCAAAATGATCCAGACATGAAGTACACATATGGGGAATGTAAAAAGGTTAATAACTCTTACCGGTAATTGGATTTTCTAATAGCCTCCCCAACGGCACTCAACAGGAGGGTGTCCCCGCCCCCCGGATAGGAAACAAAACGGAAGCTGAAGTTTAAAAGGCCTCCTCTCCTTACTTAGGTCAGTAAATAACAAAGTACACGGTAACGATGCCATTCAAAAAAATGTATATATTAATTCATATACGAAAAAAAAACTGACTGAAACTTCAGAGAATGTTTTGTATAAGGGAGGGAAATCCCAGTGCCGTTAGGGAGGCTATTGGAAAATCCAATTACCGGTAAGAGTAATTAACCCTTTTCCCGGAGCCTCCCCAAAGGCACTCAACAGGAGGATTTACAGAGAAATAAACTAGGGGGTGAGGGGGACTACTGCAGAAAGTAATCTGCGTCCAAAAGAGAGAACCTGGTTATGGACCACGTCCAATCTATAATGTTTGAAAAAGGTCATCGGATTTGCCCATGTTGCTGCTCTACAGAGCTGTTCAATAAAGACGGAGGCAGATTCGGCCCAGGAGGCTGACACGGCTCTTGTCGAGTGGGCTTTAAGGCCTGCTGGGGGATGTTGAGTCCGTTGACTATAACAAAGTGATAGTGTCTCTGATCCATCTGGCGATTGAAGCTCTACTGGTTGCTTTACCCTTATTAGGCCCCTGGAACTGGACAAAGATGGTCTCAAATCCTGAATAATATTTTAGATAGGCCAGCACGCACCGCCTTACATCCAAGTTATGAAACTCTTCCTCTTGATGTGATGAAGGATTGGGGCAAAAACGATGGTAAGGCAATTTCTAGGTTACATTGGAAACTAGATACCCCTTTCGGGAGAAATGACAGGCAGTGCTTCAGTATGATGTGATCATCAAAAATCTGGAGATAAAGAGAACGGCGGGAGAAAGCCTGGATTTCACCAATTCTTCTGGCTGTAGTGATGGCGAGAAGGAAGGTGGTCTTTAGAGTTAGGAGTTTCAGTGAGATTTTCTCAATGGGCTCAAAAGGAGTATTCATCAGGACCGAGAGGACTAAATTTAAGTCCCATGGCGGGACAGAAGTACGGATGGTAGGGGAGTATCTGATAGCCCCTTTAATAAAACGTTTGATTAAGGGGTGTTCTGATAGTTTAGTATCTAAGAAGACCCCTAGAGCTGTAATCTGGACTTTACGGGTGGAGGGCTTGAGACCTTTTTCCAGGCCAGTCTGTAGAAAATCTAGGATTTTGGGGATGGTCTCTAAAGGTTCCTGGTGAACATCATCTCCAACAAAACAGCAGAAAAGCCTTCCAAGCCCTGAGGTACATTCTGGAGCCCTTTCTTCTTCAAACTTAGCCCCTAAATTTCCAGGCCGTCAATCTCAGACGAGAGACCTCAGGATGAGGTACCGGGCCTTGATGTAAGAGATTATTACAAGTAGGTTACACAAAACGGACACACACATAAACAGTAATTAAATATACTATGTTAAATAAACCCGGAAAGAGTAAGTAAAAACCCAGTCCGTGTACATGAATACACCAACCAACAAGAATAAACGGGTATATCATCAAAAATGAATCCTTTATTCAATTAATGACACATAAAAACGAGACATGAGACAACAGATAAAAAATGGCTACATCTGAGGAGGCATGTTAACACAAATGAGACATGGGGGGGGGGGGTTTGGCATATGCAATGTACAAAAAGCGGTAGAAAAAAGTACAATACCTCACTGATTTCTGTATGTTTAACTGCAACCACAGATATAAAAATGCAAAAGTGAAAATACGGAGTGGCAAAACACAAACACAAATCAAATCAAAAAAGTGGTTGCAGATAACACCGCGACATATGGATGTCTGATTGTTCCAAGTTGTGGGACCATATAACAGCCAACCGAAGGTTAAAGTGCAAGTGCACTATATCAAATGGTCAAATACCACAATTGTAGCTATGGTGACAGCTTAAACCTCCAAATACATGCAAAACTGTCTCAGGTGTACAGTGAACACCCACCTGTGGATAATCCAAGTAGGTATAGCTGAGCACCTAGAGCCAATGAGCACATCCCTCAAAGTCCACAACAATATAGCATGTCTACATACCCATAGATGCGGGGATTTACACCTCAGGAGAGCCACGGATGCCTTCCTCTGGGGGTGAGATGTAAGAGACCTGGATTCTCAGGAAGGGTCCCAGATATTCCGGATGACAGGCTTAGAAGTAGCGGAACCCAGGCCCTTCTGGGCCAGTAAGAAGCAAATCATTATTTGCGCTTTCTCTTTGGCCACCTTCATCAAGGTCTTCGGAATCAGGATGGGGGGGGGGGGGAATGCATACAAGAGCCCCTGAGGCCAAGGGCAAGACAGAGCATCTAAGATATCTGGATGATCCTGAGGAAATAGGGAACAAAACCATTCCACTTTTCGGTTGGCTTTGTTTGCAAATAGATCCATGATAGGCATGCCCCATTTTTCCGTGATTTGATGAAACACCTCGGTGTTCAAAGACCACTCAACTTCCTTCAGAGTCTGTCTGCTATTAAGTTGTTGCTCCCTTTCAGGTGAACCGCCGTAAGAGACAGCAGGTGGTCTTCTGCCCAAAGAAATATTCTTCTGGCAACAGATGCCAGGGCTTTGTTTCAGGTACCCACCGTCTGTTTAGGTAGGCCACAGTGGTAGTATTGTCCGAGAGGACCCTTTTGTGACCTAGAGGCCTTTTTGCTTGAAGTGCTAGAAGGACCTTGTGAACCGCCGTGAGATTCCTTTTAATTTGAAGAGGCGTCTGACATAGTGGTTCAAGGTATCTGGGACTGATCTAAGTCCTTGGTGTGACCTCCCCAGCCTCGACTGCTGGCGTCTGTAGTAACCACGAGTTGATCTTCCAAACGCCAAAAGACTCCTAATTGTAGATTTTCCTTTACCTTCCACCAGGCCAGAGAGTATTTCACTTGTGAATTCCGGTGTGGCTTTGTGCCCATCTGACTGCGGGAATTGTTGCCGTTAGTGATCCTAATATGGTCATGACATTCCTAATGGTCGTGGTTCTTAACTTGCAGAAACAACTTACTTTTTGATAAATAGTAATCTACTTGTCCTTGGGGAGAAAGGACATTAATGAGCGGGAGTCGAGGAGGACTAAAAAGACCTATCGCCAAGAGGGAGCGAAATCGGACTCTTTGAAATTTATTACCCATCCTAGTTCTGAGAAAGTAGTTTGTACAATGCTTAGATGAGAGATGAGACGGTCTTCCGAGTCTGCTGCAATTAAAAAATCGTCTGGGTATGGGACAATAAGGATACCTTGTAGATGTAAATGAGCTGTTACTTCTGCGATAATTATGGTGAAAATTCTTGGGGCCGAAGGGGAGAGCCTGAAATTGTAAGTGGCTGAGGTGGCCTTTTACAAAAACTGCAATTCTGAGGAATTTATGATGGTCTTTTGATATTGTCACATGATAGCAGGCATCTTGCAAGTCCATGGTAACCATGTAACAAAACTGAGGCAGAAGATTTTCTGTCAATCTGATGGTTTCCTTTGTGAACCTCTTGTAGGTCAAGGATCTGTTTAGTTCTTTTAGATTTATGATTAGTCTAAAGGAGCCTCCAGGTCTCTGGACCAGGAATACTGGGGAATAAAATCCCTGTTGATGTTGGTGCTCCGGAACAGGAAGCAAGACTTCTTTTTAGATCAGGCTCATTATTTCGGATTCTAGACACGGTTGTTCTTCCTTTCTGGGTAATGGCTTGTTTATAACAAAATTATGTGGTGGGTAGGAATCGAATTTTAGCTTGAATCCTTCTTGAATGGCGGCCAGTATCCAAGGAAAAGTTCCCATTTCCTTCCAGCTTGGAGCAAAAATTTTTAGTCTTGCCCCCACCTGACCTCTGGTGTCATTGGGAGGATTTTGATGACTTATCTGGATTGAAAAGGAAACCTTTGCCTCTGCCTTTTGAAGCCTGCCATCTTCCTGAGGATTCTTTCCTTTTCTGGTCTCCTCTGGACTTGTTTTGGGGACGAAAGATCTTTGGTGAAAATATTTTGGCTCTGATGGGAAACCTTTTTTCTTATTGGACACTTTTTCTAATATGTCGTCCAAGACTGAGCCAAAAAGTCTATCCCCTTCGCAAGGGATCGAGCAAAGGCGATTCTTTGAACCTGTATCTCCTGGACAGGATCGAAGCAACACAGATCTGCGGGTGGCATTTGATATAGCTGCGGATCTTGCAGAAAGCTTCACCAAGTCTGCTGAGGCATCCGCCCAAAAATTTGAAGCTTATTTAAGTACCAATAGGGATGCCAGGATCTCTTCTCTGGGAGTACCTGCTGCCAAATGACCTTCTAGCTGAAATAACCACACAGATAATGATCTTGCGGTGCAGGTAGATGAAATACTAGGCCTGAACATGGCTGTGTTTGTCTCCCAGGCTCTTTTCAACAGGCTCTCGCATGTCTTCAACGGGAGTCTCGCCCATGTCTTCAAACGGGAGTGAGGACTTTTTTGAAATCCGAGCAACTGGAGTATCAATCTATGGGGTCTTGTCCCAAAGGCCGGAATCGGATTCTGCAAACGGGTATTTTCTTTTGAAAGAACCTGAAATAGGCGCACTCTTTTTCCGGATCCTTCCACTCTCTGGATACGAGCGATTTTATATTATTGTGAATCAGAAACACCCACCTTTTCCTCTCCCCCAGACCCTGGAACATCTGGTCTTCTAAGGATACACTTTCCTTGGTATCTTCCAGGTTCATAGTGGCTCTTATAGTTTTCAAGAGACCTTGGGTGTCTTCTGGGAGAAATAATGGTCTATCCGACTCATCTTCTGAGGAGTCAGAATCATTACTGGAGGTAATTTCTCCTTCATCTAACTCCAACCCATATGACAGAGAGCCCAGAGATCTATGGGAAGTAGAGGCCTGGGGAGACAAAAGCGGCAGCTTGGATTCCATGCTGCATTCACTTCTTTAATTATATTGCGCAGAGAATCCAAAATAGAGGGGGAGTCTTCTGACACAATTTTTTCCGTACATTTTGTACATAAAGATTTCTTGCCCTTAGGGGAAAAAAATTTCCGGCAAATAGATTTTTTTTTTCCGGCTTGCTGCAGCCCCTGGTGCCTTGGCAATGGAGGTTTCTCTGCCCTAAGAGTAATCATAAAAAAGGATTAAATGGAACTAAGTTTAATATGAGAGATTCCCTCAGCACCAGGCACCCAGGGTGAAAAAAAAAAAGATGATATAACCTAGATACAGAGAAGAGGCTTACCGGGCTAAGGGCAACTGAGGCTGGATCCATTGGCTTGCGGGCAGCGTCCAAATCAATAGGAGCCGACATAACCAGAGTCAGGTACACTGCAGGGCAGACATCAGCGTTCCCGGCTCTTTTCAAATGCCGGCATATAGTGTGACATCACGGCGCACGTCCATGAAGACGTCATTATGCAAGCACCGCTCTTCAGCCAATAGGAGACTCTCCCCGCTCTGACACAGGTAGTCTCCGCCTGTTAAAAATATTCCTTGCTCCGGCTACAGGGAGCAAGCGACTGGAGCTCGGGGCAGCCTTGCAATGAAGGACTTACGCCGGAGGATAGAGAAGGGAGGCACCGCGTCCCCGAAATCCCCTATCCTGTGCACGGCCCTCCCAGAATCTGGGGAAGAGACCAACAGGAGGAGCTTCCGAGTGACCCGGGGACAGGAAACAACACTGACCTAGGTAAGGAGAGGAGGCCTTTTAAACTTGAGCTTCCGCGTTGTTTCCTGTCTGGGGGGCGGGGACACCCTCCAGTTGAGTGCCGTTGGGGAGGTGTCGGGAAAATAATAATAACTATTTTTGTAGGTATTACTATCCATTATAAAGGTAGAGAAATTGAAATTTGCTCCATTTTACCAGTGTCATGAAGTACAATATGTGAATGGCCTGGATAAGTCAAAGCGTTTTAAAAGGTTTTTTTTTTTTACACATAAAGTGACACTGATCAGATTTGCAAAAAATGGCCTGGTCCTTAAAGGGTTTCTGCACTTTCATTTAACTGATGATCTATCTTCTGGATAGATCATCAGTTTCTGATCGGCGGGGGTCCGACACCCAGGAACCCCGCCAATCAGCTGTTTGAGAAGGCAGCGGCGCTCCAGCAGCGCAGCGGACTTCTCAATGTTTACCGCTGGCCCACTGACGTCACGACTAGTATCAACTAGCGTGGGCGTGGCTAAGGTCTGTTCACTTGAATAGAGCTTAGCCCCGCCCACGCTAGTTGATACTAATCGTGACGTCAGTGGGCCGGCGGCCCGGCGGTAAGCAGTGAGAAGGCCGCGGCGCTGCTGCCTTCTCAAACAGCTGATCGGCGGGGGTCCTGGGTGTCGGACCTCCGCCGATCAGAAGCCGATGATCTATCCAGAGGATGGATCATCAGTTAAAACAAAGTGCAGAACCCCTTTAAGGTGAAAATAAGCCCTGAGGGGTTAAAGGGTTTCCGTCATCAGAAAAATCGTTATATATCTGGCTGACATTAGCGATGCGCTAACGTCAGCAGAACATAACAGTATGCTTTATATCTCCCTGCCTGCCGCCGTTCACTCTAAATAAAGACGTTTATAATATGCTAATGAGCCTCTAGGTGCTACTGGGGCGTTGCTGCAGCACCTAGAGGCTCCGTCCTCTCACCCTTGACACGCCTATGTCCAGTTGATTGACGTCCTAGTTCTCCTCAGTGCCCCCTAAATCCCGCGCATGCGCTGTCTTGTTTAGTATTCGGCGCAGGCAGTAAAGGACGCTCTCCTGCTGCCGTCTTCACTCACTGCGCCTGCGCTAAATACTAAACGGGACGGCGTGGGATTTTACAGGCACAGGGTAGAACTAGGACGTCAATCACCTTTACAAGGGTGTGCCAAAGGGTGAGAAGACGGAGCCTCTAGGTGCTGCAGCAACACCCCACTAGTACCTAGAGGCTCATTTGCATATTATAAAAGTCATTATTTAGCGTGAACGGCAGCAGGCAGGGAGATATAAGTCATACAGTTATGTTCTGCTGACATTAGCACATTGCTAATGTCAGCCAGATACATAACTATTTTTTTGATGACAGAAACCCTTTAAAAATGGCCCGCAAAACACTGAAAAAGCCATATGGTCATGTGAACGAGTCCACTATTCGTAATGAGGGCACTCAAAGAGAATTATAAATGGTGGACCTTTTATATTACTATGGGGACTATCTCTATGACTATCTCTATGGTACTGTTATTTCTTCAGTGTGGTATTTGAGGACATTAGGAAGCACAGCAGGCAGAGTATGTGGGGTGGGTGCAACAAAAGGAGAAGGATGGAAAAAGTGAGGAATCTAAGGCCTCTTTCACGCGGCCGAGATTTCTGTGCGGGTGCAATGCATGAGGTGAATGCATTGCACCCGCACTGAATCCGGACCCATTTATTTCTATGGGCCGGTGCACATGAGCGGTGATTTCCGCGTATCACTTGTGCGCTGCATGAAAATTGCAGCATGCTCTATTGTATGCCTTTTTCATGCAACGCAGGCCCCATAGAAGTGACTGGGGCTGCGTGAAAATCGCAAGCATCCGCAAGCAAGTGCCGATGCAGTGCGATTTTCACGCACGGTTGCTAGGAGATGATCGGGGTGGGGACCTGATCATTATTATTTTCCCTTATAACGTGGTTATAAGGGAAAATAATAGCATTCTAAATAAAGAATGCTTAGTAAAATAGGGTTGAAGGGGTTAAAAAAATAAAATAAAAAATGTACTCACCTCATCCACTTGTTCGCGCAGCCCGACTTCTCTTCTGTCTTTTTCTTTGCTGTGCAGGAGGAAAAGGACCTGTGGTGACGTCACTGTGCTCCTCACATGATCCATCACCATGGTGATGGATCATGTGACGGACCATGTGATGAGCGCAGTGATGTAACCACAGGTCCTTTTCCTCAAAGCATAAGAAAGAAGAGAAGCCAGGCTGCGTGAACAAGTGGATTAAGAAGAGTTAAATTATTATTTATTTTGTTAACCCCTCCATCCCCATTTTACTAAGCATTCTGTATTAAGAATGCTATTATTTTCACTTATAACCATACATAACTTAAACCTGAACTTCTGTGAAGAAGTTCGTGTCTGGGTACCAAACATGCCAACTTTTCTCATGCGCGTGCAAAACGCATTAAAATGTTTTGCACTCGCGCTGAAAAAAAATTGCACATTTTACCACAATGCACCCGCATCTTATCCGGCCCAAATCTATGACGCCCATGTGAAACTAGCCTAAAGCTTCTTTCACACTAGCGTTTTGGGCGGATCCGTCATGGATCTGCAAAAACCGATCTGTTACATTAATACAACCGCATGCATCCATCATGAACGCATCAGTTTGTATTATCTGCAACATAGCCAAGACGGATCCGTCATGAACTCAATTCAAAGTCAATGGGAGACAGATCCGTTTTCTATTTGCCAGATTGTGTCAGAGAAAACGGATTGACTTACATTGTGTGCCAGGACCGATCCGCTTGGTTCCGCTTCGTCAGGCGGGCAGCATTTTGGTGTCCTCCACCAGAGCAGAATGGTGACTGATCGGAGGCAAACTGATGCATTCTGAGCAGATCCTTTTCCATTCAGAATGCATTAGGGCAAAACTGATCTGTTTTGGACCACTTGTGAGAACCCTGAACGGATCTCACAAACGGAAAGCCAAAACGCCAGTGTGAATAGAAGTAGCCTAAAATGTCTGTGCGGCAAACTCTGCAGAGATGTGGCTGAAAGATGCAATCATGGCAGTCTGCCCCAAAGAGAGAACATCTACATTAGAGCAGACGTTACTGGATGTAATGGGTATGTAGTGTATGCCATTAGCACTTGGGTAGAGTCGATTGCACAAACACATTCCACACTCACCACACAGTTAGCGGACCTGTCTGCTTTAAAATGCCTGGGCTGGATATCAGTCCCAACCTGGCCCTGAGCATCATGTACATTTATTTGTCTTCACATTGCAGATACAGATTTATCCACTAGCAACAGACAATTTAGATTCCCCCCACTGAATCACAGCAAGCAGAGTTCTTGATATCTGCTGAAAATATAAACATACTCCAGTGTCCCCTGATGAAGACACGTGTTGCTCTAAAACTCAGGCAAAGAAAAGGAGTCATGGTTCAGAGTGACTAATAGAAAGCTCTCTTCTACTCGGCTGCTAGAGGCAACAGCTACTGTCTGACGTTTCCCAAAGTAAACATAAATTACAGGGAAGGCGATGCTGCGCCTACCCTGCAGGTGGCGCCAGGTGTCTTGCGTTCTTCACACAATGGACGCTCACCACCATATTCCATACCTAATCTGAAGCATACTCGCACTACTGCCAGGACGTGACACTAGTGGAACCCTATATACGTATATTACCGCTCGCTGGTCTGAGGGCCCCAGAACCTGGGGAACGGTAATCGATAGCAAGCCCGATCTGTACGTAACGTTACCAACCTCTGAAAGGAGCTAGCCGGTCCATGTTGAGCACAAGATGGTCCTCAGATATTGGCCCCGCCCCTTACACATAACAGCCAATCAGGAGAGCTCCCTGTGGCCACGGCAAAGCTAGAGAAGACTAATGGATAGCCGAACGCATGAGGCTCGAACTGGAGCCTACATTGTGACAGCAATTTGCAGCAGACTGCTTAGGGTGACGAGAGAGATTTACACGGACATAAAAACATACAAGCGCCACATATATACAGGCAGTCAAAAAGGAAAGCACTCATAATCGCTTTGGAATACGTTGGTACTATTTAACCCTTAGAGGACCCGCACAGCGCAGGCATTCATGCCGGGTGGGAGCAGCATCGCGTATTTCCGCCCCTGCAGCTCCAATCACTGCGGATGGCCGGTCAGTGAAGACCAGCACATCGCCGGAAGCAGCATGGCGCTGCCGGGGGAAGGGTCATGTGGAGGTGACCGGTGCTGAACTAGTCACCTGTCTCCTCCGAGGTCCGGCAGGAGACTCCAGTGTTCGGCGTCCCCTGCCAGCGCTACAATTGGCTGGAACAAGGCTCCAGCAGCAGAGGGAACCGGAAGAATCCGTCTGCATGCAGAGTGGACCTCTGTGCTGTAGCTGCTGGGACTTATGGTTCACCACCACTGCTTTCACTGGTACCTGTAAAGAAGAAGAAAGAGGAACATCCGGCGGGCGGTGATCGGAACAAGGTGCCTGCTCAAATCATTGTGCAGGCACCTCGGCTAAATGCGAGGGGGAGTCCCATGACCCCCATGTCGGTGATCGCCGCAAACCGCAGGTCAAAATTCAGACCTGCGGTTTGCGGCTTTTACATGCAGTAGGGGGACACGATGGCGCTGCCTTCAGGCGACGAGCCTGTGAGATCCAGCCCCCTGGATCTCACAGGCCGGAAGCTGTATGAGTAATACACACAGTATTACTCATACAGCCAATGCATTCCAATACAGAAGTATTGGAATGCATTGTAAAGGATTAGACCCCCAAAAGTTAAAGTCCCAAAGTGGGACAAAAAATAAAGTGGGAAGAAAAGTTGAAAAAATAAAGTTTCCCCCCCCCGCCCCAAAATTTTTTTTAGTTTCAAGTAAAAATAAACAAAAACATAATTTTCCCCAAATAAAGTTTAAAAAAATAGGGGGGGGGGGAGTATACATATTAGGTATCGCCACGTCCGTATCGACCGGCTCTATGAACATCACATGAACTAACCCTTCAGATCAACCCCATAAAAAATAAAAACTGCTAAATAAACCATTTTTTTGTCACCTTACATCACAAAAAGTACAACAGCCAGCGATCAAAAAGGCGTTTGCCCACCAAAATAGTACCAATCTAACCGTCACCTCATCCCGCAAAAAATTAGCCCCTACCTGAAACAATCGCCCAAAAAATTAAAAAACTATGGCTCAGAATATGGAGACACTAAAACATCCTTTTTTTGTTTTAAAAAAGCTGTTATTATGTAAAATTTACATTACAAAAGTATACATATTAGGTATCGCCGCATCAGCCGGCTCTATAAAAATATCACATGACCTAACCCCTCAGATAAAGACTGCATATAAACCATTTTTTGTCACCTTACATCACAAAAAGTGTAATAGCAAGAGATCAAAAAGTCATATGCACCCCAAAATAGTGCCAATCAAACCATCATCTCATCCCGCAAAAAATGAGACCCTACCTAACCTAAGATAATCGCCCCAAAACTGAAAAAAAAACTATAGCTTTCAGAATATAGAGACGCTAAAACATGATTTTTTTTTGGTTTCAAAAATTATGTTATTGTGTAAAACTTGCATAAATAAAAAAAAGTATACATATTAGGTATCGCCGCATCCGTATCGACCGGCTCTATAAAAATATCACATGACCTAACCCCTCAGATGAACACCGTAAAAAATAAAAACTGTGCTAAATAAACCATTTTTTGTCACCTTACATCACAAAAAGTGTAATAGCAAGCAATCAAAAAGTCGCACGCACCCCAAAATAGTGCCAATCAAACCGTTATCTCATCCTGCAAAAATCATATCCTACCAATTGCCCAAAAACTCAAAAAATTATAGCTCTCAGACTATGGAAACACTAAAACATGATTTTTTTTTGCTTCAAAAATGAAATAATTGTGTAAAACTTACATTTAAAAAAGTATACATATTAGGTATCGCAGCATCCCTAATAACTTGCTCTGTAAAAATATCCCATGACCTAACCCCTCAGGTGAATACCATAAAAAAATAAAAATATAAACGGTGTAAAAAAAGAAATTTATTGTCACCTTAACATTAAAAAAAAGTGTAATAGCAAGCAATCAAAAAGTCACACGCACCCCAAAATAGTACCAATCAAACCGTCATCTCATCCCGCAAAAATCGTACACTACCCAGGATAATCGCCCAAAAATTAGGGCTCTCAGACTATGGAAACATTAAAACATGATTTTTTTTGTTTAAATAAAAGAAATTATTGTGTAAAAGTTACATTAAAAAAAAAGTATACATGTTAGGTATTGCCGTGTCCATGACAACCTGGTCTATAAAAAATACCACATGATCTAACCTGTCAGATGAATGTTGTAAATAACAAAAAATAAAAACGGTGCCAAAACAGCTATTTCTTGTTACCTTGCCTCACAAAAAGTGTAATATAGAGCAACCAAAAATCATATGTACCCTAGTACCACCAAAGCTGCCACCTTATCCCGTAGTTTCTAAAATGGCATCACTTTTTGGAGTTTCTACTCTAGGAGTGCATCAGGGGGGCTTCAAATGGGACATGGTGTCAAAAAACCAGTCCAGCAAAATCTGCCTTCCAAAAACTGCATGGCATTCCTTTCCTTCTGCGCCCTGCCGTGTGCCCGTACAGTAGTTTACAACCACATATGGGGTGTTTCTGTAAACTACAGAATCAGAACCATAAGTATTGAGTTTTGTTTGGCTGTTAACCCTTGCTTTGTAACTGGAAAAAAATTATTAAAATGGAAAATCTGCCAAAAAAGTGAAATTTTTAAATTGTATCTCTATTTTCCATTAATTCTTGTGGAGCACTTAAAGGTTTAACAACGTTTCTAAAATCAGTTTTGAATACCTTGAGGGGTTCTTCTCCATGAGAGCATGCTGGCGGTTAAGTACAAGGACAAGCGGGATGTCCTTTTACTGACCACCATTCACACTAACACCAGCTCCCCTGCCTCTGTACGTGGTACCAGTACCAATGTCCCCAAACAAGTTTGCATCCTGGACTACAATAGGCACATAGGAGGGGTTGATCTTTCAGATCGAGTTCTGAATCCCTACAGTTCCACAGGAAAAACGAAAGTGTGGTACAAAAAGCTTTTCACCAACCACTACATATTCATTTCTGTGAAACACCTGTTAGGTCAGAAGTACCCTTTCCACCCCTTAAAATGTTCGTATGGGGGTGCACTTTCCAAAATGGGGTCACTTCTTGGGATTTTCAATTTCTGGGGACCTCAGGAATTTTTTAAATGCAACATGGTACCTAAAATTCATGTCTGCCGATTCAGGCCTGCTAGCAAAATCCATATTTTCCATAGTTTCCTGCTGTGCGCCCATACAGCAGGCTACAAGCACATATGTCCTGAATGGGGAGAAAATTGGGAACACATACTGGGGTGCATTTTCTCCTTTAACCCCTTTGGGTATGCTAGTAATTGTTCATTTTCACAAATGTGTGCTTTTAAATCCTTTAACAAGTGTTTCTGCCTTCTGTGAGACACCTGTTTGCTGAAAAGTACCCTTTCCACCACTTAAAATGTTCGTATGGGGGTGCTCTTTCCAAAATGGGGTCGCATCTTGGGTTTTTAATTTTATGGGGACCTCAGGAATCTTTTAAATGCGACATGGCACCTAAAATCTATGTCTGTTTATTCAAGCCTGCAAAAACCATATTTTGCACTTTGCCTCTAGAGCCCTGCTGAGCCCCCATACAGCAGGCTACAAGCAGATATGGGGTGTTTCTGGAATGGGGAGAAAATGGGGAACATATAATGGGGTGCTACATGGCAACTAAAATCCATGTTTGCCAATTCTGGCCAGCAAAATCCATATTTTGCACTTTGCTTCTAGAGCCCTGCTGTGCGCCCATACAGCAGGCTACAAGCAGATATGGGGTGTTTATGGAATGGGGAGAAAATGGGGAATATATAATGGGGTGCGACATGGCACCTAAAATCCATGTCTGCCAATTCTGGTCAGCAAAATCCATATTTTGCTGTTTGACTCTAGAGCCCTGCTGTGCGCCCATACATCATTTTTTGAGCACATATGGGGTTACGACTAAGAACAGTATGTTGAAAATGCGTCAATGATTGCCATGTAGTGGATGAATTTGTCCCTACTTGTTATGCTGATGCAGTAAAAAGACAAAGAACGACACATCTTTAAAGTGAGTGCTGGAACTTTTTTCTTGTTTTCACATATGGGGTGTTGCCTTATTCGGGGGGAAATGGGGAACAAAATGTGGGGTGCATTTTGTCCTGTTATCCTTTGGGAAAGTGAAAAATGTGGGTGTAAAGCAACTTTTTCTAGAAAAAAATGCTATTTATAATTTTCACTGCCAAGTCTTTCCTAATTATAGGAATTCTTGAAATATTCCTTCAGGGGTGTAGTTTCCAAAATGGGGTCACTTTTTGGGTGTTTCCACTGTAGAGTCACCATCTTCACATGCGACATGGCTCCCAATTACCATTCCAGCTAAATCCGCTCTCCAAAACCATACAGACGTGGACAAAATTGTTGGTACCCTTTGGTCAATGAAAGAAAAAGTCACAATGGTCACAGAAATAACTTTAATCTGACAAAAGTAATAATAAATTAAAATTCTATAAATGTTAACCAATGAAAGTCAGACATTGTTTTTCAACCATGCTTCAACAGAATTATGTAAAAAAATAAACTCATGAAACAGGCATGGACAAAAATGATGGTACCCCTAGAAAACACAGAACATAATGTGACCAAAGGGACATGTTAATTCAAGGTGTGTCCACTAATTAGCATCACAGGTGTCTACAACCTTGTAATCAGCCATTGGGCCTATATATATGGCTCCAGGTAATCACTGTGTTGTTTGGTGATATGGTGTGTACCACACTCGACATGGACCAGAGGAAGCAAAGGAAAGAGCTGTCTCAAGAGATCAGAAAGAAAATTATAGACAAGCATGTTAAAGGTAAAGGCTATAAGACCATCTCCAAGCAACTAGATGTTCCTGTGAGTACAGTTGCACATATTATTCATAAGTTTAAGATCCATGGGACTGTAGCCAACCTCCCTGGACGTGGCCGCAGGAGGAAAATTGATGACAAATCTAAGAGACGGATAATCCGAATGGTAACAAAAGAGCCTAGAAAGACTTCTAAAGAGATTCAAGGTGAACTTCATGCTCAAGGAACATCAGTGTCAGATCGCACCATCCGTCGTTGTTTGAGCCAAAGTGGACTACATGGGAGACGACCAAGGAGGACACCATTGTTGAAAACGAATCATAAAAAAGCAAGACTGGAATATGCCAAACTACATGTTGACAAGCCACAAAGCTTCTGGGAGAATGTCCTGTGGACAGATGAGACAAAAATCGAAGTTTTTGCCAAGGCACATCAGCTGTATGTTCACAGACGAAAAAATGAAGCATATCAAGAAAAGAACACTGTCCCTACTGTGAAACATGGAGGAGGCTCTGTTATGTTCTGGGGCTGCTTTGCTGCGTCTGGCACAGGGTGTCTTGAATCTGTGCAGGGTACAATGAAATCTCAAGACTATCAAGGAATTCTAGAGAGAAATGTACTAGCCAGTGTCAGAAAGCTTGGTCTCAGTCGCAGGTCATGGGTCTTGCAACAGGACAATGACCCAAAACACACCGCTAAAAACACCCAAGAATGGCTAAGAGGAAAAAATTGGACTATTCTAAAGTGGCCTTCTATGAGCCCTGACCTCAATCCTATTGAGCATCTTTGGAAGGAGCTGAAACATGCAGTCTGGAAAAGGCACCCTTCAAACCGGACACAACTGGAGCAGTTTGCTCATGAGGAGTGGGCCAAAATACCTGCTGAGAGGTGCAGATGTCTCATTGACAGTTACAGGAAGCGTTTGATTGCAGTGATTGCCTCAAAAGGTTGCGCAACAAAATATTAAGTTAGGGGTACCATCATTTTTGTCCATGCCTGTTTCATGAGTTTATTTTTTTACATAATTCTGTTGAAGCATGGTTGAAAAACAATGTCTGACTTTCATTGGTTAACATTTATAGAATTTTAATTTATTATTACTTTTGTCAGATTAAAGTTATTTCTGTGACCATTGTGACTTTTTCTTTCATTGACCAAAGGGTACCAACAATTTTGTCCACGTCTGTATGGTGCTCCATCAACTCTAAAGCCTGCTGTGCGCCCATACATCAGTTTTTGAGCACATATGGGGTGTTTCTGTAAACTCCAGAATTAGGGTAATATATTGTGAGTTTTGTTTGGCTGTTAACCCTTTATGTGTTGTAGAAAAAATGGCTTAAAATGTAAAATCTGCTAAAAAAAATAATTCCCATTTTCCTTTAATTCTCGTGATACAACTAAAGGGTTAACGAAGTTTGTAAAATCTATTTTAGCTTGGGGGGTGTAGTTTCTAAAGTGGGGTGATTTATGGGTGCTTTCTAATATGTAAGCCCCACAAAGTGACTTCATAACTGAACTGGTCCTTAAGAAATTGGGTTTTGGAAATTCTGTTAAAAATTATAAGATTTGCTTCTAAACTTCTAAGCCTTCTAACATCCCAAAAAATTAAATGTAATTTTCAAAATGATCCAAACATGAAGTAGACATATGGGGAATGTAAAGTAATAACTATTTTTGGAGAAGCGTGGACTCTACGCTGCCGGCGCCGGCCGCATAGATCTTCGGCTCCGGGACCAACGCTAAGAAGCGGCACAAAGCATTCCTCCTGCTGACCCCAGAAATCCCCCCTTTCCACTCACCAGGTATGGGGAAGGTCAAATGGCGCCCAGCTCCGGTGAAATTAACGGAGTTCTTTGGCAAAGTGGGTACTGCAGACACAGGCCTGCGGGGAGCAACGCCGTCTGCACGCTCTCCTGCTTCCTCTGCAGCCACGCCAGCGTCTTTGCCGAGCACCTCCATCGGTGCACAAGAATTAGGACGGGACGTCCATACTCATACCTCACTGACGAGGTTATTCGGTCCCTTCTTAATAAACTGCGCTCTACCAGGAGAGAAGATATGCTGGGGCTACTGGGAAAGCTCCAAAAGGACATTCGTAATATCAGTGATCGCATGGCACACCTGGAAACAATCATGGCAGGAGTTCATATTTTCACATAATTTCCTTATAGATGCCCACGAAGTTATGGAAGAAGACATTGCTAAACTTTCAACCAAGCTGCATGATTTGGAATACCGTAATAGACAGAATAATATTAGAATTTGCAGGATACCGGAAACTGTGGGAACGGCCGAGCTGGAACCATTACTCAAACGAGGACCTAATGCTGTTCAAACAGAATAAATTCAACAGGGATTTGTTGGACTACAACAATTATGCAGTGTATACAAGGGCAGAGATTCGTGGGAATACACCTCGCTCTATCTTGCGGAGATCCCACTCCAGGCACAGATGTTTGTCTAAAGTTTCATTTAGTTCAGCTGAACGGGATTCAGCAGAGTCTTCACCTGAATTTGGAAACCTACCTGATAATAGAGAGGGCAGCTCGGAGCATTCTCTACGACCAACTGGCCAACATGACAGACTGTCAAAAAACGAAGGGCAGGCAAGCGGCACAAGAAAAAATCGCCGCTACCCGTCCCGCTAGAATAAAAATGGACATTCGGATTCTCAACATGTCGGCGTCCACTCTATCATCTAATCAGGTCGGAATTTTGAAGAAGGGCTTATCATTTTGACCTATATCATACCATCTTGGACGTTAACAGATTTGCTCGTAATCTCACCCTGAAAAAACATTTTCAGGATGAATTGACGAATGATATCCACAATCTCACTGCTACACCCTCCCTGTCATTAACATCTATAAATTAAATGTGTGTAAAGGGTTAACTAATGTACCTTCTGTTGTTACAATTGAATGTGATACACCTAGTGATCTGGAGAGTGGGACTTGCAAAGTGTCATCCACTACCAGCTGTACCAGTGGGCGGGGTTATGTGGAGCCGATTCACTGCAACTCCTTATAAACCATGCTGAATAATGAGCCTGGCCATGTTAACTCTTCAAGTCATTTTAGGACTTCCAATCCAGGTTTCTACCTGATACAATCTCGATCTGCAGCATTAGACAAGTATCAAGAACTAGTAGAAAGGGATTTATGTCTCCTACATGATACTATACAATCCAACAGTCATTTTAATATGACTTGGGCAGAGAGAACTGCACTTCGGGATCTAAGAGATAGACAGGACATTATAATAAGGGAAGCCGACAAAGACGGGGCTGTAGTCATTTTGGATAGGGGCCTGTACAAACAGCTTGTCATAACCATGCTACAGGACACTCAAGTGTATACCCGATTATCTGGTGATCCACTGACATCTTTCCAGCATAAAATGAGGAGTATTTTGGAAATAGGGGTGTCATCTGGATGTCTTAATGGTAAAGATAGGGATTACATTTATGTGGAACATCCAGTGATCCCTATTTTCCATGCATTGCCCAAGGTCCACAAAAATGTCCCCCCCCCCCCCCCTCAGACCCATTGTAGCTGGAATTGGGTCCTACTCTGAATGGTTTTCAGAATGGGTAGACTCCCTCCTTCAACCCCTGATCCAGTTTATTCCTGTTTTTTTACAGGATTCTCGATCTGTATTATAGGCCTTTTCAGATTTCTAAAGGAGGGAGAATTTTGTGTGGATCACAGCAGACATTAAGTCCCTATACTTCAACATTCCACACAATTTAGCACTCACGTCCCTCAGCTGGTTCATGAACCACTACAGCAACTATACTGTTGAACTTAGAGCGTATATCCTTTCAGCTGCGGATTTCCTCCTCAGGCACAACTATTTTTCATTTGACAACATTTTTTATTTGCAGGTGTCAGGGGTGTCAATGGGGGCTAAGTTCTCTCCCTCCATTGCCAATATATTTATGGCATGGTGGGAGGGTTGCTTTCTCCTCATCGACACCTCTCCTTTTGTGGATCGCCTACTCTGGTATGGGCGTTACATCGATGACCTGCTTATGGTATGGTCTGATGGTGTGGCGTCCATACCGAAGTTGGTTGCTTATTCTTGTTTGGATCCAATTCAATTTATTTTTCAATTTGATACTATAGAAATTAAATTTTGGGATTTGTGCCTGAGGGGCAACCCCGCAGCTGGTAGGATCAATACGTCTACCTACCGCAAAGAACTAGTGGGTAACACTATGTTATATGCACGCTCATGCCATCCACCCCATACCATCCGGAATATTCCAAAGGGAGAGCTGATACGGGCATGCCGCAATTGTTCAGATCTTGACATTTACAATAAGGAAGTCTCTGAAATACGAACCAGGTTGTTGCGCAGGGCATACACACCTGGTAACATAGAACAAGCTAATAAACTTGTGTCTGACATGGACAGAAACCAGTTGGTATTTCCGAGGCTTCGTACAGATCAGGCTCTTGTCAACATTCCTAACAAGGACAAACATACCACCCACTTTGTAACACAATACAGTCATGAATTTCCAGAGATCTGTAAAATCATGAAGAAGTACATTCATGTTCTAAATTATGACGGGCAGTGGGCAAATGTGGCATCGGATGGCATGAGATGCGTTGCTAGGAGAGCTCCTACTGTAGGCAATGTAATCAGTCCGAGTTTTTTTACTGAGGGAAAATGCAAACAACCAACATGGCTCAGTTCCAAAGGCATCTTCAAATGCTGGCATCGTAAATGCATCTGTTGTGAACATACGGTCATTGATAAGGTTTTCACTTTGTGGTATTACATGCTGGGGTTACATCTGGTCTCAAAGTGCAGGGTATAGAGAAGGTTTTCTTACCACCTACAGGAGGGGACCGCAGAAGAAAACTTTTGAACAGAGAGGCCTTTTGGATTTTCCAATTGGGATCCCGCCAGCCATTAGGTCTCAACAAACGCCATGACCTTATATTGCAATATTAGAAAATTGCTAATATGTAATTTTTATTTTCTGTACTGCATGTTTATTCATTGTTGAGTCCCTCTCAGCTTTCTGTCTGTTATGTTTGTTATATTTATATTGGAACATCTATTCAGATTTACAGTACAGACCAAAAAATTGGACACACCTTCTTATTCAAAGAGTTTTCTTTATTTTCATGACTATGAAAATTGTAGATTCACACTGAAGGCATCACAACTATGAATTAACACATGTGGAATTATATACATAACAAAAAAAAGTGTGAAACAACTGAAAATATGTCATATTCTAGGTTCTTCAAAGTAGCCACCTTTTGCTTTGATTACTGCTTTGCACACTCTTGGCATTCTCTTGATGAGCTTCAAGAGGTAGTCACCTGAAATGGTCTTCCAACAGTCTTGAAGGAGTTCCCAGAGATGCTTAGCACTGGTTGGCCCTTTTGCCTTCACTCTGCGGTACAGCTCACCCCAAACCATCTCGATTGGGTTGAGGTCCGGTGACTGTGGAGGCCAGGTCATCTGGCGAAGCACCCCATCACTCTCCTTCATGGTCAAATAGCCCTTACACAGCCTGGAGGTGTGTTTGGGGTCATTGTTCTGTTGAAAAATAAGTGATGGTCCAACTAAACGCAAACCGGATGGAATAGCATGCCGCTGCAAGATGCTGTGGTAGCCATGATGGTTCAGTATGCCTTCAATTTTGAATAAATCCCCAACAGTGTCACCAGCAAAGCACCATCACACCTCCTCCTCCATGCTTCACGGTGGAAACCAGGCACAAACACACGGTGGTTAGAACCAAAGATCTCAAATTTGGACTCCTCAGACCAAAGCACAGATTTCCACTGGTCTAATGTCCATTCCTTTTGTTCTTTAGCCCAAACAAGTCTCTTCTGCTTGTTGCCTGTCCTTAGCAGTGGTTTCCTAGCAGATATTCTACCATGAAGGCCTGATTCACACAGTCTCCTCTTAACAGTTGTTCTAGAGATGTGTCTGCTGCTAGCAGAGATATGTCTGCTGTGGCATTGACCTGGTCTCTAATCTGAGCTGCTGTTAACCTGTGATTTCTGAGGCTGGTGACTCGGATGAAATTATCTTCCGCAGCAGAGGTGAGCCAGTTTCTTTGTAGCACTTGATGGTTTTTGTGACTGCACTTGGGGACACTTTCAAAGTTTTCCCAATTTTTCAGACTGACTGACCTTCATTTCTTAAAGTAATGATGGCCACTCATTTTCTTTACTTAGCTGCTTTTTTCTTGCCATAATACAAATTCTAACAGTCTATTCAGTAGGACTATCAGCTGTGTATCCACCTGACTTCTCCACAACGCAACTGATGGTCCCAACCCCATTTATAAGGCAAGAAATCCCACTTATTAAACCTGACAGGGCACACCTGTGAAGTGAAAACCATTTCAGGTGACTACCTCTTGAAGCTCATCAAGAGAATGCCAAGAGTGTGCAAAGCAGTAATCAAAGCAAAAGGTGGCTACTTTGAAGAACCTAGAATATGACATATTTTCAGTTGTTTCACACTTTTTTGTTATGTATATAATTCGACATGTGTTAATTCATAGTTTTGATGCCTTCAGTGTGAATCTACAATTTTCATAGTCATGAAAATAAAGAAAACTCTTTGAATAAGAAGGTGGGTCCAAACTTTTGGTCTGTACTGTATGTGACAATGTCTGTGAACACATTATCTCCTCCCACGTTTTTTAACTATTAAGCCACATTTTGAATTTTGTACTTTTTAACTGAGGATCTGTGGGACCTCCCCCTGATACCTCCCTCTCCCAGATGATCAGTATCAGTCTGTGATCGGGCGGGGATTTATCAGGGGGAGCTCCCACAGCATTGTGTGTTTGCTCAGAGATCACCAAGTGAAGTACCGGTGGGGTTTCCCAGTAAAGCTGCTGGTCACCTACAAGGGGACTCTGCAAGTTCTCCTCTCTCCACAAATAGCATCCCGCAAATTGTTGGAATGGGGCCTCATCAATGAAGGAGTGCAGATGGCGACCGCCGCTACTGTATGTCCAGACAAAATCACCAGACTGGGACACTGCCTGAGTTGTGAGTTATAAGTTTCGCAGGAGTTTCACAGTTCAGTTTTAAGTGTGGTCGTGGGGTGAGGACATTCTTCTTTTTCCTCTTCCCCGACACCTTCTTCTCATATCATTCCATATTTTTCTGACCGAGGGTAGATAACCCTGTCGAATACCTTCACCATGTTGGCTTTTTGTTCTGCATTGATTTATCTGTTTTTACTTTGCCTTACTTTATTTTGTTCCTGTACAGGGAGTGCAGAATTATTTTGCAAGTTGTATTTTTGAGGATTAATTTTATTATTGAACAACAACCATGTTCTCAATGAACCCAAAAAACTCATTAATATCAAAGCTGAATATTTTTGGAAGTAGTTTTTAGTTTGTTTTTAGTTTTAGCTATTTTAGGGGGATATCTGTGTGTGCAGGTGACTATTACTGTGCATAATTATTAGGCAACTTAACAAAAAACAAATATATACCCATTTCAATTATTTATTTTTACCAGTGAAACCAATATAACATCTCAACATTCACAAATATACATTTCTGACATTCAAAAACAAAACAAAAACAAACCAGTGATCAATATAGCCACCTTTCTTTGCAAGGACACTCAAAAGCCTGCCATCCATGGATTCTGTCAGTGTTTTGATCTGTTCACCATCAACATTGCGTGCAGCAGCAACCACAGCCTCCCAGACACTGTTCAGAGAGGTGTACTGTTTTCCCTCCTTGTAAATCTCACATTTGATGATGGACCACAGGTTCTCAATGGGGTTCAGATCAGGTGAACAAGGAGGCCATGTCATTAGATTTTCTACTTTTATACCCTTTCTTGCCAGCCACGTTGTGGAGTACTTGGACGCGTGTGATGGAGCATTGTCCTGCATGAAAATCATGTTTTTCTTACCTTGCAGACTTCTTCCTGTACCACTGCTTGAAGAAGGTGTCTTCCAGAAACTGTCAGTAGGACTGGGAGTTGAGCTTGACTCCATCCTCAACCCAAAAAGGCCCCACAAGCTCATCTTTGATGATACCAGCCCAAACCAGTACTCCACCTCCACCTTGCTGGCCTCTGAGTCGGACTGGAGCTCTCTGCCCTTTACCAATCCAGCCATCTGGCCCATCAAGACTCACTCTCATTTCATCAGTCCATAAAACCTTAGAAAAATCAGTCTTGAGATATTTCTTGGCCCAGTCTTGACGTTTCAGCTTGTGTGTCTTGTTCAGTGGTGGTCGTCTTTCAGCCTTTCTTACCTTGGCAATGTCTCTGAGTATTTCACACCTTGTGCTTTTGGGCACTCCAGTGATGTTGCAGCTCTGAAATATGGCCAAACTGGTGGCAAGTGGCATCTTGGCAGCTGCACGCTTGACTTTTCTCAGTTCATGGGCAGTTATTTTGCACCTTGGTTTTTCCACACGCTTCTTGCGACCCTGTTGACTATTTTGAATGAAACGCTTGATTGTTAGATGATCACGCTTCAGAAGCTTTGCAATTTTAAGAGTGCTGCATCCCTCTGCAAGATATCTCACTATTTTTGACTTTTCTGAGCCTGTCAAGTCCTTCTTTTGACCCATTTTGCCAAAGGAAAGGAAGTTGCCTAATAATTATGCACACCTGATATAGGGTGTTGATGTCATTAGACCACACCCCTTCTCATTACAGAGATGCACATCACCTAATATGCTTAATTGGTAGTAGGCTTTCGAGCCTATACAGCTTGGAGTAAGACAACATGCATAAAGAGGATGATGTGGTCAAAATACTCATTTGCCTAATAATTCTGCACGTAGTGTAGTAGTAGAGCAAGTCCTCTCAAGCAGGTTTCTTCTCACTCTGGCGACCTTTGGCTTGTGGAGACTTGAATCGCTTGACCAGGTGCCAATCATCTTTCGCCGGTAGCGATGGTAGCTTCTGGTCTTCTGGTAGAGGAAGCCATAAGGGTAAGTCCAGCGGTACGATATTCAAAAGGTCACATAAGGTTTTCAGGTCATCCGGATGGCGTATGGTGACCTGTTTGCCGTCGATGGACACATGTAGCCCAAATGGGTATAGCCAGCGAAGCGGTTATCTTTTGGACCGCAGATATTCTGTGAGCGGTCGGGGAGCCTTGCGCTTCGCCAGGGTACTTGCGGAGAGATCTTGGAACAGTTGTATCTTGCTGTTCTCAAACAGTATTTCCTCTTTCCCTCTTACCGAGGATAAAATGGCCGCCGTGTCGCAGTAGTCCGGTAGGCCACAAATGATGTCTCATGGCGGGGCATTAGATTCCGGTCTGGGTCGTAAGGCCCTGTGCGCCCTTTCTACAAAAGTTGCGTTTGCTCTCTCCTCACCCACAATTGAGGCTTATATTTGCCGTACCGTTTGCAGGATCGCGTCTGACTGGACGGACTCCAGAGCCCCGCGAATGCGTACATTTTTTCTTCTACTCCGGTTCTCCTGGTCTTCCAAGTGAAGGTACGTACTATTGATATGATCTCAGAGCTCCTTCACATGCCTTTGTAAGGCGTAACTATGATGTATTATCGCGCCCTGTGATTCTTCAAGGGCCGCAACCCTGTGGCCGGTTTGTTTAATATCCGCTTTGATAGCGCTGAGTTCTTGCATCACCGGTTCAACTGCAGCAGACAGTGAGTCTCTGATAAAGGACCTGGTAATGTCACGACCATGGTCATGGTCGTGACTCCTGAACCGCATGCAATTGCCTGCGGTCTTGGTTTTCTTGTCAATCACAGGTGAGGGCTGAAGTATGTTGCCTCACCTGTGGTTGCCGCTGGCAACATTGTTTATGTGGCAGCAAAGCAGCCTGAGCTGTGCTAGGCAGCTTGCTGCAATGTGCATGCGGTTGCACCTGGCAACCTCTCTTTATAGGTGTGCCTTTTATTGGTGTGCACAGGGTGTTATGTGTTTTGTGTGCACTTTCCCCTTTAAGTGTTTGTCTTCCCTTCCTTGGTGTGAGAAGGGTTAATTCCTTCCTAGTGTGTGTGCACTGGGTGTGTCTGAGTGTGGGTGTGGCTACATGGGCTTTAAAGCCTCAGTTGAGACCTGATGTCTGAGGGGTACTCCAGCCTTGTAGTAAGTTGGAGGCGCCCTCCTGGTCTCTAATACAAACTGCCAGTGGGGGCCACCCTTCTGGTAATACTGTCACAGCTGAGGATGGGGCGCCTCCAGCTTACTACAAGGATGGAGTACCCCTCAGACATCAGGTCTCAACTGAGGCTTTAAAGCCCATGTAGCCACACCCACACTCAGACACACCCAGTGCACACACACTAGGAAGAAATTAACCCTTCTCACACCAGGGAAGGGAAGACAACCACTTAAAAGGGAAAGTGCACACAAAACACGTAACACCCCGTGCACACCGATAAAAGGCACACCTATAAAGAGGTTGCCAGGTGCAACAGCATGCACATTGCAGCAAGCTGCCTAGCACAGCTCAGGCTGCTTTGCGGCCACATAAACAATGTTGCCAGCAGCAACCACAGGTGAGGCAACATACTTCAGCCCTCACATGTGATTGACAAGAAAACCAAGACCGCAGGCAACTGCGTGCAGTTTAGGAGTCACGACCATGACCATGGTCGTGACAGGTAATGGGAGACGAGTCACGCTCGTTATGGATTTCAGACAGAGCACAGGAGCTCTCCCCATCAGAGTCCTCTGGATCTGTTTGTGCGATAGCGGCGGCCAGTGCCATCTTGGATCTGGCACCAAGCGGAGACATCATCTTTTTCAGGAATTTATCCAGTTCCGATTGTCTCCCAAGCTTGTGAGGGGTCTGCCCCAATCTCGATGATTTTTTTATTGTGGCAGAAACAGAGAAAGCCTGCGAGTTGGCAGTCTTGAAAGTAATCCGCATCTTGAAGAAGCTGGATTCTCAACGACAGGAAGTCAAAGCCAAGACCTATTCAACGTCAACAGTTCCTGGGCCTAATCTTGGACTCCAAGATAGCCGGTATACGACAGAAAATTCTAAACTTAATAGATCATCCCCGGATCACTCTAAGAAAAGGTATGTTGATCTTTGGGAGCTTGACTTCCTGCATCCCAGCCATCACTTGGGCACAGTTCCATACAAGAGAGCTGCAGTGGGAGATTCTAGAAACTTGGCAGAAAGGAATGTTGCCTCTAGATATGAAATTCACTATATCCTCCCAGACCTTACTCAACCTAAGGTGGTGGTTGAAGACAGACAATTTCAATCAAGGTCTACCTTGGCTAAAGAACAAGATTGTTTGTCTGACAACAGACGCAAGTCCATGGGGTTGGGGGGCCCACATTCAGAAGTTATCAGGGATGTTGGAAGGGAAGCTTAATAAAGGCTACCTCCAACATGAAGGAGCTCATGGCGGTGAAGGAAGCAATTCAGGAGGCTCATCCACTATGTGTAGGCAAGGATCTAAGAATTATGTCCGACAATACAACAGTTGTTTTCTACATAAATAAGCAGGGGGGACCAGGTGTCAGGACCTAATGCTAGTTCTAAGTTACATCCTCCAGATGGTAGAGGGCAAATGCAAGTCTATCTCAGAAGTCCACATCGGGGGGAAGGAAAATATTCAGGCGGACTTTCTGAGTCGCCATCAGATTTCCCAGGGAGAGTGGTGTCTGGACCAAAACATGTTCACACAGATCTCGAAAAGCTGGGGTCTCCCGCATATAGACCTGTTTGCCATGGCTCAGAACAAAAAGGTGGAAATTTTTTTTCCCTGTCTCCAGAGGGATCCCCTGTGGGCTGGATGCTTTCCTCCACAGGTGGGATTTTCCTCTGGCCTAGCCTTCCCTCTTTTCCCTCTGATTCCCCGAGTGCTGAGGAAAATAAGGGTAGACCAAGCAAGGGTAATTCCAATCACCCCATTTTGGCCGAAGAGACTATAGTTTACATGGTTGAGAAAGTTATCGATCTCAGATCTTTGGGTGCTCCCGGCAACTCAGGATCTTCTTTTACAGGGTCCGATTTTCCATCCGCAGGTAAACAAATCGCTCCTGACTCATCCAGCTCAATTTACGCAACTGCAGGATGACCTCTCAGGCTTTCTCACTGAGAACGTCTCCCCTGAAATTGACCCTATGACATTATGGCTGACACACAAAGCCTACATGAGGGGCAGGTTGATAAGTATAGCTTCCAAAAGAAAGAGGGAACGTACTCAGGCCCAAGCTGGTGTGGAAGCCAAATTAAGCAGGCTAGTCTGGGTCCATCAAAGATCCCCGTGACTGTATCTACTCAAAACGATAAAAGATGTGAAACAGCAACTTAATATGATCCTCACAAATAATACAAAAAAAGCCCTTAGATGAACAAACTCCTTTTATTATAAGTATGCCAATAAGCGAGACAAGCTATTAGCTAACCAGCTTAAAGCTAAACAAAGGATTAATCACGTCTTTAACCGCCTCCGGACCGCCTAACGCAGATGTGCGGTCCGGAGGCGGCAGCCCTGCGCACGACGACGCATATACGCGTCATCTCGCGAGGGCCGGGATTTCCTGTGAACGCGCGCACACAGGCGCGCGCGCTCACAGGAACGGAAGGTAAGCGAGTGGATCTCCAGCCTGCAAGCGGCGATCGCTCGCTGGCAGGCTGGAGATCTGATTTTTTTAACCCCTAACAGGTATATTGGACGCTGTTTTGATAACAGCGTCTAATATACCTGCTACCTGGTCCTCTGGTGGTCCCTTTTGTTAGGATCGACCACCAGAGGACACAGGTAGGTCAGTAAAGTCGCACCCAAACACTACACTACACCCCCCCGTCACTTATTAACCCTTTATAAACCCCTGATCACCCATGATCACCCCATATAAACTCCCTGATCACCCCCCTGTCATTGATCACCCCCTGTCAAGCTCCGTTCAGACGTCCGTATGATTTTTACGGATCCACGGATACATGGATCGGATCCGCAAAACACATGCGGACGTCTGAATGGAGCCTTACAGGGGGTGATCAATGACAGGCGGGTGATCACCCATATACACTCCCTGATCACCACCTGTCATTGATCACCCCCCTGTCATTGATCACCCCCCTGTCATTGATCACCCCCCTGTAAGGCTCCATTCAGACGTCCGTATGATTTTTACGGATCCATGGATACATGGATCGGATCCGCAAAACACATGCGGACGTCTGAATGGAGCCTTACAGGGGAGGGATCAATGACAGGCGGGTGATCACCCATATACACTCCCTGATCACCCCCTGTCATTGATCACCCCCCTGTAAGGCTCCATTCAGACGTCCGTATGATTTTTACGGATCCATGGATACATGGATCGGATCCGCAAAACACATGCGGACGCCTGAATGGAGCCTTACAGGGGAGGGATCAATGACAGGCGGGTGATCACCCATATACACTCCCTGATCACCCCCTGTCATTGATCACCCCCCTGTCATTGATCACCCCCCCCCCCCCTGTAAGGCTCCATTCAGATGTCCGCATGTGTTTTGCGGATCCGATCCATGTATCCATTGATCCGTAAAAATCATACGGACGTCTGAATGGAGCCTTACAGGGGGGGTGATCAGTGACAAGGGGGTGATCATCCTGATCACCCCCTGTCATTGATAACCCCCCTGTAAGGCTCCATTCAGACGTCCGCATGTGTTTTGCGGATCCGATCCATGTATCCATGGATCCGTAAAAATCATACGGACGTCTGAATGGAGCCTTACAGGGGGGGGTGATCAGTGACAGGGGGGTGATCACCCTGATAACCCCCTGTCATTGATAACCCCCCTGTAAGGCTCCATTCAGACGTCCGCATGTGTTTTGCGGATCCGATCGATGTATCCATGGATCTGTAAATATCATACGGACGTCTGAATGGAGCCTTACAGGGGGGGTGATCAGTGACAGGGGGGTGATCACCCTGATCACCCCCTGTCATTGATAACCCCCCTGTAAGGCTCCATTCAGACGTCCGCATGTGTTTTGCGGATCCGATCTATGTATCCATGGATCCGTAAATATCATACGGACGTCTGAATGGAGCCTTACAGGGGGGGGTGATCAGTGACAGGGGGGTGATCACCCTGATCACCCCCTGTCATTGATAACACCCCTGTAAGGCTCCATTCAGACGTCTGCATGTGTTTTGCGGATCCGATCCATGTATCCATGGATCCGTAAAAATCATACGGACGTCTGAATGGAGCCTTACAGGGGGGTGATCAATGACAGGGGGGTGATCAATGACAGGGGGGGTGATCAGGGAGTCTAATTGGGTGATCACCCCCCTGTCATTGATCACCCTCCTGTAAGGCTCCATTCAGACGTCCGCATGTGTTTTGCGGATCCGATCCATGGATCCGTAAAAATCATACGGACGTCTGAATGGAGCCTTACCAGGGGGGTGATCAATGACAGGGGGGTGATCCGGGAGTCTATATGGGTGATCACCCCCCTGTCATTGATCACCCCCCTGTCATTGATCACCCCCCCCCCCCCCCCCTGTAAGGCTCCATTCAGACATTTTTTTGGCCCAAGTTAGCGGAAATTTTTTGTTTGTTTTTGTTTTTTCTCAGATTCCACTAACTTGTGTCAAAAAATAAAATCTCACATGAACTCACCATACCCCTCACGGAATCCAAACGCGTAAACATTTTTAGACATTTATATTCCAGACTTCTTCTCACGCTTTAGGGCCCCTAAAAAGCCAGGGCAGTATAAATACCCCACATGTGACCCCATTTCGGAAAGAAGACACCCCAAGGTATTCCGTGAGGGGCATATTGAGTCCATGAAAGATTGAAATTTTTGTCCTAAGTTAGCGGAAAGTGAGACTTTGTGAGAAAATAAACAAAAAAAATCAATATCCGCTAACTTATGCAAAAAAAAAAAAATTTCCATGAACTCGCCAGGCCCCTCATTGAATACCTCGGGGTGTCTTCTTTCCAAAGTGGGGTCACATGTGGGGTATTTATACTGCCCTGGCTTTTTAGGGGCCCGAAAGTGTGAGAAGACGTCTGGGATCCAAATGTCTAAAAATGCCCTCCTAAAAGGAATTTGGGCACCTTTGCGCATCTAGGCTGCAAAAAAGTGTCACACATCTGGTATCGCCGTACTCAGGAGAAGTTGGGCAATGTGTTTTGGGGTGTCATTTTACATATACCCATGCTGGGTGAGAAAAATATCTTGGTCAAATGCCAACTTTGTATAAAAAAATGGGAAAAGTTATCTTTTGCCAAGATATTTCTCTCACCCAGCATGGTTATATGTAAAATGACTCCCAAAAACACATTCCCCAACTTCTCCTGAGTACGGCGATACCAGATGTGTGACACTTTTTTGCAGCCAAGGTGGGCAAAGGGGCACATATTCCAAAGTGCACCTTTCGGATTTCGCAGGCCATTTTTTACAGATTTTGATTGCAAGGTACTTCTTACATATTTGGGCCCCTAAATTGCCAGGGCAGTATAACTACGCCACAAGTGACCCCATTTTGGAAAGAAGACACCCCAAGGTATTCCGTGAGGGGCACGGCGAGTTCCTAGAACTTTTTTATTTTTTGTCACAAGTTAGCGGAAAATGATGATTTTTCTTTTTTTTTCTTTTTTCCTTACAAAGTCTCATATTCCACTAACTTGCGACAAAAAATAAAAAATTCTAGGAACTCGCCGTGCCCCTCACGGAATACCTTGGGGTGTCTTCTTTCCAAAATGGTGTCAGTTGTGGCGTAGTTATACTGCCCTGGCAATTTAGGGGCCCAAATGTGTAAGAAGTACCACATCAAAATGTGTAAAAAATGGCCTGCAAAATCTGAAAGGTGCACTTTGGAATATGTGCCACTTTGCCCACCTTGGCTGCAAAAAAGTGTCACACATCTGGTATCGCCGTACTCAGGAGAAGTTGGGAAATGTGTTTTGGGGTGTCATTTTACATGCTGGGTGAGAGAAATATCTTGGCAAAAGACAACTTTTCCAATTTTTTTATACAAAGTTGGCATTTGATATTTTTCTCACCCAGCATGGGTATATGTAAAATGACAATAAGAAAAAAATAAAAATAAAAAATCATCATCATTTTCCGCTAACTTGTGACAAAAAAATAAAAAGTTCTTTGAACTCACTATGCCCATCAGCGAATACCTTAGGGTGTCTACTTTCCGAAATGGGGTCATTTGTGGGGGTTTTCTACTGTCTGGGCATTGTAGAACCTCAGGAAACATGACAGGTGCTCAGAAAGTCAGAGCTGCTTCAAAAAGCGGAAATTCACATTTTTGTACCATAGTTTGTAAACGCTATAACTTTTACCAAAACCATTTTTTTTTTTTGCCCAAGCATTTTTTTTATCAAAGACATGTAGAAATATAAATTTAGCGAAAAATTTATATATGGATGTCGTTCTTTTTTGTAAAATTTTACAGCTGAAAGTGAAAAATGTCATTTTTTTGCAAAAAAATCGTTACATTTCGATTAATAACAAAAAAAAGTAAAAATGTCAGCAGCAATAAAATACCACCAAATGAAAGCTCTATTAGTGAGAAGAAAAGGAGGTAAAATTCATTTGGGTGGTAAGTTGCATGACCGAGCGATAAACGGTGAAAATAGTGTAGTGCCGAAGTGTAAAAAGTGCTCTGGTCATGAAGGGGGTTTCAGCTAGCGGGGCTGAAGTGGTTAAAATAAGCACGAGATCAGGCCAAACCACTTCTAACCCAGATATCATCTACACTACCTTCCAGAAATTCTATACGCATCTCTACTCTGCCCCTGCAGGAGATTCTAGCTCACAGATGGACAATTTCCTATCGTCAGCACGTCTTCCTGTCTTGTCTCCTGAGTCCCAGTCTGAACTTAGCAACCCTATATCAGCGGAGGAAGTGGAACATGCCATTAAATCCTTAAAATTAGGTAAAAACCCCGGGCCCAGGTGGCTATTCTGCCTTGTACTATAAAAAATTTGCCACTTTGCTTATTCCCCATAAAACCAATTACTGTAATCACTTGATGCAAGGAACTTCCCCTCCATAAGGAATTTCTGAAAGCTTCAATCACAGTCATTCCTAAACCCAACAAAGACCCGTTACTCCCATCTAACTACAGGCCAATTTCTCTACTAAATATTGACAACAAACTTTTCACCTCTATTTTGGCAGGAAGACTCAACAGATTCCTTCCGAGTCTTATCCATAAGAACCAGGTCGGTTTCATACCAGGAAGGGAAGCCCCTGATAATATTAGAAAAATCCTAAACATTTCCAAACTTCCAACAAAACTAAAGTTCCATTAGCCCTGTCTGCCCTTGATATTGAGAAGGCCTTTGACACTGTCACTTGGCCATATCTGTACAAAGTCCTTTCAAAAATGGGAATTAATGGCCCCTTCCTAGCAGCTATTCAGGCTCTTTACTCTAAACCGGAAGCTTGTCTTAAACTACCCACTACTAGGGCCTCTCATATCCCAATCAGAAGAGGTACGAGGCAAGGATGCCCCCTTTCCCCAGCCTTATTCGCCTTAGCCATCGAACCCCTAGCAATCCACATTAGATCCCACCCCGACATTAAGGGCTTATCAATTGGGGGAGCGAAATATAAACTAAGTCTCTTCGCTGACGACCTTTTATTATCTATTACCAACCCCATTATTTCCTTTCCTTCCCTATTAAAACTTTTAGAATCCTTCAATGAAGCTTCAGGCCTATCCATTAACCACACCAAATCTGAAATGCTCCTTTGTAATACTCCTCCCTCCACTAAATCGTCACTACTTCAAAATTTCCCATTCCAGCTCAGACCCCAGCACATCTCTTATCTGGGAGTTATGATACCAAAGGCCCTTCATATGGTTCATAGAGTTAATTACTTACCTATGTATAAAAAGATCCGCAAGGATTTGGTAACCTGGCAAAGCTTACAGACCTCATGGGTGGGTAGAATAAACATCATCAGGATGGTGATACTCCCAAGACTTCTCTACCTATTCAGGGCCCTACCAACCCCAGTCCAAGTGAGGGATCTGAGATCCGTTCAGAGAGATGTGATGAGGTTTATCTGGGCTAACAAGCGTCCTCGTATATCCAGGTCAACCATGTGTAGGCATAGGTCTCAGGGGGGCTATCAGTACCGGATTTTGTGAAATACTATCAAGCAGCTAGACTGGCCCAGATGTTCTTGACCTATTTAGAATTGCGAGAACACCCTCTATGAATCTCACTTGAACGCTCCAACCTTAACCTCTACACATGGAGGGCTCTGATATGGAATACCACACCAACCCCTCTGGCCTTACGTAACAATTCCCCCCTGTCATATTACTCGCTGATTCTCTGGAGATCAGTTAGGTTCAAATATGCTCTGCAATCCAATCCATCACCGTTACTGGGTCTCATAGGTAACCCAGCCTTCCCACCGAGCCTTCAATGCCACAACCTCAGTTGGTGGTCAACTAATCAGTTGTGTACGCTGCACAAGTTCCTAATTAAAGGTAAACTGATATCCTTTACAGATTTCAAAGAAAGATACTCCCCCCCCCCCCCCCCCCCGTTAGAGAATACCTTCTCATGAATCAGATATTTTCATATTTAAGATCTATTCAGGTGCCCAACCGAACAGTGGATTTTACACCGTTCAAGCGTTCTATTACCTACTCACTATATAGACAAGGTCTTCTGCCAAGACTATATTAGGCCCTCAACTCTATTCCCGAAGGTCACAAACTAGCTTATATGAGAGCTTGGAAGGAAGACATGCAACAAGAATACTCACATTCCAAATGGTCCCAACGCTCGCAGACCCTTACAAAGGGTTCTTGGCAAGTTACCCTGGCAGAAACCTCCATAAAAGTTTTACACAGAACCTACATGGTTCCAACACGGCTGCACTGCATATACCCTGAGTTATCCCCTATGTGCTTTAGAGGATGTAATGAGGAAGGGTCAATGTTACATACTTGGTGGTCCTGTTCTGTGGTAAAACGGTTCTGGGTCCAAATAACAAACTTGATATTGTCTGTGTTAGACTGCAACTTCCCCCTAACATTGCCACTATGCCTACTAGGGGACAAACCCCACTGGCTAACCTATGCCAGATTCAAGCTTTCTCAATATATTCTGCTAGCTGCGAGAATCCACATTGCCTTTAAATGGCGATCTGACTCACTATCCTTTCAAGCTGTTGTGGATAGGGTTAATAAAATCTTGATGTTTGAGAAGTTATCGGCTATCAGCACTGACACATTTTACGCTTTTGAGAGGGTGTGGGAACCCTGGCTATCTTCCTTCTACTCTCCAGACGTACAATATAGTATTTCCCTTTGAGTCTTATGTCTCTTTTTTAGTGCTCCGGAGCATTGTTGTTGATATATTGCACTTTCTCCTTTAAGTTCAGAAAGTGTTCACTCTGTCGACATGTCAAGAGAATGTTTCTTATGAGATGTTTTCCTCCAAGAAATGTTATTGTTTCTGTATATCATATTCTATCATTTACTAATGTAAATGCATGCTTACCTATGCAACAAAAAACAATAAATACTTTTCGAAACTTAAAAACCTTCCAGGCTCTCCTCCCTTAAATAAGGTACTAGAGTTCCTTCAGAGGGGGATAGAAATGGGTCTCTCTCCAAGCACTCTGAAAGACCAGGTGTCTGCCTTGTCGGCCCTCTTTAATGAACGCTTAGCGTCTAATCCTTAGGTTATGCATTTCTTTAAATCCGTTTCCAGGTCTTCCCATAATGTTTGCCAGAGAATAGCTACTTGGGACCTAAATTTGGTTCTGTGGGTCCTTACAGCCCCTCCATTTTAGCCTATCCATCAGATTAATATAACATTTCTTTCTAAAGCTATGTTTATTAGTGGCCTTGACTTCTGCACGTAGTCTCGAGATCCAGGCAATTTCCATAAATCCCCGTACGCAACTATCCTTCAGGACAGAGTCATTTTAAAACCTGACCCGGCTTTCTTACCTAAAGTAGCTACTAAATTCCATAGATCACAATAAATTATTCTTCCTTCCTTTTATGACAATCAAGCTTCAGACAGGGAGGAAGTTTTCAATTTGGCTGGATGTCAGAAGATGTCTCATTCAGTACCTGAATGAGACTAGGGAGTGGAGGAAATCTTCCTCGCTTTTTGTTCTTTTTCAGGGAAAAAACAAAGGACATCAGGCATCAAAGAAGACTCTGGCAAGATGGATGAAGTCAGCAATTACTCTGGCATACTTTTCCTCGGGGAAGGAACCTCTTGAGGGTCTGCGTGCACACTCTACAAGGGCTGTATCTACGTCATGGGCTGGAAGAGCTGCGGTCTCTATCGAGGACATCTGTAAAGTGGCAGTTTGGTCTTCTCCTTCTACCTTCTTTAACCACTACCGGTTACAATTGAACTCTCCTTCTGATTTATTCTTTGGAGCTTCGGTGCTTTCTGCTGTCATCCCACCCTAGTTTTCCTTGGCTTTCTCTCTCGTGGTGCTGTCGTGGGTGAGGGGTAAAATGAAAATTACTTAAGGGTAATTGGATTTTCCTGAATCCATGACAGCACCCTTATATTTCCCCTCCCTTTTTCGTTATCCTGGCTGGTGGAGTGTTTTCACGGGTGTAAAAAAAAATAAAAAAAAATAAATAGAAAAGTAAACTAACGTACACGGCAGAGTTCCTCAAATCCGTGGGAGTGTCATACTGAGGGCAGAGTGGAGTCTCCGCCTTTTTGTGCCGCAGGTTTCCTCTCTTTGGGGGGCGGATCAATTCTCTCTCGTGGTGCTGTCGTGGGTTCAGGAAAATCCAATTACCCGTAAGTAATTTTAATTTTTTCTCCTGTTACCTCTTGTGAAAATGAAAAATTGTTGGCTAAATCAGCATTTTATTGGAAAAAATGCAATTTTCCATTTTCACCCACAAGGGTTTCTAAACGTTCAATGAAACAAAGTGAAAACACTCACTACACCCCTCAATAAATTCCTTAAGGGTTGTAGTTTCCAAAATGGGATAACTTTTTTGGGGTTTTCCACTTTACGGTCTCTTCAAATGCCATATGTGTAGAAAGATGGAGGGCCACAGCAGCATATCACCAAAATTCTTCTTTATTTAGAAAAACACCTCACAGCAAGGCATAAAAAATTTTTGCAGCAACGTTTCGGCTAGGAGTAGCCTTTGTCAAGCATATTTAACAATTAAAATCACAGCCTATAAATCACAAATGGTAGGACCACCCACACCGCTGAACAACCAATAGAAAATGATGTGTATATGTCACACCTGCACAATCAACATGGGAACACCAACATATTAAGGCATGTTAAACAGCTGATGCAGATTGTAACAAAAGTACCTGTGTGGGGCCACACTGCGCAGACACCCATAGCAGATCCAGCGTCTCGCGCTCAGTGATGCGCATGTCCGCAGACGTCACCACAGGGCGACATGCGCAAGGAATCGCTATGTGCATATGTCGAGCAGCATCCGGATACACAGTCTGCGCAAGTACAAGCGCGTCATCAAGGGGCGGCCGGCCAACGTCAGAAGGCCACTCCCACATGACGCTCCCGGCTGACGTGTGTATGAGGAACCAACAGAGCTACCAATAGGAGGCGCTCGCACTACTGCCAAACACAAACAGTGTGCAGAGCGCTTTATGGATTAAAGCCACCACTTAGTACTGCGGACATATTGCGCAATCTAGCTGTAATGCAAGGCACCAACAAACAGACCAGTGATGAAAGCAAAAAGGTGTTTATTCACCAGAAACATAAACGTCCAGGACACTTGCTGGTAACAAGGAATAATAACAAAAAAACAGGCAAGGAGATTCCAGGAATAGTCCCAACCAGTGCTGAATGATGCTGTGCACTTGGCAGTCGAGTCACTCCAGATCTTGGGTCCGCTGTAAGGACAAAGTTCCTGGCAGTCTTCAGTCACTAGGAGTTGTGACCTATACCTGGTTGAGGGAAAATAACAGTGGGCACTGATCACCCTGAGAGACCTCCTTTTAAATGCCTGCTGACCAATCCCAGGGTGCCAAGTGTCCACTACCATAGGTGAACAAATTGGCCTGCACCTGAGTACAAGGCCTAAGGCAATCACAAGTTGATTAACCCATGGCTGGCTCCCTAATCCAGTTTGCTCTTGTGAGTCAGTATAATATGCGCCACTGGTCGACGAAGTGCATAAGAAGCGCGTACTCGCGACCGTGTATCCCTTTGCGAACCTGCCCTCGTGCGTACGCACGGACGCATGATTGACTCAGCGCGAGTATGCGAGCGCGTGGACCCAGATGCGGAAACGGAAGTCGCAGGAGACACCGGAGACAACCCTGGCCGCGGCGTCTTGTCACTCGCCTGGCCACTCTGTCCCCGGGACTCCGACGGTCCTCCCCTCCGATGTCCACGCGAACGCATCTCCGCACTAGCTCGCAAAGGGGTCAGCGCTGGTGCATCAGAGACACGCATAACCTGTCCCGCAACTCCACGAGGACCCCTCTTGGTTCCCCTGAAGTGCAAAGCAGGTGAGGATCTTACATTACCCCCCCCCCTCGAGGAGGCGGCTCTGAAGACTCCAAGCAAGCTTTCCCCGGATTATCCCGGTGAAAGGCTGCCACCAACTCATCCGCATGCACCTGGCGAGCAGGTATCCAACATCTCTTCTCTGGACCAAAACCCTTCCAGTCCACCAAGTATTGAAGAGACCTTTGGACAAAACGAGAGTCCAAAATTCTGTTCACTTCGAACTCCGGTACCCCTTGGACCTCCAGCGGGGATGGGGTCTGAATGAAGGGAGCGGAGTCGGCTGCCGATTTGAGAAGTGAAACATGAAAGGTGTTCACTCCTCGGATCGACGGTGGAAGAGCAACCTTGTACGTAACTCGGTTGATCTTTTGTGTCACTGGGTATGGGCCAATGAATCGAGGACCCAACTTGGAAGATGGCTGACGCAGCGGAATGTTCCGGGTGGAGACCCACACCTGATCTCCCACCTTAAACTTTTGCTCTACGGTGCGATGACGATCAGCAAATTTCTTCTGTTGCGCCACCGCACTGCGGAGATTCCGCTGGGCCGACGACCAAATGGGACGCCTATCCTTGAACCACTGATCCACCACCGGTGAGTCAGTGGAGGGTCCGGCCAAAGAAGAGAGTCTTGGATCCCTGCCCCCCCACGCACCTGAACGGAGACATCTTAGTGGAAGCATGCTCAGAGTTATTATAAGCCACCTCCGCAAAGGGTAGATACGCTGCCCATTCCTCCTGGCAGTCTGACACGAAGCACCGGAGATATTGCTCCAGGGTCTGGTTAGTCCTTTCCGTCTGACCGTTGGTCTCTGGGTGAAAACCAGAAGAAAAAGACAAATTAATACCCAATCGGGAGCAGAAAGAACGCCAGAAGCGGGAGATGAATTGCACTCCTCTGTCTGAAACAATGTCATCCGGCGCTCCGTGTAATCGAAAGACATGATTCAAGAACAGATCTGCCAATTCTCTGGCCGAGGGCAATCCAGGGAGTGGGATAAAATGGGCCATTTTACTAAAACGGTCCACCACTACCCAGATTACCGTACTTCCAGAGGACCTTGGCAAATCTGTGATGAAATCCATGGAAATGTGAGTCCATGGAGCCTGGGGAATAGGCAGTGGGAGTAAAGTCCCAGAAGGGGCAGACCGGGACGGTTTACATCTGGCGCAAACAGTACATGCCTGGATATAGGCCTTAACATCCACGGACATGTTGGGCCACCACACGTGACGTTTAACAAGGGCAAGTGTTTTTTTAACACCCAAATGCCCGGCAGACTTTGAGTCATGAAGCTGTCGGATGACCTCCAATCGAAGGTTAATGGGTACGAACCATCGACCCTCGGGTTTGTCAGGTGGACTCTCTGCCTGTGAGGGCTCAAGAAGAGAGGACAAGTCCTCCATTACTTCTGCGGCCCCCAGGGCAGCAAGAAAACATTTAGTTGGGAGAATGGTTTCTGGCTCAGAGTCCAGGACGGAAGCAGCCTCAGGGAAGCAGCAGGACAGGGCATCTGCCTTCACGTTTTTGGAACCTGGTTTATAAGTGAGGCGGAAATTAAAGCGGGTGAAAAACAATGCCCACCTGGCTTGTCGGGAGTTGAGTCTTTTGGCACTCTCTAGATACTCCAAATTTTTGTGGTCAGTGTAAACCGTGATGGGATGTTCTGCACCCTCTAGCCAATGTCTCCACTCTTGAAAAGCCAATCTTACTCCCAGAAGCTCTCTATTGCCGATATCATAATTACACTCGGCTGGAGAGAGCTTCCGAGAGAAGAAGGCACAGGGATGTAACCTCTCGGGGTCCCCAGAATACTGTGAGAGAACTGCCCCTACACCGACCTCTGAGGCATCGACCTCGAGAACAAAAGATCTGGAGGTGTCTGGATGAGTAAGAATTGGTGCCGTGCAAAAGGCCTGTTTCAGCGTCTCAAAGGCTCTGACTGCCTCTCTCGTCCACTTAGAAGGATTAGCTCCCTTCTTAGTGAGGTTGGTGAGCGGTACTACTATCGCAGAAAAATTCTTAATAAACTTGCGGTAGAAGTTGTCAAAGCCTAAGAAACGCTGCAACCCCTTAAGATCCTTAGGTTGAGGCCAATCCAAGACAGCAGAAAGTTTGGATGGGTCCATAGCCAATCCCTTTTCTGAGATAATGTACCCCAGGAAAGGCAACTCCTTCACCTCAAACAGACACTTCTCAAGTTTGGCATAGAGGCGGTGTCACGAGGGTGTCAAGAGCCACGCCTGACTCCGTTGTACCCGGGGTCAGGAGGTTGCAGCGGTTGGCTGCACGCTCTATGTCAGATAGGGAAGTTTCCTTATTGTAGCTTTCTGGGTTTGCTTTACAAACCCTTTTGGCTCACTCAGGGATCCGTAGCTCCTTCTCAGCTGTTCCTTGTCCAGCACTCCCAATCCTCCTTATATTCCCCTCTCACACTTCTCTGGTTGCCAGATATAGAGCTTCCTGCCTGGACATCTATTCTGACCCACTGGAGCTGTGTTGCTGCGTTCTCTGAGTGTTGCCTTAGAACGCTACCCTCCGGATCCCTGTTGGACCTTTGTGGACAATTGTTGCCGTCCACCTGGGTGTTTGTGTTTGTCTGTGTCTGTCTGTCCTCTCCCTGGTGTTTCCCTCTTAGTGCAGTGGTGAGGACTAGCGATCCCACCGGCCCGTTCATTATCTAGGGCTCATTTCAGGGAAAGCCAGGGTTTAGGCACGTGATCGCCGCAGGGGTGAGGAACCCGTCTAGGGACGTCAGGGCAGGCAGGTGCCAGCTGCAAGGTGAGTTAGGGGTCACCACCTTTCCCTCTCCCTTGGGCAGGGCTTTCCCTGTTTTCCTCCCTGTGCGTGTTGCCGGTCATTACATTATATCTGGCCCTTATTTTTGTGTAGGTAAAAAAAAAAAAAATTTTTTTACCTACTTAGAATCCAGTATGGATCCAATTGCTGCTCTGTCTGAACAATTTCATGGCCTGTCTTTAGAGGTGGCAGGATTGAAGGCGTCGGTCCTCCAGCAACAGCAGCAATTACAACAGACCGCAAGCCCAGCGGTTGCTACTGGTAACCAGGTTGTTGCGGAACCCAAGGTCCCTCTCCCTGACAGATTTTCTGGGGGAAGGGACAAGTTTTTGACGTTCCGTGAGGCCTGTAAACTATACTTTAAACTGCGTCCTTACTCCTCTGGTAAAGAAGAACAGCGGGTGGGTGTTGTTATTTCCCTGCTGCAGGGGGACCCGCAGTCCTGGGCGTTCTCTTTACCTACTGATTCCCAGGCTCTTCGGTCAGTGGATGAGTTTTTCGGGGCCTTGGGTCTCATATATGACGACCCTGACCGAGTCGCACTGGCTGAATCAAAATTATGGAGACTCCTACAAGGAGAGCGGCCGGTAGAGGAGTATTGCTCTGACTTCCGTAGGTGGGCTACGGATACCCAATGGAACGACCCGGCTCTCAGGAGTCAGTTCTGCTCTGGGTTATCCGAAAGGGTTAAGGATGCGCTTGCATTGTATGAAACCCCCTTTTCCCTTGATGCAGTTATATCCCTTTCTATCCGTATAGATAGACGCCTTAGGGACAGGTTGAAAAAACCGGAGCCATTGGTAACCCCTCCCAAGCAGCAGTTAGTCTGTACGGACATAGATGAGCCTATGCAGCTAGGAGGAACTACTCATCAGGTCCGTCCTCCTGAGGTTCGCCGTAGGCGTGGGGGTTGTTTTTTTTGTGGGGAGAGGGGTCATTTCATTAACGTCTGTCCTTCTTTCCTCAGAAACAAAAAAACCGTCGGAAAACTACTAACCCCAGGCTGTGTGGAGGATGTCAGCCGGGGGGTATACGTTTCCTCCATACGTACATCGCAATTTGTGTTGCCAGCGGTTATTGTTTTTGGTGATAAGACAGAGACTGTTTCTTTCTTTCTAGACAGTGGAGCAGGGGTAAATTTGATAGATGCCCATTTTGCCCGCACTATGGGTTTGTCTCTCTGTACGTTACAGAGACCTATTCCCATATTTGCTATAGATTCTGCTCCTCTGTCTCAGAGAAACCTCACCCACATCGTTCATAATTTACACCTTCGGATAGGGGACCACCATAACGAGATGCTCTCATGTTATGTTCTGGAGGGGCTTCCCACTCCGGTGGTGCTGGGCCTTCCCTGGTTGGTAGCGCACAATCCAGTGGTGGATTGGCAGGCCAGGGAGATATTGGAGTGGAGTGAGCCGTGCAGAGAAAATTGCTTAAATAGCAATTGCTTAGTCGCCTCCATAACTACCCTACCTACATTTGTTTCGGACTTTGAGGACGTTTTTTCTGAAAAGGGTTGTCAGAAGTTACCACCTCATCGTCCTTATGATTGCCCGGTTAACCTTATTCCCGGCGCAAAATTACCCAAGACCAGGTTATATAATCTTTCAGGTCCAGAGAGACAAGCCATGAAGGATTATATCTCCGAGAGTTTGGCTAAGGGACACATCAGACCCTCTTCTTCACCCGTGGCTGCAGGGTTTTTCCTTGTTAAAAAGAAAGATGGGGGCCTGCGTCCTTGCCGAGATTTTCGTGAATTAAATCGGATAACCATCCGAGACCCATACCCTCTTCCTCTCATTCCTGACCTGTTTAACCAGATTGCGGGTGCTAGGTGGTTCTCCAAACTCGATCTTAGGGGGGCCTACAATCTGATTCGTATTAAAGAGGGGGATGAGTGGAAAACAGCTTTTAACACCCCTGAGGGGCATTATGAAAATCTAGTTATGCCTTTCGGCCTGACCAATGCTCCTGCCGTCTTTCAACATTTCGTTAATGACATTTTTAGTCATCTAATTGGCAGGTTTGTGGTAATATACCTAGATATCTTAATTTATTCGTCTGATCTGAAAACACATGAGGAGCATGTCAGACAAGTACTACAGGTCCTACGGACGAATGAATTATATGCTAAAATTGAAAAATGTGTTTTTGCCGTTCAGGAGATACAATTCCTAGGTTATTATTTATCTGCGTCAGGTTTCCGTATGGATCCTAGGAAGGTCCAGGCAATTTTGGATTGGGATCTTCCTGAGAACCTCAAAGCACTACAACGGTTCTTGGGCTTCGCGAATTTCTATAGGAAATTCATTAAAAATTATTTGGTGATCGTAAAACCCCTCACTGACATGACTAGGAAGGGGACTGATTTTTCTAAATGGTCTGACGCCGCTAAAGTTGCTTTTTCCTCTCTAAAGGAGAGGTTTACCTCAGCACCTGTACTAGTCCAACCTGATGTCTCTCAGCCTTTTATTGTTGAAGTCGATGCATCAGAGGTGGGAGTGGGGGCTGTGCTGTCTCAGGGTCCGTCTCCTGGGAAATGGCGTCCTTGTGCTTTCTTTTCTAAAAAACTATCTGCAGCAGAACAGAACTACGGTATTGGCAATAGGGAACTGTTAGCTATTAAACTTGCGTTTGAGGAGTGGCGTCACTTTTTAGAGGGGGCAGTCCACCCCGTCACTGTGTTTACGGACCACAAAAATCTGCTGTACCTCGAATCAGCTAAGCGTCTCACCCCTAGACAGGCTAGGTGGTCGCTATTTTTTACCAGGTTTAACTTTGTGATTACCTATCGTCCTGGGGTAAAGAATACCAATGCACTATCTCGTTGTTTCCCTGGAGGGGGTAATGTGAGTGATCCGGTACCCATTCTACAAAGAGGAGTAGTTGTCTCTGCGGTACACTCTGCTTTGGAGGGGAAGGTGTTAGAGGCCCAGGGGGACGCCCCGGTCTCTTGCCCCTCAGAGAAATTGTTTGTACCGTTGAACCTACGTCTCGAATTATTAAAGGAACATCATAATTCGGCACTTGCTGGGCACCCGGGTAGTAAAGCAACCTTAGAGCTATTGTCTCGTCGTTTTTGGTGGCCAAGGTTGCGTCAGGATGTATTGGATTTTGTGTCTTCTTGTTCTACCTGTGCGCGCGCAAAAGTTTCACATACACGTCCTGCAGGGTCTCTATTACCACTCGTCATTCCCAATAGACCATGGACACATCTGTCTATGGATTTTATCACTGACTTACCTTTGTCTGCGGGTAAAACAGTGATTTTGGTAGCAGTGGACAGGTTTAGCAAAATGGCACACTTTATTGCGTTACCCGCTCTACCTAATGCTAAAACTCTTGCTCAGGTATTCGTCAGTGAGATCGTGAAGCTTCACGGGGTCCCCTCCGATGTTGTTTCGGATCGGGGAACACAGTTTATTTCTAAATTTTGGAAAGCTTTTTGTTCCCGTTTGGGGGTTCACTTGTCCTTTTCCTCAGCTTTCCATCCTCAGTCGAATGGACAGACTGAGCGTACCAACCAAAACCTGGAGACATATCTAAGATGTTTTGTGTCTGAAAACCAAGAGTTGTGGTCGTCATATTTACCGTTAGCTGAGTTTGCCATAAATAATCGCCGTCAGGAATCCACTGGCAAGTCACCTTTTCTTGGTGCATATGGTTTTCATCCCCAATTCTGTACTTTCAAAGAGGGGGGGTCTTCTGGGGTTCCCGAAGAGGAACGGTTTTCGTCATCTCTTTCATCAGTATGGCAGAAGGTGCAAGCTAACTTGAAAAATATGGGAGGTAAATACAAATGCATGGCTGATAAGAGACGGTCGCCAGGTCCGGACCTAGGAGTGAATGACTATGTGTGGTTGTCTACTAGGAATATCAAGTTGAAGGTTCCCTCTTGGAAACTGGGTCCTAGGTTTATTGGTCCTTACAAGATTGTAGCCATCATCAACCCCGTGGCTTTTCGCCTGGAGTTACCTCAGACTTTTAAAATCCATAATGTCTTTCATAAGTCGTTACTCAAAAAATATGTTCCACCTCTAGAACCGTCACCGCTGCCACCCCCTCCTGTTGTCGTGGATGGTAGTTTGGAATTTCAGATATCCAAAATTGTTAATTCTCGTCGGGTCCGCCGCTGTCTCCAATATCTGGTGCACTGGAGAGGTTACGGTCCCGAGGAAAGAATGTGGGTTCCTGCGTCTGAGGTAAACGCCGACAGGCTAGTCCGGATTTTTCATGCCTCTCATCCTGAGAGACCTGGTCCTGAGTGTCCGGAGGCCCCTCGTAGAGAGGGGGGTACTGTCACGAGGGTGTCAAGAGCCACGCCTGACTCCGTTGTACCCGGGGTCAGGAGGTCGCAGCGGTTGGCTGCACGCTCTATGTCAGATAGGGAAGTTTCCTTATTGTAGCTTTCTGGGTTTGCTTTACAAACCCTTTTGGCTCACTCAGGGATCCGTAGCTCCTTCTCTCAGCTGTTCCTTGTCCAGCACTCCCAATCCTCCTTATATTCCCCTCTCACACTTCTCTGGTTGCCAGATATAGAGCTTCCTGCCTGGACATCTATTCTGACCCACTGGAGCTGTGTTGCTGCGTTCTCTGAGTGTTGCCTTAGAACGCTACCCTCCGGATCCCTGTTGGACCTTTGTGGACAATTGTTGCCGTCCACCTGGGTGTTTGTGTTTGTCTGTGTTTGTCTGTCCTCTCCCTGGTGTTTCCCTCTTAGTGCAGTGGTGAGGACTAGCGATCTCACCAGCCCGTTCATTATCTAGGGCTCATTTCAGGGAAAGCCAGGGTTTAGGCACGTGATTGCCGCACGGGTGAGGAACCCGTCTAGGGACGTCAGGGCAGGCAGGTGCCAGCTGCAAGGTGAGTTAGGGGTCACCACCTTTCCCTATCCCTTGGGCAGGGCTTTCCCTGTTTTCCTCCCTGTGCGTGTTGCCGGTCATTACAGGCGGTTCTCCCTCAGCTTCTGGAAAACCTGACACACGTGTCTCCGATGAGAGACCAGATCCGAGGAGTAGATTAGTATGTCATCTAGATAGACAACAACACATCTATCCAAGAAATCTCTGAGAACATCGTTGATGAACTCCTGGAAGACCGCGGGAGCATTACAGAGACCAAAAGGCATCACGAGATACTCGTAATGCCCGTCTCTGGTATTAAATGCGGTCTTCCATTCGTCACCCTCTCTAATGCAAACTAAATTATAAGCACCCCTTAAATCGAGTTTGGTGAAGACTCGGGCCCCTGCCACCTGAGAAAACAGATCATCAATCAGAGGCAGTGTATACCGATTCTTCACCGTAATCCGATTAAGGGCACGATAATCGATGCAAGGTCTCAAGCCTCCATCCTTCTCCACAAAGAAGAATCCAGCTCCAGCAGGGGAAGTGGATGGACGAATGAAATTCTTCTCAAGGTTCTCTTTAATATACTCCCGCTGAGCCTGAACCTCAGGCCCAGTGAGATTATAAAGATGCCCTCGTGGTGGCATGGTGCCTGGCAACAGGTCTAAAGGACAATCATATGACCTGTGGGGAGGTAATACATCAGCCCCCTGAGGACTGAACACATCTCAGAAATTATGATACTGCTGTGGTAAAGTACTTAATACTTCCATGGAGGCTAGTGACAGGTCGGGACGAATGCACTTAGTAAGGCATTCCGTACTCCACTGACAGATAAGACCCGAGCGCCAGTCCACTACTGGATTATGGAGCCTTAACCAAGGGAGACCCAAAATCACAGGAGTGGATGGCATGTCAAGGACAAAAAGGGATGCCAAGTCGACGAACCAAGGTTGAGTCCACAAAATTCCCAGCGGCCCCAGAATCGATTAGTGCTGACAACTCATGGACCTTGTCTTGCCACCGTAAGGATATGGATACCATCACCCAGCTTGGAGGAGGGATAATAGCACCTAGGGGGTTCTCCTCTATGCCCCCTAGGTTCATTAGTTTCCCGCCGGCAGGAGGGGACAGGTTTTAATGAGGTGTCCAGACTTCCCGCAAAATAGGCACAGGCCTTTCTGTTGGCGACGAGCTCGTTCTGCCTGTGTGAGATGGGAGGATCCAACCTCCATTGGCTCTTCGGCCGATTTTAGAGGCCCTGGATGTGGTCGAGAGGATGAAAACCGAGACGACCGTTCCACTCGCCTCTCACGGATTCGCCTGTCGGCATCGATTGCCTGAGAGATAGCCATTTCCAACGAGAAGGGGGTAGGCAAGGCCAAAAGAAGATCCCGGACCGCATCCGAAAGTCCCAAACGGAAGCGATGGCGTAGGGCTGCATCGCCCCAGGTGGTGAAAGCTGCCCATCGCCTGAATTCTGCAGCGTATTCTTCAGCTGGGCGGCGGCCTTGTTGAATATGCTCAAGATTGGTCTCTGTGGTGCGAGTACGATCCGGGTCATCGTAAATCACAGCCATAGCCTCGAAGAAGGCATCCACTGACGAAAAAGCTGTATGGTCTTGAGGCAAGTTAAATGCCCAACGTTGGGGGTCTCCACGTAGCAGTGACATTACAATCCCAATTCTCTGCCTGAGAGTGCCAGAAGCCATCGGTCGTAACTGGAAATAAAGGAGACAGGAGTCCCTGAAGTTTAAGAACTCCTGTCGCTCTCCTGTGAAGGGGTCAGGCAGAGGGATCTTAGGTTCTGTTTGATGCCTTGCGATAGTGACGGGTAGTGCTGAGGCTCCCTGGATAAGCTGCTGAACCTCCTCCATCACAGTTGTCAGTTGCTCTTGGATTTGCGCTGCAGCGGCTGCTGGTATATTTGGGCGTCGTTGGAACAGCAGGCTAACGGCTCCCGTTAATTCATTCAGCTGCTGCTGGATCTTGTCCATGGCAACTGTTAGTTGGGCCCACTGTTCTGTAATGCAAGGCACCAACAAACAGACCAGTGATGAAAGCAAAAAGGTGTTTATTCACCAGAAACATAAACATCCAGGACACTTGCTGGTAACAAGGAATAATAACAAAAAACCAGGCAAGGAGATTCCAGGAATAGTCCCAACCAGTGCTGAATGATGCTGTGCACTTGGCAGTCGAGTCACTCCAGATCTTGGGTCCGCTGTAAGGACAAAGTTCCTGGCAGTCTTCAGTCACTAGGAGTTGTGACCTATACCTGGTTGAGGGAAAATAACAGTGGGCACTGATCACCCTGAGAGACCTCCTTTTAAATGCCTGCTGACCAATCCCAGGGTGCCAAGTGTCCACTACCATAGGTGAACAAATTGCCCTGCACCTGAGTACAAGGCCTAAGGCAATCACAAGTTGATTAACCCATGGCTGGCTCCCTAATCCAGTTTGCTCTTGTGAGTCAGTATAATATGCGCCACTGGTCGACGAAGTGCATAAGAAGCGCATACTTGCGACCGTGTATCCCTTTGCGAACATGCCCTCGTGCGTACGCACGGACGCATGATTGACTCAGCGCGAGTATGCGAGCGCGTGGACCCAGATGCGGAAACGGAAGTCGCAGGAGACACCGGAGACAACCCTGGCCGCGGCGTCTTGTCACTCGCCTGGCCACTCTGTCCCTGGGACTCCGACGGTCCTCCCCTCCGATGTCCACGCGAACGCATCTCCGCACTAGCTCGCAAAGGGGTCAGCGCTGGTGCATCAGAGACACGCATAACCTGTCCCGCAACTCCACAAGGACCCCTCTTGGTTCCCCTGGAGTGCAAAGCAGGTGAGGATCTTACACTAGCATGTTATTAGCGCAGGGAAAGATTAAAGCATCTGTGAAAAATGTGAGCACCACACAGGTTTTGCAGATAAAGTACGGTAAAAATATCAACTGTTGGCAATAAGGACCATCCGTGTCTGACAAAGAGTCTCATTCACAAATGGTTCCTCATGTCAAAATACCTAGACAAAAGAAGTAGTAACCAGGTTGAACTCTATTGTTGATTGTGCAGCGTTACACGGTGGTATGATAAAGACATGTAATATAAAAACATAGCAAAGCATTATAACAGAAGAGAATATAACTGATACCAGCCACATTGAATGTTAGAATCAATCCAGATTTAGCTGATGCCAGCCACATTAAATTCTAGATTTAATCCAAATGGCTGTAAAGATTTCAATGTGTAGATCCATTTGAGCTCCTTCTTTCTTAGTATTGCATCCTTGTCTCCTCCTCTCCGTAAAGGACCCACGCTGTCAATGACCCTAAAGCGAAGTTGGTTCACTGAATGCCCCGCCTCTACGAAATGTTTCGCAACAGGTTTATCCATATTCATCTTGCGTATAGTACTTTTGTGCTTGTTAATACGTTCCCTAACTTCCATGGTGGTCTCTCCCACATAAATAAGGCTGCAAGGACACTGGATGGCGTATATCACATCCCGTGACCTGCAGGTGTAATAGCCGTTGATTTTATATTTTTTACCGCTATACGGATGGGAGAAATGATCACCCTTGAGAACGTTACCACAATTAGAATAAGATAAACAAGGATAAGTACCGTTTTTACGCGGTGCAAGCAGTTTTTGTGTCAATGACTGGCCACCTATGTCGGACTTAACCAGTCTATCACGGAGGCTAGGGTTACGCCTGTATGCCATCATCGGTGGGGACTTGAATTCTTCTATTTCTGGCAGACCCCTTTGGAGTATATGCCACTCCTTTCTAAGGACATGGGCGATATCGCCACTGTCCCGACCGAAGATGGACACAAACGGAACCCTAGCCTCAGATCTCGCTTTTGTCGATTTCTGTAGTGCAGTGCATCTGTCAACCAATCTCACCTTCTGTTTGGTTCTAGCAAGTAAGGGTTTAGGGTAACCTCGTTCTAAGGCCTCTTTCACACTTGCGTTGTCCGGATCCGGCGTGTACTCCACTTGCCGGAATTACACGCCGGATCCGGAAAAACGCAAGTGTACTGAAAGCATTTGAAGACGGATCCGTCTTCAAAATGCTTTCAGTGTTACTATGGCACCCAGCACGCTATTAAAGTCCTGGTTGCCATAGTAGGAGCGGGGGAGCAGCATACTTACCATCCGTGCGGCTCCCGGGGCGCTCCAGAATGACGTCAGAGCGCCCCATGCGCATGGATGACGTGTCCATGCGATCACGTGATCCATGTGCATGGGGCGCCCTGACGTCACTCTGGAGCGCCTCGGGAGCCGCACGGATGGTAAGTATGCTGCTCCCCGCTCCACTTTACCATGGCTGCCAGGACTTTAGCGTCCCGGCAGCCATGGTAACCATTGAGAAAAAGCTAAACGTCGCATCCGGCAATGCGCCGAAACAACGTTTAGCTTAAGGCCGGATCCGGATCAATGCCTTTCAATGGGCATTCATTCCGGATCCGGCCTTGCGGCAAGTTTTCCGGATTTTTGGCCGGAGCAAAAAGCGCAGCATGCTGCGCTATTTGCTGCGGCCAAAAAACGTTCCGTTCCGGAACGGAAGACATCCTGATGCATCCTGAAGGACGGACTGTCCATTCAGAATGCATTAGGAAAATCCTGATCAGTATTCTTCCGGCATAGAGCCCCGACGACGGAACTCTATGCCGGAAGACTATAACGCAAGTGTGAAAGAGCCCTAAGAACCGTGTGCACATAGTATCCACCCTCTGTGCACATATTTCTTCGTCAGAAACTATTCTCCTCACCCTTAGGAGTTGACTCCACGGAATGGAGTCAAGCATTTTATGTGGGTGATAGCTATCATGTATTAGAAGGGTATTTCGATCGGTGGGCTTCCGATAGAGGTCTGTAGCCAAAAGACCCTCCATCACATAGACCCGCACGTCAAGAAATTGCAATTCACTGGGAGAAACAGTGACAGTGAATTGCAGTCCCGGGACACCCGCATTCAGATGTAGATGGAATGCTTCTAGTTCATCCATAGTGCCTGTCCAGATCATAAAGATGTCGTTGATGTTGCGCCACCAACATAGGACTCTCCCAAAGAAAGGGGAATGATACACGAGTCTGTCCTCCACCTCAGCCAAATGCCACATGGTGCCCAAAACTATTTCAGCAACATCTGCCCTCCAAAAGCCATATGGCATTTCTTCCCTTCAGAACCGAGAGGTGCCCCCTTTTTTATGACCACGAATGGGGTGTTTATGCAAACTGCAGAATCAGGGTAATACTGAGGTCTGTTTTGCTGTTAACCCTTGCTGTATTACAGGAAAAAAATATTTTAAATGGAACATCTGCAAAAAAAAAAAAAAGCCTCCATTTTCAGTTAAAGTTTGTAAATTTTTTAAAATAATTTGTGGGGGTGTTTTTTCTAAAATGTTCTCATTTATATGGTATTTCTATTATGTCAGCCCCACAAAGTAAATTCATAACTGAATTGGTCCTTAAAGTAGGTTTCGGAAAGGTTCTTGAAAATTTTAAAAATGTATTTTAATCCCCCAGGTGTGGGGATTGTAAGGGCCCAGGAGAAGGTGCCCTCATGTTCAGTGCCATGGGTCTCTGCACTGAAAGCTTATCAGCCACTGCTGAGTTACTGCCCAGAGCATTGAAAATGGAGGAACCACCTCCCAGGCAGTTGCAGTCTGATCACATGGGGATTAAAATTTAAATTTCTGTCATGCAACCTTCATGACCATTGCACCAGATATGCTTGTCTTGCCTTCCTATCTCATAAAGACCACCTGCACACAAAGTACCAGAAAAGTGATTTACACAAATCTTATGTACACTTTTCAGATTTTTCTGTGTGGAAATTGACCTGTCGTGCGGATTTCAAAATCTGCAGCATGTCAATTATGTTTGAAGTTTTAGCTGATAATTTCACCGTTTTCTAATAAAGGGTGAGATCTGTGGAAAAAAAACGCATCTAATCCGCACCAAAATCTGCAGAAATGCACATAAATCTGCATGGAAATTGGTGCGGATCTTATGTGCACTCACCCCCACTCGTGTGCAGGAGGCCATATAGTGCAGTCAGCAGTTTTGAGGGGTCAAAACTGTTCACAGAATCTAATTAAACTCCTAATATACCGATAATCAGAAATTGACTTCATGCACAGTAAATCTAACCTGATAAATATTCTCATTTTATTTTGCAATCGTATTGCTGCTTGCACAAAAAACGTCTAGACAGAAAAGTCAAATTGCAACAGTGAAGTGACCTTGGCTGTGAGAACAGACTGGTTTTGATCTCTGTCCTTAGCTGTCCGATTCATAACTGTGTCCTCATGTTTTTTCATCTGACTTGTAAAAAAAAAGTCATCTCCTTACAAAAGTGTACTATTAAGGCCTCGTGCACATGACCATTGTGTGTTTTGCAGTCCGCAAATTGCGATCCGCAAAACATGGATGGCGTCCATGTGCATTCCGCAATTTGCGGAAACGCACAGACAGCCATTAATATAATTGCCTATTCTTGCCTGCAAAACCACAGGTTATTTTTTATTTTTTTTGCGGACCACGGAACGGAGCAATGGATGAGGAGAGCACATGGAGTGCTGTCCGCATCTTTTGTGGCCCCATTAAAGTGAATGGGTCCGCATCCAAGCCGCAAAAATTGAGGCTCGGATGCGGACCAAAACAATGGTCGTGTGCATGAGGCCTAATTGTTATACAAATTACCTTGGGTGTTTGACACATTACTACATGAAAGGGATTGTAAAACTAAAAATATAACGCCTCATACTTAGACCATATCCATAATATGTTGCCCATAAAATAAGTAACTGCTGAGTTAACCCTTTCCTGACTTAGTGATTTTCCTTTTTTGTTTTTTTTTTACTCTCTACTTAACCAGAACATTTATTCACATAGCCGTACGAGGGCTTGTTTTTTGCTTAATAAGTTGTACTTTCTAATGGCATTATCTAATATAACATACGATGTAGTGGGAAGCTGGAAAAAAACATCTAAATGAGGTGGAATTGGAAAAAAATTAAATTCAGTCACAGTTTTAGTTTTTTTGTGTTCTATATGGTAAAACAGATTCATGCCCTTCATTATCTGGGGTAGTATGATTTCAACAATACCAAATTTATATAGTTTTTCTTATATAGGGTTTTAATACAAAAAAAATAAACTTTTCTGTTAATTGCCATATTCTGACTCCCATAACTTTTTTTTATGCCTAGGGGGAGTGAGAATCTGACTTTTATACATTTACATTGTTGTAGATATTCGCTTGCATCAGACGCACATATCCAAGCTGCGCTAAAAGTACGCCGAAGTACGCCAACCACAAAGAATTTCCCCCGTGCTTAAAAGCACATGTATCAAGCTCTTTTGTGTAAGGAAAGGTAAGCCTCTTCAAGAGTCAGACAAGGTGGTGTTTCATTGTAGACTTCTATTGAACACACCTCCTTCTGCCCAGTCTCTTCCCTTTATTTTATATCCGCACAAGATGTAACAATAGAAAGGGGCAGGCCTGTCACCCGACCACTTCCTTCATATAGCAAACATACAGGAAGTGATGATACAGGAAGATGAGAAACCACCATCACATGTCTCAGAAATTTACTGGACTAACCCTGCCCTCCATGGCACATGGCCGCCCAATAATATTACAGATGGGCAGGTACAATCCACCTCATGCCTTGACTAATAGGAATACATTTCAGAACTGGAAGGGACACATTTGGACACCCCCTGAGAGTGTCGGTGGGTGGAGCTCAAATGTGCTCACAATCCACCACCACACCCAGGACATGTGCAAATGCTTCTAAATGAATCAGCCTTTACTTAAACAGATATTGCCCTAATTGGACAACATCCATTTAATCCAGTACAAATCTACTGACCCAAAGTGAACCTCTGTTAGACACGGTTCTGAAAGGGGGGAGGAAGGTCTTTTAAAATAGGGTCGACCAAGAAAGGTAATATAGCATTCGCATGGACACCAGTCCCACCAACCAATGTTTAATGTTAGGGCCCCCATGGTTCAGTGAGACCAGCATCAGCGTGCTATACCCCACCGTTGCTGATGAGGACCCGCTGGTAGATTTCACTAAGAACATTGCTCTCAGAGCCAGCAGCCATTAGATCCCCTCAAACTAACGGTGGCGGCTTTCACATGGGGGAGTAGGAACCAGAGTGCTGATCTATAGAATTTCCCTGGTACCATCCTGACCCGATCAATCTCTATAACCGTAATCCGGTCAGACTTTACACAGGGAGGCATATACAAAATAAATCTACATAACATTCCTAGGCTAAAGAGAAAGTCCACTATAGTCATCCTATGCTAATTAAAAATTTCCACGACAACATAAACACAATTTTTTTTTGTTCAAATAATTTATTTAAGCCTTTTTAACCCCAACCTCCACCATATACTGTATGTACGACAGATAGCATAGATAGCAGCGAGCACCAAAGCTACTGGGTTTCTGCTGTCTCACACAGCAGACACTCCGGGCTAATGTCTGCGATTGGCGGTAATGCAGATCACAGACATTTAGCCCCTCAGATGCCATGGTCAAATGTAACCACGGCATCTAAAGGCAAAAATCATGGAAGCGTGCACTTTCTGGGCAGAAAAGCCTTTCCCTGGCCGAGATCCAGGAAGGCCTTTTTTTTGCAGTAGTAGTAAGTCAGAGCCTGTACTAGGTTTCTAGGCCTATCATTGATATATTACAAAACAGGCCTGCAGGTGGTTGTATTGGAATATAACGACCTTTGTATATTGTAGTGCAGTGGTCCCCAACCTTTTTTGCACCAAGGACCGGTTTCATGCAAGACAATTTTCCCAGGGACCGGTGGGGGGGACTGCTACGGGGGATCTGGTTGGCACTGACTGATTCACACGCATAACAAAACACAAGGTACATATTAAAATATATAACACTATGTATGAGGCAGCTGGGGCGAAGGTGACATTATACTGTATGAGGCCACGAGGTGACATTATATTGCATGGGGCCACAAAGACATTATACTGTACGAGGCGGCAGGGGACAAGGTGACATTATACTGAATGGGGTGGGCCAAATGGTGACATTATACTGCATTAGGGGGGGCAAATTATGACATTATACTGCATGGGGTGGGCCAAATGGTGACATTATAATGCATGGGGCAACAATCCCCCCCTCCCCCCATACAATATCTATTCAGTGTCTGCATGGGATAAATAGCTGAGGGCTTGCTGGGCTTTGCAGTGCACTTAAGACCATAGGTTGCTTCTTTAACTAACCTATTGTATGATGCAAACACAAAGCATCACCTACCTCAGGCAGTAACAGTGACAACCCCATGACAGCAGCTAGGGCCCACACAGCACACAGGGTGATCCACTGCAGGTAGTCACCAGCCCGAGTAATTTACAGCAAGCCACACTAACATGAAAACACTACATTTACAACTGTGCTAAGCCCCGCCCCCAATCGATTTATAGCCAATCAGCGGACCTGTTATAACTGCTCTCACATCAGTTGTACATGAAAGAAGCACTGGCATTGGCTGGGAGCAGCTGCCTGAGGAATTGTCATACTGGTATGGAGACTGCCGGCTCCTGCATTTCTTCTTGTCTGTATTGCCGCGGCCCGGGAAACAATCATCCAGGGCCCGTTCCTGGGCCGCGGACCGGTGGTTGAGGACCATTGTTGTAGTGGATACAATTCTACTACTTTATACAAATTGCAATCTAATGATTTCTTGTTGGGGTTCACTTGGGGAAAGTAGTAAATAAAATTAATTCAAATCACCGCCTTTTCCTAAAATTTCAAATAAACCATAAAAAAAAATAGGCCTACCCACGTCTGAAAACACCCGTACTATTAAAATGTAAAAAGAAATTCATCCCATAATGTGAATGCAATAACAGAAAATAAATAAATATGGCCAATTTGCCGTTTTTCTTCACTTCTCCCCCCAAAAAAACCTGAATAAAAAGATCAAAAAGTCAAAAGTTAAAGTCAAAATGGTATCTAGGTCAGTTTTACTACATAGTTAACACCATAAAAGCAAAATCCATAAAACCCCTTTTTTTCCAATTTCACTAAATATTTCAGCTTCTCACTACATCATATTCATTATTAAATTGTGCCATTAGAAAGTGCAACTTGTCCCGCAAACAAACAATGCTTCATACGGCTATGCAAACGGAAAAATAAAAAAGTTACGGCTTTTGGAAGGCAGGGAGAGAAAAAACAAAATGCAATGTCAGGACAGGGTTAAATCAACTGTTCCTGTTGTTACCATGTCCTGACAGACTATTCCCCGGATTTATGGTAAAGAAGCTTTGTTGCCTCTGGAACTTTTGTGTCCAGATGGAGGGGAGAATTTTACATGGAACAGCTTTTCACAATATTTTTTGTACAGCCGATATATATATATATATATATATATATATTTAGCCTTTTCAAGACTAAATAAATCTAATTCTTTTAATGTTTCAGAGGTGATGTGTCCACAAGAGACATGTGAATGCTGAAGCAAGAAGTTGGCTGAAGAGGATTGACCATGCTTATGCTAGGAAGAACCAATGGACCGTGTGCTTCTTCTTTGGCTTATTTCTGAGCAATTTGCAGGGCGTCCAAAAATGCTTGAAAAAGAACTCATGAGGAAGAGGCGGTACTAGGTTCACCCCATAGTCTCTCAACGGGCCTGGAAAGGACACTTCAGCTCTACCAGGATCTGGGCCAGCACCCAGACAAATGTATTGCAATCTGTAGTGTAACGGATCTCCTAGCACCCCGACCGAGTACCTCCGTCGATGGATGCTCCTAGTGCTTCCCGAGGGCTTCAAGCACTCCACTTGACACCGTACGCACTGCAGACCCCACGACCTGCCGAAGCTTGGCTGAGGTCTCACCGTCTCCTACCCACTCTGGACCTACGACAAGGCTCCAGGTTCCAGTGGGTGAATCTCTCCTAAATCCCGAGAGCAGAAACAGCTCTTACAAGAGCTAGTAGTTATGCCAGGGGAGTATAGCAAATCTTCAATGTATAGCAATCCCCCAGTGTCGATCAGTTACTCAAACACCAGCTTCAACTTGGTAAAGGGTAAAAACAGGAACTCTTTATTTGAACACACAGCATTGATTTATACACATCTTCCAACAAGGTTACCAATCATATGCATTTACAGTATTGACACCTTCCCAGCAATTGTACACAAAACCCCCTTCCCTCTGTCTGTAACGCAATCAACAAAATACAATGAGCATTGTCTTTGACGCAAATTAACTAACACACTGGCATTGTCTGAGACGCAATTAACTAACACACTGGCATTGTCTGAAACGCAATCAACAAAATACAATTACCAAACGTAATGGGCTAACTTAATCACTCACAGACAGTAACCACACATTTTTCCCAAAACACAGAAAACACCTCAAAACCCCACATATCCCCATAATGTATACATCCATGGATAGCTCTGGATGGTCTGTCTTCTCCTTCAAAGTTAGTATGGGCCATAATCCTGGGGCAAGAGGCTGGCAAACAGGCCCCTCCAAAACCCAGTGGTGTGGTTAGTTTCGCCACATGTAGGATGTCCGTTCCATTGTTTGACAGGCTGCAGAAGTTGCTGCGGGCTGGTTTGACATATGAAAACACCAACATGCGACGTTGAACCAAATAATGTGGACTGGGTCATCAAGGCTTGCGTCTTCTTCACAATTTTACTCTGATCCGTGATGCCACCTTGGATGTTGATCTAGATAACAGTTTCCCTTCCCCAGGTGTTCAGTTAGACCAGCGGTTCTCAACCTAGGGGTCGCGACCCCTTTGGGGGTCGATCGGCCCTTTCCGGGGGGTCGCCTGAGGCTTCCTATTAGGGCTGCACGATTGTAGCGTTACATTACCCTATATCGTGAGATTTCCCTACCTCCTGACTTCCCGTCGCACTGCTAATGATGTGAGGAGGCGTTCCTGAGTTTTGACGATCTGCGCATGCGCAAACCGACAGTTTATGGAAAATCTCAGCGGAGTTCAGCTTCACACCGGGACACTGCGCATGTGCCGGCCGGAGTTAGCCGCGCTTGCGCACTGCGACGTAATATTTCCCTACTAAGGCTCTCCTGCGCATGCGCAGTGTCCCGGTGTAAAGCTGAACTCCGCTGAGATTTTCCATAAACTGTCGGTTTGCTCATGCGCAGATCGTCAAAACTCAGGAACGCCTCCTCACGTCATTAGCAGTGCGACATGAAGTCAGGAGGTAGGGAAATCGAGAGATTGTTTCACACAGGAGTAACATACTTTACACGCAAAGACAGTTATGTGCGCAGTTTAGGACACATGAGGGGACACATAGGGCCATGAGGGGGACCAGCATAAGATGCTATATGTCTTATGCTGGCCCCCCTCATGGCCCTATGTGTCATAGCACACATCCCCTATAACAGCGTACTCCACAGATCCACCCCATAACAGTGCCATCCACAGGTCCCCCATAAGTGTCCTCCACAGATCCCCCATAACAGCGTCCTCCACAGATCCCCCATAACAGCGTCCTCCAGAGATCACTTCAGGACCCCAGAGGGTTCTCTACCATGGCAACAGGTCTGATTGCGCTCTTGTGGCCAGTAGACATGATTTCCATAGTTTATTTGGTTTTGCTACAGTTAGTTTATGTTACCTAAATTCCAAAATAAAATAATTTGTAAATAATTGTTTGCTGTAATTCGTTAAAGGGATCCTGTCTCCTCAAATAAGCTGCATGCTGTCACTGATGTCAGCCTACTATAGTGACACATTTCCAGAGCTCACTGTGCAACTTCTCTCATGGCAGTTAATACTTTATTGACGCCATCATGGCAAATACTGACTGCCATGACAGAAAACGGTAGATTCTAGTCCCACCTCCCACCAGTGCTTCTCAATCCCCCATTGATACACTTCACAGGGATGCAAAAGTTAACTTGTTTTCAAGTTCAAGAGTTTCCAAACTATTACTATGTGTGGTACTGAGCATGTGGATCCACCTCAGGTGGACAGAGAAATACTGAAAAGAACAAAAAGCAGGTGGTGCTATACAGATATATTTTGTTTAATAACTGAGGGGCTAAATAAAAGGACAAATTTATTAAGAGCAGCATTTTAGACGCCAGTCTTAATAAAGCCCCTGTGCTGAAGTTATGAAGAGGCGCTGGCCTCTCCTTAACTTTGGCCAATCCAGCGCCACTATTAAATGTAAGATAGCTTACTAGGCGTAGAAAATGGTGAATAACACAGACTTCCTGCCCCATCCCCTTCCCCGTCCACAATTTTAGACCTGGCGTGAGCATGGCAAAGTCGCAGATATACGCGCAACTAACTGTTGCATCACTATCTGCGCCAGAAATACGCACCTAATATAGGCAGATTACAGAATAGTAAATGACCCCCTAAATTTTTAAATACATGCAATTCCAAAATCATTTCGATCCAGGTGCTGGTTTGAAAAAAGAAGGAAACATAATTGAATTTTTACTAAACTAAATAAACTGAAAAAAAAAACTGTAGCCAAAACTGCAGCAAGAGAAATGATAAGTCCATCAAATGGCCAGAGGTGGAAAGCAACCCTGAGGTGTCTTGTGATCCCTCTTACCTGCTTTGGCTAGAACACAAAGAAGATGTGGATGGTTGTCCACTATTACCGGAGGAGGATGGCTGTGACCAATGCCCATACTGACTTTGTTGAGGAGGAGGTGGGCCATAAGGATTTCCTTGAAAAAGAGACGTCATGGGGCCTCAAATGGTAGTCCTGATTGTAATGGAGGGATGTTGATCACCCCCCCCCCCCCCCAATACTGCGTGCATAGTGCAGATGAGCCAGGTGGAAAAAGAGCCTCATCTTGCTGAATACGCCACATATTCACAGCACGCAGTATGGGAGACGGATCATGAGGTGGTAAATATGCCTCCAGTACAGTAGCAACTACCATTTGGGCCCGATAACGTACCATCTCTGGGACCCGCCTTAAAAGGTGTGCCAGGACTTCCGGTTCCGGTGCCAGCATGGTCGGATGCACTGAGTAGAGCTCCGCTCTGACTTGCTCTGTGAACCACTGCTCCATGGCTATCTTGTCAAGACCTGATCGGACCGGTACCTTGTCTCCCTTCCGGGGTGCATGGAATGGTTTTTAGTAACCATGGGGAGCAGAAACAAGCAACAAAATCAGCAGAAAGCGACTCAGGCGCTAGCGGTGCCGCGCAAAATGGCGGACCTGCCCCCCTCGATACCGCTATCCAGTGAAGATCATCCTGCATCTCTTCATGATGACATGAGTGGAGACGGAGAAAAACAATCTGCAGGAATAGATTATAAAAGTCTTGCGCTGGAAGTAGCGGCGCAAATTCTGCCAGATTTGCAGGAATCACTGGCCACCGCGGTTTTCGGCCTCCCTGGCGCAACTGCACCAAGATATAGCTGAACAAGGCCGCGGGATTGAATCGGTGGAAGAAAGAGTAAGTGCGTTGGAAGAAGCGCAAGCTCAAAGCCAGGCTGCGTGCTCTTTGCTCCAAATAGAGAATAAACAGATGAAGGCCAAAATAGAAGATCTGGAAAACCGTTCCCGCAGGAACAACTTACATTTGGTTGGAGTACCCAAATCGGTTCCTGCACACGACCTTGTGGCCCTCTGTGAAAAGGATTTACCTATAGCATTGCAAATGCCAGCAGCATGCAAAGTGGAAAGGGCCTACAGAATTGGTCCGGCGCCTCCACCACCAGCCGAACAGCGACAGGGAGGATCACAAAATTATGCAGCTCTGACTCAGAGACCAAGGCAAGTGATAGTCCGATACCTGGATTATTCTGATAAAGCTGCGATCTTACGAGCGTACAAGAAACGGAGGGACCCACTAGAGATAGGAAGCTCCCGAATCCTTCTCTTTGAAGACATTTTTCTGTGGATGTGGCAAAACGCAGAAGGGAGTTCTCGCCAATCTGCTCCAGTCTCTACCAGGAGCAAATCAAATTTGCTCTGATCTACCCTGCCACGCTAAAAGTTTATTCGCCAGATGGCCAATTATTTACCTTCCAAGACCCGAAGATAGCTCGCCGAGATCTGCAACAGTTTATGCCCAAGACCTGATGGGGGCACGCGGCTTATAGCTGTTAAAGAGCAAAGGGACGATTAAAGCCCAGAAGAATGTGATCCTCACCTGAACTCTATACTTTGAGGGAAGTTGGGCAATGTTGCGGGGTACTGTTCCTTTAAGGGGGAGGTGGATGTGATGCTTATTTGTTGTATCTTACGTCAAGAGCCAGGTTTTTCTCTTTTTTCTTGGGGGTAGAGTTTATGTGCAGTGCGTCCCTGTGGGAGGAGTAGATTATGCTGGGAAGAAGAGAAGTCGATATTTACTACTACATATGGCCCAATAATGGGTTTTTGGTTAAGGTTGTAGTTAACTTATGTTTTCTATTGGGGGATCGGGGGGGGGGGGAGGGAGGGGAGGTTAAAGGTTACTCATCTCGACTGGAATATTATCTGTCAGCCAGGTAGCTTAATAAGGGCAAGATGACGAAGATAGTTACTTTGAACGTCAAAGGATTGAAGTCACCCCAAAAACGCATGATGATTCTCAGACACATCAAACGCCTAAAGGTATATATAGCTTTACTTCATGAAACCCACTTGGATAAGAAAGACTTCCCCCGCATGCATAAATTGTGGGTGGGGCAATTTTTAGGCTCCCCGCCATCAGGAAATAAAGGAGGGGTATTGGTATTGATCCACAGAAACCTAAAATGTCAGGTTACTTCAGTAAAGGAGGATGTAGAGGGTAGATGGTTACAGGTGGTTCTGCAATTCTCAACAGAATCTTTAAGCATTTACAATATATATGGGCCAAATGAAGCTAACAAAGAGTTCTTCACCTTTGTGAGAAATATGGTCATGCAGGATACAAATTCTGATAAAATTGTGGCAGGGGACATGAATTTAATAATGTGTCATGATGAGGATAGACGTAATGTAAAGGGTAAACATATAACACCCCGTCATAGACATAAAATCTTGAGTACAGTGGTGAGGGATTTGGGGCTTTATCACGCATGGCGAGTTAAGCATCCAGAGGACAGGGAATATACTCATTTATCCCTAGTACATGACTCTTGGTCCCGTTTGGACTACTTTCTGACGTCTGAACTACTATTACACAAAATTTGAGAGGTGGAAATAGGGGAACTGGTTATATCTGATCACTCCCCTGTGATCATGAAACTTACAGATAACTTTCCAAGGGGCAAGGATTTTTTGTGGAGATTTCCGTCCGACCTAGCATCAAACGAGACATTTGTAGAAATGTTAAAGCATTGGTGGATGGAATATTGGGAGCATAATTCTGACTCAGGTGACACTCAGTTAGTATGGAGAGCAGGAAAAGCAGTCCATAGGGGCAATATTCTGGCCTATGTAAATAGACTCAGAAAAACTACAGTGCAGAAACTTAGGGTTTTATCGTCTGCGTTAAAAGATTCTTACACTGCCCACCAAAGTAATCCCTCGGAAAGTACTAAAAGAAAATGGCAAGACAAGAAGCTTGAATATGAGCATTGGTTGAGGCAAAAGGAGGAGTTGGAGGGTAAAAGACGTGAAGCAAAATTTTTCAAATACGGAAATAAATCTGGGAAGTTGCTGGCCTCATTAGCGAGAGGAATATGTCCGTCTACACCTATTACAGGGTTAAAGAATGATAGGGATATCCAATGTCACCAACCACAAGAGATAGTGGGTATATTGAGTGACTTTTATAAGTCTCTTTACTCTAGGCATGAGAAGAGGGATGCACAGGGAGTAGGATGGCTGAACTCTTTGAATTTGCCAAAAGTATCGCAGGAGGATCTAGCGACACTGAATAGGCCTGTTACGGAAGAAGAGGTAATAGAGGTAATTAAGAAATCGAGCAATGGGAAGGCCCCAGGCCCGGATGGATATACTAATGAATTTTACAAAGTCATTGCCCAGGATGTGACTAAGGCACTCACGAAACTGTATAATGACATATTACAGGGGCAGCCGATACCAATTGATATGAATACAATGTGAGCTGGGGATGGCTGAACAATGTATTGGACGCCATGGAGTTTTCAGGTGCATTCTGTACTTATGTTACATCTTCGTACAGCACTCCGATGGCCAGAGTGGCTATTCCGGGTTTTTTATCAGTCCCCTTTCAACTACAAAAAGGTACCAGACAAGGGTGTCCACTATCTCCCTTGCTCTTTAATATTGCGTTGGAACCGCTATCAAAGGCGTTGAGTGCAAATGATTTAATTAGGGGATTACACATTAGATCTCAAACGCTCACACACGCTTTATTCGCCGATGATTTATTAGTATTCCTAGCCCACCCAAAATCTGACATCCCAGCACTTTTTGACCTCCTATTATATTTTGGAATCATGTTGGGTTTTAAAGTTAACATGACTAAGTCTGAATTGCTAGATCTATCTCCTCCTCAGCATAGAGTAGAGATGGACCAAAGGGAAATACCGGTAAAGATAGCTCCTCAGCGCATCAAATATTTGGATATAAAGATTGGCAGAGCCCCGGATACACTTTATTCCTTGAACTATCCTCCATTAATTAGGAGAGTTTTGGCGGAATTGATAAAGTGGGAGAACTTGCCTATCTCATTTCTTGGTAGGTGTTATTTGATTAAAATTATGAGCTTCAGTAAACTCCTTTATCCCATGCAGACCTTGCCATTCCTCCTAAAACATGCTGATGTCCAAATATTAACACGGGCATTTCGCGCCTTTATTTGGTAGAATAAGAAGAGTAGGATATCTATACAGACGCTTACTAGGCATAAGTCAAGAGAGGGTTTGGGTTTCCCGGACATTCGGAAGTATAATTTGGCTAGTTTGATGAGGCATGGTCTGGATTGGATTCAGGATACGTCTTACTATTCGGTTCTTCATACAGAAAAAGAACTGGCAAAGCCCTGGAAACTGAATGCTCTACTGCATACTAAGTTTTCTCGACTGCCTTCATTGGTGAAGCAGAGCGTCCTCCTTAGAGACACTATAGCAACATGTAGAGCAGTCAGGAAAATTTTCGGCCTCCCATGTGAGATCTCAAACAGAATGTTATTATGGGGTCACCCTGACTTTGAATCTGCCATAACCAATAAACAATTGGTTCAATGGGCACAGAAAGGGATTTCAAAGATCAGTCATCTATGGAAACAGGAAGAGAGGAGATTGTATGAATTCCAGGAGATACAGGCCATGTACGGAATTTCTCCTAATCATTTTCTAGCATACTATCAGATTAAGGCTTTTCTACAAGGAAAGGTGAGAGATTTATCTAAGGTGTTTCTACCTGGCCCATTTGATACATTGATAGGCAGTGAGGGGAGCCATAAAGATTTGTCCTTCATCTATAGCTGTTTGCGAGAAGAGAAGTCAAGGAGGGGAGATGTATCGTTATTTAAGAACTGGCTAAAAGATTTTCCAGATATGAACCTCCCTGAACTGTTATTGGAGGGATGGGACTAGTAATGAAATATGGAGGGAATCTTACTTTAAAATAATGCATAGGGCCATATATGGTTTCCACTTACCAAGGGGTACAGCCACTGTCTTACCAGATAGGATAACACACTGCCCTAAATGCAATCATCCAAACACTGACCTCACGAATGGGTTGTGGGCTTGTATAAAAATCCAAGATTATTGGAAATCCTTTATTGATAAGATTAATACCAAGTGCAAAGTGAAGATTCCTTTGGACCCAGAATTAATTATATTTCACATAGGGAGATCTGAAGTGCAATCACGTCTAACTATCTCAATGCATGTGATTTTATTGGCATCCAAGCGTAGTATACTAGCTCATTGGCTTCGTCCCGAGGTACCTAACATAGATGAGGCACTTCGCTTAACCACGCATTGTTTGAAACTAGAATGTATTGAGGCGGAAAATTGCAAATCACAGTTGACAGTGCCCTTTTTAAAAAAGTGGAGATCGTATATGGATAATTTTTTCACTGAGAAAGAGATCCGGATTACTGTTACACCGTTTGTCCAAACGGAATGGTTCTTAAAATTGGGAAATTCAGACCCATGGTATGTGTTACTTAATGAGAAGACAGAACATGGAGTTGGGGAGAGGGACAGATTCTTCATAATAGATTTACTATAAACTAGAGTCGAGATGAGTGGGTGGAGGGGGGTAGGGGGTTGGGAAAGTTAATGTATAAGACTTATGTTTGAAAAAAAAAATGTATCCTGATTTACATAGAAATAATATGTAACTTGTCAATATTGTCTTCTTCAAATAAAGAGAAGTTTACAAAAAAAAGGTGTGCCCGAGATCTTAAGCCCTATTTCACCTTAAGGACTTGGCCATTTTTTTTAAATCTGACCAGTGTCACTTTAAGTGCTCATAACTTTAAAACGCTTTGACTTATCCAGGCCATTCTGAGATTGTTTTTTCGTCACATATTGTACTTCATGACACTGGTAAAATGAAGTTAAAAAACATTTTTTTTTTGCATAAAAAAATACCTAATTTACCAATAATTTAGAAAAATTAGCAAATTTCAAAGTTTCAGTTTCTCTACTTCTGTAATACATAGTAATACCCCCCAAAATTGTGATGACTTTACATTCCCCATATGTCTACTTCATGTTTAAATTATTTGGGAATGATATTTTATTTTTTGGGGATGTTACAAGGTTGAGAACTTTAGAAGCAAATATTTAAATTTTTCTGAAATTTACAAAAACCCAATTTTTAGGGACCACTACATCTCTGAAGTCACTTTGCGAGGCTTACATAATAGAAACCACCCAAAAATGACCCCATTCTATAAACTACACCCCTCAAGGTATTCAAAACTGATTTTACAAACTTTGTTAACCCTTTAGGTGTTGCACAAGAGTTATTGGCAATTGGGGATGAAATTTGAGAATTTCATTTTTTTGCCTAATTTTCCATTTTAACCCATTTTTTCCACTAACAAAGCAAGGGTTAACAACCAAACAAGACTGTATATTTTTTTGCCCTGACTCTGCTGTTTACAGAAACACCCTATATGTGGCCGTAAACTACTGTACGGCCACACAGCGGGGCGTAGAGTGAAAGGTGCGCCGTTTGGTTTTTGGATGGCAGATTTTGCTGGACTGGTTTATTTACACCATGTCCTATTTAAAGCCCCCTGATGCACCCCTAGAGTAGAAACTACACCCCTCAAGGTATTCAAAACTGATTTTACAAACTTTGTTAACCCTTTAGGTGTTGCACAAGATTTAATGGAAAATAGAGATACAATTTCAAAATTTCACTTTTTTGGCAGATTTTCCATTTTAATATTTTTTTTCAAGTAACAAAGCAAGGGTTAACAGCCCAACAAAACTCAATATTTATAGCCCTGATTCTGTAGTTTACAGAAACACCTCATATGTGGTTGTAAACCGCTGTACGGGCACACGGCAGGGCGCAGAAGGAAAGGAATGCCATACGGTTTTTGGAAGGCACATTTTGCTGGACTGTTTTTTTTTACACCATGTCCCATTTGAAGCCCCCCTGATGCACCCCTAGAGTAGAAACTCCCAAAAAGTGACCCCATTTTAGAAACTACGGGATAAGGTGGCAGTTTTGTTGGTACTAGTTTAGGGTACATATGATTTTTGGTTGCTCTTTATTACACTTTATGTGCGGCAAGGTAACAAGAAATAGCTTTTTGGGCACTTTTTTTTTGTTATTTACAACATTCATCTGAAAGGTTAGATCATGTGGTAATTTTATAGAGCAGGTTGTCACAGACGTGGCGATACCTAATATGTATACAATTTTTTTTATTTATGTAAGTTTTACACAATGATTTCATTTTGTCTCCATAGCCTAAGAGCTATAGTTTTTTCAGTTTTTGGGCGATTATCTTAAGTAGGGTCTAATTTTTGCGGGATGAGATGGCTGTTTTATTGGCACTATTTTGGGGTGCATATGACTTTTTGATCGCTTGCTATTGCACTTTTTGTGACGTAAGATGACAAAAAAATTGCTTTTTTTAAACCGTTTTTATTTTAATTTTTTATGGTAGTCATCTGAGGGGTTAACTTATGTGATAATTTTATAGCGCCAGTCGATACGGACACGGCGATACCTAATATGTATACTTGTTTTTATTTATGTAAGTTTTGCACAATGATTTAATTTTTGAAACAAAAAAAAATCATGTTTTAGTGTTTCCATAGTCTAAGAGCCATAGTTTTTTCAGTTTTTGGGCGATTATCTTGGGTAGGGTCTCATTTTTTGCAGGATGAGATGATGGTTTGATTGGTACTATTTTGGCGTACATGCAACTTTTTTTATCACTTTTATTACCTTTTTTGGGAACTATGGTGGGCAAAATTTCAATTTTCTCATAGTTTTTATTTTTATGGCGTTCACTGTGCGGGGAAAGTAACATGACCGTTTTATAGATCAGGTCGTTACTGGCGCGGCGATACCAAACATGTGTAGGGAATTTAATTTTTTTCATTTTCATTCAGTGATAAATGTGTTTTTAGATTTTTACATTTTTTTCACTTTTTCTTGCTTTTTTTTTTACCCAGACCCACTTGGTTCTTGAAGAGCCAGTGGGTCTGATGTCTGTATAATACAGTACAATATATATTGTACTGTACTGTATTTTACTTACACTTTGTCTGAACAGATCTATGCCTTTAGCATAGATCTGTTCAGCACCATGGACAGCAGGACGCCTGAGAAGGCGTCCTGTTGCCATGGGAACCTTCCCCCGCTGCGAAGTTGTGGCCACAACTTCGCAGACGGGGAAGGGTAAGGACTGGGGCTCCCTCCCTCTGTCACCCCATCCTGTCGGGGGGCTGCAAAGGCACAGCAGCCCCCCGATGGGAGAGGAAGGGAGCCGCATCTTACTGTTAACGGACCGCTGTATGGAAAGGGTTAAACGGCTGACATCCATTAGAAGCCAACGATTATTCGGCGGGAGAAGGGCGGGGGATCGCGATCCCGCCTGCCGCACCGTCCCGCCTCCCGCAACACCCCCCCTGCACCTCCCACCAGGCTAAAATCATGCAGGGGTGCAGGGGGGGTGATACATAAATACAGGGAGTGCAGAATTATTAGGCAAGTTGTATTTTTGAGGATTAATTTTATTATTGAACAACAACCATGTTCTCAATGAACCCAAAAAAACTCATTAATATCAAAGCTGAATATATTTGGAAGTAGTTTTTAGTTTGTTTTTAGTTTTAGCTATTTTAGGGGGATATCTGTGTGTGTAGGTGACTATTACTGTACATAATTATTAGGCAACTTAACAAAAAACAAATATATACCCATTTCAATTATTTATTTTTACCAGTGAAACCAATATAACATCTCAACATTCACAAATATACATTTCTGACATTCAAAAACAAAACAAAAACAAAACAAAAACAAATCAGTGACCAATATAGCCACCTTTCTTTGCAAGGACACTCAAAAGCCTGCCATCCATGGATTCTGTCAGTGTTTTGATCTGTTCACCATCAACATTGCATGCAGCAGCAACCACAGCCTCCCAGACACTGTTCAGAGAGGTGTACTGTTTTCCCTCCTTGTAAATCTCACATTTGATGATGGACCAGAGGTTCTCAATGGGGTTCAGGTGAACAAGGAGGCCATGTCATTAGATTTTCTTTTATACCCTTTCTTGCCAGCCACGTTGTGGAGTACTTGGACGCGTGTGATGGAGCATTGTCCTGCATGAAAATCATGTTTTTCTTACCTTGCAGACTTCTTCCTGTACCACTGCTTGAAGAAGGTGTCTTCCAGAAACTGTCAGTAGGACTGGGAGTTGAGCTTGACTCCATCCTCAACCCAAAAAGGCCCCACAAGCTCATCTTTGATGATACCAGCCCAAACCAGTACTCCACCTCCACCTTGCTGGCCTCTGAGTCGGACTGGAGCTCTCTGCCCTTTACCAATCCAGCCATCTGGCCCATCAAGACTCACTCTCATTTCATCAGTCCATAAAACCTTAGAAAAATCAGTCTTGAGATATTTCTTGGCCCAGTCTTGACGTTTCAGCTTGTGTGTCTTGTTCAGTGGTGGTCGTCTTTCAGCCTTTCTTACCTTGGCCATGTCTCTGAGTACTGCACACCTTGTGCTTTTGGGCACTCCAGTGATGTTGCAGCTCTGAAATATGGCCAAACTGGTGGCAAGTGGCATCTTGGCAGCTGCACGCTTGACTTTTCTCAGTTCATCGGCAGTTATTTTGCGCCTTGGTTTTTCCACACGCTTCTTGCGACCCTGTTGACTATTTTGAATGAAACGCTTGATTGTTCGATGATCACGCTTCAGAAGCTTTGCAATTTTAAGAGTGCTGCATCCCTCTGCAAGATATCTCACTATTTTTGACTTTTCTGAGCCTGTCAAGTCCTTCTTTTGACCCATTTTGCCAAAGGAAAGGAAGTTGCCTAATATTTATGCACACCTGATATAGGGTGTTGATGTCATTAGACCACACCCCTTCTCATTACAGAGATGCATATCACCTAATATGCTTAATTGGTAGTAGGCTTTCGAGCCTATACAGCTTGGAGTAAGACAACATGCATAAAGAGGATGATGTGGTCAAAATACTCATTTGCCTAATAATTCTGCACGTAGTGTATATGTGCCACACTAAAGTTTCTGATCGCCGCGCTCAGGGTCTGCGGTGATCAGAAACAGCAGAAATCGCAACAAACCGCAGGTCTGAATTGACCTGTGGTTTGCTGTGATCGCCGATACGGGGGGTCATATGACCCCCCCAAGCGTTGTGACAGGATGCCGGCTGAATGATTTCAGCCGGCATCCTGTGCAGATTAACCCCTGGGGTGCCACAATCTCACTTTAAACTCATGACGTACCGGTACATCATGGGTCCTTAAGGACTCGGGATCCATGCGGTAACGGTACGTCATGGGTCCCTAAGGGGTTAAAGGGGTTATCCAAGTTTTTTTTTGTTCTTTCTATGTTCCTAACTAAGCAAATTGAACAGCTTTCCAATTAACTCACTTTATCTCCAGTGGCTGGTTTCTCAGATTTCACTGAGGGTCACATGACCTGTGATGTCAGCTTCTCTCCTTGCTCTGATAAAGGTTGTTTACAAGCCTGTAAACGAGATATCACTGCGCTGGCCACCCCCCCTTCACTGCCGTCTGCTCTCTCTCCTAAGATTCTTAACTCCTTCAGCTGCACATACTGGCTAGCTGCAGCAGTGACAATTCTAGGCACAGGATCTGACAGACTAGAGAGAACATTGCACAAGAAGGTAGGGGGGAGATCCTGTGTGTATTAGAAGTGTCATTATACAGGTGGGACTTGTGGTTCTACACTTACAAGTTGCTGTTGATTCTCCCAGCACTCAGGGCAGCTCTTGTATCCACTCCCTTAGCAGTGTCATTATATAGCTTGGACTTGTAGTCCTACACATACAATATGCTGCTGAGTCTTCCAGCAGGCAGACATGTCACTCAGGGCATCTCTTGTACCCACTCCCTTAGCATAGCAGGGGGAGGGGCATAGATTGTTTTTATTGCATGTAAACAAAGGGCCAGAAAAGAACCAGGGAAATGAGGAAATATATATATATATTTATTTTTGCATAAAACTTGCTTAGCTTAGTTATATATTGCTGCCTATCAGATTTTCAGTGCTATATTTTTTTTTTTCATAACTCGGACAACCCCTTTAACCACATCACATCCGGGCTATTTGCCTGACCAGGCCTAATTTTACAAATCTGACATGCGTCACTTTATGTGGTAATAGCTTTGGAATGCTTTTACTTATCCAAGCCATTCAGAGATTGTTTTCTTGTGACACATTGTACTTCATGATAGTCATAAATTTAAGTCAATATATTTCATCTTTATTTATGAAAAAATCCCAAATTTACCAAAAATGTTGAAAAAGTCACAAAATGTAAAACAGAAAGTGATACCTCATAAAATATTTATTACTTAACATTTTCCATATGTCTACTTTATGTTGGCATCATTTTGGAAATTTCCTTTTCATATTTTTTTTTTAAAGGACCAGTTTTGGTCTGAAGTCACTTTGTGGGGCTTACATAGTGGATACCCCCATAAATGACCCCATTGTAGATACTACACCCCTCAAGTTACTTAAAACTGATTTTACAAATTTTGTTAACTCTTTAGGTGTTCCACAAGAATTAAAGGAAAATGGAGATTAAATTTTAAAATTTCACTTTTTTGGCAGATTTTCCATTTTAATCCATTTTTTTCTTGAACACATCGAGGGTTAACAGCCAAACAAAACTCAATAACAGAAACATGCCACTTGTGGTCGTAAACTGATGTAAGGGCACATGGCAGGGCGCAGAAGAAAAGGAGCGCCACATGGTTTTTGGAAGGCACATTTTGCTGAACTGGTTTTTAGATGCCATGTCTCATTTGAAGCCCCCCCCTGATGCACCTTTACAGTAGAAACTCCCAAAAAGTGACCCCATTTTGGAAACTAGGGGATAAGGTGCCAGTTTTATTGGTACTATTTTTGGGTACATATGATTTTTTGATAATTTATTATAACAATTTATGGGGAAAGGTGACCAAAAAATGGGTTGTTTTAGCAGTTGTTATTTATTTATTTTTACAGCGTTCACCTGACGGGTTAGGTCATGTGACATTTTTATAGAGCAGATCGTTACAGACGTGGCGATACCTAATGTATACTTTTTCTTATTTATTTAACTTTTACACAATAATAGCATTTTTGAAACAAAAAATTATGTTTTAATGTGTCCATGTTCTGAGAGCTATAGTTTTTTTAATTTTTTTAATTAGTTTCTTATGTAGGGACTCATTTTTTGTGGGATGAAGTGACGGTTTTATTGGTACCATTTTGTGGGACATACGCCGTTTTGATCACTTGGTGTTGCACTTTTTGTGATGAAAGGTGACAAAAATGACTTTTTTTTACACAGTTTTTATATTTGTTACGGTGTTCATCCGAGGGGTTAGGTCATGTGATATTTTTATAGAGCTGGTTGTTACGGACGCAGCGATACCTAATATGTATACTTTTTATTTATTTCACTTTAATCCAATAATAGCATTTTTGAAACAAAAAAATTGTGTTTTATTGTGTCCATGTTCTGAGAGTTATAGTTTTTTTATTTTTTGAGCGATTTTCATATGTAGGGGCTTGTTTTTTGCAGAATGAGGTGACTGTTTTATTGGTACCACTTTGTGGGACATATGCCTTTTTGATCACTTGGTGTTGCACTTTTTGTGATGTAAGGTGACCAAAATAGCTTTTTTGCCAGTTTTTATCTTTTACGGTGTTTATCGGACTGGGTGGATAATGTGATATATTTATTGAGCTGACTATCACGGACATGGCAATACCAAATATGTCTATTTTATGTTTTCTATTTTTGCCATTTTTTTTTTTATTCCTTACTCTGGGATTTTTATTTTTTTTTACAAGTGAAAACTTTTTATTTTATTTTACACTTAGCGTCCCCCATAAGGTCATACAAGACCTGTGGGGGACATTTAACTTCTCTTTTTTTTTTTTTTTCCCCGACTATTGATTTCTCCTGTAACTGGGGCTGTTACAGGGGAAATACACCCCCCAGAGAGGCTATACAGCCTCAGTGCAGGGCTGATCGAGGCATAGCGCTTCCTGCTCTGTATACACAGCGCTCGGTGAGCGCTGTGTATACAGCAATCTAGAAGGCAGGGACACATGGGAACTGTCCCTGCCTTCTGTCTGGGTTGCCCTGCTGTCACTGACAGCGGGAAACCTGATCAGCAGCTGCACAATTAGCGTGAGCTGCGATCTCTGAATGGACGTTCAGAAACGTCCATTCAGAGATAGAGAACCACCTCCCGGATGGTTATAGTCAACGGGTGGACGGGAGGTGGTTAAGAAGGCCCATTTATATCCTTCAGAAGAGGACTTCTCAAGATAATTCAGCACCCGCTCATGAATTTGGGCCCTGGTAGCATCCTCGACTATAGCAGAAGGTGGTAGTGTTGAGGCATAAGGCACAGAGACGACAGGAGACGTTGTGGCACTTTCATCATGTGTGCTGGTGAGGTGATCTTCAACAGCATGTTCCTGTGTTGGATGTGGCAGCAAACATTGTTCACCTACGACTTCCTCCGCCTCCTCCTCTGATGGTAAATTGTCACTGGTCCTGTGTGTAGAAACAAAAAATCTAAATTATTGATATTCTCAGAGCAACTATAGCTGTATGCTGTGTACCTATTCACTACAGTATTCTGCCACTATTGAGGGCACCATAGAGCCCTTTTCTTTGGCCCAATTCCAGTTTTAAAACATATTGCCCAATACAATCCATCACACGCTTTAAAAACTATAATTGCCTTGCAAATGTATAAGGCCTCTTTTTGCTGGGTGCATCTCCGCTCCTTCCCTGTTCCTTTAAATCTTTTTTAAACTGATCTCGGCAGGAGGCCCATTTTGATTTCAGATCTTGCACTAGCGCAAAAATCAAAAGAATTTATAAATCAAAAAAAATGGAAAAAGGGGACATTATACCACACATTGTGCTGTCCACATCTTTTGCGGCCCCATTGAATAGGCCTGCATCCAAACCACCAAAAATGCGGATCGGATGCTGACAGAAACTATAGCCATGACAGAAACTACAGCTCATGCCCTAACTCATACCTAGTTTAAAGGGAACCTGTCACCTGGATTTTGTGTATAGAGCTAAAGACATGGGTTGCTAGATGGCCGTTAGCACATCCGCAATACCCAGTCCCCATAGCTCTGTGTGCTTTTATTATGTAGACAAACCGATGTGATACATATCCAAATTAACCTGAGATGTGTCCTGTACGTGAGATGAGTCAGGGACAGGACTCATCTCAGTTTTTTTTACACAATAAAAGCACACAGAGCTATAGGGACTGGGTATTGCGGATGTGCTTGTGGCCATCTAGCAACCCATGTCCTCAGCTCTATACACAAAATCCTGGTGACAGGTTCCCTTTAAATACTCCTCCACCCCAACTAGAATTCTCTCCCCCAGCACAGCTCACCCCCCCCATCCACTCAGGTGCAAACCATTTTTGGTACCCCAATAAAAAGTTGTCTCAGTGCTCTAGGAAACCAAACCACTGTACCCAACACTAGCACATAACAGGGTATTCCGATAGAAGATAACTATTAGATCAGTGGGGGTCCTACCGCTGGGACCCCACCAAACACGATAAAGGGGGCCCTGTAACCCATGGAGCCTTTCTGACCACTCCATCTATTTCAGGTAAGCTCCATGGCCTCGATTCTCATGATATGGATAGCGGATAACTTTCTCTAACCGGAGTACTACTTTAAGCCATGCGTTTAGCTCCCACTGCCTTTCCTGTGTTGTGCATGGCACAGCCAGTATTCCAGAGAGTAGCACCTTGGTGGTCTTCCCTTAGGGTTCATTCACACGACTGTGTCTGTTTAGCAGACTGAAAACCTTAGATCTGCAAATCAAGGGCACTGACCTCGTGCATCCTGCATTTTCCCTTTCCACAGAACCAGCACTATGTTACAAATGCCTATACTTGTTCCGTAAAACAGACAAAGAACAGGACATCTTGTATTTTATTTTTTTATGTGGAGCCACAGAACAGTTATGGCTGCAGACAACACACGGTGTGCAGATCAGATGCAGAACAAATATAGGGTTGTGTGAATGGGGCCTAAAGCTTGCAACCTAATTATTTATAATTATGCTAAGGGACAGTTTTGGCAATTTTTCTTGGGAGTACAGTAAATGGACAGCCATCATCCCAATTACAACTGAGAACAGGAACTTTAAGTCTGCTTTTAAAGGCGTTGTCCGCTTTTTAATATTAATAGCCTATCCTCAAGCAAACCCCAATAATTTATACGGGACCAGAGCACATTTATGAAGCTCTGTATTTAGTCTTTTGCTACAAGTGTCTTTTTGGCTTCTTAAAAAAAAATATAAAAAAAATCCACAAACGGTGTGATTTATCAAGGCCACTTTTTGACAATATTAAGTCACATGGCTATTGTCGAAATGTTTTTGACGGTGGAACAGGCAGGAGGCCTGACCAGGAAAATTTACTAACATGTACGCTGGAAGCAGCTGTACGTTGGCATAAATCTAAGCCATTTCTGTTACAAAAATACACTACTGCGCTCCTGTGTGTGCAAATCTTATGTGATGTCTTTATTGACAATATTAACAATAATAAGATGTGTCATATAGAAGAAACCGCAGCACTGTCTTGTCTTCAGTTGAATGGAATTTATTTCACCAGCAAAAAATGCGACGTTTTGAGCGTAAAGGTCTTTCTCAAGCAACATACAGAGTGAATAGTAACAGACATATGCACCCATTCAACCCCTCCCAGTAAGTCACATGTCCTAATTAAACATGTAAATGAAGTGAAAATTACACCAATATTGTGGATCTTCTATCATCCACCCACCTGTGATTTAAACCAATAATATGTTCCTCCTCTCTATCAACACAGGGACAAAATCATATACCATTAAAATGGTGCTTGCTCACAAAAATTATTGCAAAGTCTGGCTGGCACATCATGTGGGGGACTTGCCTCTTCTTCTTGTGCAGTGTGAAAAGGGCGCGCTTCCCAGCGTCTCCATGTCAGAGCTGCGCATGCGTCATGAACACGTGCAGGTTCATGGAAGACGCGAACTATCTAGCGCTCCTGCAGTGTCAGTGCGCCTGCGCAAAGAGTACAGAGCCAGACTCCCTATGCTGTTCTGTTCCTCCTGCTGCTATGGTGACGCCTCTATTCAAATCAGGCAGGCGTGCCACAGCGAGACTCTGGAGCGGCGATTCAGCACTTCCAAGTGTATTCAGTGCTGTCTATGTGTAGCGATTGCCTCTGCCATGTAGAAAGTGCTTCAATATTCAGTATTAACCCTTTCATGTCTACCTATTGGAGTTTTAACCCCTACTGATTATCTATTTTGTACTGGGCAGTCCTTGGCCTCAATTACTACCACAGAGGGTGTCCATTTATATGGCCATATTAATTAGGGTAAAAAAAAATGCCATTCTACTGCAAATATGCAAAATCACTCAGGTTGTGGTTTATTGCCAAAGGCTCCACAGTGGTAAACACAAAGACAGAGTTCAGCAGCATGTATTTCACCGCTATTTCTGTATCCATATTGCCAGGGTTACGTAACAGTCCTCTTTCATCCAACGGCAGGGTTATAGGTCCAGTTATAATGCCACGTTTGAGGGCTCAATTAGCCATTTGGGAGTCCCCATACCCCCAATCTTTTTTCAGAAGGGAGGGTTTATGTTGGGGTCATCCCTATAAAACACTTACACTCAAGGTCTCTGTGCGGGATATGTTCCCCCAAATACCATGCGGGGGAGGTCTTCACCCTCTCAGGACCCTCGGTGTTCATTGGGCCAGGGGCGCAATTTGAATAGAGGCGTCACCATAGCAGCAGGAGGAACAGAACAGCATAGGGAGTCCGGCTCTGTACCCTTTGCGCAGGCGCACTGACACTGCAGGAGCGCTAGATAGTTCGCGTCTTCCATGAACCTGCACGTGTTCATGACGCATGCGCAGCTCTGACATGGAGACGCTGGGAAGCGCGCCCTTTTCACACTGCACAAGAAGAAGAGGCAAGTCTCCCACATGATGTGCCAGCCAGACTTTGCAATAATTTTTGTGAATAAGCACCATTTTAATGGTATATGATTTTGTCCCTGTGTTGATAGAGAGGAGGAACATATTATTGGTTTAAATCACAGGTGGGTGGATGATAGAAGATTCACAATATTGGTGTAATTTTCACTTCATTTACATGTTTAATTAGGGCATGTGACTTACTGGGAGGGGTTGAATGGGTGTATATGTCTGTTACTATTCACTCTGTATGTTGCTTGAGAAAGACCTTTACGGTCGAAACGTCGCATTTTCTGCTGGTGAAATAAATTCCATTCAACTGAAGACAAGAGAGTGCTGCGGTTTCTTCTATATGACGCATCCAAGGGGGAACTTCTGACTGGCTCCCAACATGGCTGGCACCGCCACAAGATAAGACTTTACATTTTCGTTGTGCTGCTATACACATTTTTCCCAACAATAATAAGATGTCGCTGCTGGATATAAATGCTGGTCCGAATGATATGGCCAGAAAAAGAGTATGATATCTGTATAAGTGTTAGTATATCCGCGCAGGCTAGTGGTGATAATACATGCAGACAGTGTGTATCATTTCCTTCTAAATTCTCTATAATTCGCATAAAGAGTCGCACAGGTTTCCTACCTTACACTGTTGCTCTCTCTGATTCCTTCTTGCGAATATGCCCCGGGGGCTTGTTGCAGAGTCTTTCTATCTTCAGCTCAACTGCTACTTCACGTGCTGCCCCGGCCGGTGGCAGAAACGCTCGCAGGAGCCGATGTGTACTTGGGAAGCGTATGACGTCACACTTACTCCTACTGATGGCTCCGTGGGACAATTCTCAACCAACGCGTTTCAGGGCCTGCAGGCTCCTTTGTCAGGGATGTTCAGCTCTCTTGTCCTGCGGAGTATATAGGCATTCCATTCCCATAGTAACCGCATGATTTACTGGTGCTCCCTTTGCATTCAATCGTTTGATTACAACCAGTCTTCGTTCATTCTGTATCCATTCCTTTTTTATTTTTTTCATTATTATTCAGTGTCCATTCTTATTTAACTCTTTCTTTCACTTTTCTCATTTATTGGAAAGCAAACAGTTCCGTTTCCTGATTTAACCCCTTTGGGGCCAGACTATCTAATCTACAAATCCACTTGCTTTCACTCCTTGACATTTGTTTTATGAAGTCACCACCCTTCATGTAATTTTTTACCTTTTCTATTCCCCCAAACACTGAGCCAGCAAATCTTCCATCATGAAATTCCGATAATGCCGTGATAACGGATGGTCCTTAAATTTTTTACGGATATTGTTAATGTGTTCATTCATGCATACTTTTAATAAGCGTTTAGTCCTCCCTACATAGGATTTTTTATTTTTTTTTGCATGGACAATTAACCTAAGTAGATATACTTTAAAAAGGAATGAGGCTTCGTTACTAAAGAAAGGCTTGAAATTTGCCCAGACATCAAAATTTTGGCCCTTCAATGCCTTTATAGGCATAAAGAAATTCCTTTGTAAGCTAGCATTGAAGAAATACCTGCTGAGACCAAAATCCCATTTCAATCCTCTAGGACAGTGGTGGGCAAACTTTTTAGTCAACTGAGCCAAATATCAACAAAACCACAATTGACATTTCTTTTAAAGGGCTTCTGTCACCCCCAAATTTTTTTGGGGGCTTGTTAAAATCCTTATTTAACGATTATTTCCTATATAGGGCTCTTACCTTTGTCTGTGGCTTTGTTTCCTTAAAAATCGATCTTTTAAAATATGCAAATCACTTCACTACCAGCAAGTAGGGCGTCTAGTAGCTGCCGCAAAAAAAACGCTCCCTCCTCCTGTTTATTGAGAGTGTTCGCTGGCCCTGTCAATCAACAGGAGGAGGGGCGGTTCTTTGCGGTGGCTACCAGCAAGTAGACGTCCTACTTACTGGTAGTAAAGTGATTTGCATATTTTAAAAGATCGAATTTTAAGGAAACGAAGCCACAGACAAAGGTAAGAGCCCTATATAGGGAATAGTCGTTAAATAAGGATTTTAACAACCCCCCAAAATAATTTGTGTTTTGGGGGTGACAGAAGCCCTTTAAGAGCCAAATTTTGAAAACCTAAAATATATAGGAAGGTACATTGTTTTTAATTTCAATAAGTGTCCACTGATGATAATCAATATGAAGAAGCTAACTAGCGTAGTATGCGCATAAATCCATCAGGGTGACATAAACTTTAGGTGAAAACATAAAAAGACTATCAGCTGCAAAAGACACACTATATTGAAATTGCCTCAGGTGGCACCCTATTTTTGTGGGGCTTATTAACTAAACTACAATATCTCGCCTTTCTACAGTTTGATCATTGCATTATCCATTGGTGAATTGAAGATTTTCCTAGCTATTGTAATGGAAAATATAGATTTTATTCAAGACAGGAGGCGAACATTGTGCTTAACTTTCTTTTACTACTCGCATAGCAGCAAGAACTATTACAACGTTTGAATGAAAAGTTTTTTCAAAACAGGTAATCAGTATGTAAATGAGGAATCACAGGTAGCCAATCAATAAGCATCCCAGTTTATATAAGGTGAAGAGAGCATAGACCCCTCTCCTCTTTCTTGATGACGACCAGAGAAGGAGTGGATCCGGTTTGAAGTAATCCGAATAATGCAATCATAGAATAGTCATAGGTTTGGACGATAGGAAACTAGAGTAACAGGAACTTTTGAGGATGTATGAAACTGTGAATTATCCAGGATGTTCTAGTATGCTACGGAGATAAAATATATACAGTTAGGGTTGGGTTAATAGGGAGGGACAATGTTCGCCTCCTGTCTTCAATAAAATCTATATTTTCCGTTACAATAGCTAGGAAAATCTTCAATTTTATTGCAACAGGAGGCTCTCATTGTGCAAGTTTAAAGCTAAGTAATAAAGATTCATAACATAAACATAGAGACATGAGAGTCAGGTTTGAAATAAAACGTTTTAAAAGTGGATTCTGAAGACCAATCTGCGGCCTTCAGAATATCAGAGAGGGACCAAAGATTGATGTGTTAATCCCAGCCATCTGCATGGTGAGCTTAACCCATCTGGATAGCGTAGGAGAGGATACCGGAAGATGTGGTTTACGAAAAGAGATAAGAAGTTGGGACGCTTAAGGGGTGCGTAGAGTTTGGGCCATAAGTTCATATGTCTTTAGACAACGGACAACACATAATTTATTATGGGAGGGGAAAGCTGGGTAGAAGACCGTGTGTAGATTGGTTTTGGTTTGTCTAACAATACGGAAGGTTACTCCGTTAGGGGTAAAAGATCTGTTAGAGATGTCCAACGCTCTGACGTCTAAGACTCTCTTAATAGAGATGAGACATAAGAAAACAGTGAGTTTAAAGGAAAGTAGTTTTAGGGATAGGTGTTCGTTGTCTTCCCAAGATGAGAAGAGGTTTAGGAGGAGGGTAATATCCCAAGTAGAATGATATCTAGACTCAGGGGGATTCCTAAAACGTATGCCCTTCATAAGTCTGCAGACCATCGGGTGTTTACCAACAGGGATGGAGTTAACGGAGGTATGTTCCGATGATATGGCGGATCGGTAAAGGTTTATGGTTCTATAGGCTTTTCCTGATTCAAAAGGATGCGGATAAAACATTTAAGATGTGGGTAATAGATGCATGAACGGGATCCAAGTTCCGTTGAGAGCACCAATGAAGCCAAATTTTCCAGGCTGATCTATAAGCCTTTCTGGTACCTGGTGCCCATGCGTCAGAGAGGATGCCGAGAGTAGATTGTGAAAGGCAGTGATCGAATCTTGATTGCCCGAGATCAACCAGGCTACTAATGATAGGTGTCCCGACAAGATCAGAGGATGAGGATGTCCTGAAGGATCTTGGAGGAGATCCTGGGAAAGTGGGAGAATTCTTGGAATATATATGGCCAGGCTGAGTAGAGTGGGGAACCATGTTTGAGACGGCCACCAAGGAGTGATGATCACTAATCTGGATCTCTGGGATATCGTCTGAAGCAGAACTCTGGGGATTAAAGCGAAGGGGGGAAAAGCATAAAGGCGTCTCTGTGGCCAGATTTGGCGAAGGGCATCCATTGCCAGAGCATCCGGATCTGGGCGCCAGCTGAAAAAGATGGGTAGTTGGGTGTTTAGTCATGACGCAAATAGATCCATGTTGAGGGGACCCCATAAGTTGTTGATTTGTTGGAAAAGGAGAGTTGCCAGTCGCTGGAATCCGATAGGTATCGGAAGTTCCAATCAGCAACCGAATTGATCAAACCCGGAATGTATTCTGCTTTCAGGGTAATGTCCTTGTCCAAGCAGAAATGCCAAAAATCCTTGGCAATGTCGCTCAACATTTTGGAAGTGGTGCCCCCTAAACGATTTATTTACTGTACTTTGGCAATATTGTCCATACGCAGTAGGATACAGCAGTGTGACTTGTCTTTCTCAAAGCTCTTCAGAGCGAAAGAAGCTGCCAGGAGCTCCAAGCAGTTGATGTGTAGGTTCTGTTTCTGACCATTTCCCTCCTGTGGAATAAGGGCCGCAACGAGCGCCCCAGCCTGATTGACTTGCGTCTGATTCTAGTACCAGATCTGTTAAGGAATTGAATATAATTTTCCCATTCCAGATCTTGATGTGTTGGAGCCACCATAGAAGTTCGTCTTTGGCTTCTGGAGATAGGGAAATTTTGTTGGAATATTGTAGGCCTTCCCATAGATGTGCCTTGAGTCGTTGAAGGGCCCTGTAGTGTAAGGGGGCGGGAAAGATGGCTTGTATGGAGGCCGATAACAGTCCTACTATCCGTGCAATAGTGCGTAGGGATACCAAATGTTTGTTTAATACTGATTGGATTTCCTTCCGAATGAGGAAGAGTTTCCTGGTAGGGAGACTCAAGAGAGCGGAAACAGTATTTATATTAAAACCTAGAAATTCTATTTCCTTGGATGGGGAAAGAATGTATTTCTTGGAATTGCGGTGTTTTATTTGGTCCGGGCTGAAAAAGAGAATGCCCTGACTATCTAGCATTAGGGAGTCCGAGAGCTGGATAGTTGGGACTGACTCGTCAGGATTATCTGATGAGTCCTCTTCAGAATAAAAAGGCAATCTGTCTTCCAAGTCAGACTCACTGGAAGGGGATATGGAAGACATTTCTTTGTAAGAGATGTTCTTAGCCCTCTTTCTGGCTGTCATAGCCCGGCTATTAGTCTCCTCCCCGGCGAAGGGTCTTTTGTGGAATTTTCTGCCACCTTTATCATTACCGCTTAAAATATGTGGGTTTTCTTTGGGTATTTGACCCGTCCCCATGGTCTGGGTTTTAGAAATATTGGGAATATTAGGGTCGCTACAGAACCTCCTCTTTCTGGTAATCTTGCCTGATTCTTTAAATCCTTTAGCTAATTCCATGATGGAATCTTCTGCGGAAAGGAAGTTATCTGAAGGGGTAGAAGGGTAGACCTGAGGTGTTCTTTGGTCTATTACTAAAGAAAGAGATTTTGAAATGGAGTCATGGAGAGAAACCATGGCAGATTGTATGGCCACTGATACTGATCTAGAAACAGATTGGTCCACCATATATTGGATGGACTCCGTGGTTATTACTTCATAGTTAACCAGCATGGGTTGACTAGTCGGTTGTTCTTGTGAGGGATTCATGTTGGTAATGTGTGAGGAAAGATAAGGGAAAGAAAAACTGGAGAAAATAGGAGAGATATGTATATGACTATACATACATATATATATATATATATATATATATATATATATAAATGTATATATATATATATATATATATATATACACACACACACACAGTGCTGCCCATAATTATTCATACCCCTGGCAAATTTTTACTTTTATTCAGCTAGCAAGTAATTTTTTGAAGGGAAATTACATAGGTGTCTCCCAAAAGATAATAATACGATGTACAAGAAGCATTATTGTGGTAAAAAACATTTCTCAGCTTTTATTTACATTTGAACAAAAAATACAAGATGTTCTGCAGTGTGGAAAATCTCAGAGGACGTGGTCGGAAGCCAAAAGTGACACCTGTGCTGGCCAGGAGGATAGTTAAAGAGGTGGAAAAGAATCTAAGGATCACCACCAAGACCACCCTGGTGAATCTGGGCTTTGCTGGTGGCAATGTCTCAAGGCAGACAATCCAACGGACACTGCACACTGCTGGGTTCCACTTCTCCAGATAAGGCACACAAAAGCTTGCTTGGCCTTTGCAAAAGCTCATCTGGACAAAGAAGAAGAGTTCTGGTCTTCTGTGTTATGGTCAGATGAAACAAAAATTTAATTGTTTGGTCACAATGATGTTTACTTCATTTGGCATAAAAAAGGAGAAGCCTTCAACCCAAAGAACACCATCCCCACTGTCAAACATGGTGGTGGGAACCTAATGGCAGTCTGCAGAGAAACTTGGCCTTGGGCACCAGTGGACATTTCAGCATGAAAATGACACAAAACACACAGTAAAAGTGGTAAAGAAATAGTTAGCAAACAACATTAACGTTTTGGAGTGGCCCAGCCAGAGTCCAGACTTGAATCCAATTGAGAATCTGTGGAGGGAGCTAAAGCTCAGGGTGATGGCAAGAAGACCCTCCAACCTGAAAGATTTGGAGCTCATTGCTAAAGATGAATGGGCAAAAATACCTGTAGAGACATGCAAAAAGCTGGTCTGCAATTATGGGAAGAAATTGATTGCTGTAATAGCCAATAAAGGCCTTTCTATTGATTATTGAGAAGGGTATGAATAATTTTGGTCTGGACACTTTTTGCTCAAATGTAAATAAAAGCTGAGAAATGTTTTTTTTTTCCCCGCAATAATGCCTCTTGTACATCGTCTTATTATCCTTTGGGAGACACCTACCGTATTTTTCGCCCTATAAGACGCACCGGCCCATAAGACGCACCTAGGTTTTTGGGGAGGAAAATAAGAAAAAAATTATTTTTAACCAAAAGGTGTGCTTTTGGTGGGTTTGGAACTAATGGGGTCTGTGGGTGGCACTATTACTGGGGATCTGTGAAGGACACTGTTATGGGGGGGATCTGTGGATGACAGACACTGTTATGGGGGGGATCTGTGGATGACGGACACTGTTATGGGGGGGATCTGTGGATGACGGACACTGTTATGGGGGGGATCTGTGGATGACTGACACTGTTATGGGGGGAATCTGTGGATGACAGACACTGTTATGGGGGGATCTGTGGATAACGGACACTTATGGGGGGGATCTGTGGATAACGAACACTGTTATGGGGGGATCTGTGGATGACGGACACTGTTATGGGGGGGATCTGTGGATGACGGACACTGTTATGGGGGGGATCTGTGGATGACGGACACTGTTATGGGGGGGATCTGTGGATGACGGACACTGTTATGGGGGGGATCTGTGGATGACGGACACTGTTATGGGGGGGATCTGTGGATGACTGACACACTGTTACAGGGGGGGATCTGTGGATGGCACTGTTACAGGGGGGGGATCTGTGGATGGCACTGTTACGGGGGGGGGGATCTGTGGATGGCACTGTTACAGGGGGGATCTGTGGGTGGCACTGTTACAGGGGTGATCTGTGGATGGCACTGTTATATATGTGCCATCCACAGACCCCCCAGCCCATAACAGTGGCATCCACAGCCCCCCAGCCCATAACAGTGGCATCCACAGCCCCCCAGCCCATAACAGTGGCATCCACAGACCCCCCCCTTAACTGTGCCATCCACGGATCAGCTCGCCCACCCGCCCCCGCCTCTACCGCCCCCAGTATACTAATATTAAATGTCTTATTCAATTAAAATGTATTAGATATGCCCCCTCACTCCTAAATTGCTAATCGTACCTTACATCCTATTCCTAGGTTCTGCAATGCAGGCCGGGCGGCCGGCGCGTCACTCACTGACGTCACTTGCCTGCGCCGCCTGCTTCATTCATAAAGTAGGCGGCGCAGGCACGTGACATCAAGGAGTTACACTGCCGCCCGCCCGGCCTGCATTACAGAACCTAGGAATAGGATGTAAGGTACGATTAGCAATTTAGGAGTGAGGAGGCATATCTAATACATTTTAATTGAATAAGACATTTAATATTAGTATACCGGAGCGGCGGGGTGGGGCCATAGTACATTGATTGCACCGCCCCGCCGCTATTCCCGGCCCCCAGCTCCTCCTCCCAGTCCCTCCCCCGGCCCCCGCTCACTCTACATCGCATCCAGCGATGTTAAATTGTCAGCATTCGCCCCATAAAACGCAGGGGTTTTCCCCCTGATTTTTTGGGGGGGAAAAGTGCGTCTTATGGGGCGAAAAATACAGTATGTCATTTCCCGTCAAAAAAATTACTTGTTGGTTGAAAAAAAGTAACTTTAAGTCAAAATTTGCCATTTGGGGTATGAATAATTATGCGCAGCACTGTATATAAATGACTGTATTAGGTATACTTACAGAGGAAATGAGGTAAGTTATGTAATTAATTAATTAGTCGAGTGTATACAGTGAGAGGTGTGGAGTATGCTCTGTGAGGTGCAGAGACGCACTCTGGAGTGACAGAAAAGAGCAGAAGACTAGAATAGTGGTTAAAACAAAAACATTGTTATGTGCTAGTGGAATAAACGGCAATAGGGGATTCAGTAGGTAACATATAGAAGATTATAATAGTGGTTAAAACAAAAACATTGTTATGTGCTAGTTGCAGGGGTAGGCAACCTCCGGCTCCCAGCTGTTGTGAAACTATAACTCCCAGTATGCACACTTGCTCTGCTCTTCTAAGAACTCTCATAGAAATGAATGGAGCATGCTGGGAATTGTAGTTTTACAACAGCTGGGAGCCGGAGGTTGCCTACCTTTGTGCTAGTGGAATAAACGGCAATAGGGGATTCAGTAGGTAACATATAGAAAATACGAATATAATTTAAATGATTAAAGCAAATAATTCGCAATTTTTTACCTCAGAAATGAATTATAATAACAGAAGAAAAAATCTATACTTATCTCTTTTTATGGGAGCAGAAAGAAAGAGGAGGAGTCTATGCTCTCTTCACCTTATATAAACTGGGATGCTTATTGATTGGCTACTAGAGTTGAGCGGACACCTGGATGTTCGGGTTCGAGAAGTTCGGCCGAACCCGAACCCCATTGAAGTCAATGGGGACCCGAACTTTTCGGCACTAAAAAGGCTGTAAAACAGCCCAGGAAAGGGCTAGAGGGCTGCAAAAGGCAGCAACATGTAGGTAAATCCCCTGCAAACAAATGTGAATAGGGAATTTAATTAAAATAAAAATAAAATAAATAAAAATTAACCAATATCAATTGGAGAGAGGTCCCATAGCAGAGAATCAGGCTTCACGTCAGCCACCACTGCAACAGTCCATTGTCAGATATTTAGGCCCAGCACCCAGGCAGAGGAGAGAGGTCCCGTAACAGAGAATCTGGCTTCATGTCAGCAGAGAATCAGTCTGCATGTCATAGCAGAGAATCAGGCTTCACGTCAGCCACCAGTGCAACAGTCCATTGTCATATATTTAGGCCCAGCACCCAGGCAGAGGAGAGAGGTCCCGTAACAGAGAATCTGGCTTCATGTCAGCAGAGAATCAGTCTGCATGTCATAGCAGAGAATCAGGCTTCACGTCAGCCACCAGTGCAACAGTCCATTGGCATATATTTAGGCCCAGCACCCAGGCAGAGGAGAGAGGTCCCGTAACAGAGAATCTGTCTTCATGTCAGCAGAGAATTAGTCTGCATGTCATAGAAGAGAATCAGGCTTCACGTCAGCCACCACTGCAACAGTCCATTGTCAGATATTTAGGCCCAGCACCCAGGCAGAGGAGAGAGGTCTTGTAACAGAGGATCTGGCTTCATGTCAGCAGAGAATCAGTCTGCATGTCATAGCAGAGAATCAGGCTTCACGTCAGCCACCAGTGCAACAGTCCATTGTCCTATTTAGGCCCAGCACCCAGGCAGAGGAGAGAGGTCCCGTAACGGAGGATCTGGCTTCATGTCAGCAGAGAATCAGTCTGCATGTCATAGCAGAGAATCAGGCTTCACGTCAGCCACCACTGCAACAGTCCATTGGCATATATTTAGGCCCAGCACACAGGCAGAGGAGAGAGGTCCCGTAACAGAGAATCTGTCTTCATGTCAGCAGAGAATTAGTCTGCATGTCATAGCAGAGAATCAGGCTTCACGTCAGCCACCACTGCAACAGTCCATTGTCAGATATTTAGGCCCAGCACCCAGGCAGAGGATAGAGGTCCCATAACAGAGGATCTGGCTTCATGTCAGCAGAGAATCAGTCTGCATGTCATAGCAGAGAATCAGGCTTCACGTCAGCCACCAGTGCAACAGTCCATTGTCAGATATTTAGGCCCAGCACCCAGGCAGAGGAGAGAGGTCCCGTAACGGAGGATCTGGCTTCATGTCAGCAGAGAATCAGTCTGCATGTCATAGCAGAGAATCAGGCTTCACGTCCGCCACCACTGCAACAGTCTATTGGCATATATTTAGGCCCAGCACACAGGCAGAGGAGAGAGGTCCCGTAACAGAGAATCTGTCTTCATGTCAGCAGAGAATTAGTCTGCATGTCATAGCAGAGAATCAGGCTTCACGTCAGCCACCACTGCAACAGTCCATTGTCAGATATTTAGGCCCAGCACCCAGGCAGAGGATAGAGGTCCCATAACAGAGAATCTGGCTTCATGTCAGCAGAGAATTAGTCTGCATGTCATAGCAGAGAATCAGGCTTCACGTCAGCCACCACTGCAACAGTCCATTGGCATATATTTAGGCCCAGCACCCAGGCAGAGGAGAGAGGTCCCATAACAGAGGATCTGTCTTCATGTCAGCAGAGAATCAGTCTGCATGTCATAGCAGAGAATCAGGCTTCACGTCAGCCACCACTGCAACAGTCCATTGTCAGATATTTAGGCCCAGCACCCAGGCAGAGGAGAGAGGTCCCGTAACAGAGAATCTGGCTTCATGTCAGCAGAGAATCAGTCTGCATGTCATAGCAGAGAATCAGGCTTCACGTCAGCCACCAGTGCAACAGTCCATTGGCATATATTTAGGCCCAGCACCCAGACAGAGGAGAGAGGTCCCGTAACAGAGGATCTGGCTTCATGTCAGCAGAGAATCAGTCTGCATGTCATAGCAGAGAATCAGGCTTCACGTCAGCCACCACTGCAACAGTCCATTGGCATATATTTAGGCCCAGCACCCAGGCAGAGGAGAGAGGTCCCGTAACAGAGAATCTGTCTTCATGTCAGCAGAGAATTAGTCTGCATGTCATAGCAGAGAATCAGGCTTCACGTCAGCCACCACTGCAACAGTCCATTGTCAGATATTTAGGCCCAGCACCCAGGCAGAGGAGAGAGGTCTGCAGAGAATTAGTCTGCATGTCATAGCAGAGAATCAGGCTTCACGTCACCCAACATTGGAACAGTCCATTGGCATATATTTAGGCCCCGGCACCCAGACAGAGGAGAGGTTCATTCAACTTTGGGTAGCCTCGCGATATAATGGTAAAATGAAAATAAAAATAGGATTGACTGAGGAAGTGCCCTGGAGTACAATAATATATGGTTAAGGGGAGGTAGTTAATGTCTAATCTGGACAAGGGACGGACAGGTCCAGTGGGATCCATGCCTGGTTCATTTTTATGAACGTCAGCTTGTCCACATTGGCTGTAGACAGGCGGCTGCGTTTGTCTGTAATGACGCCCCCTGCCGTGCTGAATACACGTTCAGACAAAACGCAGGCCAGCACCTCCAAGGCATAAAAGGCTAGCTCTGGCCACGTGGACAATTTAGAGACCCAGAAGTTGAATGGGGCCGAACCATCAGTCAGTACGTGGAGGGGTGTGCACACGTACTGTTCCACCATGTTAGTGAAATGTTGCCTCCTGCTAACACATTGCATATCAGGTGGTGGTGCAGTTAGCTGTGGCGTGTTGACAAAACTTTTCCACATCTCTGCCATGCTAACCCTGCCCTCAGAGGAGCTGGCCGTGACACAGCTGCCTTGGCGACCTCTTTCTCCTCCTCTGCCTTGGCCCTGGGATTCCACTTGTTCCCCTGTGACATTTGGGAATGCTCTCAGTAGCACGTCTACCAACGTGCGCTTGTACTCGCGCATCTTCCTATCACGCTCCAGTGCAGGAAGTAAGGTGGGCACATTGTCTTTGTAGCGTGGATCCAGCAGGATGGCAACCCAGTAGTCCGCACACGTTAAAATGTGGGCAACTCTGCTGTCGTTGCGCAGGCACTGCAGCATGTAGTCGCTCATGTGTGCCAGGCTGCCCAGGGGTAAGGACAAGCTGTCCTCTGTGGGAGGCGTATCGTCATCGTCCTGCCTTTCCCCCCAGCCACGCACCAGTGATGGGCCCGAGCTGCGTTGGATGCCACCCCGCTGTGACCATGCTTCATCCTCATCCTCCTCCACCTCCTCCTCATCCTTGTCCTCCAGTAGTGGGCCCTGGCTGGCCACATTTGTACCTGGCCTCTGCTGTTGCAAAAAACCTCCCTCTGAGTCACTTCGAAGAGACTGGCCTGAAAGTGCTAAAAATGACCCCTCTTCCTCCTCCTCCTCCTCCTGGGCCACCTCCTCTTCCATCATCGCCCTAAGTGTTTTCTCAAGGAGACATAGAAGTGGTATTGTAACGCTGATAACGGCGTCATCGCCACTGGCCATGTTGGTGGAGTACTCGAAACAGCGCAACAGGGCACACAGGTCTCGCATGGAGGCCCAGTCATTGGTGGTGAAGTGGTGCTGTTCCGCAGTGCGACTGACCCGTGCGTGCTGCAGCTGAAACTCCACTATGGCCTGCTGCTGCTCGCACAGTCTGTCCAGCATGTGCAAGGTGGAGTTCCACCTGGTGGGCACGTCGCATATGAGGCGGTGAGCGGGAAGGCTGTAGCGCAGACAGGCGAGCAGCGGCAGGATGTGAACGCCGGAAGCTGCCCGCACTTTATGCAGCAGCTCTGAGATGTCGGGGTAGTTGTGAATGAACTTCTGCACCACCAAATTCAGCACATGTGCGTCAAACCGGCTAGTCCCAGAGCTGCAACGAGATTTCGCCCATTATCGCACACCACCAGGCCGGGCTTGAGGCTCACCGGCAGCAACCACTCGTCGGTCTGTTGTTCTATACCACGCCACAACTCCTGTGCGGTGTGGGGCCTGTCCCCCAAACATATGAGTTTCAGAATGGCCTGCTGACGTTTACCCCGGGCTGTGCTGAAGTTGGTGGTGAAGGTGTGTGGCTGACTGGATGAGCAGGTGGAAGAAGAGGAGGAGGAAGCCGAGAAGGAGGAGGTGGCAACAGGAGGCAAAGAATGTTGCCCTGCGATCCTTGGCGGCGGAAGGACGTGCGCCAAACAGCTCTCCGCCTGGGGCCCAGCTGCCACTACATTTACCCAGTGTGCAGTTAGGGAGATATAGCGTCCCTGGCCGTGCTTTCTGGTCCACGTATCTGTGGTTAGGTGGACCTTGCTACAGATGGCGTTGCGCAGTGCACACTTGATTTTATCGGATACTTGGTTGTGCAGGGAAGGCACGGCTCTCTTGGAGAAGTAGTGGCGGCAGGGAACAACATACTGTGGGACAGCAAGCGACATGAGCTGTTTGAAGCTGTCTGTGTCCACCAGCCTAAATGACAGCATTTCATAGGCCAGTAGTTTAGAAATGCTGGCATTCAGGGCCAGGGATTGAGGGTGGCTAGGTGGGAATTTACGCTTTCTCTCAAATGTTTGTGAGATGGAGAGCTGAACGCTGCCGTGTGACATGGTTGAGATGCTTGGTGACGGAGGTGGTGGTGGTGTTGGTGGTACATCCCCTGTTTGCTGGGCGGCAGGTGCCAACGTTCCTCCAGAGGCGGAGGAAGAGGCCGAGGCGGCAGCAGCAGAAGAGGCCGAGGCGGCAGCAGCAGAAGAGGTGGCAGGGGGAGCCTGAGTGACTTCCTTGTTTTTAAGGTGTTTACTCCACTGCAGTTCATGCTTTGCATGCAGGTGCCTGGTCATGCAGGTTGTGCTAAGGTTCAGAACGTTCACAGCGTGCAAACCACTCGGGTCTTGTCGTCAGCACATTGTTTGAAGAAATGCCATGCCAGGGAACTCCTTGAAGCTGCCTTTGGGGTGCTCGGTCCCAGATGGCGGCGGTCAGTAGCAGGCGGAGTCTCTTGGCGGCGGGTGTTCTGCTTTTGCCCACGACTCCCTCTTTTGCTACGCTGTTGGCTCGGTCTCACCACTGCCTCTTCCTCCGAACTGTGAAAGTCAGTGGCACAACCTTCATTCCATGTGGGGTCTAGGACCTCATCGTCCCCTGCATCATCTTCCACCCAGTCTTGATCCCTGACTTCCTGTTCAGTCTGCACACTGCAGAAAGACGCAGCAGTTGGCACCTGTGTTTCGTCATCATCAGAGACTTGCTGAGGTGGTATTCCCATGTCCTCATCATCAGGAAACATAAGTGGTTGTGCGTCAGTGCATTCTATGTCTTCCACCGCTGGGGAAGGGCTAGGTGGATGCCCTTGGGAAACCCTGCCAGCAGAGTCTTCAAACAGCATAAGAGACTGCTGCATAACTTGAGGCTCAGACAGTTTCCCTGATATGCATGGGGGTGATGTGACAGACTGATGGGGTTGGTTTTCAGGCGCCATCTGTGCGCTTTCTGCAGAAGACTGGGTGGGAGATAATGTGAACGTACTGGATCCACTGTCGGCCACCCAATTGACTAATGCCTGTACCTGCTCAGGCCTTACCATCCTTAGACCGGCATTGGGCCCCACCATATATCGCTGTAAATTCTTGCGGCTACTGGGACCTGAGGTAGTTGGTACACTAGGACGTGTGGATGTGGCAGAACGGCCACGTCCTCTCCCAGCACCAGAGGGTCCACTAACACCACCACGACCATGTCCACGTCCGCGTCCCTTAATAGATGTTTTCCTCATTGTTATCGTTCACCACAACAACACAAATATTATTTGGCCCAATGTATTGTATTCAAATTCAGCTGAATATAAATTTGAGGCCTAGTATTTAGGCGCTGGGTGACAGGTATAGGTTTACTGACAGAATTAGACTTGGAAATGCACAGTAGCGTGTGTGTGAAGTTATTCAGAATGACCCTATCAGCACCTTGATTCTGATATACCCTTTTAGGGATGTATTTAAAGTAGGCCTGATACAGCAGAAACCACTAAATTATGAAATTGCTAAATTGGGAATTGTATTTCAACCCAGAACAAAAACTGTGCTTTGACGGACACTAAATAACTTGCCCAGCCACAACAGTACAGCAGTAACGACAGATTTAGCAGGATATAAATTTGAGGCCTAGTATTTAGGCGCTGGGTGACCGGTATACGTTTACTGACAGAATTAGACTTGGAAATGCACTGTAGCGTGTGTGTGTGAAGTTATTCAGAATGACCCTATGTGCACCTTGAATCTGATATACCCTTTTAGGGATAGATTTCAAATAGCTCTGATACAGCAGAAACCACTAAATTAGGAAATTGCTAAATTGGGAATTTTATTTCAACCCAGAACAAAAAATGTGCTTTGACGGACACTAAATAACTTGCCCAGCCACACCAGTAACAACAGATTTAGCTGGATATAAACTTGAGGCCTAGTATTTAGGCGCTGGGTGACAGGTATACGTTTACTGACAGAATTAGACTGGGATATGGCCAAAAAATAACCACACTATTGCTGGTTAAATGCACTTGGTGTGACAGCTTGACCAACCACACTACTGAGGGTTAAATGCACTTGGTGACAGGCGCAGGTTGCCCCTGATGTAGTATATGGCCAAAAAATAAACAGACTATTGCTGGTTAAATGCACTTGGTGTGACAGCTTGACCAACCACACTACTGAGGGTTAAATGCACTTGGTGACAGGCGCAGCTTGACCCTGATGTAGTATATGGCCAAAAAATAAACAGACTATTGCTGGTTAAATGCACTTGGTGTGACAGCTTGACCAACCACACTACTGAGGGTTAAATGCACTTGGTGACAGGCGCAGCTTGCCCCTGATGTAGTATATGGCCAAAAAATAAACAGACTATTGCTGGTTAAATGCACTTGGTGTGACAGCTTGACCAACCACACTACTGAGGGTTAAATGCACTTGGTGACAGGCGCAGCTTGCCCCTGATGTAGTATATGGCCAAAAAATAAACAGACTATTGCTGGTTAAATGCACTTGGTGACAGGCTCAGCTTGCCCCTAATGTAGTATATGGCCAAAAAATAAACAGACTATTGCTGGTTAAATGCACTTGGTGTGACAGCTTCACTCTGATATTAGGATTTAGCCCAAAAACAATCACACCATTGAGGGTTAAATGCACTTGGTGACAGGCGCAGCTTGCCCCTGATGTAGTATATGGCCAAAAAATAAACAGACTATTGTTGGTTAAATGCACTTGGTGTGACAGCTTCACACTGATGTAGGAATTAGCCAAAAAACAACCACACCATTAAGGGTTAAATGCACTTGGTCGCAGCTTGTGCTGGCGCACCACAAGACACAAAATGGCCGCCGATCACCCCAGAAAAAAGTGACTGACAAACGGTCTGGGCAGCCTAAAAACAGTGAGCAATTGAGTATCAGCAGCTCAATGACCCACAGCTGCAGATCGATCAATTAATCAAGTCCTTTGGAGGAGTTAATCTGCCTAATCTCGCCCTACGGTCGCAGCCGCAACCTCTCCCTATGCTGATCAGAGCAGAGTGACGGGTGGCGCTATGTGACTCCAGCTTAAATAGAGGCTGGGTCACATGGTGCTCTGGCCAATCACAGCCATGCCAATAGTAGGCATGGCTGTGATGGCCTCTTGGGGCAAGTAGTATGACGCTTGTTGATTGGCTGCTTTGCAGCCTTTCAAAAAGCGCCAAGAAAGCGACGAACACCGAACCCGAACCCGGACTTTTACGAAAATGTCCGGGTTCGGGTCCGTGTCACGGACACCCCAAAATTCGGTACGAACCCGAACTATACAGTTCGGGTTCGCTCATCCCTATTGGCTACCTGTGATTCCTCATTTACATACTGATTACCTGTTTTGAAAAAACTTTTCATTCACCTGTAGTAAAAGTAGTAAAAAAGAAAGTTAAGCACAATGAGAGCCTCAAAATCCAAGAACACCGATGTTCTATTACCTCCCTAAGATCCACAAATGTCCCATTAACCCCCCGGGGAGACCAATAGTCTCAGGAATAGAAGATCTAACTGCAAATCTCTCCAAATACGTGGACGTCCTCCTTCAGAAATGTGTATTGAAACTAATAGCGTATATAAAAGACACCAAACACATTCTCCAATTATTAGAGAAAGTTAAGTGGCAGGAGGGATATATAATAGGAACTATGGCTGTAACATCATTATATCATTATATATGGATGTAACATCATTATATACACATTATATACAATTATAGAAAATACCAAAGGACGGGAGGCGGCCGAGTACTTCCTTAGAAAATAGGGAAACCTCCCTTAGACACAAATCAATTTTATAGGACAGTGTATAACTTATTTTAACACATAATTATTTCAAATATGAAAATGACTATTACCTCCAGACGTGGGGGACCACCATGGGGACCCGATTCGCACCGAGTTTCGCTAATCTCTATGTTGGGAAATGGGAGGAGCCTACAATCTTTCCATCTGTCGAGCTCGGTGCGGATCTGGTCCTCTGGCGTAGATTTATAGATGATATCGTTTTTATCTGCAAGGGTGGGGAGACTACGTTGATACAGTTTTTAAATCATTTAAATAAAAAACATTTTTAGCTACATTTTACTTACAATTGGAGTTATAAAGAGATCAACTTTTTAGATTTGACCATATTTATGAAGAACAGGAAAATTCAAACTAAGACGTTCCACAAACCTATGGACAGCAGCAGCTGTATACTGTTAGATAGCTGTCATTTATCTACTTGGTTATATCCACTTGGTTAACTAATATACCCCATAGCCAGTATATAAGGATTCAGAGAAATTGTAGCAACATAACACGATTTGAGAAAGAAACTGTAGAATTGAATAAGAAATATACGGAAAAAGGATACAAATTAAAGGACCTAACACCAATCGTAAAAAAAAGTAAAAGGGATAGACCGTAATGAACTGTTGAAGGACAAGAGAGAGGGGAATGGTACGAATCAGCTATATGTACAAGATACAAAGGATAAACTAAAAAATCCCAATAATAACCAATTACAGTGAAGGGACAGGCCACTTTAAAAGAATTGTGAAAAACCATTGGGACATACTTGGACAGGACAAACTAATTGGAGACAAAATTCCCACACACCCAACTTTCACATTTAGAAAGGCACGAAATCTGGGCAACTTAATAGCACCCTCTATAAAATTGAAAAAACATCAAAATAATATGGATATGAATAGGAAAAAAGTTTTTTTTCCCCATGTAAAATATGTAAAAACTGTAAAGGTACAGAAAATCTAAAACTAAATCAGATATTGGAGATAAATGAGTGCACGGATAGATATATAATAGAGGATTATATCACGTGCAACACTAAGGGGTAATCAATTTTATCATGTGTCCATGCAAAAAAAAACTATGTAGGGAGGACTAAACATTTATAAAAAATCTGCACTAATGAACACATTAACAATATCCGTAACAAATTTAAGGACCATCCGTTATCACGACATTATGCGGAATTTCATGATCGAAGATTTGCTGGCTCAGTGTTTGGGGGAATAGAAAAGGTAAAAAATGACATGAGGGGTGGTGAATGTCAAGGAGTGAAAGCAAGTGGACTTTTACATTAGATAGTCTGGCCCCAAAGGGGTTAAATCAGGAAATGGAACTGTTTGCTTTCCAATAAATGAGAAAAGTGAAAGAAAGAGTTAAACAAGAATGGACACTGAATAATAATAATAATAAAAAAAATAAAAAAGGAATGGATACAGAATGAACGAAGACTGGTTGTAATCAAATGATTGAATGCAAAGGGAGCACCAGTAAATCATGCGGTTACTATGGGAATGGAATGCCTATATACTCCGCAGGACAAGAGAGCTGAACATCCCTGACGAAGGAGCCTGCAGGCCTCCAAACGCATTGGTTGAGAATTGTCCCACAGAGGCATCAGTAGGAGTAAGTGTGACGTCATACGCTTCCCAAGTACACAGCGGCTCCTGCGCGCTTGTCTGCCACCGGCAGGGGCAGCACGTGAAGTAGCAGTTGAGCTGAAGATAGAAAGACTCCGCAACAAGCTCCCGGCGCATATTCGCAAGAAGGAATCAGAGAGAGCAACAGTGTAAGGTAGGAAACTACGGGATAAGGTGGTTGTTGTTTTGGGACTATTTTAGGGTAAATATGATTTTTGGTTGCTCTATATTACACTTTTTTGAGGCAAGGTAACAAAAAATTTAAATTTTAAAATGGTTTCTACATTTGGTATTTAGTTTTGTCGAACACCTAAAGGGTTAACAAAGTTTGTAAAGTAACTTTTGAATACCTTGAGGGGTGTAGCTTCTTAGATGGGGTCACTTTTTTGGAGTTTCTAGTCTATTCTACATCGGGGGGGGGGGGCTTCTAATGGGACATGGTGAAAATAAACCAGTCCATCAAAATCTGCCGTCCAGAAACCATATGGCGTTCCCTTCGTTCTATGCCCTGCCGTGTGGCTATATAGCCATTTACGACCACATATGGGGTGTTTCTGCAAACGACAGAATCAGGGCAATAAATATTCAGTTTTGTTTGGCAGTTAACCCTTGCTTTATTACCGGAAAAAAAGGATTCAAATGGAAATTTTGCCCAAAAAATGGTGTTTTGGCACAGTTTTTATTTTATATTTTTAACGCTGTTCATCCGAGGGGTGTGGTCAAATGTTATTTTTATAGGGCAGATTCTTACGGACGCGGCGATACCTAATATGTCAACTTTTTTAAATTTATTTAGATTTTACACTATATTATCATCAGGAACCCCAAAAAATTATTTTAGTATCTCCATAGCCTGGGGGCTACAGTTTTTTTTTTTTTTTTGGGCGACTATCTAATGTAGGGGCTCATTTTTTACGGGATGAGATGGCGGTTTTATTGGCACTAATTGGGGGTGCATATGACATTTGATCGCTCGCTATTACACTTTTTGTGATGTTAGGTGACAAAAAATTGCTTTTTTTACACGTTTTATTTTTGTTTTAACGCTGTTCATCTGGGGGGGGGGTAGGGGGTGTTTATATAGAAGATTTTTACGGACGCGGCGATGCCCAATATGTATGGCTCTCAGACTTTGGAGACACTAAGCAGGCATCCTCAAACTGCAGCCCTCCACCATGCCCTGCTGATGGCTGTAGGTTGTCTGGGCATTCTGGGAGTTATAGTTTTAAAACATCTGGAGGGCCGCAGTTTGAGGATGCCTGCACTAAAACTAATATTTTTTGGGGAAAAAATGGTTCCGTGTCTCCAAAGTCTCAAAGCTAGAAAATAATAAATTTAGATAGTTTTTTTTCCCTAACTTTTCCTTTTTATCCCTGCCTAACGATGCCTCTCCCTCACTGACCCTAACCTACCTGGAGGGTGATGGGTGCCAATAGGGGGGGATCAAAAAAGCCTGGTGCAGAACGGTGCTGCAGGGTGCAGGTGCTGAACAGGAAGAGGAGGGGAGATAGGAGCGCTGGAAGTTTGAATCTCGCGCCTCTCTCCCTGCACCAATCAGCACCATGGACAGCGGCATTCAGCACCACGGCCAGCACAGGCTCTCCCAAATGTTCGTACTGTGATTGGTGGTATGTAATCACACCACCGATCACAGTCTTTTCCCGGTTCATCAGAGACCCAAATAGACAGGAAACGCAGCAAACCGCAGGTCTCAATTGACTTGCGGTTTTCTGTGATCGCTGATACGGGGGGGTCACATATGACACCCCCGGCGTTGCAACAGGATGCATCCTGTTTTGATTAACCCCCGCTGCGCCGCAATCGCATTTTAAACGTCATGGATCCTTAAGGATTCAGGAAACATGCCGTACCGGTACGTCATGCGTCCCTAAGGGGTTAAAGGGAACCTGTCATCTGGATTTTGGGTATAGAGCTGAGGACATGGGTTGCTAGATGGCCGCTAGCACATCCGCAATATCCATAGCTCTGTGTGCTTTTATCGTGTAAAAAAATGATTTTATAGATATGTAAATTGACCTTAGATAAGTCCTGTCTCTTCCATGCTTGAGAGATGAATCCAGTGTTCTGACTCTGTAACCAGCCATGCCCACTGCGAAGGATCCCAACACCGCCCCACATCCTGCTAATGTCCTCCTTGCTGCCCGATGTCACAAAGCTAGAGCGCTGTAATCTCGCAATGCTCGAGAGCAGTTTGTTCCCTGAGGTTGATGCCAGCACAGGGAAGGAACACTATGCCGACACTGCGCATGCGCTAGCTCGCGCATCACTAGATTACGGCGCTCTATCTTTGTGATGTCGGGGAGGAAGGAGGAGATTCACAGGATGTGGGACGGTGCTGGGCTCCTTCACAGTGGACGTGGCTTGGCTCCTTGGGCTTACTTGCCTAATTTACATATCTATAAAATCGTTGGTTTTTTTACACAATTAAAGCACAGAGAGCTATGGGGACTGGATATTGCGGAAGTGCTAGTGGCCATCTAGCAGCTCATGTCCTCAGTTCTATACCCAAAATCCAGATGACAAGTTCCTTTAACCTCTTCAGGACACCTGACGTACTGGTACGTCATGTTGTCCTGGTACTTAAGGACACATGACGTACCGGTACGTCATGTATGGTTCCGATCACTGCCGCCCGGCGGGCGGTGATCGGAACCCGGTGCCTGCTCAAATCATTGAGCAGTGACCTAGGCTAAATGCGCCGGGGGGTCCTGTGACCCCCCCCCCATGTCAGCGATCGCAGAAAACCGCAGGTCAATTCAGACCTGCGGTTTTCTGCGTTTCCAGGTTATTCGGGTCTCAGAAGACCCGATAACCCAGAACAGGATGGTGATGGTGGTGTGATTTTACCCCACCAATCGTGATCCTGAGAGGTGATGGTGACATCACCTCTCAGGATCACCTCTGATTGGTTGGCGGGCGGGTGGGCAGCAGATTCAAATGTTGCCAGCACTCCTCTCCTCCTCCTTTTGTGTCCCGGAGCCAGGGGAGAGAGGAGCGCTGCCTGCACGTCGTGGATTTGTGCCAGCATCACCCCATCTGTGCCCCAGCACCCCCCATCTGAACAGCAGGTCTGTATAAGATACGGCCGGTCATCGATCACTTTGGGGCCAAATTCATGGAGGCCTATGTACCTGGAAGGGAGGTCGTGGTTGATGAGTCTCTCATTGCGTTCAAGGGGAGACTCATTTTCCACCAGTATGTTCCCTCCAAGCGGGCGAGGTATGGCGTGAAGCTATACAAACTTTGTGAGAGTACCTCAGAGTACACTTACAAGTTTCGTGTCTACGAGGGGCGAGATTCCGGTATTAAACCCCCAGAATGTCCCCCCACTCTGGGTGTTAACGGGAAACTTGTGTGGGACCTTATGCACCCACTGTTAGATAAGGGTTACCACCTTTACGTGGATAGCTTTTATACTAGGATCCCCTTGTTCCAGTTCCTTGCCGCCAGATCCACGTCCGCCTGTGGGACTGTGCGGAAAAATTATGCGGCCTCCCTGCCCTCCCCCTCCAGGTACCTATCCCCAGGGGTGAGACCCGTGCCCTTACCACTGGAAACCTGTTGCTGGTCAGGTATAAGGACAAGAGGGATGTCCTTGTACTGTCCACAATTCATGGTAACGGCATCACCCCTGTCCCTGTGCGAGGTACCGCGGCAACGGTCCTCAAGCCCGATTGTATTGTTGACTACAATCGGTATATGGGAAGAGTTGATCTCTCTGATCAAGTCCTCAAGCCATATAATGCCATGCGCAAAACCCGGGCATGGTACAAAAAAGTTGCGGTCTACTTGGTGCAGGTTGCCATGTACAACTCTTTTGTGCTGTCCCGGAGTGCTGGCAACACAGGGACATTCCTTCAGTTCTATGAGGCAGTCCTCAAGGCCCTGATCTTTTTGGACCGGGAAAAAGCAGGCCGGAGTACCTGGGGAACTGTAGGTCACCCGGATCGTCCCTGGCCAACACTTTCCAGGTGTGGTCCCCCATACTGGAAAGAAGGGACGAACCCCAAAAAAGTGCAGAGTGTGTCACAGAAGGGGGATACGGAAGGACACCACTACTCAATGTGACACGTGCCCCGATCATCCGGGCCTTTGCATTATTGGATGCTTCAGGGAGTAACACACTTCCATGGATGGAGTACTACATTTAGATCCCAATTTAGCACTGACATCGGATAAAAAAAACTGGTTCTTAGACATGAGACCCATAAAAATTGTAAAAACTTAAATAATTTATTAAAAGTATACAAATTAGGTATCTCAGCATCGGTAAGAATCTCCTCTATAAAAATACCCCATGACCCAACCCCCAAGATTAACACTGGCAAAAAAAAACGGTGCAAATTATTTATTTTTTGTCACCTTACATAACAAAAAGTTTAATAGCAAGCGATCAAAAAGTCATATAGCCCCCAAAATAGTGCCAATAAAACTGTCCTCTCATCCCGCAAAAAATGAGCCCCCACATAAGATAATCAGCTAGAGAAAAAAAGATTCTTAGACTTTAGAGATACAAAAAAAAATCAAAAAGGATAATATAGTCTAAAACCTAAATAATTGTAAAAAAAGTAGACTTGTTAGGTATTGCCGCGTCCGTAAGAATCTCCTCTATAAAAATACCCCATGAGATAACCCCCCAGATTAACACGGTAAAAAAAAAAAAACGGTGCCAAAACCGCTATTTTTGGCACTTTTCCATTTCAATAAGTTTTTTCCGGTAACAAAGCAAGGGTTAACAACCAAACAAAAGTTAACATTTATTACCCTGATACTGCAGTTTACAGAATCGCCACATTTGTGGACGTAAACTGCTGTATCAGTAAAAGGGAGGCCGCAAAAGGAAAGGACCGACATGGTTTCTGGAAGGTCGATTTTGATGGCCTTTTTTATTGACACCATGTCCCTTTTGAAGCCCCCCTAATGTACTCCTAGAGTAAAAACTCACTAAAAGTGACCCCATCTAAGAAACTACACCCCTCAAGGGATTCAAAACTGATTTTACAAACTTTATTAACCCTTTAGGTGTTCCTCAACAGTTAATGGCAAATGGAGATGAAATGTCAGAATTTAAATTTTTGTAAACCTTGCCTCACAAAAATGTAATATAGAGCAACCAAAAATCATATGTACCCTAAAATTAGTCCCAAAAAAAAAGCCACCTTATCCCGTAGTTTCCAAAATGGTGTCACTTTTAGGGAGTTTCTACTCCAGGAGTGCATCAGGGGGCTTGAAACAGGACACGGTGTAAATAAACCGGTCCATAAAAATCAGCCCTCCAAAAACCACACGGCGCTCCGTTCCCTCTACGCCCCGCCTTGTGGCCGTACAGTCGTGTACGACCACATATGGGGTGTTTCTGTAAACGGCAGAGTCAGGGCAATAAAGATACAGTCTTGTTTGGCTTTTAACCCTTGCTTTGTTAGTGGAAAAAATGGGTTATAATTGAAAATTTGGCAAACAAATGAAATTCTCAAATTTCATCCCCATTTTCCAATAACTCTTGTGCAACACCTAAAGGGTTAACGAAGTTTGTAAAATCAGTTTAGAATACCTTGAGGGGTGTAGTTTCTAGAATGGGGTCATTTTTGGGTGGTTTCTATTATGTAAGCCTCACAAAGTGACTTCAGACCTGTACTGGTACCTAAAAATTGGGTTTTTGAAAATTTCGGAAAAAATTCAAGATTTGCTTCTAAACTTCTAAGGACTCTTTCACACCTGCGTTCTTGTCTTCCGGCATAGAGTTCCGTCGTCGGGGCTCTACGCCGGAAGAATCCTGATCAGTTTTATCCTAATGCATTCTGAATGGAGTGAAATCCGTTCAGGATGCATCAGGATGTCTTCAGTTCCGGAACGGAAAGTTTTTTGGCCGGAGAAAATACCGCAGCATGCTGCGCTTTTTGCTCCGGCCAAAAATCCTGAAGACTTGCCGCAAGGCCGGATCCGGAATTAATGCCCATTGAAAGGCATTCATCCGGATCCGGCCTTAAGCTAAACGTCGTTTCGGCGCATTGCCGGATCCGATGTTTAGCTTTTTCTCAATGGTTACCATGGCTGCCGGGACGCTAAAGTCCTGGCAGCCATGGTAAAGTGTAGCGGGGAGCGGGGGAGCAGCATACTTACCGTCCGTGCGGCTCCCGGGGTGCTCCAGAGTGACGTCAGGGCGCCCCACGCGCATGGATGACGTGATCGCATGGCACGTCATCCATGCGCATGGGGCGCTCTGATGTCATTCTGGAGCGCCCCGGGAGCCGCGGACTGTAAGTATACTGCTCCCCCGCTCCTACTATGGCAACCAGGACTTTAATAGCGTCCTGGCTGTCATAGTAACACTGAAAGCATTTTGAAGACGGATCCGTCTTCAAATGCTTTCAGTACACTTGCGTTTTTCCGGATCCGGCGTGTAATTCCGGCAAGTGGAGTACACGCCGGATCCGGACAACGCAAGTGTGAAAGAGGCCTTAGCCTTGTAACATTCCCAAAATGATCCAAACATGAAGTAGACATATGGGGAATGTAAAGTCATTACCATTTTTGGGGGTATTACTATGTATTACAGAAGTAGAGAAACTGAAATGTAAAAATTTGCAAATTTTTCTAAATTTTTGATAAATTTTGTATTTTTTTATGCCATAAAAAAATTTACATTTTTGACCCAATTTTACCAGTGTCATGAAGTACAATATGTGACGAAAAAACAGTCTCAGAACGGCCTGGGTAAGTAAGAGCGTTTTGAAGTTATCACCACTTAAAGTGACACTGGTCAGATTTGCAAACAATGTCCTGGTCCTTAAGGTGAAATAAGGTTATTTCCCTAAGGGGTTAAGTTAAAATCTGCAACAACAAAAAAACTGCAGGTGCAAAAAAATCACCAGTAAAATCTTAAAGTGTACAAATAAGCCACTGAATGCCTGTGTGGAGCCACCCAGCTGTGAAGGTAAGTTCCCTGTGTTTTGGGTCCAGGTAAGGTGGGACTATGTCCCAGCCCAGGTTTAACGCTTCCGCCGCCGGTGACCTTTCGTCAGCCAGTCACAGTGCACACACTTCACATTGTTGCAGTTGAGCAGTGACTCCCCCGCCACCTCCAGTCACAGTGAGACTCGCACCATGCATCACGGCACCGCCCCCCGGCCTCCTATTGGTCAGTATAATGCCAGTCTTCGCCGGTTCCTGGGGCGGGGCTGAGAGTTGAACGCTCTGAGGTAACCCCGATCACACCACTCTTGTGCAGAGCCTGGCAGGCGGAGGGGCGGGCTCGGCAGTGAGTGGAGGCCGGCCTAGGGGCATAAACCTGGGCTCCGACGCTGCTGTTCGCATCCTTCCTTAGTTCATTCATTGGTCGCCGTGTTGCTGCAGGAGACGTATGAGTGACTCCAGGTGAGTGTGTGGTAAATGGCTGCTGCGCCGGGAAGGGGAGGGAAGTAGAGGCCATGAATGAATGGACCGGGAGATGCTGCATGCGCTTTGTTGACAGGTACCAGCGTCTTTATGGTGTGGGCCCTATACATCATGTACCCATGGATGTGCGCATGGCGACGGCCTTCTACAGCAGCACTCACACGTCAAGTGCTGGGTGACTCCCATGGACACAAACCACCTCGGACTTCCTGCGGGTTTCCTCATTCCTCCTGCATTTTGGGCAATTTTTTGTTGTTTTTATGCTGTGTGTGAGCCTAGTGTACGGAGTATGGCTGCTTGTGGGCATATTTCACGTGTCTGTAAGTGCTATATGCCTCAGTGCACACGAAGCACTTCGGGTGTGTTCACACCTTGGTTTTTGTTTGCACTTACCTGTGCAGGTAAAGAGAAATTCCACAAAAAAACGAAAATGCATGTGACGTAGGCGTGTAGTCTTGGTCCGCATTCAATTCCCATTTTTATTTTAGCAGATTGGATGTGGACCCATTTACCGTATTTCAATAATGCCACACATTTCTGTATTTCCTTTCATCAGCCCTGCAAAAAATAAAATGTTTCCATTTTGCAGACAAGAATAAACATTTTTGACATAGTGCCTGCAGAAGGTAACGTTTGGGTCGCACATGTCCGGTATCTGTGTTTTTGTGGGGTTGCATTTTGCAGACTGCAAAAATGAATACCCTAGTGTGGAGGAGGCCTTATAGTTTATATTCTCTGTGGCAGACAAAATTCATGTGTGTAGGGAGCTTTAGGGCCCTTCACGTGGCCATTTTTGCCATTAAAATTGGACTCCATGCCAATATAACAGCAGCCACGTGGTGTCCACTAAACTAAGGACATGTCCCTTATTGGTGTGGTGTCCGGATAGAAGCCGCGATGGGTGTACTTTTGTGGTATAGTTCCATTCAGTGGAACTAAACTGAGAGCATTAAAAGTGAAAAGTCAGAGCAGAAACTGCGGCTGATTTTGCAGAAGCGTAATCTGCCGTGTGGCAATAGTTAAGTTCACACTAGCGTTAAGAAATCTGGCAGCCTGTTCCCGTAGGAGGTTTCTGGCTGTCCGTCAGACAAAAACTGCTGCATGTGGTGGTATTTCTTAATGTGAAAGCCCGCATTTATGCTCAAAACTGTCTGGCTCACCGTCGGATCCCATTATAGTCAATGGGAATCCAACCGTGTCCGGCAGTGCTGGATGTGGTGAACTCTGGCAGGCTATTCTATGCCTGGACAGCCTGCCGGATTTCATAACGCTACTGTGAATGTATCCTGCCTTATAGGCGTCCTGGGAAAAAAAGCTGAGCTCTGTCCCCGGCCATCTCCGGGACTCCTATAGAGATGACTGGAACAGCAGTTGGCATGCCAGACCTACGCTCTGTTCATTTTGGGGCTCTCCAAGGGTTTTCTTGTGGATAGGGGATTTTTAAAGGTAATCTGTCACCATTTTTATTTACCTACTGCCCCCTATTCCCTTGGTGTCTGCACTGAAATACACAGTCCAGACTGGTGTGCCAACATAAGGCTACTTTCACACTAGCGTTTCACGGATCCGCTTGAACGGCATTTCAAACGGATCCGTCAATAAACTGACTAAACGGAGCCAAACGGAAGCAATTCAGACGGATCCGTTTGTACGGATCCGTCTGTATTACGGATCCGTTTGTCACGTTGGTTTCCGTTTTGTCATCCGTTTAGCGGATCCGTTTTGAAAGGAAAAGCATCTCTAGGTTCCATCTTCATGTATTGAGATCTATAGGGTTGTAATGCTCCTATATTTCTCCATGGCTATCTTGTTGAAGTTCCAAAGCTGGTCCGACTTTGATAATGGACCACACCTTTCGGACTCTTGTACACGACTACATGCACTTATAAAGATGTATAGTGTTCGTTAGAGGGCCATATGTCCCTGATCGTCATTGATTGTGCGTACAGGAGTACAGAGCATCATGATGCTGACCATGTTGTGCCGCAAACTGGGCTATTGTCCTGCACTCATATGATCTATTAGTGCAAGACTATATCCCCGCGGGCAGCTCAACTTGCACAGGATGATTGTATACTATGATGCTGTGTACTGTCGTGTGCACGATCAATGCCACTATGGGACATATGGCCCGCTCACGGACCATATGTCTCTTGTGGCATACAGTCGTGTGCAAGAGGCCTTAAAGGGGTTTTCTCATCTCATACAATGGGGGCATACCACTTTAACCTCCTCAGGACCGCCGTACGCAGGATTGCGTCCTGCCGGCGGTCCTGCTCTTCTGGGTGGACGCATATACGCGTCCTCCCGCGAGAGCCGAGATTTCCTGTGAACGCGCGCGCACAGGCGCGCGCGCTCACAGGCACGGAAGGTAAGCGAGTGGATCTCCAGCCTGCCAGCGGCGATCGCTCGCTGGCAGGCTGGAGATCCGAATTTTTTAACCCCTAACAGGTATATTAGACGCTGTTTTCATAACAGCGTCTAATATACCTCCTACCTGGTCCTCTGGTGGTCCCTTTTGTTAGGATCGACCACCAGAGGACTCAGGTAGGTCAGTACAGTCCCACCAAACACTACACTACACCCCCCCCGTCACTTATTAACCCCTTATAAACCCCTGATCACCCCATATAAACTCCCTGATCACCCCCCTGTCATTGATCACCGCCCTGTCATTGATCACCCCCCTGTCAGGCTCCGTTCAGACGTCCGCATGATTTTTACGGATCCGATCCATGGATCCGTAAAAATCATGCGGACGTCTGAATGGAGCCTTACAGGGGGGTGATCAATGACAGGCGGGTGATCACCCATATACACTCCCTGATCACCCCCTGTCATTGATCACCCCCCTGTCAGGCTCCATTCAGACGTCCGCATGATTTTTACGGATCCGATCCATGTATCCATGGATCCGTAAAAATCATGCGGACGTCTGAATGGAGCCTTACAGGGGGGTGATCAATGACAGGCGGGTGATCACCCATATACACTCCCTGATCACCCCCCTGTCATTGATCACCCCCCTGTCATTGATCACCCCCCTGTCAGGCTCCATTCAGACGTCCGCATGATTTTTACGGATCTGATCCATGGATCCGTAAAAATCATGTGGACGTCTGAATGGAGCCTTACAGGGGGGGTGATCAGTGACAGGGGGGTGATCACCCTGATCACCCCCTGTCATTGATAACCCCCCTGTAAGGCTCCATTCAGACGTCCGCATGCGTTTTGTGGATCCGATCCATGGATCCGTAAAAAATCATGCGGATGTCTGAATGGAGCCTTACAGGGGGGGTGATCAGTGACAGGGGGGTGATCACCCTGATTACCCTGATCACCCCCTGTCATTGATAACCCCCCTGTAAGGCTCCATTCAGACGTCCGCATGCGTTCTGTGGATCCGATCCATGTATCCATGGATCCGTAAAAAATCATGCGGATGTCTGAATGGAGCCTTAATGGGGGGGGGGATCAGTGACAGGGGGGTGATCACCCTGATTACCCTGATCACCCCCTGTCATTGATAACCCCCCTGTAAGGCTCCATTCAGACGTCCGCATGCGTTCTGTGGATCCGATCCATGGATCCGTAAAAAATCATGCGGATGTCTGAATGGAGCCTTACAGGGGGGGTGATCAGTGACAGGGGGGTGATCACCCTGATTACCCTGATCACCCCCTGTCATTGATCACCCCCCTGTAAGGCTCCATTCAGACGTCCGCATGCGTTCTGTGGATCCGATCCATGGATCCGTAAAAAATCATGCGGATGTCTGAATGGAGCCTTACAGGGGGGGTGATCAGTGACAGGGGGGTGATCAGGGAGTCTATATGGGTGATCACCCCCCTGTCATTGATCACCCCCCTGTCATTGATCACCCCCCTGTCATTGATCACTCCCCCCTGGTAAGGCTCCATTCAGCCATTTTTTTGGCACAAGTTAGCGGACATTTTTTGTTTGTTTTTGTTTTTTCTTACAAAGTCTCCTATTCCACTAACTTGTGTCAAAAAATAAAATCTCACATGGACGCACCATACCCCTCACGGAATCCAAATGCGTAAACATTTTTAGACATTTATATTCCAGACTTCTTCTCACGCTTTAGGGCCCCTAAAAAGCCAGGGCAGTATAAATACCCCACATGTGACCCCATTTCGGAAAGAAGACACCCCAAGGTATTCCGTGAGGGGCATATTGAGTCCATGAAAGATTGAAATTTTTGTCCTAAGTTAGCGGAAAGTGAGACTTTGTGAGAAAAAAAACAAAAAAAAATCAATATCCGCTAACTTATGCAAAAAAAAAAAAAAATTCTAGGAACTCGCCATGCCCCTCATTGAATACCTTGGGGTGTCTTCTTTCCAAAGTGGGGTCACATGTGGGGTATTTATACTGCCCTGGCTTTTTAGGGGCCCGAAAGCGTGAGAAGAAGTCTGGGATCCAAATGTCTAAAAATGCCCTCCTAAAAGGAATTTGGGCCCCTTTGCGCATCTAGGCTGCAAAAAAGTGTCACACATGTGGTATCGCCGTACTCAGGAGAAGTTGGGGAATGTGTTTTGAGGTGTCATTTTACATATACCCATGCTGCGTGAGATAAATATCTTGGTCAAATGCCAACTTTGTATAAAAAAATGGGAAAAGTTGTCTTTTGCCAAGATATTTCTCTCACCCAGCATGGGTATATGTAAAATGACCCCCCAAAACACATTGCCCAACTTCTCCTGAGTACGGCGATACCAGATGTGTGACACTTTTTTGCAGCCAAGGTGGGCAAAGGGGCACCTTTCGGATTTCGCAGGCCATTTTTTACACATTTTGATTGCAAGGTACTTCTTACACATTTGGGCCCCTAAATTGCCAGGGCAGTATAACTACGCCACAAGTGACCCCATTTTGGAAAGAAGACACCCCAAGGTATTCCGTGGGGGGCACGGCGAGTTCCTAGAATTTTTTATTTTTTGTCACAATTTAGCGTAAAATGATGATTTTTCTTTTTTTTTTCTTTTTTCCTTACAAAGTCTCATATTCCACTAACTTGCGACAAAAAATAAAAAATTCTAGGAACTCGCCATGCCCCTCACAGAATACCTTGGGGTGTCTTCTTTCCAAAATGGGGTCACTTGTGGGGTATTTATACTGCCCTGGCAATTTAGGGGCCCAAATGTGTGAGAAGAACTTTGCAATCAAAATGTGTAAAAAATGCCCTGCAAAATCCGAAAGGTGCACTTTGGAATATGTGCCCCTTTGCCCACCTTGGCAGCAAAAAAGTGAGACACATCTGGTATCGCCGTACTCAGGAGAAGTTGGGGAATGTGTTTTGGGGTGTCATTTTACATATACCCATGCTGGGTGAGAGAAATATCTTGGTCAAATGCCAACTTTGTATAAAAAAATGGGAAAAGTTGTATTTTGCCAAGATATTTCTCTCACCCAGCATGGGTATATGTAAAATGACCCCCCAAAACACATTGCCCAACTTCTCCTGAGTACGGCGATACCAGATGTGTGACACTTTTTTGATGCCAAGGTGGGCAAAGGGGCACATATTCCAAAGTGCACCTTTCGGATTTCACCGGTCATTTTTTACAGATTTTGATTGCAAAGTACTTCTCACACATATGGGCCCCTAAATTGCCAGGGCAGTATAACTACGCCACAAGTGACCCCATTTTGGAAAGAAGACACCCCAAGGTATTCCGTGAGGGGCATGGCGAGTTCCTAGAATTTTTTATTTTTTGTCGCAAGTTAGTGGAATATGAGACTTTGTAAGGAAAAAAGAGAAAAAAAAAAATCATCATTTTCCGCTAACTTGTGACAAAAAAAAAAAAAATTCTAGGAACTCGCAGTGCCCCTCACGGAATACCTTAGGGTGTCTTCTTTCCAAAATGGGGTCACTTGTGGCGTAGTTATACTGCCCTGGCAATTTAGGGGCCCAAATGTGTGAGAAGTACCTTGCAATCAAAATGTGTAAAAAATGGCCTGCAAAATCCGAAAGGTGCACTTTGGAATATGTGCCCCTTTGCCCACCTTGGCAGCAAAAAAGTGTGACACATCTGGTATCGCCGTACTCAGGAGAAGTTGGGGAATGTGTTTTGGGGTGTCATTTTACATATACCCATGCTGGGTGAGAGAAATATCTTGGTCAAATGCCAACTTTGTATAAAAAAATGGGAAAAGTTGTCTTTTGCCAAGATATTTCTCTCACCCAGCATGGGTATATGTAAAATGACACCCCAAAACACATTCCCCAACTTCTCCTGAGTACGGCGATACCACATGTGTGACACTTTTTTGCTGCCAAGGTGGGCAAAGGGGCGCATATTCCAAAGTGCACCTTTCGGATTTCACCGGTCATTTCTTACACATTTTGATTGCAAAGTTCTTCTCACACATTTGGGCCCCTAAATTGCCAGGGCAGTATAACTACCCCACAAGTGACCCCATTTTGGAAAGAAGACACCCCAAGGTATTCTGTGAGGGGCATGGTGAGTTCCTAGAATTTTTTATTTTTTGTCGCAAGTTAGTGGAATATGAGACTTTGTAAGAAAAAAATAAAAAATAAAAAAAATCATCATTTTCCGCTAACTTGTGACAAAAAATAAAAAGTTCTATGAACTCACTATGCCCATCAGCGAATACCTTAGGGTGTCTACTTTCCGAAATGGGGTCATTTGTGGGGTTTTTCTACTGTCTGGGCATTGTAGAACCTCAGGAATCATGACAGGTGCTCAGAAAATCAGAGCCGTTTCAAAAAGCGGAAATTCACATTTTTGTACCATAGTTTGTAAATGCTATAACTTTTACCCAAACCATTTTTTTTTTGCCCAAACATTTTTTTTTATCAAAGACATGTAGAACTATAAATTTAGCGAAAAATTTATATATGGATGTTGGTTTTTTTGCAAAATTTCACAGCTGAAAGTGAAAAAGTCATTTTTTTGCAAAAAAATCGTTACATTTTGATTAATAACAAAAAAAGTAAAAATGTCAGCAGCAATAAAATACCACCAAATGAAAGCTCCATTAGTGAGAAGAAAAGGAGGTAAAATTCATTTGGGTGGTAAGTTGCATGACCGAGCGATAAACGGTGAAAGGAGTGTAGTGCCGAAGTGTAAAAAGTGGCCTGGTCATGAAGGGGGTTTCACCTAGCGGGGCTGAAGTGGTTAATGATATACCTACATTGTCTTATAGGCGCGGGTCCCACGGCTGGTACCCTCACATATATTGAGAACGAAGCTAAGAAAGTAGATGAGGTCGCACTGCGCTGCCGCCCTCCATCCATTTCTATAGTTGAGGCGGGGATTAGCGTTTGGCGGTGGACATACCATGGGAAATGTGTCCTACAGCAACTGTGCTCCCCGCTCCGTTCTCAATATAGGTGCGGGTCCTACCAATGTTACCCACACCTATCAGACAATGGGGGCATATTCAAGTGAAATCCCCCCATTGTCTATGTGAATACCCCTTTAAAAACTGTGTGTCCCTTGTGGTAATCACACTAGTTATTTTAGCGTCATCGGGAAATCGTTAAACGTTAAAATCACAATTTATGAATTCCTGATGATGCTGACAGACCGTGACTCCCACAAGGGCTCATATGAAAGGGCACAAGATTGAACAATGAACAAGCATTTGCTTGTTCATGTGCCAATCATAGGTTCTACGATCAATAAAGAGCCAAAATTTAGCTCATTATTGATGGTCAGGTTTTAATGGATCTTATGACATTGGCACTAAGGCTGTTTTGATATAAAAACTACCAAGGGTGTTGTAATAAACGCACAGTAGTGAGACTAGGGTAGTTTTTATTTCAACACAGCTAGAGTGCCAATGTTCCCTGTACAGGACAATAAAAAGACAGACACAGTGCAGTAAAGTATAATTTTTTTTTATTTTTTTTTTCTGTCAATAAATAAATAAAAAATAAACTTTTTTTTTTTTTTTTTTTTTACAACTGTTCATAATAACTTTGTGGGGAGGTGGACTCGATGCGCTGGGGCTGGCAATGGTAGCCCCCCTGTCCTGGCGAGCCACTGAGGTTAAACTACGGGCCATAGGAAAGGATGCAGGGCGTAATTGAGGGGTGTGGAGAAAGGAAGGGTCTGAGGAGGAGGAGGGGACCCGAGCATGTGTAGAGGTGGAGGGAGTTTGAAAAGAAGTAGGAGGAATGATGCATGATTTTCCATGACCCGTTCTCTACCATGATTTTAAACTGATGTAACTGCTCGGGCGTCTTTGAGTCCATCAAACCGATCATGTTTAGCCCATAATGGTAGTTTGGGCTGCGTTGATGCGCCGACTCCGCCCCTTCCCAGCGGCGAATCAAGTCAGCACCAAACTCCATTTGATGTCGGGCAAAACCTTCTAGAGCGTCGGAAACGACCTCTACAAGGTTTGCATAATCGGCTCGACTTGGCCTACCAGATCTCTGCCCGCTCACCAGGGCTCTTAAATTTTGACGGAAACCTAAGAGCCTCTGTTGAGTGGAGGGACCCGGTAGGGGACCCAGATTATCCTGAGCCGATGCATCAGGGACAGGAGGGCTGGCGATCTGTACTGGTTCCGCCTCAGGAGGTTGGTCAGGCTCCCGTGTGCTGCTGGCACTTCTGTAGAAAAAAAAAGGAAAGTTAGGAATTGTTCTTTAAATAAAACATCCATGTTCTATGCTATGTCTACCGTATAGCATAGGGGGCTGCCCAAAACAGGGGAGCCAAACGCTACCCTGTCTCAGACAGCCCCTTACACTCAGACGGAGAGAACAGTGGTCCATCTGACTGTGGGGGGCTGTCCAAAACAGGGGAGCCAAACGCTCCACTGTCTCGGACAGCCCCTTTACAATTTATTTTTTAAACAGTTGTTATAAATATTTACCTTTTTGGTGCCATAGCCTTTCGTAGGAACCCCAGGGCCGCCGTATGGATGTATGTGGCCCCTGAGGTTCCTCCGGAGCCACCCGGGGCCTGACCCTCCTTGTTATAATCCCTCCTGAAGCGGTCCCAGATAGATCGCCAACGCGTTATAACCAGTTTGACTATGGAAAAAAACAATAAAAACTAAAATCAGCATGATGAAAGGAAAACAACAATATTTTAATTTATTAAAATGCATATTGTTTTACTTACCATATTTCTCCTGAGCCGCCGCATCTAGATCCCCCCAGGTCTCTAAAACTTCTGCAGAGATGTCCCTCCAGAGCCGCTGGGTATGGCGATAATCGGCGTGGTGGCGGTCGGCGTGGTCCCATAACGCTGGACGCGCCTCCACCAGTCGGATGAGGAGCAGGTTATCGATGCTCGGAACCCCGAACTCCTCATCCTCCCTGGTGGAGCCTAGGGAACCCTGAAAAAAAAGGAAATACAAAATTTAATGTAAATCCTAATACAAAATGCTAATTAAAACTACTAAATTCAATACTTACACGTCTACGACCGCCACGATCATTCCCGCGGACTCTGGAGGCGACTGGGGGATCCTCGCTGGCGGCTCTAGGTGCAGATTGCTAATACAAATACATTTTTTTTTAGAAGACTATACTTAAACCAATTTTTAAGAAATCTATATATACTTACTTCTTGACAGCCCCGGTCCGGGCTTGGTCCACCTCCCCTGGACGCTGGCGATGCAGCAGGTGAGCTGGCCCCGGCAGCCACTTCCGGAGAGCCCTCCGCTGAAGATGATGAAGAAATCTATAATAAGAGCACATACTGATTAATGCAACGAATCAAACTGTAAAAAGTCCAAGTGTTGATTTTATACTTACGGGCCACTGGATACGGCGGCGCCTTCTGGGTGGGTTACTCCAGTCGATGGCTGATGTCTTCTTAGATGACATCTGTACGCAACAGAATACCAGACAAAATGCAGATAACGTTAAAGGAACTTGTAGAGCACTATTTCCTCATATATCAACATTTTTTTAGTTTTTTTTAATACTTACTTTTTAAAATATGGATATGGGCTTCCCCACCGCAGATGTCTCTTTTTTTTTTTTTCTTTTTTTGGAACGACCCTAATAATAAAATGATTAAAAAAATTAATCCGACAGAAGCCATAATCCCCCCAAGTTACATAAACACCCCGAGAGACAGCAGCCCCGCATAGTGCTAGCAGCCCCCCACAATGACATCAGGCCCCCAGTTCCAAACAACTCTCCCACAGTGCCCTCAGCCCCCCCCATGCCAGCAGCCCCCACAGTTCCAGTCACAAACACCCCCGCAGTGCCAGCAGCAGACACAGTTCCAGCCACAAACACCCCCGCAGTGCCAGCAAACCGCACAGTTCCAGCCACAAACACCCCTGCAGTGCCAGCAGCAGACACAGTTCCAGCCACAAACACCCCCGCAGTGCCAGCAAACCGCACAGTTCCAGCCACAAACACCCCTGCAGTGCCAGCAAACCGTACAGTTCCAGCCACAAACACCCCCGCAGTGCCAGCAAACCGCACAGTTCCAGCCACAAACACCCCCGCAGTGCCAGCAAACCGCACAGTTCCAGCCACAAACACCCCTGCAGTTCCAGCAAACCGCACTGTTCCAGCCACAAACACCCCCGCAGTGCCAGCAGCAACCACAGTTCCAGCCACACGCGCCCTCCCCACCCCCCCCCCCCCCCCCCCCCCCCCGGTGCCAGAAGCCCCCCATAAAGGCAGCCCACACCACCAGTGCCAGCGGCTCCCATTGTTCCAGACACACACACCCCTTCCCAAGTGTCAGCAGCCCCCCCACCCTAGAAATAGAGAGAGATAGATAGATAGATAGATAGATGGATAGATAGTAAAAAAAAAAGAGAGATAGACAAACAGACAAAACTTCATACACTTACCAGTCTCACCAAGTCGATTATCCAAAATGGCCGACGATGAGGGGGAGGGACAGATGAGGGGGAGGGACAGGAAGTTACTGGGCATGCGCAGAAACATGAACGGATCCATGTCAAAGCGGAGCCAGGACAGACGGATCCGTCCCCATTGACTTCCATTGTAACCATGAACGGATCCGTACGCCTCCGCACGGCCAGGCGGACACCAAAAACGCTGCAAGCTGCGTTCGGGTGTCCGCCTGCTGAGCGGAACGGAGGCCAAACGCTGCCAGACTGATGCATTCTGAGCGGATCCTTATCCATTCAGAATGCATTGGGGCAGTACGGATCCGTTCGGGGCCGCTTGTGAGAGCCTTTGAACGGAACTCACAAGCGGAGCCCCGAACGCAAGTGTGAAAGTAGCCTAACTGAGATGACTCATGGGTGCGTTCACAGCTGTCCTAACAGTGGATTTAAGTGCAGAGACAGTGGGGGGCAGCAGGAAAATAAAACTTATCTGGACGTATTATCTGCACTACTACTCATGTATTACGTCTCATTCACACGGCCGTATGAATGGATTCGCACCTGTTCTGCTATTTTGCAGAAGGTCTGCAGATCCATTTATTTCTATGGGCCTTCAAAAGATGTGGACAGCACACAGTGTGCTGTCCGCATCCGTTATTCCATACCGCGGCTCCGCAGAAAAGATAGACTGTGTCTTATTCTTGTCTGCAATCGCGGACAAGAATAGGGCATTTCCTTTTATTGTTGCAGCCATGTGCGGTCCACAAATTGCGGAACGCACATGGCCAGTATCTGTGTTTTGCCGATCAGCAAAACACTTTGGCCGTCTGAATGGGCCCTTACTGTAGATAATAGTCCAAAATCCTATTGACTCATTTCCTTTTAAAGGGGTTGTCTGGGATTATGATACTGATGACCTATCCCCAGGGTTGATCATCAGCATCTGATTGGTGGGGTCTGACCACTGCAGATCAGCTGTTAGAGAAGGCAGTGGCGCTCCTGTGAGTGTTGCAGCCTTCTCTCTGTAATTCCTAGGCCATGTGACATCATGTTTATTGGTGACTTGGCCTAAGAACAACTCAGCCTGGGTGCAGGGGCTGAGGGTGATACCAAGCACAGCTGCTATACAATGTACGGCGCTGTACTTTGTAAGCTGCGAAAAAAGGCTGCAGCTCTCACAGGAGTGCTGCTGCCTTCTCAAAATCCCGGAAAACCCATTTGAACAACCGAAATGCCCTTTTAGACAAATCCAGAAAATGCGTGCGTTCTGCTATTTGCAAAAGGGAACAGGCTGCCCATTATAGAAATGCCTATTCTTGACTGCAAAATGGACAAGAATAGGACATGTAACAAAGTTTGAGGCTGAAAAAAAGACTCCTGCCCATCCAGTTCAGCCTGTTATCCTGTAAGTTGATCCAGAGGAAAGCTAAATACATCTGTGAGGTAGAAGCCAATTTTACCTCTCACCCATGACAGCACCACGAGAGAGGATGGATCCGCCCCCAAAGACAGGAAACCTGCGGCACAAAAAGGCGGAGACTCCTCTCTGCCCTCAGTATGGTTTCCTGTCTTTGAGGGGAAGCCTGTGGTTCGTCCTCCTCTCCCTAGGCTTCCCGGTTACCTGCGGTCCCTAGTTTTTGTGCGGCACGCTGTGGGGGTGGTGAGCAGATGCGTGATGGCTCAGCGTTCCTGAGCGCTAGAGGGCACGATGCTTCGGTGCGATAGCAAGCTCCAGTAAGCATCCGTCGGCGCAGACAGAAGATCCGGCCAGGAGTCTTGGCTCCGCTCACATTGTACACCGCTTCCGGGTTGAGTGAGGCCTGGAGCACACGGATGCTCGGGCGAGGGGGAGTGGTCAAAAAGCGGAACCCGGAAATCGCTGCCGGCGTTTGTAAGACACGTGAGGGCTGATGGTGTTTCTGCAGACAAGAGCTGCAGCATGGAGGAAGAAAGAAAAGAGGCTATGGACGACCTGGCGGCCAACCTGTTCTGTCCCCACATGAAGGCGAATGAAGGTGTAACTGATAATGACTTTGTGACTGTCCTACCTTCGTATCCAAGCAGTGGAGCAGACCGGACCGGCAGATGCTCAGGTTAGATGGATCCAGACGTAGACATGAGGATGCAATCAAACGTGGGTTTATTTGATCCAGAGCAGTGACATACGGTGATGCAATACAGGAATGCAGTAGATGCTGTGATGTGGATGTCTTTCCTGAGGCAACTGCTGGTCAAAAACTGATGCCTTACAAGCCAAGGTGTGAGTCTCCAGTCACAAAGAAGTGCAGCACTGAAAAATGGCTACAGGAAGTGACAAGGACCAAGGCTGCTAAAACCACGCCCAGCAGAGAAAACTTTATAGACAAGAGCAAGGCATGCAGCATACGAATTACGGCCAGCAGATGGCAGCAGAGAACAATACATTGGTAACAACATAGTGAAAGAAGATATAATAATAATACAGTGCATGAATTAAATTTGAAAGAAACGGCACACAACCCGACCTCAGAAAAAACTAAAAAAGCATTTTCTAAGAGGCGTCGCAAAGAATGCGCCTTATGTAAATGTTCTCTGGCTTCTGAATATAGCAAGAGGTTATGCCAGCAATGCATAGACAAAATAGTGGCTGAGGAAACTCCATCCTTTTTATAGTTGTCTGAGATTAATGCTTCTTTATCCTCCACGAAGCCTGATAGTTCCAGAGAAGCTAAATCTAAGGAAAAGGAGTTTAAGGCGGTTTTCGTCAGGGGAGGAGGTCCAGTCTTTCTGGGGAGTCGCGTACCTGCTTCAGCGGGCCCCCCTCCTGTCAGCCCGCGGTCCCGTGCCAACGCCGGACAGGGGGGGGAAGGGAGAGACTCGCCTCCGGTTTCATCTGGGGCCTGCTCCCGGTGCACGGAACGCCCGCTGGTTCATTGAAACCATGCCGGCTTGTGCGCCCAGCGCCGGGCGGCGCTATATAAATTCGTCACTTCCGGGTAGCCGGACGTTCCGGAAGTGACGCGGACGGAGGGGGCCGGTCTCAGAGGACGGGAGAATTCAAATAGTTTCTCCTACCACAGCGTCCTGCGGTGAGTACATTCCCCATTCTGGGCTGTGTTTTTCAGGATGTCTGCATCGGACCATACAGAGGCCTCTGCTCTACCGTCTGTAAGTTCCCCATAGGGGAGAGTTTTTTTTCTTCCTCTCACCTGGGCTTATTATTAATGAGGATTTTCTTGGCAATCCCAGACTCCAATCATCCCATGTACGCGGGCATCCGGGAATTACTCTCAAAAGGGGTAGTGACGTAAGTACCTCAATCCGAAAGGGGAGGGGGTTTCTACTCAAACCTCTTCCTAGTGAAGAAAAAGGAGTGTTCCTACCGCACCATAATAAACTTAAAACGCCTGAACAGATACATCACCTACCAGAAATTCAGGATGGAGACCCTAAGATCTATAGTCCCTTTGCTCCAGAGCAACTCAGTAATGTGCTCGGTCGACCTGACCGACGCCTACTATCATTTACCAATACATCCCAGCTCTCAGCGGTTCTTAAGGTTCGCAGTTAGAGACCACCAGGGCAAGATTCTTCATTACCAATTTAGCTCTCTCCCCTTCGGCATATCTTCGGCCCCTCGAGTTTTTACAAAGCTAATGATCGAGGTAGTGGCTTATCTAAGAAAGAAAGGTCTGACGGTTTTTCCGTACTTGGACGACTTCCTGATTTCAAACAGCTCCGCTCATCTCTTGCTGAAAGACCTAAGTTTCTTCCGTCAAACTCTAGAGGGTCTGGGTTGGCTGATCAACATAAAAAAATCTCAGTTAGATCCGACAACAAAGATCCAGTTCCTGGGGGTTATTCTGGATTCCCAGAAACAGATAACCTGCTTACCTCAGAGCAAGGTACAGGACATCCAGAGGAAGATCTCCATCTTCAACTCAAGGAATCTTTATTCCATCAGAGACTCAATAGTGGACAAGTGGGGGAGTCCTACAATAGATCTTTTTGCCACTCGAGTAAACTCAAAGTTACCAGTTTTTTGTTCCCTACACCCCAGAGACAGCCCGAGGTTTCTGGACGCCTTCTCTTTCAGATGGAACCGAGGTCTCCTTTATGCTTTTCCTCCTCTTCCCTTAATACCAAGGGTGGTACAGAAGATCGTACAAGACAGTACTTCAGTCATACTGGTGACACCCTACTGGCCAAAGAGGAGCTGGTTCCCAATCCTGTGGAACCTTGCCAGCGAAGATCCTTGGATCCTGCCAAAGAGACGAGACATACTGCACCAAGGTCCGATCCTACACCCGGACCCGGACTTCCTCAACCTAGCAGCATGGATCCTGAGACCCAGATCCTAAAGCGTCAGGGTCTATCAGACGCAGTAATCTCAACCCTGAAGGCTTCCAAGAAAAAGGTGACCTTTTCAATTTATCAAAAAATCTGGAAGTGTTTCTGCTCATGGTCAGGTTCGCCTTCACCAAATACCTCGGCCCCAAACATCCAAATGATTCTGGATTTTCTACAAAGGGGTTTCGACATGGGATTAAGACCGTCCACACTCAGGGTACAGATATCGGCTCTTAGTTGCTTTTACGACACCGAGCTGGCAGGCCATAGGTGGATAAAACGCTTCATGAAGGCAACAACAAGGCTACGTCCGACCCTAAGACCTCATGTACCCTCCTGGGATCTGGACATCGTCCTGAGGGGGCTATCTCATCCTCCGTTTGAGCCCCTGAGTGACTGCTCCTTGAAGCACAAATCCTACAAGACTGCATTCCTGGTTGCCATCACCTCAGCCAGAAGGATAGGTGAATTACAGGCTCTTTCAATTAGAGAGCCTTACTTACAGGTCCTGGATGACAGGATAGTCCTAAGACTAGACCCGTGTTTTCTACCAAAGGTAGTCTCGAAATTTCATAAGGACCAGGAGATCACCCTTCCTTCCTTATTTGACAACCCATCTAATGATCAGGAATCTACCCTTCATTCACTTGATGTCAGACTGGCAGTACTGGATTATTTAGAGACCACTAAAGACTTCAGGAAGTCAGATTGCCTCTTTATCCAGTTTGGAGGAAGAAACAAGGGTCAGAAAGTTTCCAAGTCCTCCATTGCCAGATGGATCAAAGCTACCATCACTTCCTGTTATTCCTTACAGAATCTTTCAGGCCCAGGCAATATCAAAGCCCACTCTACCAGGGCAATGTCGTCTTCTCAGGCAGAAAGAGCGGGTGTCTCCCTAGAGGAGATCTGTAAGGCTGCCACGTGGTCCAGTATCCATACCTTTGCCAAACATTATAGGTTGGACCTCTTTAAAAAGACTGATATGGCATTCGGACAAAGTCCTTCAGTCTGTGTCCCACCCATAAATTCATATTTGATATACCTCCTTGTATGGCCGTCGTGGTGATGATATGGAAAGCCGGAATTAGTACTTACCGGTAATTCATTTTCCATGAGATCACCACGACGGCCCGTATTTCCCTCCCTATTGTTTATCCGGGGGTTGATATGATGTAATATCTTCTCCTGTTTGCTTATTCTTTCACGTGTGTATCCACCACCCTTTACTCTGATATTTTGGAAGCACTGGTGTTTGGTGGTGGGAGGGGAGCATTTAAACCTTTCTCTGCTTCCTGCCCCTACAGAGGTCAGGGGTCAATCTCCTTGTATGGCCGTCGTGGTGATCTCATGGAAAATGAATTACCGGTAAGTACTAATACCGGCTTTTAAAAAAATTTAAAGGGGAAATATCCTTTTTCAGAGGATGTAGCTGCTATCTGGAATAAAGCGTCAAAGATTGATGTAGCCTGTTTAAGGAAGCTAGGAAGTCTGCTCTTCCTTTCGAAGACATGGAGGGCCTTAAAGGATCCCTTGGATAAAAAAGCTGAGGGGTTCCTGAAAGGAGCTTGGGAGGCCTTGATGTCTTCCTTCAGACCTTCCATCGCTTCAACCTGTACTGCCAGATCCCTTATTATGTGGTTGTCAGATCTAGAGGAACAGATAAAGAACAAGAGCCCTAGAGAGGACATTTTAGCTAGTCCTTGTTAATAGTAGGAACATCTGTGGATGCTATTAGATTTGTCCGTCCGCGTGGCAGGACTAGCTAACTCGCTTGCAGGGGCTTATGGCAAAAAAATTGGATGGGTGACCTACAGTCTAAGAAAAGACTATGTGCAGTGCCTTGTGAAGGAGAGTATGTATTTGGATCAGCTCTGGATGACCTGCTAGATAAAGCTGCTGACAAAAAGAAAACATTTCCCACACAGGGTGCCTTTTTTCCAGGGAAAGGTCCAACCGATCCTTTCGCTCCTTCCATTCCTTTCGGAATAACAGAGAAAATACTACGGAAGAAAAGTCTTACAAACCAAGATCCTGGAGAGAAGCAGCAAGAGGTTTTTTCTTCAACAAACAAACCAGAGGAGATAAGAAATCTGAACAGCAATGACGCCAGGGACAATGTAGGGGGAAGGTTAAAACACTTTCTTTCTGCATGGACCCTGATTTCCAGCAGCCCTTGGATTGTGGAAACATTAAAAGAGGGATTAAAGCTGGAATTTCGTTTAAATCCTCCAAGATTCGTGGTTACGGAAGCAGCGCAAAAAGATGGAGGGGCGATCAGGTCAGATGTTCAGTCGTTAATAGAAAAGAAGGTCCTAGGGGCAGTCCCAAAGCATCAAAAAGGAGAGAGCGGTTTTATTCCTCTTTTTAGTAAAAAAAGCCAGATGGGTCCTACAGAACCATAATCGATTTAAAGAAACTGAACCACTTTCTCTGAGAGAAAAAGTTCAGAATGGAGACCATCAATTTGGTCTATAAACCTACTCTTCCCAGGGTGCTTTATGGCAGTTCTGGACTTGAAGGACTCCTATCTTCATGTTCCAATCCATCACGATTATCGAAAATACCTGAGATTTGCAGTTCAGATGAAAGGGGGGGGGGGTTGAAACACTGACCGTTCCAGGCGCGCCCATTTGGATTAGCAATGGCCCTCAGTCTTCACCAAAGTGATAGCGGAAATGCCAGCTCACATCTGGGAAAAGGACATATTGTTTATACCTTATCTCAACGATTTCTTGATTGTGGCAGCAACAGAGAAAGCTTGCGAGTTGGCAGTCTTAGAAGTAATCCGCATCTTGAAGAAGCTGTGTTGGATTCTGCACAACAAGAAGGCCTATTCAACGTCAGCAGTTCCTGGGCCTAATCTTGGACTCCAGACACCAGAGATGTTTGACAGAAGAGAAGATGGCCGATATACGACAAGATCCAAAATTTAATAGATCATACCTGGATCACCTTGAGAAAAGGTATGTCGATCCTGGGGAGTTAAACTTCCTGCATCCCAGCTGTCACTTGGGCACAATTCCATACAAGAGAGCTGGAGTGGGAGATTCTAGAGACTTGGCAGAAGGGGAGCCTTCCTCTAGATATGAAATTCACAATATCTTCCCAGACCTTACTCAACCTAAGGTGGTGGTTGAAGACAGACAATTTAAATCAAGGTCTTCCTTGGCAAACAACAGATGCAAGTCTATGCGGTTGGGGGGCCCACATTCAGAAGCTAGCTTTTCAGGGGCGTTGGGAGGGAAGCTTAATAAAGGCTTCCTCCAAAATGAAGGAGCTTATGGCGGTGAAACTGGCAATTCAGGAAGCTCTTCCACGGTGTATAGGCAAGGATCTAAGAATTATGTCTGACAATACAACAGTTTCCTACATGAACAAGCAGGGGGGGACCAGGTGTCAGGACCTAATGCTAGCACTGTTGTATCCTCCAGATGGTAGAGGGCAGATGCAAGTCTATTTCAGCAGTTCACATCAGGGGAAAGGAAAATATTCAGGCAGATTTTCTGTCTTTGGGGGTGGATCCATCCTCTCTCGTGGTGCTGTCGTGGATTCAGGAAAATTCAATTGCCTCGCCTATGACGGCACCCTTGGAGAGACAGCCTCCACCTCCTCAGGACAGGAAGCGGAAAGCAGAACCGCTTTTTTAAAGGAAGGATTATCCCCTCCATCTCCAGTTCAGTTTCCTGTCCTAAGGGGCAGGAGGGAATCGGATCCGCCGGAAGTAGTTAGCAAAGGGCTGCGGGGGCCCCAGCTATTGTAACAATGTGTGGAGGGTTACCCCGTGTGGTGTAAGTTCTTTGGGAGCCACTGCAAAAGTCTGGGCTCCCTTCCATCCTGGTTACTGAGAGGGACCTGACCTTTTCTGGACTCCTGCGAACCTCTACAGCCGTGTTCGCATGTTCGGCCGCCGGCCCGCTCGTTCACTGTTCGGCCCTCCAGCCTTTACTTCCGGCTTGTGGCGGTGGGAGGAAGCTCTGCTTTGGACCGGAAGGGAATGGGTGCCGACTGCACGCACGTGCTGAGGAGAAAAGCCCAGCCACGCTGGGTGAGAAGAGTGTGTGCAGTACCTCCATTCACGCTTTGACACACATGGAGCAGGCTCAGCGCGCAGAACCCACTAAGACCACCAATGATATATCGGTACCAGGGTGGGATAAGATGTGTTGTACCCCAGCATGAATATTAATTTATATGCTCATGGGGTCATTTTTGTTGCTTGGGTATCAAAGGAGTCTTCTAGGAAGAACTCCAGAGTAAAGGAACGGGATGTGGTGTATGTAAGAAGAAGCTCCCTTCTGCCTGGGCAAAACCCCTATGTCAAGCGTGTATCAGCAAGTTAATGGAAGAGATGTCTTTTAAGGGGCAGCATTAAACAAATGATATGTGAAGCAGTCAGTTGGTTAGCGGTTTGATAAAGCACTGTCCCGGTACTACTTCTGCTAAGGACTCCCCCTCCAGTGATAGTCAGATACTTTTGGGTCTGGAAGAAGTAGAGTGGGGGTCATCAGACGAGGCTGCAGGGAGACAATTTTTTTTTCATGTGGCGAACACTAGCTCCCTAGTAAAGGTGGTTAGGGCTACGATGGGGTTGGAGTAGCAGAAGCCATAGCATTCAGTCCAGGATTCAATGTTTGAAGGGTTAGGCCCCAAGAAGAGGAAGGTGTTTGATGTGCATAAGAACATTCGGGAGGTGATTGCCAGAGAATGGAAAAGACCGGATAGGAAATTCTTTGTTCCCTCTTGGGTTTGGTATTAGCGATATGCTGCGGTATTAAGACATGGCGATTATGGCTGTTTCTTAATTACCGCTGTATTTTTAGTGACAACGCTCTGGAGTATGTCCGGGGCACATTACAACCGGCACAGTGGAGGAGAGAGTTCCTCCCTCCCCACTGTGATGCGACTGCTGCTGCACCACCAATGAGCAGTGAAGAGAGGAGTAGGGGAGGAGCTGAGACTTGCCTTCTTAATACAAAAATAGACTGCGGTTGCTGGCCACATCACATACATGCCACACGGTCTCAATAACAGGAATCGGTGATCTTGTGGAAATTAACCCCTAAGGTGTGGCACCTGAGGGGGTTAATTGGCACGGTTCAGCAGGATCCCTGTCACTGAGGCTGGGTGCCGGCTGTGTGATAAGGCCGGCACCCGCAGTTTATATTTGTATTAAGAGGCTAATCAGGGTGGATTTGATTTAAATCGCTAGTCAGTAAGACTTGATTTAAATAGTTTTTTTTTACATAAAGATTCATATTTGCACAATTTTTCTGTTGTACTTAGAAAGGAGAAAAATAATCATTACCTTTTAATAATAACAATTTACATAGGATTTATTCAACTGAAACAATAACATTGCAGCATGTTATTTGCTTAAACATCCATGTTTGTTAACTAATTTGGCTAAAGAAAATGTATATAGTTTAAGAAACTTAGACTGTCAGCCCAGCCTACACAAGAAAAGCTTAATGTCCTCTGTAGCTCACTCGTCATCTTCATCTTCTTCTTTGTTCATAATCTGGAAAAGAAAAACAAGCTTTCCTGCTTTATCGGGACCCAAACGATTTCTCAAATGTGATAAACCTCCGGTCATACACACAAAAAGATCCAAAGACTTGTCTGTCTGTGGCTGTGCAGTACTGTGCTCAGAAAGTTTCACTTTCATTCTGTAGTACTCCTCCTTGTCTTCTTGCCTTTTCCTCCTTACACTTAGTTTCACTTTCTTCTTGTGCAGATCTATTCCACTCCAAACAATCAGAAAAATATTGTTTTATATTCTATTCACTGAACTTTAAACTTGGCACTGAAGGGGTTGATTCTGTATTTATAGGTTTGTAGAAGTTAAGATTAAGATCTCTTTCTCAACTCTTCATGTTATAAATTCAGTTTTGAGAACGCCAAAATTAAACCAAGCATCTGTGATAATATCTTGTAGGCAGAGAAACTACCCAGTAATCTTACAAAAACCTCTGGAAGAGCATGACATTGCCAATGGATTAATGGAATTTAACAAAAAATTAAACATATACAGCCTTATTCTACATACCGTATTTTTCGCCCCATAAGACGCACTTTCCCCCCCCAAAAAATCGGGGGGAAATGCCCCTGCGTCTTATGGGGCGAATGCTGACAATTTAACATCGCTGGATGCGATGTACAGTGAGCGGGGGCCGGGGGAGGGACTGGGAGGAGGAGCTGGGGGCCGGGAATAGCGGCGGGGCGGTGCAATCAATGTACTATAGCCCCGCCCCGCCGCTCCGGTTAATAATATTAAATGTCTTATTCAATTAAAATATATTAGATATGCCCCCTTACTCCTATATTGCTAATCGTACCTTAAATCCTATTCCTAGATGCTGTAATGCAGGCTGGGCGGGCGGCAGCGTAACTCCTTGATGTCACCTGCCTGCGCCGCCTACTTTATGAATGAAGCAGGTGGCGCAGGCAAGTGACGTCAGCGAGTGACGCGCCGGCCGCCCGGCCTGCATTACAGCACCTAGGAATAGGATTTAAGGTACGATTAGAAATAGAAGCGTGAGGGGGCATATATAATACAATTTAATTGAATAAGACATTTAATATTCCTATACTGGGGGCGGCAGGGGCGGCGGCGGGGGGGGGGGGCGGGTTTGGATGTTCGAGCTGATCAGTGGATGGCACAGTTAAGGGGGGGGGGGGGGTCTGTGGATGCCACTGTTATGGGCTGGGGGGCTGTGGATGGCACTGTTATGGGGTGGGGGGGGGTCTGTGGATGGCACATATATAACAGTGCCATCCACAGATCCCCCCCCCCCCTGTAACAGTGCCATCCACAGATCCCCCCCCCCCCCCCATAACAGTGTCCGTCATCCACAGATCCCCCATAACAGTGTCCGTCATCCACAGATCCCCCATAACAGTGTCCGTCATCCACAGATCCCCCATAACAGTGTCCGTCATCCACAGATCCCCCATAACAGTGTCCGTCATCCACAGATCCCCCATAACAGTGTCCGTCATCCACAGATCCCCCCCCATAACAGTGTCCGTCATCCACAGATCCCCCCCCATAACAGTGTCCGTCATCCACAGATCCCCCCCCATAACAGTGTCCGTCATCCACAGATCCCCCCCCATAACAGTGTCCGTCATCCACAGATCCCCCCCCATAACAGTGTCCGTCATCCACAGATCCCCCCCCCATAACAGTGTCCGTCATCCACAGATCCCCACCATAACAGTGTCCTTCACAGATCCCCAGTAATAGTGCCACCCACAGACCACCATTAGTTCCAAACCCACCAAAAGCACACCTTTTGGTTAAAAATAAATTTTTTTTCATATTTTCCTCCCCAAAAACCTAGGTGCGTCTTATGGGCCGGTGCGTCCTATAGGGCGAAAAATACGGTAATTAAAAAAAAAAAAGTAATCTTTTATTTCATAGTGAAATAACCTTTGGATGGTAATATATTTTCCTCAAAAAGCATTTTATATTAAAAAAAATCTGATTTAAATAAAAAAATTAAATAAATTTGTGGTGCAGTGCGCACAGGCCCCCCCCTCATTGTTATATTCATTGGTGGCCCAGTGGTCACAGGGTCCCCTCCCCTCATTGGTGGTGCAGTGGTAGCTTCTCACAGGAGCCCCAACAGTAAAATTGCAGGGCTCCGCTCAGTTACCATGGCAGCTAGGATGCTGCTGAAGCCTTCTATAGCTGCCGTTGTAAGCTCTCTGCTGCTGTGTGCACAAAGCCCAGGGCAGCAGGGAAAGCGTAAAGTCCTATTCACTCTAATAGACAAGGGTTCTAGCTCATAAAGGGGCTAATAGTTATTAACCTGTTTAGGACACAGGAGGTATCGGTACACCCTATGTATTTCTTATCACCGACCGCTGCCTGCTCAAATCATTGAGCAGGCACTTTGGCTAAAGCGCGATCGCCGCAAAACCGCAGGTCAATTCGGACCTGCGGCTTTTACATGCGGCGGCGGTGCATTCGGGTCCCCGTGGGGCTGTAGGGGGGACCCGATAGCATGGAAGGCAGCGCGATGCCTTCCTGAGGCATCGGCGCTGCCTTCCGGTAAAGAACCTGTGGGATCCAGCCCCCTGGATCTCACAGGCTGGAAGCTGTATGAGTAACACAGACTGTATTACTCATACAGCCAATGCATTCCAATACAGAAGTATTGGAATGCATTGTGAAGGATTAGACCCCCAAAAGTTGAAGTCCCAAAGTGGGACAAAATATTAAGTGACAAAAAGAAGTTGAAAAAATAAAGTTTTCCCCCTAAAAAAGTAAGTTTCTAGTAAAAATAAACAAAAACCTAATTTTCCCCAAATAAAGTAAAAAAAAATAAATGTAAAAATTAAGGGAAATAAAAAAGTTGACATATTAGGTAGTGCCGCGTGAGTATCGACCGGCTCTATAAACATCACATCACCTAACCCCTCAGATGAACACTGTAAAAAATATAAACTGCTAAATAAACCTTATTTTTTTGTCACCTTACATCACAAAAAGTACAACAGCAATCAAAAAGGCTCATGCCTACCAACATGGTTCCAATCTAACAGTCGCCTCATCCCGCAAAAAATGAGCCCCTACCTGAGACAATCGCTTTCATTTTGTGGTATTTCATTGCTGCTGACATTTTTACTTTTTTTGTTATTAATCAAAATTTACCAAAATTTTTGCAAAAAACACATTTCAAACTACATTTCTATATAATTTTTTTTTCTCTAAATTTGATATTCTACATGTCTTTGATTTAAAAAAAAAAAAAAAAAAAAAAAGTTTGGGTAAAAGTTATAGCGTTTACAAACTATGGTACAAAAATTTGATTTTCCGCTTTTTGAAGCAGCTCTGACTTTCTGAGCACCTGTCATGTTTCCTGAGGTTCTACAATGCCCAGACAGAAGAAAACCCCCCACAAATGACCCCATTTCGGAAAGTAGACACCCTAAGGCAGGCATCCTCAAACTGCAACCCTCCAGCTGTTGCAAAACTACAACTCCCAGCATGCCCAAACAGCCTACAGGTATCAGTCTACAGCAGGGCATTGTGGGAGTTATAGTTTTACAACAGCTGGAGGGCCGCAGTTTGAGGATGCCTGCCCTAAGGTATTAGCTGATGGGCATAGTGAGTTCATAGAACTTTTTATTTTTTGTCACAAGTGCAAAAAAGTGTCACACATGTGGTATCGCCGTGCTCGGGAGAAGTCGGGCAATGTGTTTTGGGGTGTCTTTTTACATATGCCCATGCTGGGTGAGATAAATATCTGTCAAATGACAACTTTGTATAAAAAAAAAAAAAAGGGAAAAGTTGTCTTTTTTAGAGATATTTCTCTCACCCAGCATGGGTATATGTAAAATGACACCCCAAAACACATTGCCCAATTCTCCTGAGTACGGCGATACCACATATGTGACCCTTTTTTGCAGCCTAGGTGGGCAAAGGGGCCCACATTCTAAAGAGCACCTTTAGGATTTCACAGGGCATTTTTTACACATTTTGATTTCAAACTACTTCTCACGCATTAGGGCCCCTAAAATGCCAGGGCAGTATAAATACCCCACAAGTGACCCCATTTTGGAAAGAAGACACCCCAAGGTATTTTGTGATGGGCATTGTGAGTTCATGGAAGTTTTTATTTTTTGTCACAAGTTAGTGGAATATGAGACTTTGTAAGAAGAGAAAAATAAATAAAAAATCATCATTTTTCTCTAACTTGTGACAAAAAATAAAAAATTCTATGAACTCGCCATGCCCCTCATGGAACACCTTGGGGTGTCTTCTTTCCAAAATGGGGTCACTTGTGGGTTATTTATACTGCCCTGGCATTTGAAATCAAAATGTGTAAAAAATGAGAGAAATATCTCTCTAAAAGTCAACTTATTATTATTATTATTATTATTATTATATATAAAATAATTTTTATTTATTTATTTTTTATACAAAGTTGGCATTTGACCGAGATATTTATCTTGCCCAGCATGGGTATATGTAAAATGACACCCCAAAACACATTGCCCGACTTCTTCCGAGCACAGCGATACCACATGTGTGACACTTTTTTGCAGCCTAGATGCGCAAAGGGGCCTAAATTTCTTTTAGGAGGGCATTTTTAGACATTTGGATCCCAGACGTCTTCTCACGCTTTAGGGCCTCTAAAATGCCAGGGCAGTATAAATACCCCACATGTGACCCCATTTTGGAAAGAAGACACCCCAAGGTATTCAATGAGGGGCATGGCGCGTTCATAGAAGGTGTGTGTGTGGTGTGTTTTTTTTTTTTTTTTTTTTTTTTTTTTTTTAAATAAAAATGTTTGCCGAAGCATATGAACACCCCGCCCCCTCAGCTCATAAGCCTTGGCAAATGTATCTTTTTTTACTGCAGAGGAGAAATCTTGTCTTGGAGCGCCGCATACACCGACTTTTGTGTAATCTGACAGCAGCGCAATGCTTCTGTCAGAATGCACATCAGTGCTGCAGCTGCTTGATTGCTTGGTCCACCTAGAAGGAAAAAAACAACAAAAAAAACTGCACCACAATAACTTTTTATAAACGTTTGAAACAGAACAATAACACTTTTGCTTGTGTGTGTGTGTGTTTTTTCTTTTTAATCGGACAAACCTCATGAGATGTGGCGAAGTACATTATGCACTTTGTCCCAGGTGAAAGGAGGGGTTTGTGGCAGCTCTGTGTGAAAGGGCCGTAAGACCCCTGTGTGCCTGTCCTGTATCGCGCAATCCCTATGCTTATAGTGTATCTGAGTGTGGAACTTGCAGAAAAACTCCTCTATGCATAGGGCAGGCTGGTCAGGACAGTCAGGACAAAAAAAGGTGGTGTCACGCCTTATTCCACCCCTGCTACAGAGACAACCTCTTTTTCTTGGGGAATGTTGAGTTGGGTTACCAGGATAGACAGACGGGAAGTGTCTGCCATGTAGCCAGCTCACTACATCAGGGACTTGGGGCACGGACCCTCCTGGATACAGGATTTCCGAAATGATCTCTTCCTGGAATTTTAGAAAGGATCCTGTTCTCCCAGCCTTGCTGTAGAGAACAAAACTATTATATACAGCCAATTGAATCAAATATACAGACACCTTCTTATACCAGCGTCTGGTGCGTTGGTAAACTAAATAGGGAGCCAACATCTGGTCATTGAAGTCCACCCCTCCCATGTGAAGGTTAGTCGTGGACAGAGAGGGGTTTCACAATGACTCCAGTTGCCCTTTCAATTTGGACAGTCGTGTCTGTGTGAATGGTGGACAGAGAGGGTAAACGTCCCTCCACTTCACCGCAAGCAGTTCTTTGTCCCACAAGGCAGCCCTCTCCCCCCCCCCGTGCAAGTCGGGTACTAATGAGCCGTTGGGGGAAGCCCCGGCGACTAGCTCGCGCGTTGCCACAGCATTGAATTCCGTCCACGTATAAGTGGTACCCCTTGTGGAGTAAGGGTGACACCAAGTCCCAGACAATCTTGCCACTGCTCCCCAGGTAGTCAGGACATCCGACCGGCTCCAGTTTTGAGTCTTTTCCCTCATAGACCCTAAAACGATATGTATAGCCTGTGGCCCTTTCACAGAGCTTATACAGTTTGACCCCATACCGGGCGCGCTTGCTGGGGATGTACTGTTTTATGCCAAGGCGCCCGGTAAAATGTACTAGGGACTCGTCTATGCAGATGTTTTGATTAGGGGTATACGCATCTGCAAATCTGGATGACAAATGGTCTGAGGGGCTGAATTTTGTGGAGCCGGTCATAAGCAGGGTGGCCTCTTGGATGACAGGTGTTATTGTCAGCGAAATGCATAAAGCACATGATGACCTCAAAACGTGCCCTGGACATTGCAGCAGAGGACATGGGCATGTAATGTATTTGGTCTTTAGACCAATAGGACCGCAATACATTATTATTATTTTTTTTTTTTTTTTTTAGTTAGACCCATGCTTAGGATAAGGCCCAAAAAAAATTTAAACTCGGAAACTGTGACTGGTTTCCACCGGAAAGGCTGGGCACAGCAGCTTTCCGGATTGGCGGTAATAAACTGTGTGGCGTAGCGGTTGGTTTCTGCCACAACTAGGTCATAGCAGGAAAAATTCAACGGCACATCGAGGCGTAAAATAATATTAGGCTTTATTCACCAGACCGCAACGTTTCGATCCATCTCCTGGGATCTTTCTCAAGCAGTGACAAAACAAACTAGTGCATTGTGCATATTTATACAACTGAATATAATCAATCAAGTGTTAATAAAAAAATAAAAATAAAAATCAAGGAAATATCGTAATAAAATTCTCAAAATACAACAAGCAAATACATATTGTGAATACAGTGTAACCATACCATATGATTTTATGATACATATTGAATAAAAATAAACATAAGTGCCTTAAATCAGTATAGGGTCATCATATCCATAACTACACACATCTGAGGATGACCTAGCAATTCAATCAATAGTGCAGGCGGACCTTAAAAACAAATCCTAGAGAGCGTGGAAAGGAATCGGCATGGAGTTCGGCGTGCCGGTTATTCGACTGCGCATGTCGCAGGACCTTTTTGAAAGTATCGGGTCAGATGATAAGCGGCCTGCTCACGCGATTGCTGTAGCCATGTTTATCATGCCAACGTCTCTAAAAGAAGACGTCATGCGTTCCAAGATTGAGCGCAGAGGTCGGTGTAAGGCGTCGCACCAATCGATCACAGCGGCAAGCGTTCCAAAAGACATTTGGAGCGCAAGCCTCACCATGGAAACATGGCATATATCTGCATGGGGGAGTTCACTCAGACAAGAAACTGTAGATCAACAGTAATGGGTACACAACCTTATTGGCGGTCATCTCACGACAGCATCCAGCAGAGGTGGCAACTCGGAGCATGGTAGATGAACATAACACATTGTAGGTGTATGTAATGCACCCAATGTATAACTCTATAGCAATTGTATATATCACTGTACAGCAAATCTAAGCTATTTTGTATTGAGTATAGTATCTGCTAATATTGCAGACAAATTGTAAGGTAAATTCTATCCATCCAGTGAGCACTACCCCTAGTCCTACGAGGAGTCAGACCGGCGAATCCTGTGTTATTCACACAAGATCGCAGGTCCGAACGCCCTCACTCTCAGGGGACCCCCATCCCTGGGGGCAACCTGATTTTTAAAAAGGGCATCATCCTCTGGATTACGGGGATGCTAACCCCAAACTATACAGTGAAATTATTAATGTCATCCGTCCATCAACTCAGAGTCAGGCACACATAAGACAGGACACCGCCTGGCACCTATGTCGACACAATGTCAGAAGACAATAACTATGTCGTATACCCAAACGTGACCCACCAAACCAGCAGAAGGTCCCAACACCCCAGCAAACAAACATCCAAGCAGAAACTTATATTATGGTCATTAATCGATCCAGTGAAACTGTATGAGATAAATACATACATATAATCAAAAAATAGCCAGCAATACAAAACAATGTATCAACTTGTTTATGTAGATGTCGCATTTTTCAATTCCAATCTTCACGCCTCTTTGAATCCATCAGTGCCATTCCCATGCTCACCCTTCGCATTAAGGACCATTCCTCAATTGGTTTACTGTAAAACAATACAGAACAATACATGAGAATACATATAAACAACCACTGTATTTAAACAGGGGGCACTAGGTCATGTGCCCAAGAGCACACGGCCAGCTGCATCAAAATACCTTCCTTACTCAGGATAATATCCAGGGTCTATAGTCTACATTAAGTCCCTGGGGCTTTAAAGTGTTCAGTTTAGAGATCCATTGGATCTCACATTTTTTCAACAATAACTGTCTATTTCCACCTCGCCTAGGGGAGGGAATATGGTCAATTAATATACATTTCAAATCACTTTCTTGGTGCCCAAGATCAGTAAAGTGTTTAGGGATGGGAAGATCCATATGTTTTTTTCTGATCGTATATCTGTGTTGGTTAATTCTAGATTTAAAATCAAGTGATGTCTCGCCCACGTATAACAATTGACAGGGGCACCATAATACATAAACCACATATACAGAGTCGCATGTCAAGAAGTGTTTTATAGGATATTTTTTTGTGTAGTACGATGCGAAAAACAGCTGCCCTTTTGCATATATCGGCAGTTTACGCAGTTCAAGCAGGGGAAACTGACCAATTTTGGACTGCGTAAAAATGTTTGACCAGATGTACGTTGTGGGCCAATGTCTGTATGAATCAATTTGTCTTTAAGATTGCGTGCTCGTCTATATATAGGACATGAGGGGAGGAAGCTTGAACTCTTCAATCTCCCCATGTCCACTCTTCAAAATAGACCAATGTCGTGAGATGATCTGTCGGACGTGTATACTGTCCTCATTATAAACCGTAACTAATGGGATCCTATTTTTATTTTTCTTGATCCTGTTTTTCTTGTTCAACAACTCAGTACGTGAGCTATGTTGTATGGTCTCTAAATGTTCATCTAATAATGATGGAGGAAAGCCTCTATCTTTAAATGTTTGTGACATGTGCTCAAGAGTACCTCTTAGTTCCTCCTCATTACTCACAATGCGCTTAGTACGTAAAAATTGGCTTTATGTCAATGCTTTAATCATTGCTCTTGGATGTGCAATTTTAAAACTCAATAGTGTGTTCCGATCTGTTGGTTTCCGATACAACGTGGTGGAAAGTGTCTGTCTGATCTGTCACTGTAACTAGAGTGTCAAGAAAATGTATTTGTTCACTCAAGTGTTCTAAAGTGAACTTGATGTCTGCATCTGTAGTATTGAGAAAATTAAAAAATTAAAAAAGTTGCTCCTCAGATCCACTCCAGATCAAACAAATGTCATCTATGTATCGCCACCACCTCAACACATGGTGGAAGTGGGGCGATACATAGATGTATGTCTCCTCGAGGAAGGAGACCGCCATGTTGGCATAGGTCGGCGCCGCATTAGACCCCATGGCGGTCCCCTTCCTCTGGAGATAAAAATAGTTGCACGTCAAGACCAAGTGTAACAGTTGTAGAATAAAGTCCTGGCACCCCGCTGTTAAGTCAGAATTAGACAGGGCCCTAGTCACTACCTCCAAACCAAAGTCATGTCTAATTGAGGTGTAGAGACTGGTTATATCAAGAGATGCCATGCTCTGAGTTGCCACCTCTGCTGGATGCTGCCGGTGCCGTGAGATGACCGCCGATAATGTTGTGTACCCATTACTGTTGATCTACTGTTGCTTGTCTGAGTGAACTCCCCCATGCAGATATATGCCTTGTTTCCATGGTGAGGCTTGCGCTCCATATGTCTTTTAGAACGCTTGCCGCTGTGATCCATTGGTGCGACGCTTTACACTAACATCTGTGCTCCACCTTGAAACGCATGACGTCTTCTTTTTGGGACGTTGGCATGATAAATATAGCTACAGCAATCGCGTGAGCGGGCCGCTGATCATGTGACCCGATACTTTCAAAAGGTCCTGCGACATGCGCAGTCGAATAACCGGCACGCTGAACTCCATGCTGATTCCTTTCCACGCTCTCTCTAGGACCTTCCGCAGTTGGATTTGTTTTTAAGGTACACCTGCACTATTGATTGAATTGCTAGGTCATCCTCAGATGTGTGTAGTTATGGATATGATGACCCTATACTGATTTAAGGCACTTATGTTTATTTTTATTCAATATGTATCATAAAATCATATGGTATGGTTACACTGTATTCACAATATGTATTTGCTTGTTGTATTTTGAGAATTTTATTACGATATTTCCTTGCTTTTTCATTATTCAGTTGTATAAATCTGCACAATGCACTAGTTTGTTTTGTCACTGAGAAAGATCCCAGGAGGTGGATCGAAACGTTGCGGTCTGGTGAATAAAGCCTAATATTATTTTATGCCTTGGATGTGCCGTGTAATTTTTCCTGCTACTTTATTGAAGGGGGATCGCCTTCACAGCCGCTGGCACTCAGTCTGCACTTACATACTGCAGTGCTGCTCTAATTCTAATTATCTACAACTAGGTCATAGAGATCCGCAGTGAAGAACGGCTCAAAAAACTGAAGGGCCGATTCTAAATGAGCCGTCTCCATGTGAACTCCAGACTGGGCGGTGAAAGGGGGCAATACAGGTGTGGCGGAAGCAGGGGAGTGCCAATTAGGATTTGCCAGCACCTCTGGGAGACTAAGGGTTCTACAGGCCTGTGAACGCGATGGCTACGACGGGGGAGTTATTGCACGTGCCACCGTGCCAGCTGGAACTGCCCTTCTGGTGCTCGCCACTTCACCAGGGAATACGGCAGTGCTGGTAGAAGGTCCAGGATGTGTTGCGCTGCTGGTGTATGCCGCACCATAAACAAGATCAGCGCTAGCACCACTCTGCTGCAAATGAGGCTCATCATGCGGGGTATGCAGAACCCTGACATGGGATCGGGTACGCCTGACCGTAGCAGGGACCTCTAACAAGTCATCTTCGCTAGCGGTTAGAGTGCCACTGCTGTCTACAGGTTCATATTCTGAACCACTGGATTCAGCGGGTGAGGCGTCCCCATTGCTTTCATCCATCGTGGCGAGAATCCTGTAGGCCTCTTCAGCGGAATACCCCTTGTTTGACATTTTGGGTTCTCTAAATTTAGGGAGTATTCCTCTGAGACTACCCAGGAAAAAGAGCAAACCTACCTAGTAAAAAGGAGTGCTTGCGAAGTAAAGCTGTGATCGCTAATAAAAATCCTAAAAGCTTAAAAGTGATCTTTATAGCGGTGCAGCGATTTTGCAGTGATCAGAAAAGAATATTTCTGCCACTGCGGTGGGGCAGACTGAACGCAAGTGTGCGCACAAGATCAGGCCTGATCGGGCGAACACTGCATTTTGTAGAGTCTAAGGTGACCCTAATGTACTTATATAGATCTGAATGCGATCAGTCTTGATCACTTACAGATACTATATAGTGCTGATTAGCGACAGCGATGATGCTAATCAGTGACTGCGGTGCACTGGGCGCTAAACTACCTAGCAAGTAGCTATCTACCTGGCGGTGATGAGGGTCTCTTACAGGGGGGTGATCAATGATGGGGGTGGACAAGAGTCAGGGAGTCTAATATGGGTGATCAGGTGCTAAATAAGGGGTTAATAAATGACAGGGTAATGTCTAATGTGTAGTGTGGTGATTTGGTGCTACTTACAGAGCTGCCTGTGTCCTCTGGTGGTCGATCCAAGCAAAAGGGACCACCAGAGGAGCAGGTAGCAGTTATATTAGACGCTATTTTCAAAATAGCGTCTGACATACCGATTTCATTGGTCATTTCAAAAATCCACAGCCTGCCAGCCAATGATTGCGGCCGGCAGGCTGCAGATGAACTTGTGAACTGCGCGCGTTCACAGGAAATCTCGGCTCACGCTCAGGCGTTGGCTTTCGGCGAGACGGGAGGTGGTTAAAGGCTTTTTTTTTTTTTTTTTTTTTTTTTTTTTTTTTTGTCACCTTACATCACAAAAAGTGTAATAGCAAGCGATTCAAAAAGTCATGCGCACCCCAAAATAGTGCCTCAGGCCGGGGTAACCCTCCTCTTGGGAGAAAATCTTCCTTTTTTTTTTTTTTTTTCCCTCTACACACAGGTGCCACATCCTTATTCACTGGTGGAGGTTCTCCCACTCATATCCTACTCCTTAGGCCTCATGCACACGACCGTTGTGTGCATCCGTGGCCGTTGTGCCGTTTTCCGTTTTTTTTCACGGACCCATTGACTTTCAATGGGTCCGTGGAAAAATCGGAAAATGCACCGTTTGGCAGCCGCATCCGTGAGCCGTGTTTCCTGGCCGTGAAAAAAATATGACCTGTCCTATTTTTTTCACGGCCAACGGTTCACGGGCCCATTCAAGTCAATGGGTCCGTGAAAGAACACGGATGCACACAAGATTGGCATCCGTGTCCGTGATCCGTGGCCGTAGGTTTTAGTTTCATACAGACGGATCCGAAGATCCGTCTGCATAAAAGCTTTTTCTGATCTAAGTTTTCACTTCGTGAAAACTCATTTCCGACAGTATATTCTAACACAGAAGCGTTCCCATGGTGATGGGGACGCTTCTAGTTAGAATACACTGCAAACTTTGTACAAGACTGCCCCCTGCTGCCTGGCAGCACCCGATCTCTTACAGGGGGATATGATAGTACAATTAACCCCATCATATCCCCCTGTAAGAGATCAGGGCTGCCAGGCAGCAGGGGGCAGACCCCCCCCCCCCCTCCCCAGTTTGAATATCATTGTGCGGCCCCCCCCCTCCCCTGTTGTTAACTCGTTGGTGGCCAGTGTGCGCACCCCCCTCCCTCCCTCCCTCCCTCTATTGTTTTAATACATTGGGGCCAGTGTGCGCGCCCCCCCCCAACCCCCCCTCCCTCCCTCTATTGTTTTAATACATTGGGGCCAGTGTGCGCGCGCCCCCCCAACCCCCCCTCCCTCCCTCTATTGTTTTAATACATTGGGGCCAGTGTGCGCACCCCCCTCCCTCCCTCTATTGTTTTAATACATTGGGGCCAGTGTGCGCGCGCCCCCCCAACCCCCCCTCCCTCCCTCTATTGTTTTAATACATTGGGGCCAGTGTGCGCACCCCCCCAACCCCCCCCCCCCCTCCCTCCCTCTATTGTAATCATCATCGGTGGCAGCGGAGTAGAAGATTTTCATACTTACCTGCTTCTTGCTGCTGCGATGTCTGCGTCCGGCCGGGAGCTCCTCCTACTGGTAAGTGACAGGTCTGTGCGGCGCATTGCTGTCACTTACCAGTAGGAGGAGCTCCCGGCCGGACGCAGACATCGCAGCAGCAAGAAGCAGGTAAGTATGAAAATCTTCTACTCCGCTGCCACCGATGATGATTACAATAGAGGGAGGGAGAGGGGGGGGGGGGGTTGGGGGCGCGCGCACACTGGCCCCAATGTATTAAAACAATAGAGGGAGGGAGGGGGGGGGGGGGGTTGGGGGGGCGCGCGCACACTGGCCCCAATGTATTAAAATAATAGAGGGGGGGTTGGGGGGCGCGCGCACACTGGCCCCAATGTATTAAAACAATAGAGGGAGGGAGGGGGGTGCGCACACTGGCCACCAACGAGTTAACAACAGGGGAGGGGGGGCCCACTGGCCACCAATGAGTTAAAAACAGGGGGGGGGGGTCTGCCCCCTGCTGCCTGGCAGCACCTGCCAGGCAGCAGGGGGCAGTCATGTACACAGTTTTTTTGTATATTCTAACCTGAAGCGTCTCCATCACCATGGGAACGCCTCTGTGTTAGAATATACTGTCTGAAATGAGTTTCACGATGTAGCTCATATCCGACAGTATATTCTAACATAGAGGCGTTCCCATGGTGATGGGGACGCTACAAGTTAAAATATACCATCGGATTGGAGAAAACTCCAATCCGATGGTATAACAGAACTCCAGACTTTACATTGAAAGTCAATGGGGACGGATCCGTTTGAAATGGCACCATATTGTGTCAACATCAAACGGATCCGTCCCCATTGACTTGCATTGTAATTCAGGACGGATCCGTTTGGCTCCGCACGGCCAGGCGGACACCAAAATGACTTTTTTTTCATGTCCGTGGATCCTCCAAAAATCAAGGAAGACCCACGGACGGAAAAACGGTCACGGATCACGGACCAACGGAACCCCGTTTTGCGGACCGTGAAAAAAAACGTCCGTGTGCATGAGGCCTTAGTTTAAAAGGAAATGACCCTTGAACGAAGATGACTCGGCCTACTGGGATAAGACTCCCATGGTAGATGCGCCAATAGCCAGAATTTCCCCAAAAAAGCGGACCTTGTTGTCTGCTAGATCTGCAGCTCTTTCAAATACGGCAAGGAGGTCTGTTTGGTTAAGATCCTGGGCAGGGGATACCGCTTCCAAAAATAGACTTTGTGGTATCCCCTGTGAAGGAGACTTTACATTTTGTCCACTATGACAGCTCAACCTGGAGATTGACCACTTGACCTCTGTAGGGGCAGGAACACAGAGTTTTTAAAAGGCCACCACCCACTCTTACCCTCAGTGTTTCCTGTCCCTACGTGGGCACCTCAGAGAGACCTCCTGTGGGAGGTGAAAGATGGGCAGAGGAGGACTATGGAGTTGATCTCGTTCCAGTGGGGGCCTGAATCTCTCCCCCAATGCGCAGGTTTCCCCTTCCCTCCATTGGGAAGCTGACCGCACCATTGAGCACGCGGACCCCTGGTTGAAGCCGCGGCATTGCTCTCTGGCCGGCAGGAGGTTGAGGGGGCAGAGCTAGGAGCCGAGGCACGCGCACACAGATGACATCAGACGCTGCATCAAGTTCTCCAAGCGGCAGCTTTAAAAAGACTAGCGTCCCAGTGAGGCTCCTGCTCCAGATATCGGCCCCTGATTGATTCCCCTGCAGACCAAATGGACCCAACAGAAGCCCCCTCGGCTACTCAAACCGGGAGTTCCCCTGTGGGGAAGAACAATATGTATAATGTTATGCTCCTTTGATACCTGGTTCCGAACTGATACCTGGTTGCTCCTCTTTTAGGGAATTAAAGAGCTCGGAACTAAGGCCAAAGTCTCTAGATGCGCTACTTGTGGCAAAAGATTCCTGGAAAATCACAAAGAAGATCTGCCAAGCCTGCATTAACCACTTCAACCCCGCTAGCTGAAACCCCCTTCATGACCAGGCCACTTTTTACACTTCTGCACTACACTACTTTCACCGTTTATCGCTCGGTCATGCAACTTACCACCCAAATGAATTTTACCTCCTTTTCTTCTCACTAATAGAGCTTTCATTTGGTGGTATTTTATTGCTGCTGACATTTTTACTTTTTTTGTTATTAATCAAAATGTAACGATTTTTTTGCAAAAAAATGACATTTTTCACTTTCAGCTGTGAAATTTTGCAAAAAAAACGACATCCATATATAAATTTTTCGCTAAATTTATAGTTCTACATGTCTTTGATTAAAAAAAAAAAAATGTTTGGGCAAAAAAAAAATGGTTTGGGTAAAAGTTATAGCATTTACAAACTATGGTACAAAAATGTGAATTTCCGCTTTTTGAAACGGCTCTGATTTTCTGAGCACCTGTCATGTTTCCTGAGGTTCTACAATGCCCAAACAGTAGAAAACCCCCACAAATGACCCCATTTCGGAAAGTAGACACCCTAAGGTATTCGCTGATGGGCATAGTGAGTTCATAGAACTTTTTATTTTTTGTCACAAGTTAGCGGAAAATGATGATTATTTTTTTTTTTTTTTTTTTTTTTTTTTTTTTTTTTTTCCTTACAAAGTCTCATATTGCACTAACTTGCGATAAAAAATTCTAGGAACTCACCATGCCCCTCACAGAATACCTTGGGGTGTCTTCTTTCCAAAATGGGGTCACTTGTGGGGTAGTTATACTGCCCTGGCAATTTAGGGGCCCAAATGTGTGAGAAGAACTTTGCAATCAAAATGTGTAAGAAATGACCGGTGAAATCCGAAAGGTGCACTTTGGAATATGCGCCCCTTTGCCCACCTTGGCAGCAAAAAAGTGTCACACATGTGGTATCGCCGTACTCAGGAGAAGTTGGGGAATGTGTTTTGGGGTGTCATTTTACATATACCCATGCTGGGTGAGAGAAATATCTTGGCAAAAGACAACTTTTCCCATTTTTTTTTATACAAAGTTGGCATTTGACCAAGATATTTATCTCACCCAGCATGGGTATATGTAAAATGACACCCCCAAAACACATTCCCCAACTTCTTCTGAGTACGGCGATACCAGATGTGTCACACTTTTTTGCAGCCTAGATGCGCAAAGGTGCCCAAATTCCTTTTAGGAGGGCATTTTTAGACATTTGGATCCCAGACTTCTTCTCACGCTTTAGGGCCCCTAAAAAGCCAGGGCAGTATAAATACCCCACATGTGACCCCACTTTGGAAAGAAGACACCCCAAGGTATCCAATGAGGGGCCTGGCAAGTTCATAGAAATTTTTTTTTTTTTTCGCATAAGTTAGCGGAAATTGATTTTTTTTTTTTTGTTTTTTCTCACAAAGTCTCACTTTCCGCTAACTTAGGACAAAAATTTAAATCTTTCATGGACTCAATATGCCCCTCAGCAAATACCTTGGGGTGTCTTCTTTCCAAAATGGGGTCAGTTGTGGGGTGTTTGTACTGCCCTGGCATTTGAGGGTCTCCGCAATCATTACATGTATGGCCAGCATTAGGAGTTTCTGCTATTCTCCTTATTGAGCATACAGGTAATGAGATATTTTTTTCCGTTCAGCCTCTGGGCTGAAAGAAAAAAATGAACGGCACAGATTTCTTCATTCGCATCGATCAATGTGGATGAAAAAATCTCTGCCAAAAAAAAAAAATGGAGGGGAAAGGCGTCTGCCAGGACATAGGAGCTCCGCCCTACATCCATACCCACTTAGCTCGTATGCCCTGGCAAACCAGATTTCTCCATTCGCATCAATCGATGTGGATGAATAAATCATTGCCGAGAGAGATAGAGATAGATAGAGAGAGATAGATAGAGAGAGAGAGATAGAGAGAGAGAGATAGAGAGAGAGAGATAGAGATATATATATATATATATATATATATATATATATATCTCTCTATCTATCTCTAAGTGTTTGCCAAAGCATAGGAACGCCGCCTCCTCCTCAGCTCGTATGCCTCGGCAAACGTATTTGTCACTGCAGAGGAGAAAATACCGTCTTGCAGCGCCGCATACACCGACTTGCGTGTAATCTGACAGCAGCGCAATGCTTCTGTCAGAATGCACATCGGTGCTGCAGCTAGTAGATCGGTTGGTCCACCTGGAAGGTAAAAAAAAAAAAAAAAAAAAAAAAACAGGCCACAACGCAATCATTTTATTAACTTTGGAACAGAACATGTAACTTTAACTTTTGGAACTAAACATTAACCTGTTTGCTTACCATTTTTTTTTTTTTGTTTCTTTTTTTTTTTTTTGTTTTTTTACCTTTATAGAACAAACCTCTCCTTCCCCATGGGTCAATGTGCAAAGCGCAAATCGCCCAAAGATGTGGCGAAGTGCGTTATGCACTTTGTCCCATGTGAAAGGAGACGTTTGCAGCAGCAGTGAGTGAATGGGCCCTAATAGCCCTGTGTGCCTGTCCTGGTGAGATGATCCCTATACTAATAGTGTACCTGTGAGTGGTACTTCCAGAAACACTCTCCAAAGCATAGGGCAGGGTGGTCCGGACAGTCAGGACAGAAATAGCGGGTGTCACGCCTTATTCCACTCCTGCTACAGACACGACATCTTTTTCGGGGTGACTGTTGGGTTGAGGTACCAGGAATGACATTGGGGAAGTGTCGCTCGTGTAGACGGCTAACTACACTGGTGGTTGGGGCCACGGAACCTTGTCGATGATCTCTTCCTGAAATTTGAGGAAGGATCCAGTTCTCCCAGCCTTACTGTAGAGAACAAAACTATTTTACAGAGCCAATTGAATTAAATATACAGACACCTTCTTATACCAGCGTCTGGTGCGTCGGGAAACTAAATACGGAGACAACATCTGGTCATTGAAGTCGACCCCTCCCATGTGGAGGTTATAGTCGTGGACTGAGAGGGGCTTTTCAATGACACGGGTTGCTCGCTCAATTTGGATTGTCGTGTCTGCGTGAATGGAGGAGAGCATGTAAACGTCACGCTTGTCTCTCCATTTCACCACGAGCAGTTCTTCGTTACACAGTGCGGCCCTCTGCCCCATTGCAAGACGGGTGGTAACGAGCCGTTGGGGGAAGCCCGCGCGACTAGTTCGCGCGGTACCACAGGCGCCAATCCGTTCTAGAAACAAATGCCTAAAGAGGGCCACACTTGTGTAAAAATTGTCCACATAAAGATGGTACCCCTTGCCGAATAAGGGTGACACCAAGTCCCAAACTGTCTTCCCACTGCTCCCCAGGTAGTCAGGGCAACCGACCGGCTCCAGGGTCTGATCTTTTCCCTCATAGACCCGAAATTTGTGGGTATAGCCTGTGGCCCTTTCACAGAGCTTATACAATTTGACCCTATACCGGGCGCGCTTGCTTGGGATGTATTGTTTGAAGCCAAGGCGCCCGGTAAAATGTATCAGGGACTCGTCTATGCAGATGTTTTGCTCTGGGGTATAAATATCTGCAAATTTCTGGTTGAAATGGTCTGAGGGGCCGAATTTTGTGGAGCCGGTCAAAAGCAGGGTGTCCCCTGGGACGGGAGGCGGTGTTGTCACTAAAGTGCAGGAACCGCAGGATGGCCTCAAAACGTGCCCTGGACATGGCAGCAGAGAACATGGGCATGTGATGAATCGGGTTCGTGGACCAATATGACCGCAATTCATGCTTTTTTGTCAGGCCCATGTTGAGGAGGAGGCCCAGAAAAGTTTTAAGTTCGGAAACTTGGACTGGTTTCCACCGGAAAGGCTGGGCATAAAAGCTTCCCGGGTTAGCGGTGATAAATTGTGTGGCATACCTGTTTGTTTCGGCCACAACTATGTCTAAAAGCTCCGCAGTCAAGAACAGCTCAAAAGATCCCAGGGCCGAACCGATCTGAGCCGTCTCAACCCGAACTCCAGACTGGGCAGTGAAAGGGAAAACTACAGGTGCGGCTGAAGTTGGGGACTGCCAATCGGGGTTTGCCAGCACCTCTGGGATTCTAGGGGCTCTACGGGCACGTCTTTGCGGTGGCTGCGACGGGGTCACTACTGCACGTGCCACCGTACCAGCTTCAACTGCCCTTCTGGTGCTCGCTACTTCACCAGGTTGTACTGCAGTGCTGGTACTAGGTCCAGGGAGGGCTGGGCTGCTGGTGTATGCCTCACCACGTAATCCGACAGCACCAGCCCCACTCTGCTGCTCTTGAAGCGGATCCTGCGCAACCTGCGGTCTAGCGACACGGGGCCGGGTACGCCTGGTGGTATCAGGGACCTCAGCCTCCTCGTCCGAACTTTGGGTCAGAGAGCCACTGCTTTCTACAGGTTCGTATTCTGACCCGCTGGATTCATCAGATGAGGGTTCCCACTCCTCATCCGACTGGGTCAGAAGCCTGTAGGCCTCTTCAGAGGAATACACCCTGTTAGACATGTGGGCAACTAAATTTAGGGGTATTCCCTGAGACTACCCAAGAAAAAAAAAGCAAGCCTGTCTTACAAAGGGGAGGCTAGCGAAGTACCGGAGGCCGCTGCGGTTGATAAAAAATATCACAATATTTACAAATATGATCTGCTATCTGGCACTTTGATTGGATTTTTTAAAAATCAGCAACCTGCCAGCCACGATCATTGGCTGGCAGGTTGCTGACGAAATACTGCTGTGCGAAATGCCGGCGCGAACTGCGCATGCGCGCGCATATTCGCGTCATCTCGCGTCCCGCGAGATGACGCGTATATGCGTGACTGTGCGCAGCGCTGCCACCTCCGGAACGCACATGTGCGTTAGGCGGTCCGGAGGTGGTTAATCAAAATGTAACAATTTTTTTGCAAAAAAATGACATTTTTTCACTTTCAGCTGTAAAATTTTGCAAAAAAAACGACATCCATATATAAATTTTTCGCCAAATTTATTGTTCTACATGTCTTTGATAAAAATAAAAATAAATGTTTGGGCATAAAAAAAAAAAATGGTTTGGGTAAAAGTTATAGCGTTTACACACTATGGTACAAAAATGTGAATTTCTGCTTTTTGAAACAGCTCTGACTTTCTGAGCACCTGTCATGATTCCTGAGGTTCTACAATGCCCAAACAGTAGAAAAACCCCACAAATTACCCCATTTCGGAAAGTAGACACCCTAAGGTATTCGCTGATAGGCATAGTGAGTTCATAGAACTTTTTATTTTTTGTCACAAGTTAGCGGAAAATGATGATATGATGATATAAAATACCTTGGGGTGTCTTCTTTCCAAAATGGGGTCACTTGTGGCGTAGTTATACTGCCCTGGCAATTTAGGGGCCCATATGTGTGAGAAGTACTTTGCAATCAAAATCTGTAAAAAAAAAATGACCGGTGAAATCCGAAAGGTGCACTTTGGAATGTGGGTCCCTTTGCCCACCTAGGCTGCAAAAAAGTGTCACACATCTGGTATCGCCGTACTCGGGAGAAGTTGGGGAATGTGTTTTGCGGTGTCATTTTACATATAACCATGCTGGGTGAGAGAAATATTCCTTTTAGGAGGGCATTTTTAGACATTTGAATCCCAGACTTCTTCTCACGCTTTAGGGCCCCTAAAAAGCCAGGGCAGTATAAATACCCCACATGTGACCCCACTTTGGAAAGAAGACACCCCAAGGTATTCAATGAAGGGCATAGCGAGTTCATAGAAATGTATTTTTTTGGCATAGGTTAGCGGAATTTTTTTTTTTTTTTTTTTAGTTTTTTCTCAGTCTCACTTTCTGCTAACTTAGGACAAAAATTTTAATCTTTCATGGACTCAATATGCCCCTCAGCAAATACCTTGAGTTATGGGGTGTTTGTACTGCCCTGGCATTTGAGGGTCTCCGCAATCATTACATGTATGGCCAGCATTAGGAGTTTCTGCTATTCTCCTTATATTGAGCATACGGGTAATGAGATATTTTTTTATTTTTTTTTTTTATTTTTTTTTTTTCTTTCCGTTCAGCCTTTGGGCTGAAAGAAAAAAATGAACGGCACAGATTTCTTCATTCACGTCGATCAATGTGGATGAAAAAATCTCTGCCCCAAAAAAAAGAGGGGAAAGGTGTCTGCCAGGACATAGGAGCTCCGCCCAACATCCATACCCACTTAGCTCGTATGCCCTGGCAAACCAGATTTCTCCATTCACATGTGTTTGCCAAAGCATAGGAACGCCGCATCGTCCTCTGCAGTAACAGATACGTTTGCCGAGGCATACGAGCTGAGTAGAAATCTCGTCTTGCAGCGCCGCATACACCGACTTGCGTGTAATCTGACAGCAGCGCAATGCTTCTGTCAGAATGCACATCGGTGCTGCAGCTAGTCGATCAGTTGGTCCACCTGGAAGGTGAAAAAACCAGGCCGCAACGCAATAATTTTATTAACTTTGCAACAGAACATATAAACTTCAACTTTTTGAAATAAACATTAACCTTTTTGCTTACTTGTGTGTTTTTTTTTTTTTTTGTTGTTGCTTTTTTTACCTTTTTATAGAACAAACCTCTCCTTCCCCATGGGTTAATGTGCAAAGCGCAAATCGCCCAAAGATGTGGCGAAGTGCGTTATGCACTTTGTCCCAGGTGAAAGGAGACGTTTGCAGCAGCTGTGTGAGTGAATGGGCCCTAATAGCCCTGTGTGCCTGTCCTGGTGAGATGATCCCTATGCTAGGTGTACCTGTGTGTGGTACTTCCGGAAACACTCCCCTAAGCATAGGGCAGGGTGGTCAGGACAGAAATAGCGGGTGTCACGCCTTATTCCACTCCTGCTACAGACACAACATTTTTTTCGGGGTGGCGGTCGGTTTGAGGTACCAGGAACGACACTGGGGAAATGTCGCTCGTGTAGACAGCTAACTACACTGGTGGATGGGGCCACGGAACCTCCTGGGTACAGGAGGTTCGCGATGATCTCTTCCTGAAATTTGAGGAAGGATCCAGTTCTCCCAGCCTTTCTGTAGAGAACAAAACTATTATACAGAGCCAATTGAATTAAATATACAGACACCTTTTTATACCAGCGTCTGGTTCTGCGGGAAACTAAGTACGGAGACAACATCTGGTCATTGAAGTCCACCCCTCCCATGTGAAGGTTAGTCGTGGACTGAGAGGGGCTTTTCAATGACACGGGTTGCTCGCTCAATTTGTATTGTCGTGTCTGCGTGAATGGAGGAGAGCATGTAAACGTCACGCTTGTCTCTCCATTTCACCGCGAGCAGTTCTTCGTTACACAGTGCGGCCCTCTGCCCCCTTGCAAGACGGGTCCTCACGAGCCGTTGGGGGGAAGCCCGTGCGACTAGTTCGTGCGGTACCACAGGCGCCAATCCGTTCTAGAAACAAATGCTTAAAGAGGGCCACACTTGTGTAGAAATTGTCCACATAAAGATGGTACCTCTTGCCGAATAAGGGTGACACCAAGACCCACTGCTCCCCAGGTAGTCAGGGCAACCGACCGGCTCCAGGGTCTGATCTTTTCCCTCATAGACACGAAATTTGTGGGTTTAGCCTGTGGCCCTTTCACAGAGCTTATACAATTTGACCCCATACCGGGAGCGATTGCTTGGGATGTATTGTTTGAAGCCAAGGCGCCCGGTAAAATATATCGGGGACTCGTCTACGCAGATGTTTTGCTCTGGGGTATACAAATCTGCAAATTTCAGGTTGAAATGGTCGAATTTTGTGGAGCCGGTCAAAAGCAGGGTGGCCTCTGGGACGGGAGGTGCTGTTATCACTAAAGTGCAGGAAACGCAGGATGGTCTCAAATCGTGTCCTGGACATAGCAGCAGAGTACATGGGCATGTGATGAATTGGGTTCGTGGACCAATATGACCGCAATTCATGCTTTTTAGTTAGACCCATGTTGAGGAGGAGGCCCAGAAAAGTTTTAATTTCGGAAACTTGGACTGGTTTCCACCGGAAAGGCTGGGCATAAAAGCTTCCCGGGTTAGCGGTTATAAATTGTGTGGCATACCGGTTTGTCTCTGCCACAACTAAGTCTAAGAGCTCCGCAGTCAAGAACAGCTCAAAAAATCCCAGGGCCGAATCGATCTGAGCTGTCTCAACCCGAACTCCAGACTGGGCGGTGAAAGGGGGAACTACAGGTGCGGCTGAAGTTGGGACTGCCAATCAGGGTTTGCCAGCACCTCAGGGATTATAGGGGCTCTACGGGCACGTCTTTGCGGTGGCTGCGACGGGGTCACTACTGCACGTGCCACCGTACCAGCTTCAACTGCCCTTCTGGTGCTCGCTACTTCACCATGTTCTACGGCAGTGCTGGTACTAGGTTCAGGAAGGGCTGGGCTGCTGGTGTATGCCTCACCACGTAATCCGACAGCACCAGCCCCACTCTGCTGCTCTTGAAACGGATCCTGCGCAACCTGCGGTCTAGCGACACGGGGCCGGGTACGCCTGGTGCTATCAGGGACCTCAGCCTCCTCGTCCGAACTTTGGGTCAGAGAGCCACTGCTTTCTACAGGTTCGTATTCTGACCCGCTAGATTCATCAGATGAGGGTTCCCATTCCTCATCCGACTGGGTCAGAAGCCTGTAGGCCTCTTCAGAAGAATACCCCCTGTTTGACATGTGGGCAACTAAATTTAGGGGTATTCCCTGAGACTACCCAAGAAAAAAAAAAGCAAGCCTGTCTTACAAATGGGAGGCTAGCGAAGTACCGGAGGCCGCTGCGGTTGATAAAAAATATAAAAACTGATTTCTTTTTTTTATCGCCGCAGTGCGTGTAAAGTGAATGTGCAGTGATCAAAAAAATATATTTTTTGTCACTGCAGTGGGGCGGGCGTGGGTGAACGCACGTGTGGGCGACCGATCAGGCCTGATCGGGCAAACACTGCGTTTTGGGTGGAGGGCGAACCTAAAGTGACACTAATACAATTATAGATCTGACCGTGATCAGTTTTGATCACTTCCAGATACTATAAAAGTACAAATGCTGATTAGCGATACGCTAATCAGCGAATAACAGACTGCGGTGCGGTGGGCGCTAACCGATCCCTAAACTACCTAACCAAGGGGCCTAAACTATACTAAAACCTAACGGTCAATACCAGTGAAAAAAAAAAGTGTCCGTTTGCACTGATCACTTTTTTCCTTTCACTAGTGATTTGAAAGGGGTGATCAAAGGGTTAATTGGGGTTCAGGGGGGTGATCTGGGGCTAGTATGAGGTGTTTGGTGTACTCACTGTGTAGCCTGCTCCTCTGCTGGATCCAACCGACGAAAAGAACCAGCAGAGGAGCAGGCAGCCATATAACAGATCATATTTACAAATATGATCTGCTATCTGGCACTCAGTCTTTTTTTTTTTAAATCAGCAACCTGCCAGCTGCGATCATTGGCCGGCAGGTTGCTGACGAAATACTCCTTGACGAAATGCCGGCCCGCGATGCGCATGCGCGGGCCGGCTGTGACGAAATCTCGCGAGATGACGCGCTGATGCGTCCAGGAGGAATAAATCAACCACCTCTAGGACGCATCGGTGCGTACAGCGGTCGGGAGGTGGTTAATGAGCTTGTCAAAGCTTCTGTGCTAGCCCCTCCTACTCTGCCTGCGAAAAAAATCTAGCGTGTCCGCTCCATCCTCCTCTGAATCAGGACATGGATGAAGACTCTTCCACCTCTAGACAGAACGCAGGCGCACTGTCATAGGGAGAAATAGTGGAAGACAGGAAAAAGTATTTTTCATCTGAAGAGATGGAGGAATTATTGGGCGCCATTAGGGCAACCATGGGCATTGAGGAGGTACAAAAACCTTGATCAGTCCAAGACGAGATGTTTGGGGGGCTCAGAGCTAAAAAATCTAAAGTATTCCCAGTAAATGAAAATATAAAGGATATGATCATGGATGAGTGGACAGACTCAGAGAGGAGGCTGGGAGTCCCCAGAGAATTCAAAAATTGATTTATTGTTTGATCCAACCGATATAGAAATATTTAACGAAAAGCCGAAAATCGACATCCAGGTAGCGAAGGTGGTCAAAATGACCTCCCTTCCTTTTAAAGACTCCTCTCAATTACAGGATCTGCTGGAGAGGAAGGCGGATTCTCTCATGAAAGTCTTGGGAAGCATCCATGTTCGGTATAAAACGAACATAGCTGCAACCTTCTTAGCTAGGTCAATGTCATTTTGGCTTAGAGAACTACTATATTAACCATATTAAAAATAAAACCCTGAGAGAAGAAATTCTAAATGCCATTCCTCTTAAGTCAGCTACAGCATTTTTGGTGGATGCTTCAGCTGAGTCCGTGAGGTTTGCCGCCAAAGATGCTGCTCTCTCAAATTCCACAAGGAGGGCCCTGTGGATGAAATCTTGGGGAGGCGATAGAGCTTCGAAAGGAAAATTATGTTCTATCGCCTTTTCAGGGAATATGTTTTTGGTCCCATACTGGATTCCATCCTCGAAAGCGGCAGACAAAAATGTATTCCCAGAGGAAAATTTTAAAAGAAGCCCTTTCGTCCCTTTAACACCTAATCCAGGTTCTATGGGGGGAGGGAAAACAGGTAGGTGGAGCTACCAAAAAGGAGGGTTTCTTCTCAATCCCCAAAACAAACAGTCTAAACAATGACTCCAGAGTGGGAGGAAGGTTGAGGAGATTTCAATCCCTTTGGGAAACCATGACCCAGAACCCCTGGGCCTTGGATATTTAAAAAAAACTGTTACCGGATAGAATTTTTCTCAACCCTCTCCAAAAAAGTTCTGGATAACCTCCCACAGCCCAGGGCGTCTTGCAGTTACTAGTCAGGTGTGGTGGTAAAAGTCCCCTGTTTAGAAGGGGTTATTATTCAAACCTGTTTTTGGTACAGAAACCAGATGGCTCCTTCCGCACCATTATAAATCTAAAGGGGTTAAACACGTCCATTGTATACAGGAAATTCAAAATGGAATCCATACCGACCATCACTCCTCTAATCAAAGAAGGAGATTACATAATGTCCATAGATTTGAAGGACGCTTACTATCACGTCCCCATACACGAAAACTCTCAAAAGTATCTCAGTTGGGCTGGATAATAAATCGGAAAAAAATATTGTTTGGTCCCATCAACAAAAATCTAATTCCTAGAAGTACTTTTAGATTAAAAAAACCCAGATGTCTCTTCCTCAAGAAAAAACTAACAACCCTCGTAGGAAAAAACTAAAAAATTCAGGGCCAAGTCCATACGCAATCCCATGAGTCTATTAGGAATGATGACCTCTTGCATCACATCGGTATCGTGGTCTCAGGCTCATACCAGGATAACCCAATCCTGGATCCTGAAGAATTGGGACAAGAAACAGTCCTCTTTTTAGAGAAAAAGAATATCCATTCACATAAGATCCGATTTGAATTGGTGGATAGAAAATAGAAAGCTGTCAAAGGGTGTACGTTGGATAAAAGATCCAGAGGGCCAAGTGTTCAGACGCCAGTGGTACAGGATGGGGGCGGGCGTAGGCTCCTCAAACTACCAAGGCAGATGGGCAGACGACATAAAAGTAAAATCGTCAAACTACTGAGAACTAAGGGCGATCTGGGAGACGCTAAAATCATCCCAGATAATGGTACTCTGGAAAACACCTGAAGATTCTCTCTGACAATGTGACAGCAGTAGCATACCTAACCGCTCCAGGACTGCATAACGCACAGATGCGTCCTGGAGGCGGTCGATTCATTCCTCCTGGGCGCATCCGTGCGACATCTCACAAGAGGCGAGATTTCCTGTGAACGCGCGCACACAGGCGCGCTCCTTCACAGGATTGGCCGGTAAGAGACTGGATGTACAGCCTGCCAGCGGCGATCGTTCGCTGGCAGGCTGTAGATTTGTTTTTTGTTTTTGTTTTTTTTATTTATTTTATTCCGCCTAATAGGTATATTAGACGCTGTTTTGATAACAGCATCTAATATACCTGCTACCTGGTCCTCTGGTGGTCCCTTTTGCTTGGATTAACCACCAGAGGACACAGGTAGCTCTGTAAAGTAGCACCAACCACCACTACACTACACCCCCCCCTGTTAACCCCTTATGAACCCCTGATCACCCCCTTGTCATTGATCACCCCCCTGTAAGGCTCCATTCAGACGTCCGTATGTGTTTTACGGCTCCACGCATCCATGGATCGGATCCGCAAAACGCATACGGACGTCTGAATGGAGCCTTACAGGAGGGTGATCAATGACAGGGTGGTGATCACCCCATATACAGGGAGTGCAGAATTATTAGGCAAGTTGTATTTTTGAGGATTAATTTTATTATTGAACAACAACCATGTTCTCAATGAACCCAAAAAACTCATTAATATCAAAGCTGAATATTTTTGGAAGTAGTTTTTAGTTTTAGCTATCTGTGTGTGCAGGTGACTATTACTGTGCATAATTATTAGGCAACTTAACAAAAAAAAATAAAAAATATACCCATTTCAATTATTTATTTTTAACAGTGAAACCAATATAACATCTCAACATTCACAAATATACATTTCTGACATTCAAAAACAAATCGGTGACCAATATAGCCACCTTTCTTTGCAAGGACACTCAAAAGCCTGCCATCCATGGATTCTGTCAGTGTTTTGATCTGTTCACCATCAACATTGCGTGCAGCAGCAACCACAGCCTCCCAGACACTGTTCAGAGAGGTGTACTGTTTTCCCTCCTTGTAAATCTCACATTTATGATGGACCACAGGTTCTCAATGGGGTTCAGATCAGGTGAACAAGGAGGCCATGTCATTAGATTTTCTTCTTTTATACCCTTTCTTGCCAGCCACGCTGTGGAGTACTTGGAAGCGTGTGATGGAGCATTGTCCTGCATGAAAATCATGTTTTTCTTGAAGGATGCAGACTTCTTCCTGTACCACTGCTTGAAGAAGGTGTCTTCCAGAAACTGGCAGTAGGACTGGGAGTTGAGCTTGACTCCATCCTCAACCCGAAAAGGCCCCACAAGCTCATCTTTGATACCAGCCCAAACCAGTACTCCACCTCCACCTTGCTGGCGTCTGAGTCGGACTGGAGCTCTCTGCCCTTTACCAATCCAGCCACGGGCCCATCCATCTGGCCCATCAAGACTCACTCTCATTTCATCAGTCCATAAAACCTTAGAAAAATCAGTCTTGAGATATTTCTTGGCCCAGTCTTGACGTTTCAGCTTGTGTGTCTTGTTCAGTGGTGGTCGTCTTTCAGCCTTTCTTACCTTGGCCATGTCTCTGAGTATTGCACACCTTGTGCTTTTGGGCACTCCAGTGATGTTGCAGCTCTGAAATATGGCCGAACTGGTGGCAAGTGGCATCTTGGCAGCTGCACGCTTGACTTTTCTCAGTTCATGGGCAGTTATTTTGCGCCTTGGTTTTTCCACGCGCTTCTTGCGACCCTGTTGACTAGTTTGAATGAAACGCTTGATTGTGCGATGATCACGCTTCAGAAGCTTTGCAATTTTAAGAGTGCTGCATCCCTCTGCAAGATATCTCACTATTTTTGACTTTTCTGAGCCTGTCAAGTCCTTCTTTTGACCCATTTTGCCAAAGGAAAGGAAGTTGCCTAATATTTATGCACACCTGATATAGGGTGTTGATGTCATTAGACCACACCCCTTCTCATTACAGAGATGCACATCACCTAATATGCTTAATTGGTAGTAGGCTTTCGAGCCTATACAGCTTGGAGTAAGACAACATGCATAAAGAGGATGATGTGGTCAAAATACTCATTTGCCTAATAATTCTGCACTCCCTGTAGACTCCCTGATCACCCCCCTGTAAGGCTCCATTCAGATGGGGGGGGGGGGGGGGAGTCTAAAAAGATTCCGCACGGGAAGGATTCTCAAACTCCCCTTGGATTCTGGACATGATACATCAGGTATACAAGCTAGAATTTTCTTCCCCTCCCTCCAGAGAGGTTCGTAATAAACAAAAAAAACTAAGCGTAGATCACAATCTCTTAGAGTCTCAGATTCTACTCTTGTTAGAAAAGGAAGCTGTTATTCCAGTCCCAGAAGACCCTATAGGCACAGGCTTCTACTCCCTAATATTTTAGTAAAAAAAAAAAACTAACGGTTCCGTCAGAGCTATTATAAACCTAAAATATCTCAACAGGTTCGTCTAATACAAAAAGTTCAAGATGGAGACTGTGAAATTAACAATCAATTTGTTAACACGGGATTGCTACATGGTAATGCTCGACTTGGCAGACGCCTACTACCATGTACCAATTTATCAAAAGCATCAGAAATATCTAAGATTCACAGTCTTCTTGAAAGACCACGAGAAGCAGGACCTTTTTTTTTTTTTTTTTTTTTTTTTTTTTTTTTTTTTTTTTTTTCCTCTTCTCTCCTGGGCCGAGACTCACATGGAGTCAATCTCCTCCTCAGTCCATCTAAGAGGAGAAGAGAAGAGAACATTCTGGCAGACTTCCTGAGCAGGAGGTTTATTTCCAGGAGAGAGGAGCCTCAAGAAGAAATAGTTTTTTTTTTTTTTTTTTTTTTTTTTTTTTTTATTATTATTATTTTTTATTTGCAGCAAATGGATGCCTTTTCAGGTCCTTGGCTGCCTGGTCTATATGCCTTCCCACCAATCCAGATAATCCCAAAGGTCCTGACTAAGATTGCAGAAGAACGCTTTCACGTAATCCTGATTGCCCCATATTGGCCAAAAAGGGCACGGGTTTCCCCTGCTTCTGGGTCTTTGCAGAAAGAGGTACTGGATTCTTCCTCAGATCCCGGACCTTCTCCTTCAAGGACTGGCCTGGCACCCTACAATCAACCAGTTAAAGAGGACCTTTCACCAGAATAAAACATCTAAACTAGCTATACAGACATGTAGAGCGGCGTCCAGGGATCTTCCTGCACTTACTGTTATGCCTGGGCGCCGCTCCGTTCTCCCGTTTTATAGCCTCCGGTATCTTCATAGTTAGGCTCCACCCAGTGGAACCTGCTGGCGTCTCATTCTCCCATGCTGTAGCGCTGGCCAATCACAGCGCTCAGCTCATAGCCTGAGAGGTTTTTTTTTGTCCAGCGATTGGCCAGCATGTGAGAATGAGACGTCGGCAGTTTCCACTCGGTGGAGCCTAACTCTGAAGATACCGGAGGCTATACCGTAGAACGGAGCGGTGCTCAGGTATAAGAGTAAGTGCAGGGAGATCCTTGGGCACCGCTCTACATCTTTCTTACCAAAGTGTTCTCACTGTCAGCAGGAAATCAAATCTCGTTGCCTATGTTCTGTGCCCAAGCAATATCCTCTAAGAAATTGAAGTTTCATCATTTAGTTGTGCGTAGATGTGTGCTGTCTTATCTGGATTCTATGAAAGAACTAAGGAAAACAGACCGTTTGCTGGTCCAGTACGCAGGACAAAATAAGGGGCAGGCAGCTTCAAAAGCTACCATCGCTCGCTGGATTAAAATGACTATCAGCATGGCATATAAAGAAAGAGGACTCTCTCCACCCGCTGAATTGAAAGCCAATTCCACAAGAGCAGTGTCTGTCTCTTGGGCAGAAAATGCCTCAGCATCTTTGTCTCAAATTTGCCAGGCAGCAACCTGGCCTAGTCCATCAACAGTTTTCAATCACTATAGGCTGGATGTCCAACAGGGACCTGCCCTTCGGACGAAAAGTTTTGTCTGCAGCAGTCCCTCCCTAGCCTGATTTCTTTGTTAATCCTCCTGCTTAGTGCCGTGGGAAGGCATACGGAAAAGATGATTTACTCTTAACAGTAATTGGATTTTCCATATAACCTCCAACGGCCCTCTTTTTCTTTTTCCCCCACCCTGATACTTTTTCGTTTGTTATGTACTATTGCTGGGGGAAAAAATTGTCTCCCAAAATAAAATCTTGTTTCTTCAGCATCATACTGAGTTCTTGGGTATTTACTGGAGAAGGTAAAAGGGAAGGAGGTTTTTAAACTTTGTTCTCTATGTTGTTTCCTGTCCCTGGGAGACGGGATACCCTCCTGCTTAGTGCCGTTGTGGAGGCTATACGGAAAATCCAATTACCAGTAAGAGTAATCATCATCTTTCTGCTATCATGTCCTATTGTCTATGGTAGTGTCAAAGATAGCTGATCGCTGTTATCTTCAGCACTCTCATAGAGAATGAATGGAGCAGCAGGGCACACAGATTTGGGGGGGGGGGGGGGTGGGGGGACTGTGACCCTGTTGGTGGGCAACTAACACATTACTGTATGGGGGCATCAAGGAGACATTATACTGTATGAGGGCACCAAGGAAATTCCAGTACGTGTTTAGCGTGTGGTGTGTGTTTTTTTTTTTTTTTTTTTCCCCCTCTAAATGGGCATTTATCGCGATAAATTTCTTAATATAGTTATAGTGAGTTTTAAGATCGCCGAACCCTATTCCCTCTTAAGTGAAGCTGAAATATCTGTTCGATGAGGAATTGTCTGCTCCTTGGGATAGTTCCCCAAAACTGGATGCCCCTGTAGCAAAAATGTCCAAAAAGGCAGCGCTCCCTTTTGAGGCACATCTGTTCCCAGGTCCCTAAAAGTGTGGATGGTGGAGTTAGAGGCTCACATTAGAGGGGGTACCCCTAGGGAGCAATTACTTTCTTCCTTCCCTATTATAAACAATGCCTTTTAAATTGTTTTATTTTTTTTGACGCTTCTGCGGATTCCTTGAGATTTTCCGCTAGGGACTGAGCCATATCCAACTCTGCCAGGCGGGCTATTTAGTTAACTCCTTAAGGACACAGCCTTATTTCACCTTAGGACCGGGCTATTTTTTGCTAATCTGACCAGTGTTACTTTACGTGCTGATAACTTTTTAAAACGCTTTGACTTACCCAGGCTGTTCTGAGATTGTTTTTTCGTCACATATTGTACTTCGTGACACTGCTAAAATTGGGTCAAAAAAGTTTATTTTTTTTACATAAAATACCTAATTTACCAAAAATGTGAAAAAATTAGCAAATTTCAAAATTTCAGTTTCTCTACTTCTGTAATACATAGTAATACCCCCCAAAATTGTGATGACTTTACATTCCCCATATGTCTACTTCATGTTTGAATTATTTTGGGAATTATATTTTATTTTTTGGGGATGTTACAAGGCTTAGAAGTTTAGAAGCAAATCTTGAAAAATGACACCATTCTATAAACTACACCCCTCAAGGTATTCAAAACTGATTTTACAAACTTCGTTAACCCTTTAGGTGTTGCACAAGAGTTATTGGCAAATGGGGATGAAATTTGAGAATTTCAAATATTTTTTTTGCCTAATTTTCCATTTTAACCCATTTTTTTTTCCACTAACAAAGCAAGGGTTAACAGCCAAACAAGACTGTATCTTTATTGCCCTGATTCTGCCGTTTACAGAAACACCCCATATGTGGCCGTAAACTACTGTACGGCCACACAGCGGGGCGTAGAGTGAAAGGTGCGCCATTTGGTTTTTGGAAGGCAGATTTTGCTGGACTGGTTTATTTACACCATGTCCCATTTGAAGCCCCCCTGATGCACCCCTAGAGTAGAAACTCCCAAAAATGTACCCCATTTTAGAAACTACGGGATAGGGTGGCAGTATTGTTGGTACTAGTTTAGGGTACATATGATTTTTGGTTGCTCTATATTACACTTTTTGTGAGGCAAGGTAACAAATAGCTGTTTTGGCACCGTTTTTTAATTTTTTGTTATTTTCAACATTCATCTGACAGGTTAGATGAGCAGGTTGTCACGGACGCGGCGATACCTTTTTTATATGTATACAATTTTTTAATTTAAGTTTTACACCATGATTTCATTTTTGAAACAAAAAAAATCAAGTTTTAGTGTCTCCATATTCTGAGATCCATCGTTTTTTCAGTTTTTGGTCGATTATCTTGGGTAGGGTCTCATTATTTTTTTTTTTTTTTTTCGGGATTAGGTGACTGTTTGGTACTATTTTGGCGTACATACAACTTTTTTGATCACTTTTATTACCTTTTTTGGGTAGTAAGGTGGGCAAAATTTCAATTTCATCATAGTTTTTTTTTTTTTTTTTTTTTATGGCATTCACCGTTCGGGTAAAGTAACATGACCGTTTTATAGATCAGGTCATTATGGATGCGGTGATATATAACGTGTAGGGAATTTTTTTTTTTTTTCATTTTTAATCAGTCAAATTTTATTTTATTTTTTTACCCAGACCCACTTGGTTCTTGAAGATCCAGTGGGTCTGATGTCTGTATAATACAGTACACTATATAGTGTATTGTACTGTATTTTACCTACACTTTGTCTGAACAGGCGTCCTGTTGCCATGGGAACCTTCCCACGTCTGCCACAACTTCGCAAACGGGGAAGGGTAAGGAGGGGATCTCTCCCTCTCCATCGGGGGGCTGCAAAGGCACAGCAGCCCCCCGATGGGAGAGGGAGGGAGCCCCCTCTTATTGTTAACCTTTTCAATACGGATCGCGGTATGGAAAGGGTTAAACGGCTGACATCGCATCACAGATGTCAGCCGTTTATACCAGGGTGTCAGCAATGTTCTGACACCCTGGTATACCCACTGCACACCAACGATTATTCAAGGGGAGGCGGGCGGGGGATCGCGATCCCGCCTGCCGCACTGCCTGCAACCCTCCCCCTGCACCTCCCACCGGGATAAAATCACTTGGGTGCAGGGGGGGGGGGAAATAAAGATCTATTTTAGCAATACAAAAGTTTCTGATCCGCGGGGATCAGAAACTGCAGAAAGCGCAGCAAACCGCAGGTATGAATTGACCTGCGGTTTGCTGCGATCGCCGACATGGTGATTTATTAGAAAAGGCCTCAGACAAGAAGGGCTTTTCTTCTGTTAGTCAGCCACCCAAAAGATCTTTCTGTGCCAGATTTAACAAAGGGTCCTTTAAAGGGAAAGAGAGCAAGACTGTTTGCAGGTCCGAGCGAGATGATTAAGGAATATATATGTATTTTTTTCGGGTCGGATGCCTCAAAGAAGCAGTCTCAATGACGCTAGGGCACCTGTTGGGGGTTGTCTGTCCCTCTTTGTACATTAATGGCAGAAGATCTCTAACAGCCACTAGATAAAGTCAGGGATAGGGGAGGGCCTAAAACTAAAATTCCAGAGTGTTCCAGTAGGAAAATTTGTAATTACAGATTTCCGGTCAGATCCCGCAAAACATTCTACCATCTTATCAGATGGTTTTTCCCTGATAGAGAAAAAGGTTAGTAAGAGTCCCAGAGCAGGAATTGACAGAGGCGTATCATTAGAATATTTTTCTGGTTAAAAAAAAAAACTAATGGCTTATTTCAGACCAGGGGATTTCCAACCAGTAGCGGCTTTGTGGGGTACTCCGGAGATGGATCTCTTTGCCACCAGGTCAAACAGAAAAGTAGAGGTCGTCTTTTTTCTCTTTCTCCGGATGAACATCCGAGAGCAGTGGATGCTCTGGCCCAGTTATAGAGGCAGGGTCTGCTGTATGCCTTTCCCCCACTAAAACTGCTTCTAAACGTTCTCAAGAGTAGAGGAGGCCGCGGTAATGGTGATGGCTCCCCTTTTGTTGAGGAGGGTGTGATTTTATTTTATTTTATTATTTTTTTTTTTTTTCTGGTTCCGCAAAATTTCAATAGCAACACCTTGGGTGCTTCCAGAATCCCAGGAGCTTCTGTCTCGGGGTCCAGTTTTTCTCTCAGAGGTGAGAAATCTGCTCCGTGTCCGCAAATTGGGTCCGTAAATGCACGGGCACCGACTGTGGAATAGCCGAATGCGGATCGCGGACCTAGTCACTTGAATGGGGTCTGCGATCCGTCTGTTCCACAAAGATAGAACAAGTTCCATTTTTTTATTATTTTGTTTTTTTACTACGGAAGCACGTCTGTTCTGCACCGCATCTCCTGATTTGTGGACCCATTGATCCATGATGCGGAATGTACCTGGCCGGTGCCCTGTGTATTGTGGAACTGCCGTATGCCACGGAAGCTCTACGGCCATGTGCAAGAGGCCTTACCCAGTGTTTTACCATTTTAGTAGGTACTGGTGACTTGCATTATTCCTTTCCATGTGCATAACCTTACATTTGTCAGTGTTAGGCTAGTTTCACACTAGCGTTCGGCTGTCCGCTCGTGAGCTCCGTTTGAAGGGGCTCACGAGCGGACCCGAACGCTTCCGTCCAGCCCTGATGCAGTCTGAATGGATGCAGATCCGCTCAGACTGCATCAGTCTGGCGGCGTTCAGCCTCCGCTCCGCTCAGCAGGCGGACACCTGAACGCTGCTTGCAGCGTTGGGGTGTCCGCCTGGCCGTGCAGAGGCGTGCGGATCCGTCCAGACTTACAATGTAAGTCAATGGGGACGGATCCGTTTGAAGATGCCACAATATGGCTCAATTTTCAAGCGGATCCGTCCCCTATTGACTTTCAATGTAAAAGTCTGGACGGATCCGTTCAGGCTAATTTCACACTTAGCTTTTTTTTGCCAATATAATGCAGACGGATCCGTTCTGAACGGAGCCTCCGTCTGCATTATTATGATCGGATCCGTTCAGAACGGATCCGATCGAACGCTAGTGTGAAAGTAGCCTTAAACCTCATCTGCCACTTCTCTGCCCAAGCCTCTAATCTATCCAGATCCATCTGTAGTAGTATACTGTCCTCTTCCGTGTTAATTACTTTATACAGTTAGGGCCGCTTCACACGAGCGGATGCCGTGCGTGGCATCCGCTCCGTGAAAGAGTGCCAAGACCCGCTGCAGACTGCAGAGGCACGGAGCGGTAACATGACTGTTAATGCTCCGTGCCTCTCTGTGATCTCTTTACTACGAAATCACAGTGACAATTGTGATTTCGTAGTAAAGAGATCACAGAGAGGCACGGAGCATTAACAGTCATGTTACCGCTCCGTGCCTCTGCAGTCTGCAGCGGGTCTTGGCACTCTTTCACGGAGCGGATGCCACGCACGGCATCCGCTCGTGTGAAGCGGCCCTTAGTGTCATCTGCAAAAGTGTATACTTTACTGTGCAAGTTTTCTACGTGATCATTAAAAAATACATTGAAGAGAATAGGGCCCAATACTGACCCTTGTGGTAACCCACTAGTAACACTGACCCAATCTGAGTGTGTACTGTTAATAACCAACCTCTGTTTTCTATCATTGAGCCAGTTACTTACCCACCCATGCACACACATTTTCTCTCAGTCCAAGCATTCTCATGTTATATACTAACCTTTCATGAGGTACAGTGTGAAATGCTTTGGAGAAGTCCAGATATAAGACATCCATTGATTCCTCAATAATTTTTTTTTTTACAAAAAGTGATCAAGAAGTCACACACACATTTCATAGCGCCGCTATCTGTGACTTCACCATGCTCTAAAATTGTGGGTGGGGAAGGGGACAGGCTAGAAAATATTCTAAATAGAAGACTGCTCGAAATCTGTCATGCCTGTACATTTAGAACAGGCTGCCAGCGCCTCTTCATAACATTGGCAGATCCACTGCCAGAACAGGGCCTTTATTAAGACTGGCGTCTAAAATGCTGGTCTTAATTAATGTGCCCCATAGACTTTTCTTATGGGATAAATGTGTAAAATCTCTAAGATTCAAACCGGGGATCTCAACATACAAAACCAATAGCTTAAGCAATCGCATCACCACATGGAAATGATATATGCCTTTTTTTTTTTTTTTTTTTAATAATACATATAAGTTGACACACATTACTGGTGTCTGTATAATCGTTTATTGTGCCTGTGAATACAGCAATAATATGTAGATTAGCTTTCTTAGCAGATCTGTGTGGTGAAGCTATAGTACATACACATATATACAGTAGATATGTATAACCCAGGACACAGCTCTGCCCTCAGCCTGATGTCTAGCCCTGTCAATCAATGGGAGGGGGGGATGTGTGCAGAGCACAGGGGGTATGACCACCAATAAAAGTATACAGCCACTGCAGCTCTCACCCACACTGTGGAGATGCAGGAAATACAGACCTGGACACTGCCTTAGAAGATTCCAAAAAACTGAGAAGATTCCAGCTCCACTTGCAATTTCTTTTTCTTTTATTAAGCTTCCTTAAAATCGGACATCAACGGCAGACAAAGTGCTGTGACTACTTCATATTTTGCCCTTCATCAAGACTCAGTCTTGAGAACATGGAGTGTGCTGCTCTTGGCGCGCTCCGTGTTCTTAGCAGCACAGTGGAGGAGGAAGCACTCTCTCCCTCCCAAGCACCCCCCCCCCCACCAATGAGGAGAGAGGGGAGGGCGCACTGTGCCACCAATGAAAGTAAACGTTTAATACAAATCCAGGAGGCAGGTGCTGGTGGGGAGCTGCGGTCAGCGTCAGTTAATCCCTCAGGAGCCGCACCCACCTCCTGTTTGAATGTTAATTATAATTGGTGGCGTGCCCCCCCCCCCCCCCCCCTCTCCAGTATTAAATTAATTGGTGGCCACAGGATCCCCTCCTCCTCAGTGGTTGTAGTTATCGGAGCCCCAGCAGTTTAATCGCGTGGCTCTGATTGGTTACCATGGCAGCCAGGATGCTACTGAATCCCTAGCTGTCATGGTAAGCTCCCTGCTTCTGTGTGCACAAAGCGAAGGGCAGCAGGGAAAGTGTGAAGTCCTATTCACCCTAATTGAGCTCTATTAGAGTGAATAGACAAGGGATTAAAAGATCCCAGGTTCTAGCCCTTAAGATATATTTGCTTTTACTCACATTGTATCTCTGCTTGAAAAAGGCTAATTTTAGAGCCGAAACGTTGCATCGGATGGTTGAATAAAGGAATCGCTTAATTTCATCTAACTGGAGTGCTGTCCATTTTCTGGATACATTGATGGGGCAAGAAGTCGATTCCCAAGGAACGTGCACCCAATCTTCTTTGATTATAGCCAGTGCCGCCATTTTTCTTTGCTGGGGTCTCTGCTCTCTAGGATGTACCGTTCCCGAGATATTCACTAAAAATGCACTTAAATCCTAACTGCCATACACATGTTCACATGTCCCTTTATCAGCCAATAGAAGCTTGCAGGTCCTACTCCAGGTTGCCATAACAACTGAGCACAGGTTTTAGTAGTTCTCAGGTCCTAAAATGTTCCGTCGTATGACGGCACAACTACACTGCTACATGCATGGGGGGCAGGGGCCACTATTAAATGGATGGGCACTGTGGAGTTCACTGTTAAAGGGGCGGGAACTGTGGAGGTCACTGTTAAAGGGGTGGTCACCGCGAAAGTAATTTTTTATTTTTTTTTCCTTCTATAAAATTGCAATAAATACCCGAGCAACGCCAGGTCATCAGCTGGTGTATATACAACACCTTTACAAAAAAAGTCGCCACCTGGATTTGACTAAGCAAATAGTTATGAGCCTCCTATTGGATAATTACTTCATGGGCGATTATCTTTCAGCTGGCAACAAGTTATTTAACCCCAACTGGTGCAGTGAGTTGCTTCTCATTTCTTAAACAGCCATGTCGAAAGACACATCTCGTGGTCGTTGAAAAGATGTTAGTCTGTTTTGAGAAGGATCAAATCATTGGCATGAATCAAGCAGAGAAAACCTCTAAGAAAAAACTGCTAAAATTGGGTTAAGAACTGTCCAACGCATTACTAAAAGCTGGAAGGATAGTGGGGACCCATCGTATTCGAGGAAGAAATGAGGCGGGGGAAAAAATCCTGAATGATCGTGATCGGCAATCACTTAAACATTTGAAATCAAATCAAAGAAAAACAGTAGAACTCAGGGCTATGTTTAATAGTGAAAGTAAGAGCTTTTCCACACGCACAATGCAAAGGGAACTCAAGGGATTGGGACTGAACAGCTGTGTAGCCATAAGAAAACCACTAATCACTGAGGCAAACCAGAAAAAAGGGCTTCAATTTGCTAGGGAGCCTAAAGATTGGACTCTGGAGCAATGGAAAAAGGTAATGTGGTCTGATGAGTCCAGATTTGCCCTGTTCTAGAGTGATGGGTGCATCAGGGTTAGGCCTCTTTCACACTTGCGTTGTCCGGATCCGGCGTGTACTCCACTTGCCGGAATTACTCGCCGGATCCGGAAAAACGCAAGTGTACTGAAAGCATTTGAAGACGGATCCGTCTTCAAAATGCTTTCAGTGTTACTATGGCAGCCAGGATGCTATTAAAGTCCTGGTTGCCATAGTAGGAGCGGGGGAGCGGCATACTTACAGTCCGTGCGGCTCCCGGGGTGCTTCAGAATGACGTCAGAGCACCCCATGCGCATGGATGACGTGCCATGCGATCACTTCATCCATGCGCCTGGGGCGCCCTGACGTCACTCTGGAGCACCCTGGGAGCCGCACGGACGGTAAGTATGCTGCTACCCCGCTCCCCACTACACTTTACCATGGCTGCCAGGACTTTAGCGTCCCGGCAGCCATGGTAACCACTCTAAAAAAAGCTAAATGTCGGATCCAGCCATGCACTGAAACGACGTTTATCTTAAGTCCGGATCAATGCCTTTCAATGGGCATTAATTCCGGATCCGGCCTTGCGGCAAGTCTTCAGGATTTTTGGCCGGAGCAAAAAGCGCAGCATGCTGCGGTATTTTCTCTGGCCAAAAAATGTTTCGGTCCGGAACTGAAGACATCCTGACGCATCCTGAACGGATTTCACTCCATTCAGAATGCATTAGGATAAAACCGATCAGGATTCTTCCGGCATAGAGCCCTGACGACGGAACTCTATGCCGGAAGAAAAGAACGCAGGTGTGAAAGAGCCCTAAGAAGAGAGTCAGATGGAGGTGATGCACCCATCATGCCTAGTGCCTACTGTACAAGCCTGTGGGGGCAGTGCTATGATCTGGGGTTGCTGCAGCTGGTCGGGTCTAGGTTTAGCAACAGTATGTGCTCCACGAATGTAGTCAGCTGACTACCTGAACATACTGAATGACCTGGTTATTCCATCAATTAATTTTTTTTCTAACCTGATGGCACGGGCATATTCAAAGATGACAATGCCAGGATTCATCGGGCTCAAATTGTGAAATAACCCCATTGAGAATCTTTGGGATGTGCTGGAGAAGGCTTTGCACATCAGTCGGACTCTACCATCATCAATGCAAGATCTTGTTGAAAAATGAATGCAACACTGGATGGAAATAAATCTTGTGATATTGCAGAATCTTATCGAAACAATGCCACAGCAAATGCGTGCCGTAATCAAAGGATTATTATTATTTTATTTATATTATTTATTTTTAAATACAGGCAGTATGTATGTGTGTGTAATGTAATATATAAATAAAAAATAATAAAAAAAATTATTTATATATATATATATATATATATATATATATACAGGTCCTTCTAAAAAAATTAGCATATTGTGATAAAGTTCATTATTTTCTGTAATGTACTGATAAACATTAGACTTTCATATATTTTAGATTCATTACACACCAACTGAAGTAGTTCAAGCCTTTTATTGTTTTAATATTGATGATTTTGGCATACAGCTCATGAAAACCCAAATTTCCCATCTAAAAAAATTAGCAGATTTCATACGACCAATAAAAGAAAAGTGTTTTTAATACAAAAAAAGTCAACCTTCAAATAATTATGTTCAGTTCTGCACTCAATACTTGGTCGGGAATCCTTTTGCAGAAATCACTGCTTCAATGCGGCGTGGCATGGAGGCAATCAGCCTGTGGCACTGCTGAGGTGTTATGGAGGCCCAGGATGCTTCGGTAGCGGCCTTAAGCTCATCCAGAGTGTTGGGTCTTGCGTCTCTCAACTTTCTCTTCTCAATATCCCACAGATTCTCTATAGGGTTCAGGTCAGGAGAGTTGGCAGGCCAATTGAGCACAGTAATACCATGGTCAGTAAACCATTTACCAGTGGTTTTGGCACTGTGAGCAGGTGCCAGGTCGTGCTGAAAAATGAAATCTTCATCTCCATAAAGCTTTTCAGCAGATGGAAGCATGAAGTGCTCCAAAATCTCCTGATAGCTAGCTGCATTGACCCTGCCCTAGATAAAACACAGTGGACCAACACCAGCAGCTGACATGGCACCCCAGACCATCACTGACTGTGGGTACTTGACACTGGACTTCAGGCATTTTGGCATTTCCCTCTCCCCAGTCTTCCTCCAGACTCTGGCACCTTGATTTCCGAATGACATGCAACAGTCCAGTGCTGCTTCTCTGTAGCCCAGGTCAGGTGCTTCTCCCGCTGTTTCTGGTTCAAAAGTGGCTTGACCTGGGGAATGCGGCACCTGTAGCCCATTTCCTGCACACGCCTGTATACGGGTGGCTCTGGATGTTTCTACTCCAGACTCAGTCCACTGCTTCCGCAGGTCCCCCAAGGTCTGGAATCGCTCCTTCTCCACAATCTTCCTCAGGGTCCGGTCACCTCTTCTCGTTGTGCAGCGTTTTCTGCCACACTTTTTCCTTCCCACAGACTTCCCACTGAGGTGCCTTGATTCAGCACTCTGGGAACAGCCTATTCGTTCAGAAATTTCTTTCTGTGTCTTACCCTCTTGCTTGATGGTGTCAATGATGGCCTTCTGGACAGCAGTCAGGTCGGCAGTCTTACCCATGATTGCGGTTTTGAGTAATGAACCAGGCTGGGAGTTTTTAAAAGCCTCAGTGGGAAGAATCTTTTGCAGGTGTTTAGAGTTAATTAGTTGATTCAGATGATTAGGTTAATAGCTCGTTTAGAGAACCTTTTCATGATATGCTAATTTTTTTAGATAGGAATTTTGGGTTTTCATGAGCTGTATGCCAAAATCATCAATATTAAAACAATAAAAGGCTTGAACTACTTCAGTTGGTGTGTAATGAATCTAAAATATATGAGAGTCTAATGTTTATCAGTACATTACAGAAAATAATGAACTTTATCACAATATGCAAATTTTTTGAGAAGGACCTGTATGTGTGTGTGTGTGTGTGTGTGTGTGTATATGTATATGTATATATATATATATATATATATATATATATATATATATAATCAATTAGGGTTAGTAAACCTAAAACTAGCTCCAGCAATTATTTTATAACCCTTAAAATTAATAAACTTTAATTGCATACCCTTAAAATAAATGGATGGATAGACAAACAGGACAATAAATCACTGAGGGTCAACTCAGATCATTCTACAGCAAGCAGCTATAAGGATACCAGGAGATATGGGGAGAACTGTCCCGATTAGCTCTCCCTGGTCTTTTGCTCAGCCCAGGGACGACCCCTAATGGTGGGGACTCCCTGTCCCCAAACCTGAACTTTGAGTTTCTAATACAGCCCTAGCATGGTGGTAAAGGGTTGATAAGTACTTAAATAGGTGCTTGTAAGTGGACAAATAAGATTAACAAAAAACAATAACAGTACATACACCCTCCCCTATAGAAATAGGGTCAATTGATTGGACTATGCATACAGCCCTAGTGCTGTGATAAAGCAGCTAACAAGGTACACAGTACATCATTAATTAAATATGTCATTCATAAGACACCAACGCGTTTCCCCCACTTTGTGGGATCATCACGGGGCCAATAAACTTTGGGTACCGGATATCTATATTGATATTATAATACATATGATATCTTGGGTGCCAGATACCTATAATATAATGGTATCTGTTATTTGGGTGCCGGATACCAATAATGATATAATAATATCCGTTGTAAATAGAATATCAGAAAGATAATAGGGGGGCCATTGTTGATGACAGGAAAAGATCAGAAACATTAGGACCTAGTGCAGACAGTTAGATAGAAGACATGTCAGAGGTCATTATCCAGTGGAGTTAGACTTCCATTCATGCATCTGTGGAGGAGAAAAATATGGTATAGAACCAAACAAGTCCCAAATGTTACTTCCACCAATATCCACAATAATAATAAAAAAAATAAAACATAAATAAAAAATCAGTCTCTGTATACACCAAAAAGGTCCTATGATTTGTTGGATGACATCGATAGACATAGATATCCTAGACCATGGAGAGTACAAGTTCAGCGTCACCAATCACAGTCAGAATAGTAAAGATTAGGAAAGGATACATATCCCTACTTACAATCAGTCGTCCATCTCTGGGGAAAATCGTCCTCGCTCCTCCATAGGACCATATCAATATGCTCCAGATGCCCCCCTTTTTATACACACTCGCCACAATAAAAAATTCCCGCCCACAGTTGGTAAGATGCGACCGCATCGGCTTCCAGGTGCCGTCACTTCCGGTCTATGGAATTAGTCATTTCCGGCCGGTGGAACGAAGAACCATACTTAGTCCGAACACGCAGTTCCGGTCACGTGTTTCCGGTTAGTGGAACGCAATGGACCGCAAACACATGATCTGATCGAGAGGACATACTGTCCAGGTACTAGGCGTACAGATTGCCGAGCTTGGCCAGATAGTATATCATAACCTCATTTGAGGTGCAGTGATTAATAGAACCAAAGTCTCATACTGTCCATAACAGCCTACACATATAGTAGTGAGTATAACTATTATCAATGAAAACGTATAATATTCATTGATCACGATGATACTCAATTATAAGATGCTTCCTGCATCTGGCCAGTTAGGGCATACTTAATTTTATAGCGGGCCCAGCAATATCAGACAGATCTCTAACTGTCTGCACTAGGTCCTAATGAGTCTGATCTTTTCCTGTCATCAACAAATGGCCCCCCTATTATCTTTCTGATTATTATATTTACAATGGATATTATTATATCATTATTGGTATCCGGCACCCAAATAATGGATATCATTTTATTATTATAGGTATCCTGCACCCAAGATATCATATGTATTATAACGGATATCATTTTATCAATATAGATATCCGGTACCCAAAGTTTATTGACCCCCTGATGATCCCACAAAGTGGGGGAAACACGTTGGAATATTATGAATGATGTAATTTGTTTATTTAAAGGGGTTCTGCACCTTCATTTAACTGATGATCTATCCTCTGGATAGATCATCAGCTTCTGATCGGCGGGGGTCCGACACCCGGGACCCCCGCCGATCAGCTGTTTGAGAAGGCAGCGGCGCTCCAGCAGCGCCGCTGCCTTCTCACTGTTTACCGCCGGGCCGCCTGCCCACTGACGTCACGACTTGTATCAACTAGAGTGGGCGCGGCTAAGCTCCATTCAAGTGAACAGAGCTTAGCCGCGCCCACTCTAGTTGATACAAGTCGTGACGTCAGTGGGCGGGCGGCCCGGTGGTAAACAGTGAGAAGGCCGCGGCGCTTCTGGAGCGCCGCGGCCTTCTCAAACAGCTGATCGGCGGGGGTCCCAGGTGTCGGACCCCCGCCGATCAGAAGCTGATGATCTATCCAGAGGATAGATCATCAGTTAAATGAAGGTGCAGAACCCCTTTAATGATGTACTGTGTACCTTGTTTGCTGCTTTATCACAGCACTAGGGCTGTATGCGTAGTCCATTAATTGACCCTATTTCTATAGGGGAGGGTGTATGTACTGTTATTGTTTTTTGTTAATCTTATTTGTCCACTTACAAGCACCTATCTAAGTACTTATCAAACCTTTACCACCGTGCTAGGACTGTATTAGGATCTCAACAGTCCAGGTTCGAGGACAGGGAGTCCCCACCATTAGGGGTCGTCCCTGGGCTGAGCAAAAGACCAGGGAGAGCTAATCGGGACAGTTCTCCCCATATCTCCTGGTATCCTTATAGTTGCTTGCTGTAGAATTATCTGAGTTGACCCTCAGTGATTTATTGTCCTGTTTGTCTATCCATCCATTTTTTTTTTTAAGGGTATGCAATTAAAGTTTATTAATTTTAAGGGTTATAAGAATTGCTGGAGCTACCTTATTTTTGTGTCTGCATCTGTTCTGCAATTATGCAAAATGCATGCGGAGCCATTAATTTCAAGGGACTGCAAAAAATGCGGACAGCACACCACTTGCTGTCTGCATCCGTACTTCTGTGCTGCAGCCCCACAAAAAACTATAGTGCATGTCCTATTCTTGCGGACAAGAATAGGCATTGCTATCGTAGGCTGGTCATGTGCAGCCTGCAAAATGCGTAGCCTACATGGCTGGTATCCGTGTTTTGCGGACTGCAAAACACATATGGTCGTCTGAATCAGCCCTGACTTCAAGCTCTTTTGATTTTTAAAGTACTGTATAACCTCCAACAATTCTATTCTTGCATTATGAATAATAATGTTTACAACAGATCTAATGGATGCTTTGTATTTCTTTATGTAGCTGTCCTGCAGAAAAAATGGAAGAAGCTACACCTAACTTAAAAACTCTGGATTTGAGTCACCATTCCCGCTTCATTATTGGCTCTGTTTCAGAGGATAACTCTGAGGATGAAATTGGCTCCTTGCTTAAAGGTGACTTTCTAGAAGACAAGGAACGATCATCTTCCCCAGCCTCTATATCCTCAGACACCATTTCTGACATGGGATTATCAAGCTGTCAAGAAAACCTTGCATTGCAAATGCGGTATGTCCACTTTATACTATATTGTTTAAATTACAGACACATTGAGAGCATGAGCCTATAGCTTTGGAAAGATGAAAGGGTTTTCTGGGATCAGGATATATTCATGGCCTATCCCTAGGATAAGGCATTGATATGGGGATGGAGGTCCGACTCTCAGTACTCTTTGCCGATCAGTTGTTTTAAGGGACTTCACAGTTTGTGCAAAGGTTTGTGCACCTCTTAGGTCTGACTGCTGTCTACATAGTAGTGACTGTGCAGGGTGCGGCATCTTTTCCTATTCAAGCCCCTTTGCGCTGAAAGATTACAAATGTAATTTGGTGGTCCCAACCATCGGGCTCCCACTGACACAGGATAGATGACAAGTTCTGAGACAACCTCTTTAATTGATGCTGATTGAAATTGCTTTGAAATGTAGGCTGCTGGAAAAAAAACAATACTGAATCTCTCTCCTTCAGTAGTTAACCCCTTAATGACCGCAGTAAGGAAGTCCACAGCCGGTGAGCATCCCTTCACTACACATGTACTAAATGGCTGGAGATTTCACCCGAACTCGGGACCAGGCAGGAGGATGTGAACGCTGCCTGGTCCTGTCAATCAAGTGTGGCCGGAGGTGGGAGAACGGAATCTCTAGCAACAACCTCCCCCACCCCCCCCCCGCCCCCCTTGCTCCTAGATGCCTCATTTGCATATTATAAAACTATTTATATAAAAAAAATTAGAATAATAATCAATAGTTATGTTCAGCTGACATTAGCACATTACTAATGTCAGCCAGGTTAACCCCTTCCACCCCGGGCCAGTTTTCACCCTTCTGCCCAGGTCATTTTTTGCAAATCTGATATGTCACTTTGTGGTAATAGCTTGATCACCCCCCTGTAAGGCTGAGTGATCAGCCCCTTGTCATTGATCACCCCCTGTAAGGCTCCATTCAGACGTCTGTATGATTTTTACGGATCCACAGATACATGGATCGGATCCGCAAAACAAATACGGACGTCTGAATGGAGCCTTACAGGGGGGTGATCAATGACAAGGGGCTGATCACGCATATAGACTTCCTGATCACCCCCCTGTCATTGATCACCCCTTTGTAAGGCTCCGTTCAGACGTCCGGATGATTTTTACGGATACATGGATCGGATCCGCAAAACGCATACGGACGTCTGAATGGAGCCTTACAGGGGGGTGATCACCCATATAGACTCACCCCCCTGTCATTGATCACCCCCTGTAAGGCTCCATTCAGACCTTTTTTTTTTTGGCCCAAGTTAGCGGAAATTATTTTTTTATTTTTTTAAACTAAGTCTCATATTCCACTAACTTGTGTCAAAAAATAAAATCTCACATGAACTCACCATACCCCTCACGGAATCCAAATGCGTAAAATTTTTCAGACATTTATATTCCAGACTTCTTCTCACGCTTTAGGGCCCCTAAAATGTCAGGGCAGTATAAATACCCCACATGTGACCCCATTTCGGAAAGACACCCCAAGGTATTCCGTGAGGGGCATATTGAGTCCATGAAAGATTGAAATTTTTGTTCCAAGTTAGCGGAAAGGGAGACTTTGTGAGAAAATACAAAAAAAAAAAATTTCCGCTAACTTGTGCCAAAAAAAAAAATTCTAGGAACTCGCCATGCCCCTCACGGAATACCTTGGGGTGTCTTCTTTCCAAAATGGGGTCACATGTGGGGTATTTATACTGCCCTGGCATTTTAGGGGCCCGAAAGCGTGAGAAGAAGTCTGGGATCCAAATGTCTAAAAATGCCCTCCTAAAAGGAATTTGGGCCGCTTTGCGCATCTAGGCTGCAAAAAAGTGTCACACATGTGGTATCGCCGTACTCAGGAGAAGTTGGGGAATGTGTTTTGGGGTGTCATTTTACATATACCCATGCTGGGTGAGATAAATATCTTGGTCAAATGCCAACTTTGTATAAAAAAAATTGGAAAAGTTGTCTTTTGCCAAGATATTTCTCTCATCCAGCATGGGTATATGTAAAATGACACCCCAAAATACATTCCCCAACTTCTCCTGAGTACGGCGATACCACATGTGTGACACTTTTTTGCTGCCTAGGTGGGTAAAGGGGCACACATTCCAAAGAGCACCTTTAGGATTTCACAGGTCATTTATTACACATTTTGATTTCAAACTACTTACCACACATTAGGGCCCCTAGAATGCCAGGGCAGTATAACTACCCCACAAGTGACGCCATGCCCCTCACGGAATACCTTGGGGTGTCTTCTTTCCAAAATGGTGTCACTTGTGGGTTAGTTATACTGCCCTGGCATTCTAGGGGCCCTAATGTGTGGTAAGTAGTTTGAAATCAAAATGTGTAAAAAATGACCTGTGAAATCCTAAAGGTGCTCTTTGGAATGTGTGCCCCTTTACCCACCTAGGCGGCAAAAAAGTGTCACACATGTGGTATCGCCGTACTCAGGAGAAGTTGGGGAATGTATTTTGGGGTGTCATTTTACATATACCCATGCTGGATGAGAGAAATATCTTGGCAAAAGACAACTTTTCCAATTTTTTTTTATACAAAGTTGGCATTTGACCAAGATATTTATCTCACCCAGCATGGATATATGTAAAATGACACCCCAAAACACATTCCCCAACTTCTGAGTACGGCGATACCACATGTGTGACACTTTTTTGCAGCCTAGATGCGCAAAGCGGCCCAAATTCCTTTTAGGAGGGCATTTTTAGACATTTGGATCCCAGACTTCTTCTCACGCTTTCGGGCCCCTAAAATGCCAGGGCAGTATAAATACCCCACATGTGACCCCATTTTGGAAAGAAGACACCCCAAGGTATTCCGTGAGGCGCATGGCGAGTTCCTAGAATTTTTTTTTTTTGTCACAAGTTAGCGGAAAATGATTATTATTTTTTTTTCTAACAAAGTCTCATATTCCACTAACTTGTGACAAAAAATTAAAAATTCTAGGAACTCGCCATGCCCCTCACGGAATACCTTGGGGTGTCTTCTTTCCAAAATGGTGTCACTTGTGGGGAAGTTATACTGCCCTGGCATTCTAGGGGCCCTAATGTGTGCGAAGTAGTTTGAAATCAAAATCTGTAAAAAATGGCCGGTGAAATCCTAAAGGTGCTCTTTGGAATGTGTGCCCCTTTGCCCACCTAGGCTGCAGAAAAGTGTGACACATCTGGTATCGCCGTACTCAGGAGAAGTTGGGCAATGTGTTTTGGGGTGTCATTTTACATATACCCATGCTGGGTGAGAGAAATATCTTGGTCAAATGCCAACTTTGTATAAAAAAATGGGAAAAGTTGTCTTTTGCCAAGATATTTCTCTCACCCAGCATGGGTATATGTAAAATGACACCCCAAAACACATTCCCCAACTTCTCCTGAGTACGGCGATACCAGATGTGTGACACTTTTTTGCAGCCTAGGGTGGGCAAAGGGGCACACATTCCAAAGTGCACCTTTCGGATTTCACCGGTCATTTTTTACAGATTTTGATTGCAAACTTCTTCTCACGCATCTGGGCCCCTAGAATGCCAGGGCAGTATAACTACCCCAGAAGTGACCCCATTTTGGAAAGAAGACACCCCAAGGTATTTTGTGATGGGCATAATGAGTTCATGGAAGTTTTTATTTTTTGTCACAAGTTAGTGGAATATGAGACTTTGTAAGAAAAAAAAGAAAAAAAATCATCATTTTCAGCTAACTTGTGACCAAAAATAAAAAGTTCTATGAACTCACTATGCCCATCAGTGAATACCTTAGGGTGTCTACTTTCCGAAATGGGGTCATTTGTGGGGTGTTTGTACTGTCTGGCCATTGTAGAACCTCAGGAAACATGACAGGTGCTCAGAAAGTCAGAGCTGCTTCAAAAAGCGGAAATTCACATTTTTGTACCATAGTTTGTAAACGCTATAACTTTTACCCAAACCATTTTTTTTTTTGACCCAAACATGACCCAAACATTTTTTTTTTTTAATCAAAGACATGTAGAACAATAAATTTTGCAAAAAATTTTATATATGGATGTCGTTTTTTTTTTGCAAAATTTTACAACTGAAAGTGAAAAATGTCATTTTTTTGCAAAAAGATCATTTAAATTTTGATTAATAACAAAAAAAGTAAAAATGTCATCAGCAATGAAATACCACCAAATGAAAGCTCTATTAGTGAGAAGAAAAGGAGGTAAAATTCATTTGGGTGGTAAGTTGCATGACCGAGCAATAAACGGTGAAAGTAGTGTAGTGCAGAAGTGTAAAAAGTGGCCTGGTCATTAAGGGGGTTTCAGCTAGCGGGGTTGAAGTGGTTAATTGGAGTCATTAGGTGATAATGAGCTCCCAGAAAAAGGTGTCAAGACAGCATTGTATGTGGCATACAATAGATGTCTAACCCCTCTGCCTCTATTCAAGCTTGGCTTCTCCATTTTTACGTAGATGGCCTCCTTCACACCTCGTTTGTACCAATTGGCCTCCTTATCCAAAACACGTACTTGACTGTCTTCAAAGGTGTGACCTGTTTTCTAAAATTTGTTTTATGCCACTGTTCCCTGCATCGCTGGCGAAATGCTGGGCCTGGGCCGTTCGCTTCGGTCTTCGGCGCAAGCGCAGTGAGTGAAGGCCGCTCTCCTGATGCCGGCTTCCTCACTGTGACGTAGTCGGCACAGGCGCAGTGAGGAAGCCGGCACCAGAATCGCATCATTTACTCACTGCGTCTGCGCCGAAGACAGAAGTGAACGGCGCAGGTGCGTGATTTCGCCAACGACGCAGGGAACAGTGGCGTCAATCAAGAGGCGGGCACAACACTGGACCTGGGCGGAATACAGGGTGAGTGGACGGAGCCTCTAGGTGCTGATTTTACGCCCACATAGCACCTAGAGGCTCATTAGCATATAATAAAAGTGCTTTTTTAACAAAAAACGGCTGCAGGGACTAACGTTAGAAACATACTGTTATGTAGTGCTGACATGGGCGCATCGCTAATGTCAGTCAGCTACATAACAGTATTTCTGGTGATAGAAACCCTTTAAGCCTCATCTACCACTTCTCTGCCCAAGCCTCCAATCTATCCAGATCGTTCTGTAGTAGTATACTGTCCTCTTCCATGTTAATTACTTTACACAGTTTAGTGTCATCTGCAAAAACTGATATTTTACTATGCAAGCCTTCTACAAGATTATTAATAAATATATTGAAGAGAATAGGGCCCAATACTGACCCCTGAGGTACTCCACTAGTGACAGTGACCCAATCTGAGTATTTACCATTAATAACCACCCTCTGTTTTCTATCATTGAGCCAGTTACTTACCCACTTACAGATGTTTTCTCCCAGTCCGAGCATTCTCATTTCCATTTGCAGATTAGTAAATATGTTTGGGGTTGAAACAGATTTCATATTTTATATTTTTATTTGGTTTGAGACAAGGAGGGTGGGTCTTTATTGCTGGAATGGTCCCTTTTTTAATATGTGAAATGTATTTAATATTGTGTTTTTTTATTGATACGTTATGTGTTTTTGTGTGCAGGCCTAGTATGTCTGGCTTGCATCTAGTGAAGCAGGGACGTGAACGCAAAAAAATAGATTTACAGAGAGATTTCACTGTGGCTTCACCAGCAGAATTTGTCACTCGTTTTGGAGGGAATAAAGTTATTGAAAAGGTATATTACTTGTGATGATTCAAATTTTTTAAAATTGGTGAATTTGTCCTTATAACTCTGTAATTTGTAAATTACTGCTGAAGTTGAATGGCACGTTTAAATGCTTTCTGTATTATACAACAGGTGCTTATTGCTAATAATGGTATAGCAGCTGTCAAATGCATGAGATCAATCAGGCGCTGGTCCTATGAGATGTTCCGAAATGAAAGAGCGATTCGATTTGTTGTCATGGTTACCCCTGAAGACCTGAAAGCAAATGCAGGTACCATAATTATCCATTAATGTATTGTGTTTACTATCATTTGCCCCTTCCCGACTGTACCACATATATTACCAGGCTAATGGACTGGTCTCTATGCCTGCGGCCCATACATTTACACAGTGAGTTTGATGGCACTGTGTGCTGTTGTATGTATCTTTAGCATCAGGCTTTCACACTGACAGCCCAATCCTATACTGTGGCAGGGAACTGAAATAATCAGTTCCTCTCACAGAAAGCCTCTGAACATTGCACAAATGACTCTATGAATCTGCTTAAGATGGAGTACAGCACACATGGAGTGTGGCCTCTGCTCCATGCATTTTTGTGTTTGGGGGGGGATTTTGTTTTTAAGGGATCCTGTCAGTCAGAATATTTTTAATACATTATACCAATCAGATAATAATTACCCCAGGCCACCAATTTTTGCTTTTTCGCATTTGGGCCTACTTTTACGCCTTAAAAAAATTCTGTTCTTGGGTGATTATCTTTAGAGATGAGTGAAGTTTTCAAAAATTCGATTTGGCTGCTTCGCCAAATGTTTTTTTTTTAAATTTGCTTCAATCTGAATTAAATCAAGTCTATCTTGGCCTGCAGTTAACATACAGCATACTTCAGTAAAGCACAAAAATATAAAAATGGGGTATTTTAATCCATATTCTGGCAGTGCAAACACATGCGTTTGAATCGCCTCTTTTTAAATTGGGCTTAGTTGACGTTGCACTTGGTCAGTAATTGTCAGCCCAAAGCAGGTTTGGGTCAAACCCACAAAAAAGGTGCAGATCTATTCTTGATACCTAATCCAAGAGTAGGCTTGGCTTCTGAATTTACCTCACAATAAGTAATAGAAATAACTGATCAAATAACAGAAGTGGGGATTCCACCTTACAAGTGAATGTTGGTGTCAGTTCTAATTTATCAGCGTGGACCTAACTGTGCTGTGGTCCATAATTCAAGGAGTGGCCCCATGATATTGGGGAGGGTGTCAGCAGTAAGGCTGTGTTCACATCACTGTTCATTTTTCCGTTCTTCTGGTTTGTCAGAGGAACAGCCCAAAAAGCGGATCCTGTAGTTTGAGCATCCACCTTCACACAGTCAGTATTTTATCAGTATTGGTAAGGTTAAAACAGGAGTGTATGCAGGGAGGGATGTGGGGAGGAGCAATACATCAGACTATACAATTCAGCTAATGTTAGGGCTCTTTCACACCTGCGTTCTTTTCTTCCGGCATAGAGTTCCGTCGTCGGGGCTCTATGCCGGAAGAATCCTGATCAGGATTATCCCCCATGCATTCTGAATGGAGAGAAATCATTCAGGATGTCTTCAGTTCCGGACCGGAACGTTTTTTGGCTGGAGAAAATACCGCAGCATGCTGCGCTTTTTGCTCCGGCCAAAAATCCTGAAGACTTGCCGCAAGGCCGGATCCGGAATTAATGCCCATTTGAAAGGCATTGATCCGGATCCGGCCTTAAAGGGAACCCGTCACCGGGATTTTGGGTATAGAGCTTAGGACATGGGTTGCTAGATATCCGCTAGCACATCCACAATACCCAGTCCTCATAGCTCTGTGTGCTTTTATTGTGTAAAAAAAACGATTTGATACATATGCAAATTAATCTGAGAAGAGTCCTGTATGTGAGATGAGTCAGGGACAGGACTCATCTCAGGTTAATTTGCATATGTATCAAATCGTTTTTTTTTTACACAATAAAAGCTCACAGAGCTATGGGGACTGGGTATTGTGGATGTGCTAGCGGCCATCTAGCAACCCATGTCCTCAGCTCTATACACAAAATCCCAGTGACAGGTTCCCTTTAAGCTAAACGTCGTTTCAGCGCATTTCCAGATCCGAAGTTTAGCTTTTCCTGAATGGTTACCATGGCTGCCGGGACGCTAAAGTCCTGGCAGCCATGGTAAAGTGTAGTGGGGAGCGGGGGGAGCAGCATACTTACAGTCCGTGCGGCATCTGGGGCGCTCCAGAGTGACGTCAGGGCGCCCCAAGTGCATGGATCACGTGATCGCATGGCACATCATCCGTGCACATGGGGCGCTCTGACGTCATTCTGGAGCGCCCCGGGAGCCGCACGGACTGTAAGTATACCGCTCAGCCCGCTCCCCGCTCCTACTATGGCAACCAGGACTTTAGTAGCGTCCTGGCTGCCATAGTAACACGATCCGTCTTCAAATGCTTTCAGTTCACTTGCGTTTTTCTGGATCCGGCGTGTAATTGCGGCAAGTGGAGTACACGCCGGATCCGGACAACGCAAGTGTGAAAGAGGCCTTAATGTTGTTAGTTGACATAAGGAGCAGCTAGTCTTTGAAGTGTTTACTGCCTGTCCTATTATACTGTGGCTCCATGCGCCATCTGCTGGTTTCAAAAGCAGATTACACCCTTGATTTCTGTAACAATCCTTGTAAAGCTATTTACTACCTAAGGAAACTGGATACTGCTCTGTGCTCACATGATGCGACTATGATCGCTAACCCTGCTATATCTGTACTCTGAATTACTGTAGATTGAAGACTCTCCTTGACATAAATGGCTACTCCACTACCCTTTCTGTCTCTTTTCTATCTTTCCTGTACTGTGTATATCCAGGTATTACCCAGTAATTGCAATCCTTCAAAGCATATCTCAGTTATCGCAACCAGATACAAATTATCCCTAGATATGTGATTGCCATTAGCTTGCAGAGATTGTATCCTAAACCATGAGCATTAGTACACATTGTATGTGGGGATGCAAAAGATGTGCTGTCCTCATCCGTAGTTCTGTTCCGTGACCCCACAAAAAAGATTAAGCATGTCCTATTCTTGTCCACAATCGCAGACAAGAATAGGCATTTTTATCATGGGGCCGGCCATGTGCAGTCCACAAAATGCAGAACGTACGTGACCGGTATCCATGTTTTGCAGATCAGCAACACTGATGTGTGAATACACTCTTGTTCTGCATCTACTAGAGTAGACAAACAACCCTTTGTCCATCAATACCAACGCACTGATTTATCCCAACTGTCTGGGGACAGAAATCATCCTGATTTGCTAAACTTCTTTCCCCTTCATCTAGTTTAAAATTTTATCCAAAAGATTTCTGATTTCTTTACTTGTGTACCTTTTTTATGTGGTGGATGCAAACCTTCTTTTCCCCGGCACCTCCACAACGGCACTCCCAGGAGGGTGTCCCCGCCTCCCCAGGACAGGAAATGACGTAGAAGCTAAAGTTTAAAAGGCCCCTCCCTTTACCTGCTTCAGTTGTTTCCGGTCCTCGGGATTGCGTGGAAGCCGCTCCTACAGAATCTGGAGTTCAAGTGAAGTCTCGCACGGGCAATCTGTTTGCCACATTCAGAAGGGTCTGTGCAGGGGACGGGGATTGAAGAGGGCATGGCACCTGCTGGGAGCCAAGGATCACTCCTGCATGCGCTTAACAGGCTGGAACTTTCTGGGCAAGAGTTTGGCTTTGCCAGGTCTCTGGGCATCACTTTCGCCGGCACATTATGCCAGAGGCCTGGCGGATATCAGGGTAATGTCGGAAGCATGGAACACAGCAGACGGCGTCCTGCATGTGCAACATGTTCATTCCTTTGGAAGCTCCTTACATGACCCGCAAACCTGTGGATCCTTCTGCTGCCCAGAGCCCGAGAAGCCTCCTCTTAACAGTTGTGCCTCTAGTTGTGCGAATTGCTAGTTCGGCCCAAAAATGTATCTTACTTTATAGGGCAGGGAGGTCAGCACCATAAAAACTTCTAGCGGAGATTTGCCGTGGAGGAAATGTGCAATGGGCAAAAAATCTGTGCCGTCTAAGTCTAAAAAAGCGCTCTGTCCCAGGTGTAGAGAGAGACAAAGTAGTGACAGAAGAACCCCCATCCTTCCTAGAATCCATAAGAAATATGGATCAAGGAAGAAGTAAACGCAGTAATAGACGCAAGATTACCACCAGGTCCCCCCCCCCCCCCCAACCATCATCCTCACACCTCACAGAGATCAGACATCGGAATTCCCATGTGATCCAGACTCTGAGGGTGAAATAAGAGTCCGAATCGGGGAACCCTTTCTGTATTCCTAAAGATATGGAAAAATTTATTGAAAAACAGTAAGAGCTACTATGAAGATTAAAGGGGTTGTCCGGGTTCAGAGATGAACCCAGACATACCCTTATTTTCACCCCGGCAGCCCCCCTGAGCCTAGCATCGGAGCATCTCATGCTCCGATGCGCTCCAGTGCCCTGCGCTAGATCGCGCAGGGCACAGGCTCTTTTGTTTTTAATAACACACTGCCGGGCGGTAACTTCCGCCCAGCAGTGTGTTCGGTGATGTCACTGGCTCTGAGGGGCGGGCTTTAGCTCTGCCCTAGCCGTTTTACTGGCTAGGGCAGAGCCAAATCCCGCCCATCAGTGCCGGTGACGTCACCGGGGTTCCTGTCAGCCCCATGGAGAGCCCGGTACGTCACCGGAACTCTGAAAAATGACTTTGCCCTGCGCGATTTAGCACAGGGCAAAGGAGAGCATCGGAGCATGAACTGCTCCGATGCTCATGTCAGGGGGGCTGCCGGGGTGAAAATGGAGGGCTGTCCAGGTTCAGCTCTGAACCTGGACAACCCCTTTAAGATTCCTTTACGTCCTCAATCAGTTTAGGATAAAATGTTTCAAGGATTGGGTGAAAAGAAAAGTCTTCCCCGTCCATAATGACATTAAAATGTTGATGGCTGAAGGATCCAGAAAAGCGAAATACAATTCCAAATGCTTTTAAAAGAAAAAATGCCCCTTTGCAGAATCAGACTTATCGTCATGGGATAAAGTTCCCGAATTTGACGCTCTGGTTGCCCGCATATCAAAACAGACTTCTTTAACTTTTGAAGATATGGGCCTCTTAAAAGAACCATTGGATAAGAAATGTGAGGGTCTTCTCAAGCGTGCATGGGAGACAGCCCCCAGAATTTTTTTCAAAGATCATGTCCGAAGTGACAAGTTACTTTCACCTTCAAGGTATCTTAATCGTTCCTTATCGGGATGACTTTTTTATTGCAGCTCCGTCCCTCCAAATTCTCCAGTTTCATCTACAGATGGTTCAAAAGAAGTTTGTGGAACTGGGTGGGTTAATAAACAAAGAAAAGTCAGAACTAGTTCCCAATCTCAGGTCTTTTCTCTCTCTAGAAAAACTGATTTCTCTATCTAAAAAAGGTCTCAGTTTTGCGAGTTCACAACAGTATCTAACAGATACATCATGACACTTTTAGGCCATTTGACGTCCATAATTCCAGCAGTGCAGTGGGCCCAACAACACACAAGGGCACTACAGTAATTTCTTCTGAAGAACTGGGATGGAAATCAGAATACTGTAGACAAGAGAATAAAAGTTCCTTTAAAAGTAAAGCAGTCTCTCCTGTGGTGGAAAATAATAAAAAAAATCTTCAGTCAGGAGTATTTTGACGACACACACATCAGGTCGTCATCTCTACCAATGCCAGCAGTCGTGGATGGGCAGGCCACACCAAAGATCAGGTAATACAAACTGTTTGGATTCAAAACACTCCTCTCTTTCCAGTCAACCGTAAAATCCCAGCATGTAAAAATTCTGTCCGATCACCGCTGTGACCTATTTAAACCGGCAAGGAGGGACAAAAGCAGAGCTCTGCGAAATCTGTCGGAAGATATTTCGCTGGGCAGAAAGAGCCTAAATTCTTTATCTGGTGTCCATCTAAAAGGCAAGGAGAACATAGTAGCGGACTATCTCGGCAAAGGAAATTTAAGAGGGAGAATGGTCACTAGATCCCGATATGTTCGATGAGATATATAAAAAAAAAAGTGGGGTACCCCGGTCATAGACCTGTTTGCGAATCAAAAGAACAAACAAGTAGAAAATTCTGCTCCCTCTTCTTAAAGGATCAGCCGTTGTTTGTGGATGCTCTATCCGCCCCATGGCCAGATGGCCTCCTTTATGCATTTCCACCCTTCAGTTTAATACCGAGAGTGCTGATTAAGGCGATGGAGGAAGAGGTGCAGATGATTCTGATGGCACCTTTTTTGGCCCAAAAGATCATGGTTTCCCCTCCTTTCTGACCTCGCAGCAGGGGAATTCTGGATTCTTTGATCATATCCAGGCCTACTGCATCAGGGTCCGGTGTCTCAATTACACCTAACAGCTTGGAAACTAAACAAGTTATGTTGAAACAAAAGGGTCTGTCCGATGCTGTAATATCCACCCTTCGGTTGTGTAAAACTGACACCACTTCCAAGATCTATACAAGAACATGGAAAGCCTTCTTTAAAATTTGCAGGAAATAGATGGTGTCACTATCCTTATCCGGATATTCCCCCAATACTGGAATTCCTACAAGCAGGTCTAGATAAAGGGCTCAGACCAAGGACCCTTAAAATTAAAATTTTAGCATTAAGATACTTTGTAGAAACAAAACTTTCGTATTTACCCCTAACAAAACTGTTCCTAAAAGGGGCAATGACACTGTTTCCATTTGTTCATTCCAACATACCTTCTTGGAATTTGAATCTGATGCTTGATGTTCTGACGGATGCGCCCTTTGAGTCCTTACAGGATATTTCGCTAAAACTTCTGACGTTTAAAACCACCTTTTTATTGGCAATTACGTCGGCTAGAAGAGTTTGGGAAATCCAAGCCTTTTCCTGCAGACTACCTTATTCTCAGGCATACTCCGATGTTTCTGCCAAAAGTTGTTTCCAGATTCCATCGTCAGCAAGATGTATCCCTACCTTCCTTCTGTCTAAATCCATCCTCAGAAATAGATAAAAAATCTGGATGTAAGAAGATGCATACTAACTTACTTGGGCTCCATTCATACGTCCGCAACGTGTTTTGCGGATCCGCAAAACAGTGACAGCGGCAATGTGCGTTCCGCATTTTGCGGACCGCCCATTGCCGGTACTAATAGAATATGCGGACACTAATAGAATTGCGGACAAAAATAGGACATGTTCTATTTTTTTGCGGAACGGAAGTGCGGACCCGCAATTCCGTATCCGGGCAGCACATCGTACTGCCCCATAGGAATGAATGGGTCTGCAATTTCGTTCCGCGGAACGAATTTGCGGACGTGTGAATGGAGCCAATGGCTACTTTCACACTAGCGTTCGGGTGTCCGCTTGTGAGCTCCGTTTGAAGGGGCTCACAAGCGGACCCGAACGCATCCGTACTGCCCTAATGCATTCTGAGTGGATGCGGATCCGCTCAGAATGCATCAGTCTGGCAGCGTTCAGCCTCCGCTCCGCTCAGCAGGCGGACACCTGAACGCTGCTTGCAGCGTTCGGGTGTCCGCCTGGCCGTGTGGAGGCGTGCGGATCCGTCCGGACTTACAATGTAAGTCAATGGGGACGGATCAGTTTGAAGAAGACACACTATGGCTCAATCTTCAAACTGATCCGTCCCCCATTGACTTTACATTGAAAGTCTGGACGGATCCGTCTGAGGCTACTTTCACACTTAGACATTTTTTAACAATATAATGCAGACGGATCCGTTCTGAACGGAGCCACCGTCTGCATTATATGAGCGGATCCGTCTCAGACGGATCCGCTCTGAACGCAAGTGTGAAAGTAGCCTTAGACGTCACCAAAGGATTCAGAAACTTGGGCCATCTTCTTCTGCAGTATGAGGGTCACCATAAGGATCTGCAGCAAGCAAGAATACCATAGCAAGATGGATAAGAAATACTATTAAATTCTGCTACATTCAGAAGGACTCTACTCCCCCTAAAGGGATAAAGGCACATTTTACTAGGGCAGTTTCTGCCTCATGTGCAGAATATACCCCTGCATCTGTGGATCAAATATGCAGGGTGGCCACTTGGGCAAACTTTTGTACTTTTTGTGCTCTATAACTATGCTTTATCTTTTGGCAGAAAAAAATGTTCTTTTCTGTTTATTCTTCCTGTGAGTGCTGTTGTGAAGGCGCCGGGGAAAAGGGTTAATTACTCTTTTTGGTAACTGGATTTTCTAATAGCCTCCACAACGTCACTGGAGATTCCCACCCTATTTTACTCTGTTCTGTGACATAAGTATGTGACAATGTATTTGAATATTTTCGATATACTTTCTTTGAATTACTAACGAATCCTATGTTATTAACTAAAGCAGGAAAAGGGAGTGAGCCTTTTTAAACTTGAGCTTCTACGTAGTTTGCTATCTTGGGAAGGCATGGACACCCTCCTGTAAGTGCCGTTTTGGAGGCTATTGGAAAATCCAATTACCGGTAAGAGTAATTAACCCCCTTTTTGTACAATTCCTTATTAGACTACCTACTAGCATCATGGCTAACATACTCAAATCCTTGGGATTTACACCACTGTTTTAACCACACATGGTTGAATCACCAACAAAAAGCCTACAGTTCTTGGGTATTCCATCTACTGCACCTCTCTGTACCTCATGCAAAATAGTCTCTCCCTTTTAAAAACATCATCATCCATCACATGGTAAGTCCTGGTTATATTAGCAGCTACATAACATTCCACTTCAGAGAGTGTACTGGATAAATTCTCTAAGGATATCCCGATATCGGCATGTTTATGCTCCACAACTCTCACTCTCCCGGAACCAACAGTTGTCCACTCTGCCCTTTTCTGAGGTCTTAGAAGTGACATGTTACTTCTTGGAAACAGTTTTGATTGTGGATTTCATAAAAGTCAATTTGGAAGCAGAGAGGCTTCAACCAAATACTCTTGTAAAAACTCCTCTAAAACGTTTACTATCTGGTGGCAGATGTCTAACTTGGCAATCTGTTGCAGATTTGTATTTTTATTTTTTCTGCCTGTGATTTTGCTGTGTGAACTTGGACTAGAAGTAATAAACGGTGCGAATAGCCAGCGACAAAGTCAGTTCCTTGTGGTCTTGTGTAGATGTGGAGTGAAATGAAGACCCAGAGGGATTTAATAAATATCTCTAGTACTTCTGGTCTCCACTGGCAGCTGAGGCACATTGCTGAATCATGACAACTGAAGGTTACTTAATTATTTTCAAGGCATAGCAAATGATGGAGCAAAAAATTAAGTATTTTAAATTAAAATGTATTTAATGTATTTTCTATTTCAGAGTATATTAAAATGGCAGATCATTATGTACCTGTTCCTGGAGGTCCAAATAATAATAATTATGCTAACGTAGAACTTATTCTTGATATTGCAAAAAGGATTCCAGTACAGGTAATGCTTGCATTCATTTGTTCAATGCAATAATTTTCCCAAAAGCCCTGGAATTGGGTGTTCATATGCATATATTCTGGCTAGTATAAGGGCTCATGCACATGACAGTGTGCTGGCCAGGCCCATGCTGCAGACCACAAATTGCAGTTATCAATGCACATGCACTGACTGTGGGGCCACCACATGCGGATCGCGGACCCATTCACTTGAATAGGGTCCACGATCCACATCCGATGGTCTGCACCGCAAAAAAGTAGTGCATGATCGCACTCATTTTTTTGCGGTACGGAGGCATGGACAGAAAACCCACAGGAGCACTCCATAGTGGTTCCGATCTGTGCCTCCGTTCCACACCGCATCTCTCAGATTGCGGACCCATTTAAGTGCCCGTGTATTGCAGACCCGCTGTATGCAGGCCGCAATATGGCCACAGCATGAGCCCTAATTCTGTGAATATCTGAAACGTATTTTTATTTTTTACCCCCCCCCGTCCCCTTCAGGACAGCCATTTTTCACCTTCCAAATCACATCTTCAGATCTGATGTCACTTATGTTGTAATAACTTTGTAATGCTTTTACTTATCCAACAGATTCTGAGTTTTTTTGTTTTTTTGTTTTCGCGTGACACATTGTACTTCATGTTAGTGGTGAATTTGAGTCAAGATTCTTTACCTTCTATTTATAAAAACTAAAAAATCTAAATTTTAAAGATCATTTTCTAAATTTGAATTAATCTGTTTTTAAGATAGATCATAAAATAATTAAAGGGGTTGGCCACTCTGTTAGCACTTACTAAAACTAAAGAAAGTAGGGAGATATTACACATGGGCTCCATTCAGATGTCCGTAACGTGTTTTGCGGACCGCACATTGCCGGCACTAATAGAATATGCCTATTCTTGTCTGCAATTGTGAAAAAGAATAGGACATGTTCTATTTTTTTCGGGAACGGAATTGCGGACCCAGAAGTGCGGGTCCACAATTCCGTATCCGGGCAGTACACCCGGGCAGCCCTATAGAAATTAATGGGTCTGCAATGGAACGAAATTGCGGACGTGTGAATGTACCCTTACTAATATATCTTCTTAAAGGGTTTCTATCACCTCGTTTTGACATAATTAGCTATCGGACACTAGCGATCCGCTAGTGTCTGCTCTACCAAACAATTCTATTATAATACCTTTGTGTGCAGCCGTTTGCCTAAAAAAACGAATTCTATTGATATGCTAATGAGCCTCTAGGTGCTATGGGGGCGTCTTTTCAGCACCTAGAGGCTCGGTCTACTCACACAAAATGCCGCCCAGCGCGTCCCTCCAGCCCGCCCATCTCCTCTGGAATGCGATCCTCCCTCTGAGCCAGCGGACGAATTCTCGCGCCTGCGCCGTGCGCGTCTGTATTCGGCGCAGGCGCAGTGAATGTCTGACCACTCCCTGCACAGACATCTCCACTGCGCCTTTTTAAAAAAAAAAAGAGAAAAAAGGGCATGGCAATGGCAGGGAGGGGGCATGACCAGACGCCCCAACAAATTTAGTCTCAAACACAGGGCTAGATTTATCATTACACTTACATCTTACATATGTCCAAAGTCACTTTTGGCTCAGTCAGATTTATTAATGGTCCTTTAATACTGTGGTAAATGTGGTTTGACGGTAGCAGTTTATCCTTCAGTAAGATGCTTTACTAAAGTCACATGTCTTTACGAAAAAGTCGCACCTTCTATTAAAAAGTCGCATTAGATAAGCATGGTCTTCACTGGAGTGAAATTGCGCAATTTTTTAAATAGTCGCAATAGTAAATCTGTCTAGAAATTCATTTACATAAGTAAACACGCCCACTTTCAGAAAACTGGCGCGCAGAGCCAATAAAAGTTTTAGCTGTTTTAGCGATTGCGCAAAGATTTTACTTTTTCACTCCTTTATTTTGACTTGAGCTAATGATAAATCTGGCCCATAGTTTGCAACTTTTTAACAACACTTTTCAGAAACAAGGGAAATGATAAATCTCCCCCTTCATTCTGTTCATGGCTTAAATCCAATGGTGCAACTAGAAATGACTAGGCCCTACAGCAAGTTTATGAATAGGGATGGCCAGTTCGCAGTGTTCGCCCGCGAACACATGCAATCTGCCATCTTAACTGACAAGTCCGGCGAGGCACAGGTAATTCCTTACCTGTGCCTGTGAGTGTGCCGGTCTGAAATTAAATGCGGTCTCCGGGAGCAGACAGTTCCGAGAACAGCCTTCTCGGAACTGCCTGCTCCCGGAGACCGCATTTCATTTCAGACCAGCTCGCGTACAGGTAAGGACTTACCTGTGCCTCGCCGGACTTGGCAGTTAAGATGGCAGATTGCACGCGGGCGAACACTGCTTACTGGCAAAGCAGCCTCAAACCATGATGCCTCCACCACCATACTTCACAGTTGGGATGAGGTTTTGATGTTGGTGTGCTGTGCCTCTTTTTCTCCACACATAGTGTTGTGTGTTTCTTCCAAACAACTCAACTTTGGTTTCATCTGCCCACAGAATATTTTGCCAGTTCTGCTGTGGAACATCCAGGTGCTCTTGTGCAAACTGTAAATGTGCAGCAGTGTTTTTTTTTTTTGTTTTTTTTTGGGGGGGGAGGGGGACGGACGGACGGACGGACAGCAGTGGCTTTCTCTGTGGTATCCTCCCATGAAATCCATTCTTGTTTAGTGTATTACGTATTGTAGATTCGCTAACAGGGATGTTGGCATATGCCAGAGTCTTTAGCTGACACTCTAGGATTCTTCTTTACCTCATTGAGCAGGTCTGCGTTGTGCTCTTGCAGTCATCTTTACAGAACAGCCACTCCTAGGGAGCGTAGCAGCAGTGCTGAACTTTCTCTATTTATAGACAATTTGTCTTACTGTGGACTGATGAACAGCAAGGCTTTTGGAGATACTTTTATAACCCTTTCCAGCTTTATGCAAGTCAACAATTCTTAATCGTAGGTCTTTTTAGAGTTCTTTTGTGCGAGGCATCATTCACATCAGACAATGCTTCTTGTGAAAAGCAAACCTAGAACTTTATAGGGCAGGGCAGCTGTAACCAACACCTCCAATCTCATCTCATTGATTGGACTCTAGTTGGCTGACACCTTACTCCAATTATCTCTCGGAGATGTCATTAGTCTAGGGGTTCACATACTTTTTCCACCTGCACTGTGAATGTTTACATGGTGTGTTCAATAAAAACATGGTAACATTCAATTCTTTGTGTGTTATTAGTTTAAGCAGACTGTGATTGTCTATTGTTGTGACTTAGATGAAGATCAGATCACATTTAATTACCAATTTGTGCAGAAATCCATATCATTCCAAAGGGTTCACATACTTTTTCTTGCAACTGTATATAGCCAGTACATGTCACATAATATAAATACTTCATGGTTTCAGCTATTGTCTAGGGCACTTTGGATTTTTGATACTTAGGTTGGCCAACCCCTTTAACATATGTCTTTATTTTGGTTGCCATCATTTTGCAAATGTCATTTTATTCTTTTATTTTAGGATGTTAGATGGTTTTAAAATTTTAGAAGCAATTTTTTTTAACAATTTCCAAAAATCCACTTTTTATAAGGACTTGTTCAGTTATGAAGTAAGGCTACCTTCACACTAGCGTCTTCTTCCGCTATTGAGATCCTACAAAGGATCTCAATAGCGGATTTAAAAACTCTTCAGTTTTTTTCCCCATTCAATGTCAATGCAGACAAAACTGAACGAAACGGAATGCACTTAAATGCACTCCGTTCCATTTGGTTGCGCTCCTATCGTGGACAGAATAACGCTAACGCGAGCAGCGTTTTTCTGTTCGCGATGTGGTGTGGAGCAAGACGGATCCGTCCTGACACACAATGTAAGTCAATGGGGACAGATAGATTTTCTCTGACACGATAGAAAACTGATCCGTCCCCATTGACTCTCAATGGTGTTCATGACTGATCCGTCGTGGATATAGAAGACCTAATACAACTGGATCCGTTCGTGACGGATGCATGCGGTTGTATTATTGTAATGGAAGCCTTTTTGCAGAACCATGTGAAAGTAACCTTACCACCAATAAACAACCCATTTTTAGAAACTACGCCACTTAAAATATTCTTAACTGATTTAACAAACTTTGTTAACCGTTTTACTTGTTTCGTGAAAATTTAAAGGAAAATAGAGGTGACATTTCAAAATTTCTGTTTCTTTTCTTGGCAGATTTTCAATTTCAATCCATTTTCCTGTAAACTTTTGTATGGGGTCCGTGTGTTTTTTGGAGGGCAGATTTTGCTGCGTGGTTTTTGGGCGCATTATTACATTGGAAGAGACCCTGAGATACCCCTACAGTTTAAGCCCTTAAAAGTGACCCCATTTTGTAAACTGCACCACTCAAGGAATTTATTGAGGGGTGTACTGAACGCTTAGACCCCACAGGTGTTTTACAGAAGCATTTCGCTATGAAAAATGTAATTCCTTCCAATAAAATGTTGCACAAGCCACTAATTTTTTATTTTCACAAGGGGTAACTGGAGAAAAAGCACCCCAGATTTTAAGCGTTTTCTTGTTTGGTCATTAACCACAGTTTGGGCACATGGCAGGACTCTGAAGGGAAGATGCTGCAGAATAGGGAAGGTCATCAGGTGCTATGTCACATATAGAAGAGACCGTGAGGCACCCATAGAGTGGAAATCCACCCCCCCTTAAAAAAAAGTTACTACCATTTTGGAAACAACCCCTCAAGGAATTTATTAAAGAGTGTAATGAGTGCTTTGACACAGAGGTGTTAAATAGTTTTTTTAAATAGTTGCTTTAGCCTCAGATGTTCATTTTCACAAGGGGTAACAAGAGAAAAGGGTCACTTCAATTTTTTAAGCACTTTCTGCTGAATACGGGATCACCCTATATATGGTCGTAAACTACTGTATGGGCGTGCAGCAGAGGTCAGAAGTGAAGGACCTTTTTTGGTGCTTTTGGAGGTCAGATTTTGCTGGAATGGTTTTCAGGTGCCATGTTGCATTAGAAGAGACCCTGAGGTACTTTTTCCAAAATGGAGTCACTTTTTGGTGATTTCTACTGCAATCTCTCCCCCCTTTCCCCCAAGGAATTTTTCAGGGGGTGTAGTGAGCACTTTGACGTACTAGGCATTTCACAGAATTTAGAAACACTTGGCTGTGAAAATTAAATATTAAATTTTTTACTAGAAAATGGCGCTTTAGGCCCAGACTTTTCATTTAGGGGTTACAGAAGAATGACTCCTCAATTTGTTACCCATTTTACCCATATGTGACCGTAAATTGCTGTTTAAATAAATAAAATCTGTGCCCAAATTTTTTTGGGGTCACCTTTTCCAAAAAAGTGTAATATTGAACGATCAAAAAAATCATACGAACCCAAAAATAGTACCAATAAAAACATCAGCTCTTCATGCAAAATACGAGCCCGTACACAAGACGAATAGCAGAAAAATAAAACTTTGTTCATATCACCGTTCAGCACATAACTGAGCCGAATTGAACCTAAGGACCCCATAGACTATAATGGGGTCCATTAGGTTTCCGCTCTGAAGAAGATTTTTGAAGCGGAGATATAAGTCCTGCATGCACAACTTTTTGTCTCTGCTCCAAAATCATCTTCTGAGCGGAAACCTAACGGAGCCTATTATAGTCTATCCGTATAGAAACAAAAAATAAAAACTGTTCCAGAACATCCATTTTGTGGTTGCCTTTCCTCACAAAAAAATGTAATATTGGGCGATCAAAAGTCATATGTACCCCAAAATAGTACCACTAAAACAGTCACCTTTATCCTGTAATTTGCAAAATCCGCACTTCGTTCCGCCAACAAATAGACCATATCCTATTCTCGTCTGCAATTACGGACAAGAAAAGGCATTTTCTATGAGAGTGCTGGCGATGTGCTGTCCGCAAAATGCGGAACGTGCATTGCCGGTGTCCGTGTTTTGCGGATTCACAAAACACATACGGACGTGTGAATGGACCCTAAAATTGTTTCTAAAATTCAAAACCTTCTAAATTCCTAAAAAAAATTGCATTTATAACCTGATTTAAACAAAAATAAGACAGGGGAAGCTCACCAGGACATATTGGTGCTCAGCCTGCTGTAACCACTTAGCTGTAACAAATAATCAGAAACATGTGGCTGGTTCACTGTTCCCTTGTGTGCTGAGGACACAGAGGTGCACACTATATGTGCAGGTTGTGATCTCGTCAACGTAGATGCCCAACGGCATAGAAACTGCAGAAGTTGGTATTCCCATATACCAGGGGTGGGGAACCTCTGGCTCGCGGGCCACATACGGCCCGTGGGATAACTTCATATGGCCCCCTGCCTGAGCAAATGTTGAAAAGGCCAATGACTGCATCCAGGATGGCATGTGGGAGGCACACGAAGAGGAGAACAGCACTGCACTGTCTGTACTCTCCTTCCCTGGTCTTCTTCCGTCCCCATTCTGTGTCCTGACACGTACAGTGTCAGGACGTAGTGCATGTAGATACGCACTATGACCTGACGCTGTGCGCTGTTAGGTCACAGTAAAGCACACCGGGAAGACCAGAGAGGGTAAGTGAATCTGCCAAGTGGCATCTCTGTCTGGAGCTGGAGAGGTAAGTTTGGTTTGTTTGTTTATTTATTTTTAAACGTCTGATCTGAGGTCTGATTGGATGCTGGCAGGGTCTGATGGAGGCTGATCTGAGGCTAATGGAGGGGGAGAGGGGTCTGATGGGGTCTAATTTGAGGCTTGGGGGGGGGGGGGTCTGATATGAAGCTGGGGGGGCTGATTTGAGGCTGGGAGGTCTGATCTGAGGCTGATGTAGGTGAACAATGTTACAAACGTCCAAATAGGTTCTGTCCCTGCCATATACAAACAATGCATGAGCAAGCAAGTGTGCTGTCACATGAGGGAACAACAAGACACAGCAGTACAGAGGCACCAGAGGAGAGCAGAGAAGAGGCATTAACTATCAGAGGAATATTGCTGTAACTCTTACAGTGGGGCCCAAACTGCGTAGCTGAGGGGGAGATCTAAGATGCTGGTGAAAAGCGATGTGAGCGACCCATTTTGACAATCAAACGGGTATGGAAGACTATTAATCATATCAAGACTAAATGCATTACGGATTTTGAATATGGTTACTAAATATTCAACAAGATTGACTATACGTAAAGCTATTCTTTCATTATATAGGTCTTGAATGAATAGCAACAGAATCTGATTACCATCTTACGTGACAAGATTTTCTACCACATCTATTCGAGTTTATATAGCCTTTTTTGCGTGAGCTCCACATTTAGGCATGAACAAGGGGCTGCGACAGAAAATATACATAGGTAGATATAGTGTTATATATATATATATATATATATATATATATATATATATATATACACATATATATATATATACACACATACAGTATATTGAAGATGAAGACGCAGCACACTTATCGGTTGGGTGCAAATTCAGGCCAGTATGAACCAGCACCAAGGTCCCATTCAATAAGAAGGAAGAAGCCAGCAGCACACCATTAAGATAAAAAAAACACACGTGTGGTTTATTCACCCAGTGTCATGTAGCAGCGACGTTTCAACAGCTTGAGAAAGACCGCAAAAAGCGGTTAAGACGTTGCTGCTACATGACACTGGGTGAATAAACCACACGTGTGTTTTTTTTTTTATTTTTTTGTTTTTTTTTATATCTTAAAAAATTAAATAAAAAATTATATATATATACAGGTCCTTCTCAAAAAATTAGCATATTGTGATAAAGTTCATTATTTTCTGTAATGTACTGATAAACATTAGACTTTCATATATTTTAGATTCATTACACACCAACTGAAGTAGTTCAAGCCTTTTATTGTTTTAATATTGATGATTTTGGCATACAGCTCATGAAAACCCCAAATTCCTATCTAAAAAAATTAGCATATCATGAAAAGGTTCTCTAAACGAGCTATTAACCTAATCATCTGAATCAACTAATTAACTCTAAACACCTGCAAAAGATTCCTGAGGCTTTTAAAAACTCCCAGCCTGGTTCATTACTCAAAACCGCAATCATGGGTAAGACTGCCGACCTGACTGCTGTCCAGAAGGCCATCATTGACACCCTCAAGCAAGAGGGTAAGACACAGAAAGAAATTTCTGAACGAATAGGCTGTTCCCAGAGTGCTGTATCAAGGCACCTCAGTGGGAAGTCTGTGGGAAGGAAAAAGTGTGGCAGAAAACGCTGCACAACGAGAAGAGGTGACCGGACCCTGAGGAAGATTGTGGAGAAGGAGCGATTCCAGACCTTGGGGGACCTGCGGAAGCAGTGGACTGAGTCTGGAGTAGAAACATCCAGAGCCACCGTGTACAGGCGTGTGCAGGAAATGGGCTACAGGTGCCGCATTCCCCAGGTCAAGCCACTTTTGAACCAGAAACAGCGGCAGAAGCGCCTGACCTGGGCTACAGAGAAGCAGCACTGGACTGTTGCATGTCATCGGAAATCAAGGTGCCAGAGTCTGGAGGAAGACTGGGGAGAGGGAAATGCCCAAATGCCTGAAGTCCAGTGTCAAGTACCCACAGTCAGTGATGGTCTGGGGTGCCATGTCAGCTGCTGGTGTTGGTCCACTGTATTTTATCAAGGGCAGGGTCAATGCAGCTAGCTATCAGGAGATTTTGGAGCACTTCATACTTCCATCTGCTGAAAAGCTTTATGGAGATGAAGATTTCATTTTTCAGCACGACCTGGCACCTGCTCACAGTGCCAAAACCACTGGTAAATGGTTTACTGACCATGGTATTACTGTGCTCAATTGGCCTGCCAACTCTCCTGACCTGAACCGCATAGAGAATCTGTGGAATATTGGGAAGAGAAAGTTGAGAGACGCAAGACCCAACATTCTGGATGAGCTTAAGGCCGCTATCGAAGCATCCTGGGCCTCCATAACACCTCAGCAGTGCCACAGGCTGATTGCCTCCATGCCACACCGCATTGAAGCAGTCATTTCTGCAAAAGGATTCCCGACCAAGTATTGAGTGCAGAACTGAACATAATTATTTGAAGGTTGACTTTTTTTGTATTAAAAACACTTATTTTATTGGTCGGATGAAATATGCTAATTTTTTTAGATAGGAAATTTGGGTTTTCATGAGCTGTATGCCAAAATCATCAATATTAAAACAATAAAAGGCTTGAACTACTTCAGTTGGTGTGTAATGAATCTAAAATATATGAAAGTCTAATGTTTATCAGTACATTACAGAAAATAATGAACTTTATCACAATATGCTAATTTTTTTAGAAGGACCTGTATGTATGTATGTATGTGTGTGTGTATATATATATATATATATATATATATATATATATATATCTATATCAAAAATATAATATAATATAATTTTAATTTTTTTTGTATTCATATATAGTCACATAAACGATATACGCGTATTCTGTGTGAGCCAATATGTCAGATTTGCAATATGTGGCTTGGTCCTTTATAGTAAAAACTGGCTGTTCTTGAAGGTTTTAAAACCCCTTTACAATATTGTTTAAGATGGGCATGGATGTAAATATTTTTAAATATGAATTTTTTACCATAATGCTTGTTGCAGAGGGAGCATTCTGTAAATGCAGCATATATGTGAATCCTTTGTCGATTAACTACATTAGTGTTTTTTTTTATTTTAATTTCTTCCTCCATAGGCTGTGTGGGCTGGTTGGGGTCATGCCTCAGAGAATCCTAAACTGCCTGAACTTCTCCACAAAAATGGCATTGCTTTTATGGGTAAGATTAAATCTGTTGCGTGAAAGCAAGTGAAACTGGTTGTCCTCTTTTTGCCAGCTCCCATGATTATGTTGGATTTAGCTGTCTATGTAATGTGTATGATGTCAGCCTATGACTAAACCTTGAGGGAAGCAAGGATCTTGTGTGCTAGATTGCATCAAGGCTGATCCTTTGTTTTCCCAGAGATAAGTGCCTTCTGGCAGCTGCTTTCTTGCTTTTTCCTACCGCAGTAAACATGGCTGATCTTACATGGTGGAGTCACTGTCTTAAATATGTTGCCATCTTTAGTTAATTATAGCCAATCTGTTTCAATTTCTCATATTGCAATAGACATAAAGGTGTATGCTCCAGACAAGCATATATGGTTGTATACGGTCCCCCAGGTGGGCTAATGAAGGCCTCTGGCTGCCCTGGTATCAGTGGAGTAAATATACTCGCATGTCATCCCCTTAATCCATGGACTGTAAGATGACGGTGCTGCTTTCTCTGGCTGTTACTGGGCACCTGTAATTCTGTGTAGGTGCTGAATGGAAAATGGATGCATGTGGCACATGCGCATATACAAGTAGAAGAATGCCTTGTATCTGCTCATACAGCATGCCAGATGCATCCATTTGCCATTCATCGCCTGAACTCATTCTTCCCTGTTTGAATGGAGTGACATTCATGCTCGCTACTCAATTCAGTTCTGTAGGGCTATACAGTGCTTGGCTATCTCCGGTAGTCCAAAGGAGTTGAATACAGTGTTGGACGCACATGCATATCTGCCGCACCATTTAAACACAGCACGGCCCTTGTGATTTCCGCAGTCGTTCCCCTGCCGATCAGATACTTATCCTCTATCCTGTGAATAGGGAATAAACCGTTTTAGGCTACTTTCACATGATGGTGAAAAAAATTGGCATTAAAAACTGCAGAACGGTGTGTTTTTTTAAAGACTGTTTTTTTTCACTGATGCCTTTCTAAGAAATGTATGGATGTCATGATGGCCGTTATTCAAAAGGGCTTTGAGAATAACCTCATAGACAATATTTTTTCTTTAAAATGGTCGTGTGACTGCTATTAGGAAAAATGATTTTCACTGTTGTGTGAATATAGCCTTAATGGGACAACCCATCAATGGAACAGAACCCGTGACTTGGTATATGTTTTTTCCTCTGTATCCTGACATGGATTGGAATAGTTTTCAGTGAGAAGGAAGATGCTTTAAGTAATTGTGATATGGCTAATATAGTTTGATGCATATCTTTGACTGCTTATAATATGAATCCCGTGACAGGTCCGCCAAGCCAAGCCATGTGGGCATTAGGAGATAAAATTGCATCCTCAATTGTTGCCCAAACAGCTGGAATTCCAACTCTACCTTGGAGTGGCAATGGTAAGAAGCACTAGGAAAAAATGCGTTTGTCTTCATTTGATTAAATAATTGCCTTCTATACTATAGGATTTTCTTTTTTTAAAGTGTCAGTCTACAAGATTAGTTAAAGAAATCACATCAATCAGGAGAATTTTAGAAGTATGGCACACAGTTTATATTATATTAACACCCTTTGTCCAGGAATTTATACAATTATTTATTCAATTTTTTGGAGGTTATATTTAGCTTTCACATGCTTTACAATAACTTTTACTATTAAGGGTGTATTAAACGGGCAGATTTGTATGTATCTCAGCATGCTGAAAGATCACGATTTCATAGAGGCAGATCGTGCTGTCCAATTAAAGTGTGCCACAGGCAAACAACTCTACAGCATGGCAATGGACGAGCAAGGGCATCGCTCCTTCCCATGCTACAGAGGAGATGGATGCATGTAATAGCAACGGTCTCCTCAGCAAGTAAGCAGGAGATTGCTGGTAGGGAGCGCTTCCTTTCCAACAATCGTCAGCCTTGGGTTACAAACTGTGCTTCAACTGTGTGACATCGGGAGAGCAGGGAGGGGAGTTGGAGCGTGTAGTGCGGTGCTGGGCTCCTAAAACTCTGCTAACAACGGACCTAATTAGCATATTTATAAATTCGCTACTTTCACACTTGCGCTTTCCTTTTCCACTATTGAAATCCATCAGAGGATCTCAATAGCGGGGAAAAATAGTTGTTTTGTACCCATTCATTGTCAATGGGGACAAAACTGAACTGAAGGGAATGGATTCCTCCAGAATGCATTCCGTTCCATTTCATTGCGTTCCCATGACACACACAAGCTCTGCAAACAGCGTTTTTAAGTGCGTCCTGGGATGCGGAGCAAGACGGATCTAAATTCACCATATGTATATGAGGAGTTTAAAGCAGTAAGAAATTAAAGTTCTAATATATAGCATATTTTCTCTTCTAGGTTTAAAAGTAGATTGGCAAGAAAGTGATCTGAAGAAACGCATTTTAAATGTGCCACAGGAGGTTTATGAAAAAGGCTATGTCAAAGACGTGGATGATGGACTGAAGGCGAGTCAGTCTCTAATGCCTACAAACTAATAATAATGTTAATGTAACAGATTGCTCTTTTAGATGTTGCTTATTTATTAGCAAAGATGGCCAAGTCTGCCACCCTTCAGTGAAGGCAGGATCACACTATAACCAAAATGTAGTGACATTTTCAGACCTTTGTTGCAATAATTTGAAGTTTCACTTTTTCATTTTTCCCCCCAATTCATCTAAAGTGAAGTCCTACAGCATCTTTGCAAATCTTTTAGTCCAGGATTAGAAATAAATGGCGTTTTTTTTTTTTTTTTTTTTTTTTTTTCTTCCCCCAGAAATGGTATCATCTGTCCTTCTGCTAAACTGTTTCTGTCAAAGCAAGTAACTGTCACTGCAGTCATGCCCTATTCCAGTGGTGGGCAAACTTTTTAGTCAACTGAGCCAAATATCAACAAAACCACTAATAAAATTTATTTTAAGAGCCAAATTTTTTCCCTACCTGGGAGCTTTCACTACCCTCATCACTTCCTGTTGTGACGCAGCACGTTCCGACATTTGGAAGGAGGAGTTTCTTAATAGTGGGAGGAAATATGGGTGGAAATATGGGTGATATGAGATGTACATGCCCTCTCCAGCTTTGCTAGGTGAAATGGGGCCCTGGGGCGAAAAACAATATAGCCCCCCCCCCCCCCCAATGCACATTTCTCCAGTCCAAACAGAACCAGGGCAGCCGCGGCCCCATGGCACATTTCTCCAGCAGTGCCAGCCCATGCACAGACATTTCTCTCATGAATCTGAGATGTCTGTGCATGTGCTGGCACTGCTGGAGAAATGTGCCATGGGGCCGCTCCCTGGTTCTGTCATATCTCTCTCATGACTCTGAGTCATTCCCCCCCCCCCCCCCTCCCACCATGCACATTTCTCCAGTTCAAACAGAACCAGTTAAATAGAAAATGTAGTAGGGCACACCTACATTTGAGGTCACACAGGAGAGTATGGTAGACAGTAATATAATTTATGTATACCAAATAAAAATACAGAAAATACATATAATATTATTAAACATAAATGGTATGCTATATAGACTTATGGTCCTCTAAAATGGGTATCGCTAAAAATATAAAAGCACATATATGATCCTATAGGAAAGATATTCTGATGGTCAAGTTTTTGTTCCTTACTATGGATATAGTGTCCAGTACACTTGGTATAATCAGATTTTAGATACCAGAGTTCACAGATTGATTTCAATAAAGTCAGAGTGCCGATCACTCCAGTTTCTTTTACTGTGGGTTGACAATGCAACAGATCGCTCTGCCTGTGTATACACTCGTTCGGCACTAGTGTTACTTACAGTTCTGTAGGTTTGTGCCGGCTGTGCTGCGATTTCACGTGGCGTCCCACGTGTGATGCGTTTACAGGCTGCGATATATATCCTCCAGGAGGTAGAATCAGGGATCCACGGTAATCAATTGTAGAGGTGCTGTCTCAGTAGTTCTGTGGAATTCAGTTCCTGCACAGGTGTTCAATCAAGCAGGCAGGTCAGATGTTACTGCAGCTGTCGAATTTTTGTTTTTAACGTTTTTCGTATTTTTTTATTTTTTTATTATTATTATTATTTTTTATTCCTACCGAATTCCGAATACCGATTCCGCTACTCCTTCAGTATATCCTTAGTCTCATGGGATTGTCCTACTACGTGGTAGGACAATCCCATGAGACTAAGGATATACTGAAGCGCTTCAAGTCGACCAGGAGTAGCGGGATCGGTATTCGAAATTCGGTAGAAAAAAATCTAAAAACTTTAAAATCGACAGCTGCAGTAACATCTGACCTGCCTGCTTGATTGAGCACCTGTGCAGGAACTGAATTCCACAGAACTACTGAGACAGCACCTCTACAATTGATTACCGTGGATCCCTGACTCTACCTCCTGGAGGATATATCACAGCCTGTAAACGCATCACACGTGGGACGTCACGTGAAATCGCAGCACAGCCGGCACAAACCTACAGAACTGTAAGTAACACTAGTGCCGAACGAGTGTATACACAGGCAGAGCGATCTGTTGCATTGTCAACCCACAGTAAAAGAAACTGGAGTGATCGGCACTCTGACTTTATTGAAATCAATCTGTGAACTCTGGTATCTAAAATCTGATTATATCAAGTGTACTGGACACTATATCCATAGTAAGGAACAAAAACTTGACCATCAGAATATCTTTCCTATAGGATCATATATGTGCTTTTATATTTTTAGCGATACCCATTTTAGAGGACCATAAGTCTATATAGCATACCATTTATGTTTAATAATATTATATGTATTTTCTGTATTTTTATTTGGTACCATACTCTCCTGTGTGACCTCAAATGTAGGTGTGCCCTACTACATTTTCTATTTAACATTTTTCTCTGAAGATTGGGTGTAATCTTCCTGCAGGTGCACCCACTCCATTTTTTGCCTAGGAGGTGAGCCTTCTCTAAGTATTTTCTCAAATAGAACCAGGGTGGCCCCATGGCACATTTCTCCAGCAGTGCCAGTGCCAGCACATGCACAGACATCTCTCTCATGACTACCCCCCCACCCCCCTTCCCTTCCAATCCAATGCACATTTCTCCAGTCCAAAAAAACAGAACTAGGGCGGGCTAGTACACCGGCTGGCACTACTGGGACGGGTGAGATGGTGGGAATGGGATCCAGTAACTAAGTTGTTATAATTAATCAACCTACCTACCTACCTGGCTGCCTCCTGTCACAGAAGATTCTTCTTTGTGTGGGCGGCGGGCCGCGGGCCTTCCCTGGCAGAGTCTGGGCTGTGGCTGGCCGCCGCTGGCGCGGCTCGCTCCTTCTTCTTCTCTGCTCTGGGGGTGGAGCTGTATCAACGTCAGACAGACGCGAAGACGTGCCTGCCTGTGCGGCGGCACGGTCACTCACAGCCATCGCTCGAGTCTCTCAAAGAGGCAGGCAGAGCAGGGCTCAGAGCGGCCGCTGGCGGGGGAGCCCCCTCCTTTCCATAGCTCCATGCACAGTTGCGCTTAGCAGTTAGAAAACTTAGCATCGCTAGTATTGCGGGCCGGCGCTGGGGGGCCCTTGTAAGAGCCGCATTCAAGGGGCTAAAGAGCCATCACAAGTGCCCAGGGGCTGAAAGTTTTCTGAAAGTGCCCAAGTTCCTCCGCCTCACTCGCTCCTACCTCCGCCCCTCAGTAAGCACAGGCCAGCCCTGTGGCTCTGTGACATCATATTTCCCCATAGGCTGTTCGCGCATCACTGCTGGGCTCGGGCATGTGCAGTGTTCTGCCCACTGTGGGCAGAGGGACAGGGATATGGAATGTGCATGCACCAGTTACTGGCGTGAAATTGGCGCATGTCCGGGCCCGGCAGTGATACGCAAACAGCCTATAGGGAAATATGATGTCACGGAACCACAGGGCTGGCCTGAGCTTACTGAGGGGCAGAGTTAGGTGCGAGTGAGGTGGGAGGCGGAGGAACTTGGGCACTTTCAGAAAACTCTCAGTCCCTGGGCACTTGCGACGGCTCATTAGCATATTATAAAAACGACTTTTTAGGCAATTTAAAGCATCAGAAGAACTAAACACGGGTAACATCTGTGTCATGTCTTTGTGCCCCACTGAACAATGTCACCTGTTTGAAACTGGTCAGGTAGGTGACTGACTCCCTTGAATTGCTGTTACATAGAAGTAATTTAAATACTGAATTATCAGGGGCGTGCATAAAGATCAACGGGCCCCATAGCTATAATAGTTGTTGCTGTTGAATTTCTATTAGGGCTCATTCAGACGGCCGCATGCAATGGAAGGAAAGAAGGCCCCATAGAAGTGAATGGGACAGCATTTAATCTTTAATCCTTCAAAAAAAAAACTGATCTGCATATTTGTAGACAGCATACGGCCATCTGAATGAACCCTTGGTGCAAGGCATTTGTTTAGCAATGTGGGGGCTGACTCTAACCTTTTGGCTGCCTGAGGTGGAAATTGAAATGATGCCCCTTCTCACCATGCTAAATTCTCACTCAAACCCTCCCCCAGCCCTACTGTTAACCACTTCACATCTGGGCCATTTGCCCCCTTCCTGACCAGGCCTAATTTTGAAAATTTAACATATCTTACTTTATGTGGTAATAACTTTGGAATGCTTTTACTTATCCAAGCCATTCAGAGATTTTTTTTTTTTCTCGTGGCACATTGTACTTCATGCTATTCATAAATTTGAGTCAATATATTTCACCTTTATTTATGAAAAAATCCCAAATTACTCAAAATTTAGAAAAAATGCTTTTAAAACAGAAAGTGTTACCTCATAAAATATTTATTGCTTAACATTCCCCATATGTCTAATTTTATGTTGACATCATTTTGGAAATCTTTTTTTTTTTTTATAGGACATTAGAAGGCTTAGAAGTTTAGAAGCAATTCTTCACATTTTTAAGAAAATTGCCAAAACACACTTTTTAAGAACCAGTTCAGGTCTGAAGTCACTTTGTGGGGCCTACATAGTGGATACCCCCATAAATGACCCTATTGTAGAAACTACACCCCTCAAGTTACTTAAAACCGATTTTACAAACTTTGTTAAGCCTTTAGGCGTTCCACAAGAATTAAAGGAAAATGGAGATAAAATTTTGGCAGATTTTCCATTTTAATCCAATTTTTTTCTTTAACACATCGATGGTTAACAGCCAAACAAAACTCAATATTTATTACCCAGATTCTGCAGTTTACAGAAACACCTCACATGCGGTCATAAACTGCTGTATAGGCACACGGCAGGGCGCAGAAGAAAATGAGCGCCACATGGTTTTTAGATGCCCCATTTGAACCCCCCCTGATAAGTGAAGGTGCTTACAGTAGAAACTCCCGATAAGTGACCCCATTTTGGAAACTAGGGGATAAGGTGCCAGTTTTATTGGTACTATTTTTGGGTACATATGATTTTTTGATCATTCATTATAACACTTTATGGGGCAAGGTGACCCAAAAAATTGGTCGTTTTAGCAGTTTTTATTTATGTATTTTTACAGCGTTAACATGAGGGGTTCGGTCAAGTGACATTTTTGTAGAGAAGATTGTTACGGACGCAGCGATAACTAATATGTATACCATTTATTTATTTATTTATTTATTTTACTTTACACAATAATATTTTTTAAACCCCAAAAAATGATGTTTTAGTGTCTCCATGTTCTGAGAAGTATAGTTTAGTTTATTTTATTTTTTTTGAGCGATTTTCTTATGTAGGGGCTCATTTTTTGCGGCATGAGGTGACTGTTTTATTGGTACCATTTTGTGGGACATACGCCTCTTTGATCACTTGGTGTTGCACTTTTTGTGATGTAAGGTGACAAAAATGCAATTTTTTGACACACAGTTTATTTTTTATGGTGTTTATCGGACTGGGTCGATCATGTGATATATTTATAGAGCTGGCCGTCACCAAAAATGTCTGTTTTATTTTAGATTTTTTTCTATTTTTAAAATTTTTTAAATCTTTTTTGTTTTATATATTTTTTTAACACTTTATTTTACATTTTTCGTCCCCCATAAGGTCATACAAGACCTCTGGGAGACATTTAACTTCACTTTTTTATTTTTTTCACAGTTGATTTCTCCTGTAACTGGGGCTGAAATGTTAGCCCCAGTTACAGGAGATATACACCCCCCAGAGAGGCTGTACGGCGCTGTACAGCCTCAGAGCAGGGCTGATCGAGGTCTCTGAAAGACCTCACAGCTCCTGTACTCTCCCGGCCGCGGCGGTCACATGACCGCCGGGCCAGAACAGGAAGCGCATAGCGCACTGTATACACAGCGGTACAGTACTATTTAACTGGTACTGTATGACACCATGGATTTGATGGATAGCAGATCCAAACGTATGCACAAGATATATATATACACATACACACACACACAGTCAATAAATATTGGGACATCGACACCGTTTTAACATTTTTGGCCCTATACACCACAAAGAATTTGAAATGAAAACAAACAAGATGTGTTTCAACTGCAGACTGTCAGCTTTAATTTGAGGGTATTTACATCCAAATCAGGTGAATGGTGTAGGAATTACAACAGTTTGCATATGTGCCTCCCACTTGTTGAGGGACTAAAAGTAATGAGGCAGAATAATCATAAATCAAACTTTCCCTTTTTAATACTTGGTTGCAAATCCTTTGCAGTCAATTACAGCCTGAAGTCTGGTACTCATAGACATCACCAGACGCTGGGTTTCATCCTTGGTGATGTTCTTCTGCAACTGCCTTCAGTTCGTGAGGCATTTTCCCTTCAGTTTTGTCTTCAGCAAGTGAAATGCATGCTCAATCGGATTCAGGTCAGGTGATTGACTTGGCCATTGCATAACATTCCACTTCTTTCCCTTAAAAAACTCTTTGGTTGCTTTTGCAGTATCCTTTGGGTCATTGTCCATCTGCACGGTGAAGCGCCGTCCAATCAGTTCAGAAGCATTTGGCTGAATACGAGCAGATAATATTGACTGAAACACTTCAGAATTCATTCAGCTTTTTTTGTCAGCAGTCACATCATCAATAAATACAAGAGAACCAGTTCCATTGGCAGCCATACATGCCCACCCCATGATGACACTACCATCACCATACTTCACTGATGATTTGGTATACTTAGGATCATGAGCAGTTCCTTTCCTTCTCCATTCTCTTCCCATCACTCTGGTACAAGTTGATCTTGGTCTCATCTGTCCATATGATGTTGTTCCAGAACTGTGAAGGATTTTTTAGATGTTGTTTGGCAAACTCTAATCTGGCTTTCCTGTTTTTGAGGCTCACCAGTGGTTTACATCTTGTGGTGAACCCTCTGTATTCACTCTGGTGAAGTCTTCTCTTGATTGTTGACTTTGACACACATACACCTACCTCCTGGAGAGTGTTCTTGATCTGGCCAATTGTTGTGAAGGGTTTTCTTCACCAGGGAAAGAATTCTTCGGTCATCCACCACAGTTGTTTTCCATGGTCTTCCAGGTCTTTTGGTGTTGCTGAGCTCACCGGTGCGTTCCTTCTTTTTAAGAATGTTCCAAACAGTTGTTTTAGCCACACCTAATGTTTTTGCCATCTCTCTGATGTGTGTGGTTTGTTTTTTTTCAGCCTAATTATGGCTTGCTTCACTGATAGTGACAGCTCTCTGCATCTCATCTTGAGAGTTAACAGCAACAGATTCCAAATGCAAATAGCACACTTGAAATGAACTCTTGACCTTTTATCTGCTCATTGTAATTGGGATAATGAGGGAATAACACACCCCTGGCCATGGAACAGCTGAGAAGCCAATTGTCCAATTACTTTGGGAGGCACATATGCAAACTGTTGTAATTCCTATGCTGTTCACCTGATTTGGATGTAAATACCCTCAAATTTAAGCTGACAGTCTGCAGATAAAGCTCATCTTGTTTGTTTTCATTTCAAATCCTTTGTGGTGTATAGAAATTGTGATGATGTCCCAATATTTATGGACCTAACTGTGTGTGTGTATATGTATGTATGTATGTATGTATGTATGTATGTATGTATGTGTGTGTATGTATGTATGTGTACAGTACAGACCAAAAGTTTGGACACACCTTCTCATTCAAATAGTTTTCTTTATTTTCATGACTATGAAAATTGTAGATTCACACTGAAGGCATCAAAAGTATGAATTAACACATGTGGAATTATATACATAACAAAAAAGTGTGAAACAACTGAAAATATGTCTTATTCTAGGTTCTTCAAAGTAGCCACCTTTTTGCTTTGATTACTGCTTTGCAAACTCTTGGCATTCTCTTGATGAGCTTCAAGAGGTAGTCACCTGAAATGGTTTTCACTTCACAGGTGTGCCCTGTCACGTTTAATAAGTGGAATTTCTTGCCTTATAAATGGGGTTGGAACTAACAGTTGCGTTGTGGAGAAGTCAGGTGGATACACAGCTGATAGCCCTACTGGATAGACTGTTAGAATTTGTATTATGGCAAGAAAAAAGCAGCTAAGTAAAGAAAAACGAGTGGCCATCATTACTTTAAGAAATGAAGGTCAGTCAGTCCGAAAAATTGGGAAAACTTTGAAAGTGTACCCAAGTGCAGTCACAAAAACCATCAAGCGCTACAAAGAAACTGGCTCACATGCGGACCGCCCCAGGAAAGGAAGACCAAGAGTCACCTCTGCTGCGGAGGATAAGTTCATCCGAGTCACCAGCCTCAGAAATCGCAGGTTAACAGCAGCTCAGATTAGAGACCAGGTCAATGCCACACAGAGTTCTAGCAGCAGACACATCTCTAGAACAACTGTTAAAGGGAACCTGTCACCCAAAAATCGCCTATTAAGCTGTTTACAGTACCTTATAGTGCTGTATAGTCGTTTCCTGATGCACTTTTTGTTAGTTTTGCAGCATGTATGCTCAGTCAGAAATCGATGTTATATTCAGCTGCTGCCCCGTGCTTCAAGTCAGGCTTGAAGTCACGGGGGCAGCGGCCTCGGCGTCTTACATGGCCCTCTCCCCGCCCCCTGCCTCTGTGACTGACAGCCGAAATCCGATTCCGGGACCGCGCTCAACGGCCGCATGCGCAGTAAAGGGCGGCAGGAGCGCGGTCCCGGCTGCCGCGCGTACTACGCGCCGTCTTACTTTCGCCGCACTGCGCATGCGCCCGACATCCTGTATCAAACGCGCCCGCGCCCGGCATCTGGGCGCGTTTGATACAGGATGTCGGGCGCATGCGCAGTGCGGCGAAAGTAAGACGGCGCGTAGTACGCGCGGCAGCCGGGACCGCGCTCCTGCCGCCCTTTACTGCGCATGCGGCCGTTGAGCGCGGTCCCGGAATCGGATTTCGGCTGTCAGTCACAGAGGCAGGGGGCGGGGAGAGGGCCATGTAAGACGCCGAGGCCGCTGCCCCCGTGACTTCAAGCCTGACTTGAAGCACGGGGCAGCAGCTGAATATAACATCGATTTCTGACTGAGCATACATGCTGCAAAACTAACAAAAAGTGCATCAGGAAACGACTATACAGCACTATAAGGTACTGTAAACAGCTTAATAGGCGATTTTTGGGTGACAGGTTCCCTTTAAGAGGAGACTGTGTGAATCAGGCCTTCATGGTAGAATATCTTCTAGGAAACCACTGCTAAGGACAGGCAACAAGCAGAAGAGACTTGTTTGGGCTATAGAACACAAGGAATGGACATTAGACCAGTGGAAATCTGTGCTTTGGTCTGATGAGTCCAGATTTGAGATCTTTGGTTCCAACCACCGTGTGTTTGTGCGACGCAGAAAAGGTGAACGGATGGCCTCTACATGCCTGGTTCCCACCGTGAAGCATGGAGGAGGAGGTGTGATGGTGTGGGGGTGCTTTGCTGGTGACACTGTTGGGTATTTATTCAAAATTGAAGGCATACTGAACCAGCATGGCTACCACAGCATCTTGCAGCGGCATGCTATTCCATCCGGTTTGTGTTTAGTTGGACCATCATTTATTTTTCAACAGGACAATGACCCCAAACACACCTCCAGGCTGTGTAAGGGCTATTTGACCACGAAGGAGAGTGATGGGGTGCTGCGCCAGATGACCTGGCCTCCACAGTCACCGGACCTGAACCCAAACAAGATGGTGAAGGCAAAAGGGCCAACAAGTGCTAATCATCTCTGGGAATACCAAGAGTGTGCAAAGCAGTAATCAAAGCAAAAGGTGGCGACTTTAAAGAACCTAGAATATGACATATTTTGAGTTGTTTCACACTTTTTTGTTATGTATATAATTCCACGTGTTAATTCATAGTTTTGATGCCTTCAGTGTGTGACTTTTTTGTGTGTGTGTGTGTGTGTGTGTGTATATATATATATATATATATATATATATATATATATATATATATTTATATTATTTTAAGACTACTGCAACTCTCTGGATATTAGTTGTCTAACCCATCTGAGGTACCTGAGTAGGACCAAGGGTGTGGAAATTGGGAAAAAATAAACTACTTGTCGAAGGACTAAAGCGGGGGCTCGATCTACTTGTCCCTCATGACAATCTACTTGTCCTGATACAAAAAACGTATTTTAAATCAAAACCATATTTCAATGCACCACCACACATATGCAGGAAGGTGGCTGGCTTGTGTTCCAGTCTTTGTGGTGTGAAATTACTCTAAGTGTAGTCCTCGTTCACACCAGATGATTCTGTCCAGAATGCACTACATCACGGCCGGCTCACTATGTTGTGGGGCTGGAGGGGTCGTGACGATCCATTGAAGTAAATGGCACCGTAGCCACAGCCGCAGGCTATCGGATGCACCGGATCGCAAGGCACAATTATGCCCGAGGTCCGGTCAAAATGCTGCTTGCAGCATTTTGTTTGGACTGGACCACAGGCATAATGTGCCATGCAATCCTGTGCAACTGATCTCATTGCAGCCATTGGGCATGGTTATGGTGCCAATCTCTTCAACAGACCTCTATGCCCCCTCCTGCCCCACAGTATAGTTAGCCGCAGAAAGGTGGTCCTCTGAGGGATGCTGACAGAGTTGAGAGTTCTATCAATGCCCCTGGCTCTGTAACTGCTCTGTCACTGCTTCTCCCCCCGATCCGGAGACATGACAGAACCTTTCATTGCTCCACCCCTCCAGATCTGTCATTTCTACTTCCCCATGCTGTCATGGGGAATTAGTGGCTTGACACAGGCCCCATTTAGAGGGCTGAAACGTTGCCTGGGAATAAACGGGTCATCACCTTTTATCACATCTGGAGTGCTGCCTATTTTTGGACATAATATATTGGAGGAAAGGTTGCCCACATTTTCAGAGGACTTGCACCCTAACTACCCTCTTTTCAATGTGCTGCTGTTGCTTTTTTGGTATATATGTGTGTGATATATATATATATATATATATATATATATATATATATATATATATATATATATATATATAGCTTTTTTGGTACAGACCAAAAGTTTGGACACACCTTCTCATTCAAAGAGTTTTCTTTATTTTCATGACTATGAAAATTGTAGATTCACACTGAAGGCATCAAAACTATGAATTAACACATGTGAAATTATATACATAAAAAAAAGTGTGAAACAACTGAAAATGTCATATTCTAGGTTCTTTCAAGTAGCCACCTTTTGCTTTTGATTACTGCTTTGCACACTCTTGGCATTCTCTTGATGAGCTTCAAGAGGTAGTCTCCTGAAATGGTTTTCACTTCACAGGTGTGCCCTGCCAGGTTTAATAAGTGGGATTTCTTGCCTTATAAATGGGGTTGGGACCATCAGTTGCGTTGTGGAGAAGTCAGGTGGATACACAGCTGATAGTCCTACTGAATAGACTGTTAGAATTTGTATTATGGCAAGAAAAAAGCAGCTAAGTAAAGAAAAATGAGTGGCCATCATTACTTTAAGAAATGAAGGTCAGTCAATCCCAAAAATTGGGAAAACTTTGAAAGTGTCCCCAAGTGCAGTCACAAAAACTATCAAGCGCTACTGAAACTGGCTCACATGCGGACCGCCCCAGGAAAGGAAGACCAAGAGTCACCTCTGCTGCGGAGGATAAGTTCATCCGAGTCACCAGCCTCAGAAATCGCAGGTTAACAGCAGCTCAGATTAGAGACCAGGTCAATGCCACACAGAGTTTTAGCAGCAGACACCTCTCTAGAACAACTGTTAAGAGGAGACTCTGTGAATCAGGCCTTCATGGTAGTATATCTGCTAGGAAACCACTGCTAAGGACAAGCATCAAGCAGAAGAGACTTGTTTGGGCTATAGAACACAAGGAATGGACATTAGACCAGTGGAAATCTGTGCTTTGGTCTGATGAGTCCAGATTTGAGATCGTGTCTTTGTGCGACGCAGAAAAGGTGAACGGATGGACTCTACATGCCTGGTTCCCACCGTGAAGCATGGAGGAGATGGTGTGGGGGTGCTTTGCTGTTGACACTGTTGGGGATTTATTCAAAATTGAAGGCATACTGAACCAGCATGGCTACCCAGCATCTTGCAGCGGCATGCTATTCCATCCAGTTTGCGTTTAGTTGGCACAATGACCCCAAACACACCTCCAGGCTGTGTAAGGGCTATTTGAGCATGAAGGAGAGTAATGGGGTGCTGCGCCAGATGACCTGGCCTCCACAGTCACCGGACCTGAATCCAATCGAGATGGTTTGGGGTGAGCTGGACCGCAGAGTGAAGGCAAAAGGGCCAACAAGTGCTAAGCATCTCTGGGAACTCCTTCAAGACTGTTGGAAGACCATTTCAGGTGACTACCTCTTGAAGCTCATCAAGAGAATGCAAAGAGTGTGCAAAGCAGTAATCAAAGCAAAAAGTGGCTACTTTGAAGAACCTAGAATATGACATTTTCAGTTGTTTCACACTTTTTTGTTATGTATATAATTCCACATGTGTTAATTCATAGTTTTGATGCCTTCTGTCATAGTCATGAAAATAAAGAAAACTCTTTGAATGAGAAGGTGTGTCTGTACTGTATGTATATAGTTTTTCAGCCAATGGACCATATTTTATTAGATTGACAAAATGTTTTAGTTCTATAACAAAAATCAATAAATGTAATTAATGGCTGGCTTATGTAGAAAAAATAAAAAATAAAAAAATATAATAATAAAATATATATATATATATATATATATATATATTATATATTTTTTTTTTCTACATAAGCCAGCCATTAATTACATTTATTGATTTTTGTTATAGAACCAAAACATTTTGTCAATCTAATAATATATTCTATTAAATGTCTGTAAGTACTTTTAATATTATGAATAATATTATTATTCGTATTTTAAATTTCTTGCAATGTGTTTGTTGTAGGCAGCGGAAATGGTGGGATATCCTGTAATGATCAAGGCATCAGAGGGAGGAGGCGGGAAAGGTATTCGGAAAGTGAACAATGCAGATGATTTTCCCAACCTTTTCCGACAGGTAAGGCTTCTTTAAAGAGGACCTGTCATCTCTCCTGGCATGCCTTATGTTTTAATAGCTATTTGCATTCACCATGTAATAACCATTCTGGAACATCTATTCTTTTGACTAGGTTGCGCCATTCCTTTATTATTTCTATTAGAAGTATATGAATGAATTGCAAACAGTCTGCAATAAAAGAACAGTGGGGTGTTGCTCGTTGGCTGTGTGAACCTGCTCAGTCAGGCAATGGGATCACTGATCGGATAGTCAGACTGCAGAGACACACCCTCAACTGGTTAACTCCCCTCTGTAGAATCATAAGAATAGATGCTCCAGAATTGTTAGACGGGGAATGTAAGTAGCTATTAAAACAGACTTGGCAGGAGCGGTGAAAGTTCCTCTTTAAAGCTTAAATTACTAAAAAATAACATATTGCACTGTCTTTTTGGAAATAGGATCCAGCACATTAGGATCTTCCAGCATCTGTCAACAAAATGCTTGATTTCTTTATGTAGTTAATTCTGCTTTTAGCTAGGGGAAAAATTAACTAGTGGTGGATCCCCTTAGCAAAACCCTTGCTCACTTTCTTTACTTCCCACTGTGCCGTCCATGTATGGCGCATGCGGGAATGGTTAATTTGCTGGAATCCACTATACATGTGCAGCAAACTGATTGAGCAGGCACAGGAACAAGGCCACTGCTGTAGCGGCTGGCATTTCTGAAAGCTCGGATGCTGGCAAATTAACCCCGTAGATGTCACTGCCAATGCTGACTGTGGCATGTAAGAGGTATAGAGATGGTTGCCATGGTACCCAGAAGCTTTGCAGCTTGCCATGTATGAAAGCCTATGAGACCTTGCACCCAGGCTGGGTCTCGTAGGCAACCGTGCGTATGAAACTAGCAGTTTCAGTGCCATACAGTTCAGAGTTGAAACCTGGATCAGACCCTCAAAAGCTGAAGACCTATAGTGAAATGGAACTAAAATAAAAAAAATATATAATTATTGTTCACTTGGCCGCACAAAAATCATAACGTTAAGTGATTATGTACCCTCAAATGATACCAATGTAAACTTTATCTCATCCCGCAAAATAGGAGCCCTCACACAAGACAAGCGTGGCAGATTTCATACCACATAACCAATTGGCGATTCGTCTCCTTGACTTTATTCTCCATCATAATTTTCTTTTTTCTTTTCAACCACTGTATCTACCACCAGTTCAGGGGCGTAGCCATGGGGAGTCCATTCACACCATCTTAGGCCAATTTGTACCTGGGCTGGTGGGAGAGGTTGTTTTTGGGGAGGAACTTGCGGAATGGTCATCTTACATCCACGATGTACCTTAGCCATAACGAGATGTCCTTATCTTCTGGAATGGTACTCGGGAGGATTTCAGTAATTTTGTTAGGGCCCTTCATCTCAATAATACATTTTCACATCTGAAATTATTCCTGTTCAGATTACCTTTCTTGACCATAATGGACAGGGATGGCAAGATGCGTACTAGTCTTTTCTGTAAGGATATGGCGACCAACAGTTTTTACACTGGAAGAGCTGCCATCCTCTCCTCCTTAAGAAAGGGATACCTAAGGGGCAGTGTCTCCGGATTCTCTGTCACTATTCCTCTATCTCAGAATTTCAAGTTAAGGCCAGATATTTGGAGAATAGGTTCTTGAAACTTGGCTATCCCCGCAAAATAATCGCCTCTGCCTATTAGCATTCACTATCCTGCACATGCGAGTCTTACGTAAATGCTGGGGTATTCTCTGGATGTACACGGATGTGGGCCATTTGGCCACTTGTGTATGTGGATTGAAATACGTTGGCAAGACTATCCGCAAGTTCTGCCGTGGGATTGAAGAAAATCTAAATGATGTCAGAAAAATGTCCCTTTCCCGGCCACATTAATATGTACCATTCGGGCAGTGTACGCGCAATTCTGTTCCAGGGCATAGAGATTGTGAGACCTTCCCCAAGAGGAGGGTAATTTAGATAGAGTCCTCCAAAAAGAGGCCCAATGTACTTTTAGATTAGGCATGGTTTGTCCTCAGGAACTTAATGATCGCATTTCCTATGTCTATTTTATTGAATAAATATGATAGAGATATGTGACACAGTGTTTTATGGTGGTGACTTGTTTCTCTCATCCAATGCTCCATTGGTGGGGTCAGGCTGGTGGTTACCTATATTTCCCAGTGTATGCGTTCCTATCTCTGTTACGTCCCAAGGATACAGAGGAAATGGTTGATTTGGTATCCAGTTTTTTGGCTTTAAGTATCTGAGCATTCCTGATTTGGGGCATAACAGTTACTACGGGGGATATAATCCATCACAAATTGCATACCACCTTACCCTTGGTTGCAAATTGCCCCTGGTTACCACAGTGTTGCCAATCCATATTAATGTATTTTATTTGCTTTACTGTATGATTCACCAACCTGTCATGGCTGGACCCTGGCTTATTGCCTCATTTTCTTGCCCACATTCATTGGAGGACACAGGAACCGTGGGTATAGCTATGTCCTCTGGAGGCGTTGACACTAAATAAAAGCTGTTAGCTCCTACCCTGGCAGCTAAACCCCCTCTAGCCTGGAGAGAGAGCTTTAGTTGTTTCTAGTGTCAACAGGAGGAAAGACCTAGCTCCTGAAGATTTATTTTTTATTTTATTTTTTATTTTTCCCTTCTTTTTCAGGTGGGAAACAGTAATTTAAGCTAGCCCATTGGGCTTACAAGCTACTCCATGAATGTGTTTTAATCATTAACAGAAAAAAACATCGCTTTAAGGTGCAGCCCATCACTGAGGAGGAGGAACAGCATCACACAAGGTCACATGATCGCAGATCCAATCATGTGACTTATGATGCAGATCTGTTGCTGGGTAACGTGACGCTTCCAGGCCGGCATGAGAGGAGGCTCGGCAGACTGAAGAATCAAGCGCCATGCTGCCTTCATAATGCGATCGGTAGCGCTATGGGAAGATGCCTGTGAAGCCCTACTTCACTAGAGATAAACGATCCTCAGAGCAATATAACATATTACAAGAACCAGAGGAAGGGGGGGGGGGGTGATGAAAACATGTTCCTACATAACTTAGGATCCCATTGTCTATTTATTTATTCATTTATCTATTTATTTATCTATTTTCTTTTTGATCTATTTCAATTTTATAATGATGTTACTTTTAAAAAACATTTTTAGTCCCTTAGAAGTTATGTAGGAGCATGTTTTCATCACCCCCCCTCCTTCCTCTGGTTCTTGTAATATGTTATATTGCTCTGAGGATCATTTATCTCTAGTGAAGTAGGGCTTCGGGCCGGGAGGGCACGGGGCTATCGGGCGCTCTGTCCGGGCATGGACTGCGGACTTCATGAGGAAGCGGCGCAAGCTCCCGCTTACAGTACGGCTGGCGCTCCACACGGCAGCCTGCGGGCGGAGCGCCATCACAAATCTATGCAGCCAGATGTGTGCTGTGGGGGTTACAGTTCCGCACACGCACCGCCGCTGCGAGGCTGAGCGGGAGATTGCAGGGCCTTCTCTTCCCGCCACAGCGTTCAGGATACTCCTTCTGAGACTGCTGACTTCGCTCCTGGCTCTGGTAGGAACTGTTGTCTCCTCTCCTCAGGTCACTGTACCCTCTCAGCCTCAGATGTGTCCTTTCCTGGATTTCCATCATGTCTGACCCCACGGGCGATCATCCTAAGCTGCCAATAGCTGTCCATTATGCCTGCTCCATGTGGCGGGCAACCAGATTCTGTCTGCACTGCTTGTCAGGCGCCCAGGCAGGGGGCCCATACATCCCCCTTGACATCTGAGTTGCCAGATTGGGCCAAAATCCTCTCTCAGGCGGTGGAAAACCTTGCTACAATCTCCCAATCCACCCTAACTATAGTGGGTCGCTTGGTTGAGAATCCGCCACCAGCACAGGCTGCACCTCCCTCGGATGCACCCTCCAGGGCTTCTTGCTCGGTTGAGCCCCCCCCCCCTCCCCAGGGTAGACCACGTTTCTTCCTCTGACGCATCTCTCCCTCTCCACCCCGTGTATGATTTCACTCAAGTTTTTTTTTCTCCTGGGGACATGCCGTCAGAAGGAGAGGTGGAGAATTCAGATTTGGACATGGATACGGAGCAACTTTCCAAGTTGGCCTCCTCTGTAGATAGCCTCATTGCTGCCATCCATGACACCTTCCAGGTGCAGGATGATTCCCCCCTTCCCCCACTGACCAACAGGGGGTATCCTTTTTCCACCTAAAACAGGCCTTAAAAGTGTTTCCTCACCATAATTTTCGGCGGTGGTTTCTAAAGCTTGGGATCATCCAGACATGCGTTTTTCCACCCCCAAAAAAACTGGTTGTTCTTAGTCAAGCCTTCAAAGTTTGAGAGTATTTGAAGCAAATGGTCTGATTTTCTAACTCCCACTAAAGCACTCCAACTGAACTTTAGTCACATTTAGTTAGTTTATTGGTATACTGCTCTGTGGTTTGCATTGAAGCTTTACCATTTTAGTTATACATTTTTTTTTTGCTTGTTTTCTTTACTCCATGATTGTAAGTCGTTCTTAATATTTTTAAAATCATTTTTGTTTAGTGATTTTTCCGAAATAAGAGAATTAATTAGTGGGTTACTGACTGGTACTTACTCCTCACTCCCTCTTTCCTTCCTTCCCCCCTCTCTCCTTTCCCTCCCCTCACTTTCCCCAACCTTCCACTGTCCCATCACTCACCCTAGTTTTTCTTATTCCCCATTTTTCAGAATTATTTGAATTGCATTATTTATATAATTGTATTTTTATGTTTACTGAGAGTGACGTTACTCTCATGTTAGTATTCTTAAAACTTTGCAAAATAAAAGAATTTACAAGAAAAAAAAAAAAAAAAAAGCTGGTTGTTCTATATCCATTCCCAGCGGATTGTGTGTCCACGTGGGCATCCCCTCCTAAGGTTGACCCACCGGTGGCATGACTAGCCAAAAATACAGCTATTCCTGTAGCCGATGGATCTTTCTTCAATCAGGGTTGAATCTTGGTCTGGCCCTTAGTTCTTTGAAGGGTCAGGTGTCAGCACTTTCAACCTTTTTTCAGCGGTTCCTCCATATTGTCCTCCTTTGCCGCCTTGGGATCTGAATTTAGTCCTCTCAGGCTTCCCCCTTTGATCCTTTGCGGGAGATTTCTCTCCGACTGTCCTGGAAGGTAGTTTTCCTTGTAGCTATCACTTCCATCAGACTGGTGTCCGAATTGGCGGCACTCTCTTGCAGAGTACCCTTCCTGGTTATTCAGAAGGATAAAGCGGTTCTCCGGCTCGTTCCTTCCTTTCTTCCGAAGGTGGTCACTGACTTCCATATCAACAAGGAAATTGTTCTTCCCTCACGGTGTCCCTCTCCTTCACACCCTATGGAAAAGGAGTTACACCGTTTGGATGTGGTCAGAGCTGAAGATCTATATAGCAGCCTCCGGTCCCTTCTGCCGTACAGACTCCCTTTTTGTTATTCCGGAGGGTCCTTGCAAGGGATTTGGTGGCCTCCAAGGTGGCAATCGCACATTTGGATTCGGGCTGCAATTGCAGAGGCATGCCTGCGCCCGGGGCAGGGTTCCGCCCTTAGGTGTCACGGCTTACTCCACCATAGCGGTGGGCGCATCTTGGGCTCCTTTTACACATCGACAAAATTTTACCAGGTGCATACTTATGCATCGGCGGAAGCTGCCTTGGGCCGCATGGTCTTGCAGGCGGCAGTTTCCTCTAGATGCCTGCAGTTTCCTCTAGATGCTTGCTTCCATGGGTCTGTGTTTGTTTTTGTTTTTCCCTCCCTGTGGACTGCTTTTGGACATCCCATGGTTCCTGTGTCCCCCAATGAATATGGATGAGAAAACTAGATTTTTGTAAAGCTTGCCAGTAAAATCTTTCTTGCTATTCATTGTTTTAGAAATTTTCTTGACAATTTGAAAAAATACTTTAAAAATTGTAAGCCTTTCTAATGTCCTAAAAAATAAATAAATAACATTTTACAAACGGAGATCAATGTAAAGTAGACATATGGTAAATGTTACTTATGCTGTGATGTATCACCTGTCTTAAAAGCAGAGAAACTGGTATTTAGAAAATAATAGATTTTTCCAAATTTTCTGCAAATTTGAGATTTATTATACACAAAAAAAAGTTTAAAATATTAACTCAAATTTACTACTAGCATCAAGTCAGATATGTCATAAGAAAACAATCTTGTGTATTACAAGTGCATTACCACGTGAAAGAGGCTAATCGACCGAGCCTTGCTAAAACCTTGTATTGTTCAGCTCCAGGGCTGGATCTGTACAATTTGCTGTGCAAGCCAATTGATTCTATTATTCATGAGGAGCCTCTGCAATTAGTGGCTGGTAGAGCGGGGTCCTTAGAAGTATCAGGACTCATCAGCTGGCACTCTGTAATGTATCCAGTACTAAAGCTGTTGAATTCAAAATGTTAGTTTAATAGCTGGAGCAATTAAGGAAAGTGAACTAGTGAGTTGCTAAGGGGATCTGTCACTTTAAGTAGATTTCTATCAAGTCTTAAAAGAAAAATAGTTGAAGCTCAGTCAGATTGGATGGAGAGTGGTTGTGAACACCTTTTTCCACATGTTTGCTGTGTCCCCTATATGGTTTGTGGCAAACTGCCAATGGGAATTCTTATGGCTTGCTTTTACAAATGGCTTTATTCTTGCCACTGACATAAAGACCAGATTTGTGAAGTACACAACTAATTTGAATGGTGGACAAATTCTCCCACCTGAGCTGTGGATCTCTAGCGCTCCTCCAGAGTGACCATGGGACTCTTGGCTGCTTTTCTGATTAGTGCTCTCCTTGCCCGGGCTGTCAGTTAAGGTGGATGACCATGTCTTGGTAAGTTTTAAGTTGTGCCATACTCCTTCCATTTTCAGATGATGGACTGAACAGTGCTATGTGAGGTGTTCAGATTTATGGGATTTTTTTAAATTTTTTTATAACCTATCCATGCTTTACACTTATCCACAACTTTATCCCTCACCTGTCTGGTGTGTTCCTTGGTTTTCATGATGCTGTTTGAACACTAATGCTTACTAACATTAGTGTAGATATACTGAGAATAAATTACACGCAGCTGGACTCTATTTACTAATTAGGTGATTCTGAAGGCAGTTGCTCATACTGAGATTTATTTAGAGGTATTGGAGTGCAGGGGGCTGAATACAATTATACGCCGTACAAATATTTGCTAAGGCTACTTTCACACTTGTGGCAGGACGGATCCGACAGGCTGTTCACCCTGTCGGATCCGTCCTTTCGCCGTGCCGCCGGACTGACCCTCTGTCCCTATTGACTATAATGGGGACGGGGGTGGAGCTTCGGCGTAGCACGGCAGTGCGCGGCGAAAGGCCGCTGGACTAAAAGTCCTGCATGTCTGACTTTTTAGTCCGGTGGCCTCTCACCGCGAACTGATGTACTGCGCTGGAGCTCCGCCCCCGTCCCCATTATAGTCAATGGGGACGGAGCAGGGGTCCGGCGGCACGGCGAAAAAGCGGAAGGACGGATCCGACAAGGTGAACAACAAGAGTAATTTGTATTAGTCTATCACAGGGATGGCCAACCTGTGGCTCTCCAGCTGTTGCAAAACTACAACTCCCAGCATGCCCAGACTGCCTACAGGTATCAGCCTACAGCAAAGCATGGTGGGAGTTGTAGTTTTACAACAGCTGGAGAGCCACAGGTTGGCCAGCCCTGGTCTATCACATAAAAGCCAGATGCAATACAGTTAAGTTTTTGGGTTTAACATAATACAATGTTCAAGTGGGTATGAATACGTTTTCAAGGCACTGTAACTCTGCAGCACAGAGTAGATACGAGCTGGTGATAATTTGCTTGTTTGTACTGTCCAATAATTCATGAATGATTCCAGCAGTTACATTCTGTGTTTTCAAGGTTCAGACAGAGGTTCCTGGCTCTCCTATATTTGTAATGAGACTGGCCAAGCAATCTCGTCATCTGGAGGTACAGATTCTTGCAGATCAGTATGGAAATGCGATTTCTCTTTTTGGCCGGGATTGTTCTGTGCAGCGCCGCCACCAAAAGATTATTGAGGAGGCACCTGCTTCAGTTGCTACCAGTGCAGTGTTTGAACAGATGGAACAGGTAATATTGGAAGAGCATCAAGTATACCAGGCACATTGGGCTTATTGAATAACATATTTCAATCACGTGTGATGACTCTTAAAGTAATAGTCTGTTCTTCATATCCATCATGTACCGTTTGTTTGGAAAACCCAGAAATTAAGTAGTTGAACAAAACAACGCATTACATTTCTAATTATTTTTTCAAGGCTCTTATGCATATGAATAAAGTATTCTGACTAGTGTAAGCATTTTTTTTTTTTTTTTTTTGGCATTTCTCTCTAGAGAATGAATATGCTTGTAGACAGTGACAGTGTGCAGTGTGATCTGCTTCACACTGCTGCTGTATTTTCACAGTGCAGAAACAAAACACTCTGGAAGGATGCTTGTCCATATTGCTGCCAAGGCACGGTGACCACATGTCTGGTTACTTCCAGTCGTCAATTGTTTGTGCTGTGGAACCCTGGCAAGTACAGGTCAAGCACAGCAATCATCTGTCTTCTACTATTGTGGTTCTGCTGCAGTGTGTATGGGCTCCTAGATGTATCAGCTGTCTTTAATAACAGCATTTAGACTACTGATAGTTAACTTGTTCAAATTGTGTTTCTTATCTGCCTTCAAAAGTTATTTTATGGTACCAAATTAGACACTTTTGTCTAAAGGGTATATAAGACTGCCTGATTTTCTCCTGAGCGTTCATCTAATTCTGCCTGTGAATTCCCCATGAACGAGCATACTGAGAAATCTGGAGTTGCCAGCAGCAGATCGCTCTAATAGCACTGCTGTCCTGCGTGGGGATGAGCGATGGCATATCGATCGCTGCTCCCCATGTTGCGAAGGACATCGTGGCATGTAATGTAAGCGGTGTCCTCTGCTTGCTATCTGCCAATTGTCGAGAGGGAAAACTACCTCCAGACAATCCCTAGCAGTATCAGTGTCTAATACACACTTAACTTTACACCAACTGTTGGTTGGCTTGTTGTGTGCCAACATTTTTACACCGTTTTGGAGCAGATTGTCACATATTAAGCCATGCATTTTTTTTTTTTTTGACAGGCCACATCACTTTTGTGTTAAGCTACACCCAACAGTGGGTTGTTCTTTTTGAAGCATTTGCTTCATAAATAAGTCTAAAATATGATGCAATCATGTGTGTCAGAAATGTGCCAAATGGCGACACTTTTTTTTTACACTAAATCCTAGAATCAGTCAGATTTGTAAATATGTGGTTTTTGCCTTAAAATTTAATAACCTGTAGCCAATGCTTTTGTCTTTGCAGTGTGCTGTGAAGCTAGCTAAAATGGTTGGATATGTAAGTGCAGGCACTGTTGAGTATCTTTACAGTCAAGATGGCAGCTTTTACTTCCTGGAACTTAATCCACGGCTGCAGGTGGAGCATCCATGCACAGAGATGGTTGCAGATGTTAATCTTCCAGCTGCACAACTACAGGTACTACATGGATTCCCATTCTGACTGACTGAAGACCTATTCTGATTTAGGAAGGCTTCTCTATAACCTCAAAGAAGCCTACTCGACCAGTTTAAAAGAATTGTCAGACTTTTTCACTTGTTATACATTAACACAGTTGATGCTTGAAGCTGTTTTGTTATTTCTTGCTTTCATACATTTACAACAGATTGCTATGGGAATTCCTCTTCATAGAATAAAGGATATTAGGATGCTTTATGGATTTACAGCTTGGGGAGACACGCCTATTGACTTTGACAACTCGTTGAATGCCCCCTGCCCTAGAGGACATGTTATTGCTGCCCGTATTACAAGTGAAAATCCAGATGAGGTACCACAAATGTTTTATCACCAGGATGCTTTTTGTTTGTGTTTTTGACTAATCATTTTTTGATGTAACGCATACATTGTTTCCCCCAGTCGTCTCCATGACAGCACATCAGAGATCAACTCCCTCTGATAGGACAGAGGCTAATAGCCTCTGGGCCCATTACCACATAAGACCCCTGCAGGATCTGATCCTCAGGAAATGGAATAGGTCACAGATAACCCTAGACCAGAGGATATCTCTAACCAGGGAAGTAAAAATATCTTTACAATGGTGGCTCAGACACAATCTACAGACAGGGGTCTTCTGGAATCAGGAAGATGTGTTTTTTTTGGTTTGAAAACTGACACCAGCTCCTGGGGCTGGGCCGCCCTTACAGCCGGAAGTTCCTTCCAAGGGACTTAGTCTGAATCTCTGAGGGGGATGTCCTCCAATTACAAGGAACTTCAGACAATATGGGAGGGTCTAAAAGCAACTCAGACCCACTCAAGGAACCGTCATGTATTGGTCCATTCGGACAACTCCACAGCAGTGGCTTTCATTTGTCATCTGGGAGGAACAAGGCACGGTCAGCTTCAGAATCTCTCAAGACAGATATTCTCGTGGGCAGAGAAGAATCTAAAATCTCTTTCAGCTGTGCACCGAAAGTGCTTTCTCAATCTAAGGCAGATTTTCTCAGTTGGCAGAGACTAGATCCAGGCTAATGGTCTTTCCCCCCTCGCCTATAACAGCACCCATGGATAGCATCCGCCCCTTTCCTCAGGACAGGAAGCAGGAAGCACAGCCTATTTAAAAGGGAAGTACAACCCCCATCACGCCAGTTCTGTTTCCTGTCCTAAGGGACAGGGTGGATGTACAGCACGAGAAGATAGAGCTGCGGGAGCCCCTGGTGTTCACCCGTAAGAAGACGGCCGACCCGAGCGGCGTAAGTTTTCTTTGGAAGCCGCTGCTGGAGCCTGGATCCCTGGACTCCCCCTCGCTCCGGTCACTCCCCCGTCGAGGCTGCTTAGGTGTCCCCGTGCCGTAAGTTCGGCGGCTGCGGTCCGGCGCGGACGTCATTAGCGCCGGATCCTTGGCTACCGGTCCAAGCAGTGGGAGGGGGCGTGCCTTAGACCGGAAGGGGAGGATGCCGGTACGCGTCCGGCAAAGTTCAAATCCAGCCAGCTCTCACTGAAGGCTGGTGTTGTGGCCTGCAGTGATCTCCATGGAGGAAAGCCAGAGGCAGAAAATGGAGCCCACACAGCGCGTTGAACCCACTGAAACCACCAACGAAACTTTGGTACCGGTGGGGGTAAGAGGGGTGAATGCCCTGCATTTTTTCATATATTACATTATCCTGATGGGAGTCTTTTTATTCTGTGTGTGTGTGCCTAGACTTCCAAAGAGAGAAGGGTGTCAAGATCCAAGGAGCGGGGCTGCGCAATTTGTAAAAGAAAGCTACCGTCCGGTTGGGGTAAACCTGCCTGCCAGACCTGCGTGGGCAAATTATTGGAGGATGAGGCCCCTTCTCTCTTATCAAGCCTAAAACAGATTATCAAGGACGAGGTCAAGGAATCAGTGAAGGAGTCCTTGAGTAATCTGCTTGAAGATCGCCCCAGCACTTCTGCTGCTGCCTCTATTCCCCCTTCAAGTGATCAAGAGTTGTTATCGGGGTTAGAGGCGGAGGGAGAACTACCGTCCTCGGATCACTCCCAAGATGAGCAATTGGCGGGGAGACCTTTGTTCCTATCAGAGAACATTAATTCCCTAGTCAGGATCGTCAGGGCGACCATGGGACTTGATGACCAGTCAGAGCCTCAGTCTATGAGAGATACTATGTTTGAGGGCCTGGGTCCTAGGAGGTTGAAGTGTTTTGACGTTCACGAGAATATAACTTCTGTAATTAAGAATGAATGGAGTAGGCCGGACAGAATTTTTTTTGTGACATCTGCCCTAAAGCGGAAGTATCCCTTTGAAGATAAGGCTTCAGCTGATTGGGATAGAGCTCCGAAACTAGACGCCCCAGTAGCAAAGCTCTCTTAAAAGGCAGCCCTCCCGTTTGAAGACTCAGGAACACTTAAAGATCCGATGGACAGAAGAGCCGAGGTGTATTTAAAAAAGAACTGGGAAGCGACGGCTGGCTCGTTCAGGCCCGCTATAGCCACCACCTCAGTGGCCAGATCATTAAGAGTCTGAGGGAGCACCTGTGGAGCAGTTGCTTGCCTCATTCCCAACCCTTTATAGTGCCATCGATTTTCTAGCAGATGCCTCAGTAGATTCTCTGAAGCTATTAGCAAGAGCCGCTGCTCTTTCAAATTCCACCCAGATGGCCATTTGGCTTAAGGATTGGAAAGAAGATGCGGGTTCAAAAGCAAAATTGTGTGCCATTCCCTGTCAGGGTGAATTCCTCTTTGGGCCAGCCTTAGATGATTTGCTGGAGAAAGCTTCTGACAAAAAAAGGGGTTCCCCTCTATATATCAGCAGCCTCCTAAGAAACCTTTTCGCTCTCAGACAACCAGATTCAACTTTAAGAGAAGAGAAACTCCCAGACAATCTGGTAATGCGGCCAGAAGAAACAAGCGATTTTCTTTTTTCAGGTGGAGAGGCCTCAAAAAAGCCTCAACAATTACGCCAGATCCCCGGTTGGAGGTCAGCTCTCCCTCGTCATAGAGCAATGGCGGAAGATCTCGAACAGCCCCTGGATTCTTTCAATTCTTTCCGAAGGCTATTGCTTAAACTTCCTGAGAACTCCTCCAGAAAGGTTTTTCTTGACGGACTATCGCTCCAGCCCAGAGAAACTGGAGGCGTTACGTCTGGAGATTTCGGATTTGTTGAAGAAGGTCCTGCAGGAGGTTCCAGCTCAAGAGAGCGGGAGGGGCTATTACTCAACGCTTTTTCTTGTAAAGAAGCCAAACGGCACCTTCCGTACTATAATAAACCTGAAACTGCTCAACAAATACCTGGTGTACGAGAATTTTCGTATGGAGACCATCAGTTCTATAATTCCAAATCTATTCCCAGGCTGCTACATGGCAACCCTGGATCTCAGGGACGCTTACTACCATGTACCAATCCATCCCAGTCACCAGAGGTACCTAAGAGTAGCGGTTCAGTTTCCGGACAGACTCCTACATGTACAATTTCAGGCCCTGCCGTTTAGGTTATCTCAGGCACCCAGGCTTTTCACAAAGATTATAGCAGAAATTATGGCTCATCTGAGGGAGATGGATTTGATTGTCATTCCCTATCTAGACGATTTTCTCCTTCTCTCTCAGGAACCAGACCAGTTAATCAATCTGATTTCCTGGTTCAGGGAGGTGCTAGTGAAACTGGGTTGGGAATTAAATCTCCAAAAATCCAGTCTTGTGCCAAGCCAGTTAATGCACCTTTTTTGGGGCTACTCCTGGACTCCCAGAAACAAATGTGTTTTCTTCCGCCTCAAAGAATATCTCTGCTAGTCTCCAGGGTTCAAGACATTAGAGCTCGCCACTCCATCTCCTTAAGAGAAGCGATGTCAGTTCTAGGCCTGATGACGGCCGCTATCCCGGGAGTAGAGTGGGCCCACTTCCACTCGAGGTCACTTCAGTTGCAGATCCTGGGGGTTTGGGACAAAGATCCCCAATCCTTGGATTCTCTTTCTTCTTTCACCTCAAACGTTAAAAGACCTAGAATGGTGGATGCTGCCTTCCAACCTTCAAAAAGCAGTCCCTTGGTCAAGGAAGGATCCCCTTACTCTGACTACACATGCAAGTCCTTGGGGTTGGGGAGCTCACACAGATTCTCTACTTCTGCAGGGTCACTGGAATCAGGAGATAGTCTCCAAGTCTCACAACTTCAAGGAACTTCTAGCGATCATCATGGCCTTGAAGAGGAGCCTCCACCTCTTAAAAGGCAGAAATATCTTGATCTACTCAGACAACATGATGGCAGTAGCTCATATCAATCGTCAGGGGGGACCAGATCCCCAGACCTGATGTCTCTGACCAAAGAAATTTTAGAGCTGGCAGAAGATTTCCTTCCATAAATCAGGGCAGTACACTTAAAGGGGGCGGAGAATGTAATGGCAGATTTTCTGAGCAGACATTGTGTTCGGTAGGGGGAATGGTCCCTAAATCGGCAGATCTTCAACGACATTGCGGCCCTATGGGGTCTCCCGGTGGTAGATCTCTTTGCCACAAGGGAAAGCAGAAGAGTGAAGAAATTCTTCTCCCTATCTCCATCGGAGCAGCCCACGGCGGTGGACGCATTGGCCCAATCATGGAGAGTAGGCCTCCTGTACGCCTTCCCTCCTATAAAGCTACTCCCGAGAGTCCTGAAGAAAATTCGGGAGGAGAAGGCCCTAGTAATTACTATAGCCCCCTTTTGGCCCAGGAGGGTCTGGTTTTCCTGGCTAAGGAGGATGTCGGTAGCAGATCCCTGGGTACTTCCTGTCTTCCCGGGGCTACTAGTGCAGGGGCCGGTACTTCATCCGCAGTTAGAGAGCCTGCACTTGACAGCTTGGCTGTTGAGAGGCAGATCCTAGAAATGAAGGGTCTTTCTGGGGAGGTGATAAACACCCTTTTGTCCAGTAGAAAGGCTGTTACTTCAAAGATTTATTTAAGGATTTGGAGGGCCTTCCTTAGGTTTGCAAATAAGCCTGTTAATGTCCTAGAACCCCCGGAGTTGCCACTATTTCTTAGCTTCCTCCCAGGAGGGCTGGAATAAAAAACTTAGACCTAGTACTTTGAAGGTCCATATCTCTGCCTTAAGAGCTCTCTGAGTATAAATTAGCAGACCACCCCTGGATTAAAAGATTTGTCGTTGCAATTTCCAAACTTGCACCCGTCCAGAAGTCCAGAGTTCCTCCCTGGAATTTAAATCTAGTTTTGTCTGCCTTAACTGGGGATCCCTTTGAGCCCATTGAAGATATCCCAATAAAGATCTTAACCTATAAATTATCTTTTTTGAGTGAGCGAGATATTGGCCCTCTCAATCGAGAGACCGTATCTTAGCATTTTAGAAGATAGGGTTATTTTATCTCCTGACCCTGCCTTCCTTCCAAAGGTTTCGTCATCCTTTCACCGATCTCAGGATGTAGTTTTACCTTCCTTTTCTCCTTCACCAAAGAATCAGAAGGAAAGGGAATTCCATTGCCTTAATGTTAGAAGGTGCCTAATTCGGTACCTTTCTGCCACTCAGGACTGGAGGTCGTCCTCTAAGCTTGTGGTTTCCTTTCAGGGACAGAAGAAGGGCTCCCCTGCTTCCTCACAATCTATTGCCAGATATATTAAACAGGCCATTTACCTTGCATATTCCTCTAAAGGGGTTCTTCCTCCTGCCAGGTTTGGAGCACACTCAACTAGAGCGGTGTCTGCATCCTGGGCAGAGAGAGCTTCTGCTTCTATTGACCAGATTTGCAGAGCTGCTACGTGGAGTTCTTTGCATGCCTTTTTTAAGCACTATAGACTGCAGCTTCCTTCACAGGAGGGTTTAGGGTTTGGGCGTAAAGTCCTCCAAGCAGTTGTCCCACCCTAGATAATCTCGCCTAGATATCCATGGGTGCTGTCATAGGCGAGGGAGGAAATTTGGGATTACACTTACTGGTAATTGTTTTTCCTTGAGCCTATGACAGCACCTGCCTAGGACCCTCCCAAAAAATAAGAAAAAAAAATAAACTATAAAAAAAAATAGGTTTTTTGATAAAGATATAGTATAAATACTCTATTTATATTTAGAGATAAAAAATAAATAAATATATATATATATATATATATATATATATATAAACGGACAGCACTCCAAGTAAAAGTAAGTGGTGTTTATTCACCCATGTGGATGGCAACGTTTCGGCTGATACAAGAGCCTTTTTCAAGCAATGAACACAATACAAAATGGGGTATATATAGCCCAACCCCTATGATGTCACAGTGTAATAAATAAACAAACATCTACAATAAAGTGCATATAAAAAGAATCTGTAAATATATCAGTGTAATATGCAAAAATCAATCACTGATGTGGTAAAATACATTATAAAGTGAATGCATTATAGCATAAAAGTGCATTATAGCATAACAATATAATAATCAATCAATACCAGGTGCACGGATGGTGGGAGGAACCAGAAGAAAAAATGATGCTGTTAAAGGGAGGGAGGAGCGATGACATACCAGGTGTTATTATCCGTGCCACACATGCCAAGTATCACCACGTCCGGCGTTCGGATAAATATAGTGCGCAAGCGCCGAGTCGCGCAGGGAACATGATGTGGCTCCCTCAGATGACGTGGCCGGAGCATGCGCACACGTCTAGCGGCGCTTGGTCGGCCATCTTGAAAGAGGTACAAAAGACTCTCAAATCGAAAAAAAGGAGGGCAAACACTGAACCGCATCAGTGATGCGATATAGTGTAATGTCACCACATATGATAGCAAAGTATGTACAAGATGACTGCGGAAAAACACTTGATCAACCATCATAAAAACGGAAAAGAATAAAAATATAAATAATACCAACTGTTGTGTGTGCGCACAGCCTAGTGATAGACAGGATAGCGCAACACGGAAATATTGCTGTGTACCTAGTTGTATACCCATAAGGGACAGAGGAGAGAATGCAGCTAAGAAAGGTGCAATTCACCTCACAGACGGACCAATTGGGGCAATACCCAAAGCAAAATGCTGCGGGCATGCCACAAAAGGCCAACAATTCCCAATGGGGACACATTCAATGTAGAACACAAAACAGTGAGCATAATATAATAGGCATAAAAAAGTGTAAACAAAGCAGAAGCCATCGTGTATACTAAATGGAGGCATGTAGGCAAATACGGAACACATCGGGTACGTTTCACTTCTCCAACCCGCAGCATCATTCTTATCTGTGAGAATAAAAGAAAGAAAAAGAAAAATTAGAAATTGGCTTAATGGTGTTCATAGTGCACCATGTAACACCAAAAAGGAGACCTACATCGCATAAATAACACTGCAGGGCAAACTGCTCCTCTAGACATATGCATGACTTTGCTCCAGGGGCTGAGTCGTATATACAGGATACGACGGATTTCCTGTGTAGGTTGGACAAGATTGATTTTGCTGGTGTCCATGAGGTCCGTCTGGCATCTTTTGTTTCAATCTTTTTTATTGGTGTTTTCAAAGTAATCCACAATACAATAAAGTTGCATTACAATAAGCTTTCCATCAGTCGAGTCATTGAAACAACTAACTGTATAAACATAACAGTTGTCAGAAAATAAAGCAATAGTACTTTAGACAGCGTCCACGATTGGTGTCAATAATCTCCAATTAGTAATTGGTACATTCACAAAAAGCCTTATACAATTGTGTCCACATCTCTATTTATGGAGCAACCACCTCCTCCAATTACTGTGTTCAAACTACCTGCTCATTAACTAATGGTAATGGCAATGATACTTTAAAATTCCTTTGCTGGAGAAGAAACCAGGTGTATTAGTGATCCTATGTGCATCTGTGTAACTACCACTTGTTAAGGTGACGTCGCCCCAATTGAGAGTGGGCGTCTGGCATCTTTTGATGTCACCTCTTTATATACCTCGATTGACCATGATATAGGTATAGAGGCCATTAAACGTATGTTGGGTTCCTTGTCCTACTCTCCGGCTGCTAGACAGTTTATCATTGATCTACCAGCAGATTATCTTAAGACACAACTACTTCCTTTTTCAGGATACGTTTTTTTCAACAAGAAAGGGGCATGGCGATGGGGTCTAACGTAGCACCCACATACGCAAATATCTTTATGACGTACACTTTTTTATGCCTGTTATATTATGCTCACTGTTTGTGTCCTACATTGAATGTGTCCCCATTGGGAATTGTTGGCCTTTTGTGGCATGCCCGCAGCATTTTGCTTTGGGTATTGCCCCAATTGGTCCGTCTGTGAGGTGAATTGCACCTTTCTTAGCTGCATTCTCTCCTCTGTCCCTTATGGGTATACAACTAGGTACACGGCAATATTTCCGTGTTGCGCTATCCTGTCTATCACTAGGCTGTGCGCACACACAACAGTTGGTATTATTTATATTTTTATTCTTTTCCGTTTTTATGATGGTTGATCAAGTGTTTTTCCGCGGTCATCTTGTACATACTTTGCTATCATATGTGGTGACATTACACTATATCGCATCACTGATGCGGTTCAGTGTTTGCCCTCCTTTTTTTCGATTTGAGAGTCTTTTGTACCTCTTTCAAGATGGCCGACCAAGCGCCGCTAGACGTGTGCGCGTGCTCCGGCCACGTCATCTGAGGGAGCCACATCATGTTCCATGTACGACTCGGCGCTTGTGCACTGAATTCATCCGGACGTGGTGATACTTGGCATGTGTGGCACGGATAATAACACCTGGTATGTCGTCGCTCCTCCCTCCCTTTGACAGCATCATTTTTTCTTCTGGTTCCTCCCACCATCCGTGCACCTGGTGATTGATTGATTATTATATTGTTATGCTATAATGCACTTTTATGCTATAATGCATTCACTTTATAATGTATTTTACCACATCAGTGATTGATTTTTGCATATTACACTGATATATTTACAGTCTGATTCTTTTTATATGCACTTTTGGAACTTTATTGTAGATGTTTGTTTATTTATTACACTGTGACATCATAGGGGTTGGACTATATATACCCCATTTTGTATTGTGTTCATTGCTTGAAAAAGGCTCTTGTATGAGCCGAAACGTTGCCATCCACATGGGTGAATAAACACCACTTACTTTTACTTGGAGTGCTGTCCGTTTTTTCATCTTTATCAGACTGGGTAAGCTGCTACATCCCTGGACCTAGCACCCTCCTTGTTTTTTTCCAGTGCCGCCATTATTTTTCCTTTCTATCTCTCTCTCTCTCTCTCTCTCTCTATATATATATATATATATATATATATATATATATATATATATATATAATTTGATTTATTATAGATTTATTGTGTCCTGTGGTGTAGTCTTTTCTGTTTCCTTAGTTCTTGGAATAGGACTGGCGTGATGGGGGTTGTACTTCCCTTTTAAAGAGGCTGTGCTTCCTGTCCTGAGGAAAGGGGCGGAGGCTATCCATGGGTGCTGTCATAGGCTCAAGGAAAAACTATTACCGGTAAGTGTAATCCCATATTTCTCACAAAACCTTTTGGAGGATCCAGGTTTAGTGGGGCAGTCCGGGTCTGGATCTGTTTGCCTCAAAGAAAAACCACAAGGTTCTTACTTCTCCCTCAACCAAAGGGCTCCCTGCATGGCGGTAGATGCCTTCACAGGATTGGATGTCGGGTCTTGTCTGTCTTTCCACCAATTCCGATGATTCCGAAGGTCCTGCAGAAATTCCAGACCGAGGAATGTACCCAAATTCTGGTGGTCCCCTTTTGGCCCAGAAGGGGCTGGTCCGGTTTTCTGAGATCCCTCAGCCGGGAAGATCCAATCCTGTTTTCCCCGGTGGAGGACCTCCTAACGTAGGGCCCACTCAACCATCCGAACCCCAGGCTTCTCAAGCTATCAGCCTGGTTACTGAGCAGTCCACCCTCATAGGTCTGGGGTTATCTCAGAGGCTGGTGGGTACCCTAATGCTCAGCAGAAAGTCCAATATCTCTAGGGCATATCTTAAGGTGTGGAAAAGGTTCACCTCTTTGGGTGGGGACTGGTTTAACCAGTCCACTCCCAATATCCCTCTCATTCTGCATTTCCTTTAGGATGGGTTGGTTATGGGCCTTTCCCAAACACGCTAAGGGTACAGGTGTCTGCCCTTGGTGCCCTCTACAACACTACTCTTTATAATGTCCCCTGGGTTTCTATGTTTTTAAAGGATTCTGATCGGCTAAAGCCTAGAATGAAGACTATGATTGCTCCGTGGAACCTGAATACAGTTCTTTTAGGTTTGTCAGATTCCCCGTTTGAGCTTATAGATTCTGTCTATCAGGTGGCTTACTCTTAAGACTGTTTTCCTGGTAGCAATATCCTCTGCTAGGAGAGTTAGTGAGCTTCGAGCCCTATCCATCCAGGAGCCGTTCCTTAGGGTTCTAAAGGATAAGCTAATATTTAAGCTGGACCCCAATTTCCTCCCAAAGGTAGTATCCACCTTTCACAGGTTCCAAGATATTATTCCCTCATTCTGTGCCAACCCCAGGAATGAGCAGGAAGCAAAATTCCATAACTTAGATGTAAGAAGGGCAGTAATTCATTATATAGATACTAGAATGGAGGTGGAGAATGGAGAGAATGGAGAACCAGAGAATGGAGGATAGACAAAAATCTATTTGCACAGTTTTTTGGCCCTAATAGAGGCAGGAAAGCAGCTAAGAGCTCCATATTCCGGTGGATAAGGAGTGCTATTATGGAAGCATATAGAGCCTCTGGTAAAGAGCCGCCTCATTCTCTCAGAGCCAATTCGGTAAGAACAGTGTCTAACTCCTGGGCTGAAAGGGCCTCTGCCCCCTTAGAGCAGATTTACTGGGCGGCTACTTGGAAGAGGGCCCATAATTTTACTAAACATTATAGACTTGATGTATTTGCCAATGAGAAGATGGCCTTAAGGTCCTGGGTGCGGTAGTCGCTCCGTGAGTTTGTTTCACTTTGTTAGTTATCTGATGTGCTGTCATGGAGACGACTGGGGAAATGAGTATTGCACTCACTAGTAATCCGGTTTCCTGGAAGTCTCCATGACCGCACATATTTCCCGCCCTTTTCTATTCTATAATATTCTTTTTGGTTCTACCCTTTATCCTGGTTTCCGTTAAAATACTTTGGCAATGAGGGGAATGGGTGAGGTTATTAACCTCTGTGTGTTCTCCTGTCCTACCAGAGGAAGTCCATCTCTGATGTGCTCTCATGGAGACTTCCAGGTAACTGGATTGCCGGTGAGTGTAATACTAATTTGGAAGAGTAACTAAAGGTTGTGTGTATGACCACATTTTTTTTCTTTACTTTAATGCATCTACTAGGGATCGACCGATTATCGGATTTACCAATATTATCGGCCGATATTGAGGATTTTGAACGCTATCTGTATCTGCATCTATTTTGCCGATATTCCTATAGCGTATGGGGAACACAGATCGCGCTGCTGAAAGCACTCTCCGTGTTCCCCTTAGCAGCACAGGGGAGAAGGAAGCAGTGTCTCCTCCCCCTGTGCTGCTGCTGCCGCTGCCGCCAATGAAAGGACAGGGGACAAGAGAAGGGGAGGGGCTGTGGCCACTGCGCCACCAATGAAGCTTAATCTCTCATTTATTCATATACAGGAGGCGGGAGCTGCAGAATCACATAGCCGGCTCCCGACCTCTATGAGCAATAGCTGCGATCTGCGGTAGTTAACCCCTCAGGTGCTGCGGATCGCAGCTACTGCTCATAGAGGTCGGGAGCCGGCTATGTGATTCTGCAGCCAGCTCCCGCCTCCTGTATATGAATAAATGAGAGATTAAGCTTCATTGGTGGCGCAGTGCGCCCCCCCTAGCCAAGTATTAGACATTGGTGGTGCAGTTCTGCGCCCCCCCCCAACCCCAGTATTCGACATTGGTGGCGCAGTGCGCCCCCCCCCCAGTATTAAGCATTGGTGGCGCAGTGCGCCCCCCCATGCCCCCCCCAGTATTAAGCATTGGTGGCGCAGTGCGCCCCCCACCCCAGTATTAAAAACATTGGTGGCGCAGTGCGCCCCTCCACAGGATCCCCTCTCCCCTGCTCCTCCAATCGGAGCCCCAGCAGTGTAATGCTGGGGCTCCGATCGGTTACCATGGCAGCCAGGACGCTATTGAAGCCCTGGCTGCCATGGTAAGCTCCATGCTGCTGTGTGCACAAAGCACAGAGCAGCAGGGACAGTGTGAGCTCCTATTCACCCTGATAGATCTCTATCAGGGTGAATAGGACAAGGTTTCTAGTCCCTAAGGGGGCTAAAAGTTAGTATAAAAACAAACAAACAAAAAAAAAAGTTACAAAAATAAAACACCAAAATATTAAGTATAAATGAAAAAGAAAGAGTTACAAAAAAAACTACACATTAACAATAAACCTTCATTTTCAGCAGATTTGTGTAGGAATTTTTTATTTAAAAAAAAAAATGAAAATTCCCAGAATATCGGTATAAATTATCGGCTATTGGCCTGAAAGTTCACAAATTATCGGTATCTGCCCTAAAAAATCAATATCGGTCGATCCCTAGCATCTACACGGAATTCTTATTCACTTCTACATGATAGTGAGCATACTTGGTCCAAAAAAAATTAAATTAGGGTACTTTAACATTTTGTGTTATTATTTTCCAGTATTGAGTTCCATCCTAGGGGCTCAATACCGTGAAAAAACTGATGTTTAATCCTAATGCATTCTGAATGGGGAGCATTCCATTCAGGATGCATCCGTTTAGTCCCTCTTACGGGTATTTGGCCAGAGAAAATATACCGCAGCATGCTGCAGTATTTTCTCCGTCCAAAATTCTGGAACACTTGCCGGCAATCAAAATGTATTAGTGTTGGATCCGGCATTAAAATTGCCGCATTGACTGATCCGGTCTTCCGGTCTGCACATGCGCATACCTTTAAAAATTTGAAAATAATTAATACCGGGTCAGCTTTTCCAGATGACACTGGAGAGACGGATCCAGTATTTCAATGCATTTGTCAGACGGATAAGTCTACAAAGATGATATCCGTTTGCATACAGATTTCACGCAAGTGTGAAAGTACCCTTAGCCAAACGCTAAATAATAAGAAAATGCCATAAAAATATTCTAATATAACATCACAGTTTATGAGAATTTTTTTTGTGTTTATGCAATATAGTTGTATACTTATAATTTGTATTTATATAGCTTCATACCACTGTTCTTATCTAGTGTCGCCACTATTTTTATTTATACTTCTCACAACTGTTTTATTTCTCCCCGAGGGTTTCAAACCTAGCTCTGGAACTGTTCAGGAACTAAATTTCCGCAGCAACAAGAATGTCTGGGGCTACTTTAGTGTTGCTGCTGCAGGAGGTCTCCATGAGTTTGCAGATTCTCAATTTGGCCACTGTTTTTCCTGGGGAGAAAACAGAGAAGAAGCCATTTCGTAAGTTTTTGTTGGTGTGTGTTTTTTTGTTTTTGTTTTTTGTTTGTGTAACAGCGTCCTCTGTGCGACTTCCCTGTGTACTTCCCTGTCTCTTCTGCAGCTTTGGGTTCTGCCTGTGTGGTTAGTATTACCTTTGAAGATTCCGCTCCACAACTTCCATTCAACCTTAACACTGCTTGAACTCTGCTTCGGTTGTGGCAGTACGCATCACTCCCTGGGTGGGGCTGAGTTTTGTCAGGTGATCTTGTTAAAGGGATTCTGTCACCTCCCCTAACCCAAAATCGGATTTTAAAGCAGTCATGCAGCACAGCTTACCTTGAATAGGCTGTGCTCTTCTATCTTGTAATCCGTCCAGTAGTTTATGAGAAAATCGACTTTTATGATTATGCAAATTAGCCCTGAAGGTGCCCAGAGGGCCGTTTTGTTCCCCTTAGTGTGCCCAGTAACGCCCCCTCTTACAGTGCCCAGCCCGCCTTCCTTCCGACTGCCTAACCTCCCACAGCCTCTCATCCCTCTCCTCCCCCTCCCTCACGGCCGAACGAACTCACGCACAGGCGCAGTACCCACTGAGCGCTGCGCCAGTGCGATCTGCAGGAGACTGACAGTGACGAGGATGAAGCTCCTGCCCTCAGTCTCCTGCAGATCGCACTGGAGCAGCCCTCAGTGGGTACTGCGCCTGTGCGAGAGTTCGTTCGGCCGTCAGGGAGGGGGAGGAGAGGGATGAGAGGCTGTGGGAGGTTAGGCAGTCGGAAGGAAGGCGGGCTGGGCACTGTAAGAGGGGCGTTACTGGGCACACTAAGGGAAACAAAACACCCCTCTGGGCACCTTTAGGGCTAATTTGCATAATCATAAAAGTCGATTTTCTCATAAACTACTGGACGGATTACAAGATAGAAGAGCACAGCCTATTCAAGGTAAGCTGTGCTGCATGACTGCTTTAAAATCCGATTTTGGGTTGGGGGAGGTGACAGAATCCCTTTAACCTATCCTGGCTCTCCTGCAGGTACTTTAGTAGCTCAGCCCTCTAGCCAGACTCCTCAGTGTCAAGGTCTTAATCTTGTGCTAAAGAGCTTGCTTACCACTCGTGTTCCTGACTTCGTGCTTCGTTCCTGAACTTTGTTTATATCCTATCCCCGCCTGCTTGCATCGCCTCTCCTGTTGCCGATCCGGATTGTCTTACATTGCTCCTGTGCCGCCTGCTTTGACTTTTTGCTCTCTGCATCATCCTGTGGTTCCTGTGTTGTTGCTCCTGGTCATGACCCTGCCTAGTTTACTATGTCTATACTGTCGGTAGCTTTGCAGGTATCTCCTGGTCTGCTTGGACTAGCTGTCATTGACTGGTTTAGGCTCCAGAGTAGACAACTACTGACGCTCAAACCTATCCTCATTATCTGAGGCTCTAGTGAAATCCGGGTTAGTTGCTTAGTCACGCCCCTCTGGAGTATTGCTAGTCAGTGGCACAGTGGGTTCACATCCGCTGTTCCGATAGTTTGTAACAAAGTAATTATTATTTCTTTATTGTAACCACTGCTGCTATAATGAGGAGAGAAAGAGATGAAGTCTGTGTGAGTATTTTCCTATAGAAGCTAGGTATTAAAGGGGTTTTCTCATCGAACGGAGCCCCGAAAGTGAAGGAGAGCGCACTGCGCGTGCGCAACTGCCCCCTATTCATTTTTATGGGGCAGCCAAAAATCTGCCCCATAGAAATGAATGGGAGCATGGGCCACGCATGCGCGGCACGCTCCCATTAACTTCTATGGGAGAAACGGGGATTAGAGGATAGATCATCAGTTAAATGAAAGTGCAGAACCCATTTAAGGGACTGAGTTAATGAAAGTCATTGCTTAAATATACTGCGTGATTGCTGCCGAGACATATGGATTGCTCTATTATGAGGTATTGACGAGTAAGGGGCAAATAAACTTCTTGCACAGGGAACTTCTGTCTGTGTTTTGCACCTGTCATCAATACCATGTGAAACAGAAGTTTCTACTTGCAAGACTCCTCCTATGGAGATTAACTTGCACAAGGCTTATAAACTATGCTGTCCTCTCACTTGGACCTTTTCTGTGGCAGAAAGTTGTCATGGTATGAAAGTTAGAGGATCAGTTTAAGGCCTCATGCACACGACCGTTTTTTTTAAGGTCCGCAAAAACGGGGTCCGTAGGTCCGTGATCCGTGACCGTTTTTTCGTCCGTGGGTCTTCCTTGTTTTTTGGAGGATCCACGGACATGAAAAATGAAAAAAAAAATCTAAGTCAAGTTTGCCATTGAAATGATAGGAAAAAACGGACACGGATCACGGACACGGATCACGGACACGGATGACAATCTTGTGTGCATCCGTGATTTTTCACAGACCCATTGACTTGCATGGGTCCGTGAACCGTTGGCCGTGAAAAAAATAGGACAGGTCATATTTTTTTCCCGGCTAGGAAACACGGATCACGGATGCGGCTGCCAAACAGTGCATTTTCCGATTTTTCCACGGACCCATTGAAAGTCAATGGGTCAGTGAAAAAAAACGGACAACGGCCACGGATGCACACAACGGTCGTGTGCATGAGGCCTAACTTTGCTGAAAAATATTGTAAACTCTTATGTGCCTCAAAGAATTTCAGAATGTGTGGAATTGTTTCTACACAGCTACACAGATACTTCTTCAGTGTACTTTTGATTTGAACATGAAATGCCTTGTATTCTTCTATTACATATAGGCTTTTATACGTAAACTGGAAGAGTTTGAGGTTACTGCGAGTTGATCTGGTGTATTTGGTGTGTGTGGGTGTGCTTTATTGAAGCCTTATTTTTGTCACTCCAGTTGGAGTCTGTAATGTTATTGTGATTTATTTGATCAATTTGGAAAATCTAATTAAAATGTGTACGCAGAAACTTCCTTAACATACAGTATTTACTTTTTTTTTATGAATTAGCACTGTTTTTCTTCCGTTGTTACAGAAGCCACAATGGTTCTGCCTGATCAGTCTTCTGACCAATGCCATTGGTGCCCAGCATATCTCTTTGACTGATAATGGGGTCTGTCATTGTTTCAGTAAATTTTGCCAAAACTGCTGACTGAGTCTTTGAACTGAGCATCTGGTGGCAATATGAACAGAGGCTTAGAATGGGGTATAATAAAGAGAATCTGTCACCAGTTTTATGGAGTCCTAACTAAGGGCAACATAAACTAATGGCAGATCCCCTTTCCAAAATGCTGGGTCACTTTCTTTAATTAAAGGGCTTCTGTCACCCCACTAAACAATTTTTTTTTTTTTGGGTACTTATAATCCCTATCCTGCGATATAGCTATACATTATGTTATTAATAATTTTCGTTCTGTAGATATGTCAAAAAACATACTTTTATAATATGCAAATTACCTGTCTACCAGCAAGTAGAACGAAAATGATTAATAACATAATGTATAGCTATATAGCAGAATAGGGATTAGAAGTACCCAATAAAAAAATTAATTTGTTTAGTGGGGTGACAGAATCTTGTATTTAACATCTCCAGTGCATAATGAGTTCTAAATATTCATGAGGTCATGTCTTTCCCCACTCACCTGCTGCTGATTTTATATGGAAAAAACTGTTAGGCCTCATGCACACGACCATGCCATTTTTTGCGGTCCGCAAACAGTTGATCAGCTAAAAACAGAAGCCGCCCGTGTGCCTTCCGCAGTTTGTGGAACCAGCGACCCATTGTAGTAAAGTCTTTTCTTGTCTGCAAAACGGACAAGAATAGGACATGCTATATTTTTTGGGCGGGGCCACAGAACGGTGCAATGGATGCGGATAGCAGACGGAGGGTCCGCACCTGAGGCGCAAAAAATGTGGCTCGGATGCGGACCACAAAGACGGTCATGTGCATGAGGCCTAAGTCAGAGGCAGGTAGGTGGGAAGAGCCGTGAGCTTATGAATATGGGGACTCATTGGCGTGCACTGGAGTTGTTAGGTATTAAAAGTGAGAGCAGCAGAAAACTGAGGACTTATTCCCTTTAGGGTCTATTCACACGTCCGCAAAATAGGTCCACATCCGTTCCGCAATTTTGCGAAACAGGTGCGGACCTATTCATTTTCAATAGGGCCGGAATGTGCTGTTCGCATCAGCGGATCCGCACTTACGGATCTGTACTTTAGTTCCACAAAAAAATTGACCATATCCTATTCTTGTCCGCAATTGTGGACAAGAAGAGGCATTTTCTTTGAGAGTGCTGGCGATGTGCGGTCCGCAAAATGCAGAACGCACATTGCAGGTGTCTGTGTTTTGCAGATCCACAAAACACATATGGACGTGTGACTGGACCCTTAAAGGAATCACTGTCCTATTGCAGGATGGAATACAAATCACCTGACATCATGTGAAACTAGCTGTTCAGGTAGTTGGCAGACAGTAATGCTTTACTATGAGAGTTGTGTTTAAAAATCCCCTTTCTTATTCAGTAATATGGTGGTTGCGCTAAAGGAATTGTCCATTCGTGGAGATTTTCGAACAACGGTGGAGTATTTGATAAAACTTCTTGAGACTGATAGCTTTCAGCAGAATAGAATCGACACAGGCTGGCTGGACAGACTGATCTCTGAAAAAGTGCAGGTAATAGCATTTTTAAGGGATTTTGTTTGCCTTTTTGATTGCTATCATAAATTAATTAACATGGCTCTGCTCACTTACACATTTGATGCTTGATGGTCATCTTCGATGGTAAGAATTATAAATAGGATCAAAACAAGGATGTGAAAAGAGCCCAAGACTTATTTTAAATGAATATGGGGACTCATTGGCGTGCAGTTAAGACAAGAGCGTAGAGGATAAATCTCTTATCGCTGGGGCTTTGACCACTGAGGCATGCTCCCTGTTTGAATGGAGCAGCGGACCCTCATGCGTGTTCCTAGCATCATTCAACTTAATGGGACTGCGGAGGTAGCTGAGTAGAAGCGCTTGGCTATCTCTGGCAAATTCCATAGAGCTGAAGGAAGTGAACATGCGCATGCCCCCATTTTCATTATAGGTCGAAGGGTTTTTACAAGATAAGCAACAATTTGGCCAAGGAGATGGGAATGCCACAAAATGATTAAAAACCCATTACTCACCTGAAAATTCCTCTGCTGTTCCAGTGCCACCGCTCTGGTTGTCCCTGTTGGTGTTTGTTTAATGTCCAGCAGCAATAATTTGCCCAGCTAACCATGTGATCATGGCATTGCGTCCTTACCCTCAGCCGTATACAGCATGAAAACACTAGTGGTAGTGTTGTTTTTCTGGCATCCCCTCCTTCTTTGGTAAAATTTTTGATGATCCCAGGAAAACCACATTAGATTATTTTTTTTTTTATAACTTTGTAATGTGATCTTTTGTTCTGTACAGTATAAAGCTGGCCTGATTCTAAAACCTATTTCGATTTGCATTTGTCCAATATTTTGCAGTGATAGACTTGGACAGAACATAGCATGTCTTAAACATTCTCATTCAATATTGGTTTCCTAGGCTGAACGTCCAGACACAATGCTTGGAGTTGTATGTGGAGCATTGCATGTGGCTGATGTGAACCTTAGAAATAGTGTCTCCAACTTCCTGCACTCATTGGAAAGGTACATTTTGAACACCTTGAATAGAATAATACAAATGAAGAAAATACATTAGCAGTGGAGTCTAAGATAAATGTAATTCTAAAAAGTCGTCTTAAAGTAAAACAACAAAGCCAAGTGATATTTGTAAAAAAGCAATATATCTGAAACCACCCCATGGACGTCAAAGGACACTGCTGCAGATCACCAGCTATCTGCAAACACCTGACTGGAGGTTTCTGGGCTTACAGTGGGACATTGAGACACCTTTATCATTTAAATATATTACTATATACACTTATTTTTATTTTTTTTTGTGTTTTTGCATTGTACACATTTTGAGCTACTTGTTCTTTATAAAAAAATAGCCCCTTTTTATGCACATCCTTGAGATTCTCTAGTAGCATGCTATGTGTTTTTACTGTGTTCCTTATATCTGATCTTATAAACACTCATATCTCAATTCTAATCTTACCGATAAGAATGTGGCTTAAATAATTGTTTTTGAGCTATTAGCAATTTAGAGATAAGGGTTATTAGATGACCCGTACAACGTGGTATTATTTAAAAAGTTTCTGTCACCAGATTTGACATTAGCGATGTGCCAATGTCAGCTAAACCTCACTAGCCTATTACTACTTTTATCTATGCCCCCGTTATGCCAGAAATCTAATTTTTACAATATGCTAATTAGCCCCTAAGAGCTCCTAGAGGCTCCGTTCTCCCACCTTTTTGTTGCCTCCCACCAAGTCCTGATTGACAGGGCCAGGCAGTGCTCGCATCTGTCTGCCAGCCCTGTGCTCTGGTGAAATCTCTCGCCGTTCAGCATTCGGCGTAGACGATCGGGACTTGGAGGGAGGTGACAAAGGTGGGAGAACGGAGCCTCTAGGAGCAGGAACAACGCCCCCCCCCACCCCTTCCCTGCTCCTAGAGGGTAATTAACATATTGTAAAAGTTAGATTTCTGGCGTAACGGGGGTATAGATAAAAGTAGGAATAGGCTAGTGAGGTTTAGCTGACATTATCTGACCCTTAATAGGGTTAAATTTGGTGACAGAAACCCTTTAAATATGTTAAACATAAAAAATGAGATTTAAAGAATTTTTCATACTTTTCATTTTCCATATCAATATTTATACTTGAACAAAAAACATAAAATCCTGTAATTTTCACACTAGCACAGCCTAACAATAGGTGCCACTTATTGGTCTGTACAGATCACTTTACTGCACTTAACTGCTTATCTGTACATAAAGGTGATATCATTACAGGCAGGATTAGAATGACAGATAAGACAGGATACACCATTCACAATAGGTGATTGTCAAAGCTTATCTATTCTTTCCTTGTACAATGACCTCTGCACAGGCCACAGAGCTTGCCCAGAAAACTCTTCTATAGAAGTAAATGAGGTCCCCTCCTGACCATTGTGTCTATGGCTCATGGTGATAATGTTCAGTTAACAGAATAAGGCTACTTTCACACTAGCGTTCGGGCGGATCCGTTCTGAACGGATCCGCTCATATTAATGCAGACGGAGGCTCCGTTCAGTACGGATCCGTCTGCATTAATAACTTTAAAAAAATTCGCAAGTGCGCAAGTAGCCTGCGCGGATCCGTTCAGACTTTCAATGTAAAGTCAATGGGGGACGGATCCGCTTGAAGATTGAGCCATATGGTGACATCTTCAAGCGGATCCGTTCCCATTGACTTACATTGTAAGTCTGAACGGATCCGCACGCCTCCGCACGGCCAGGCGGACACCCGAACGCTGCAAGCAGCGTTCAGCTGTCCGCCTGTCCGTGCGGAGGCGAGCGGAGCGGAGGCTGAACGCCGCCAGACTGATGCAGTCTGAGCGGATCCGCTCCATTCAGACTGCATCAGGGCTGGACGGCTGCGTTCGGGTCCGCTCGTGAGCCCCTTCAAACGGAGCTCACAAGCGGACACCCGAACGCTAGTGTGAAAGCAGCCTTAGGGCTCATGCACACAACCATATGCAAAATCATTTGAAAAAACAAAACGGAAGTTACTCTGTGTGCATTGCGTTTCTGTATGTCCATTCTGCAAAAAAATAGAACATGTGCTTTACGGGCAAGGATAGGACTTTTCTATTATGGGCCAGCTGTTCTGTTCTGCAAAATACGGAATGCACACGGACGTCCATATTTTTTGCGGATCCATGTTTTGCAGACTGCAAAATACATACGGTCATGTGCATGAGCCCTAAATCTGTAATCGGAAAATAAAGAGTTTATAAATAAACTATGGGGGTCATTTACGAACAGATATGTCACTTTTTGGCGTATGTCTGTAGCAGATTGCAATCTGTGAGTTTACCCTGCTCACATCAGGTCTAAAATGGGGCATGGCGTGGGCAGGGAAGGGGGTGGACCGGCAGGCCAGTCTCGGTTATCATTTTGCACACTTGGTTGCCGTAGAAAATTGTCTAATTCTACACCAGCAAGGGAGCTGGCGTACATTTAGACGGACAGTGGATATACCAAAGTAGGGCTGCAGCTAACGATTATTTGAATAATCGATTAGTTGCCGATTAATTTCTACGATTAATCGGGAAAAACGACAAAATTACAAAACAAAGAGGTTTATATGATTTTACTTGAAAAATTATGTTCAAAGGCCATATTAAAACAAATTGTGGACGACACTATTATGGGGTATCTGTGGACAACACTATTATGGGGTATCTGTGGACGACACTATTATGGGGAGGATCTGTGGATGGCGCTGTTATGGAGAGGGGGATCTGTGGGTGGCGCTGTTATGGAGAGGGGGATCTGTGGGTGGTGCTGTTATGGAGAGGTTGATCTGTGGGTGGCGCTGTTATGGAGAGGGGGATCTGTGGGTGGCGCTGTTATGGAGAGGGGGATCTGTGGGTGGCGCTGTTATGGAGAGGGGGATCTGTGGGTGGCGCTGTTATGGAGAGGGGGATCTGTGGGTGGCGCTGTTATGGAGAGGGGGATCTGTGGGTGGCGCGGTTATGGAGAGGGGGATCTGTGGGTGGCGCTGTTATGGAGAGGGGGATCTGTGGGTGGCGCTGTTATGGAGAGGGGGATCTGTGGGTGGCGCTGTTATGGAGAGGGGGATCTGTGGGTGGCGCTGTTATGGAGAGGGGGATCTGTGGGTGGCGCTGTTATGGAGAGGGGGATCTGTGGGTGGCGCTGTTATGGAGAGGGGGATCTGTGGGTGGCGCTGTTATGGAGAGGGGGATCTGTGGGTGGCGCTGTTATGGAGAGGGGGATCTGTGGGTGGCGCTGTTATGGAGAGGGGGATCTGTGGGTGGCGCTGTTATGGAGAGGGGGATCTGTGGGTGGCGCTGTTATGGAGAGGGGGATCTGTGGGTGGCGCTGTTATGGGCATAACAGTGCACAGATCCCCTCCCCATAGCAGTGCCATACACAGACCCCCCTCCCCATAACAGCCCCGGCCCCGCTGCTTAGTCGGACTAATCACTGCATCTTTATTTTACCTTACAATGACCCTCCAGTAACTGGCAGAGCGGACGGCGGCGTAACGTCACTTACTCACGTGACGCACCTGCTCCGCCCACTTTATGAATGAAGGAGGCGGAGCAGGTGCGTCACGTGAGTAAGTGACGTTACGCCGCCGTCCGCTCTGCCGGTTACTGGAGCGTCTTTTTGTAAAAGGTAAAATAAAGATGCAGTGACCGCCCGCCCGCATAGCAACGAATCGGCGATTAATCGATAACTGGATTCGTCGACAACGAATCCAGTTATCGATTATCGATTACATCGATTAATTGTTGCAGCCCTATACCAAAGTTATGTAAAGGCCTGTGCCTCTACATAAATTTGGCTCATCCACTGCCTGCTAAAGGGATATTAAGACTGCCGTCTAAAACTTAGGTCTTAATAAATGACCCCCTATATGTGTTGCTATCTTGTTTTAACTGGCAGATACAATTTTTGATCACACATTTCCTTTAACCTTTTATTCTGGTGAATATGCTTAATAAAGTCCAGTAGAAAAAAAATATTTTAAGACCAAAATGAGTAAAATGCAATTATAAAAAAAAATATGCCCCCAAAGGTGTATAGCCTTTTATCATTGGACAACTCTTTTTAGAAAGGTACCTTCTGATTTCTGTTGAGGATATTTCTGTACATGTTATGTTTCATAAGGAAATGTTTGTTAGTTGATTCAATCGTATTGGATGTCTGAAATATGAATCTTTCATTTTCTTACATTACAGAGGTCAAGTCTTAGCAGCACATACACTACTAAACTCTGTAGATGTGGAGCTAATCTATGAGGGGATGAAATATGTTCTTAAGGTAAATAATTGTTCTGCTCAGAAAACAATTGAATAGAATTTCATAAATCGTTTTTTAGTAAGTTGGAGAGTTTTTTTTTTTTTTTACATGAACCACAGTGAGTGCATCAGGTAATGACTTGAATAATTTTTCTTGCAATAAAGTTAAAGGGCATGCACAACGGAGTAAGGCGAGAGTTAATCATAATACAGCTCCTTATGGGGGTTGTATAATTTGTGCCTAAAATGACATTCACGCAACAGTGAAAAATAAATCATGCTTATGTTTTGACAATCGTTACATTTTTATTTTTTAACCTAACCCCCGGTAGTGTCCTCAGCATAAATAATGTCCCCCATAGTACCCCAGTATATATGTGTCCCCGCTTAGTGCTCTAAAATTGCATTAATGCAGCTTAAAATTCCAATTTTGATAAAAGGTTCAATATTCTAGGCTCAAAGTGTCACATTCTAGTCAGCTAATTAATCCTTACCCCCTGAGCAAAGGGTACCTCAAAATTGTGACTTTGGGGTTTCATAAGCTGTAAGCCATAATCATCCAAATTATAACAAATAAAGACTTGAAATATCTCGCTTTGCATGTAATGAGTCTATCACATGTGTTAGTTTCACCTTTTAACCACCGCCCATAGACTAAAAACGTCCGGGAGGTGGTTCTATATTTCTGAATGGACGTTCCTGAACGTGCAGCTGCTGATCGGGTTGCCCGCTGTCAGTGACAGCAGGGAAACCCTTAGAGAAGGCAGACCAGTGCCCAGGTGTCCCTGCCTTCTAGATCGCTGTATGCACAGCGCTCACGGAGCGCTGTGCATACAGAGCAGGAAGCGCTATGTGGTCATGTGAACGCCGGGACCGGAGAGTGCAGGAGCTGTGAGGTCTCTCAGAGACCTCTATCAGCCCTGCACTGAGGCTGTACAGCCACTCTGGGGGGTGTATTTCTCCTGTAACTGGGGCTACTTATGTCCCCCTTGTATGACCTTATGGGGGACGAAAAGTGTAAAATAAAAAAAAAAAATTGTGTTCAAAAAATAAAATAAAAAGTTTCACATGTAAAAAAAAAAAAAAATTGAAAAAAAAAAATTAATAATATATTTGGTATTGCCGCGTCCGTGGTCTGCTCTATAAATATATCACATGATCGACCCATTCCTATTAATGCCATAAAAAATAAATAACTGTCCAAAAAAGCCATTTTTGTCACCTTACTTTACGAAAAGTGCTACACCAAGGCGTATGTCCCACAAAATGGTAGCAATCAAACCGTCGCCTCATCCCGCAAAAAATGAGCCCCTACATAAGAAAATCTCTAAAAAAATAATAAAAAAAAAAAATTAAAAAAACTATAGCTTTTAGAACATGGACACATTAAAACATAATTTGTTTGTTTAAAAAATGCTATTATTGTGTAAAACTTAAATAAACAAGAAAAAGTATACAGTCGTGGCCAAAAGTTTTGAGAATGACACAAATATTAGTTTTCACAAAGTTTGCTGCTAAACTGCTTTTAGATCTTTGTTTCAGTTGTTTCTGTGATGTAGTGAAATATAATTACACGCACTTCATACGTTTCAAAGGCTTTTATTGACAATTACATGACATTTATGCAAATAGTCAGTATTTGCAGTGTTGGCCCTTCTTTTTCACGACCTCTGCAATTCGACTGGGCATGCTCTCAATCAACTTCTGGGCCAATTCCTGACTTATAGCAACCTATTCTTTCATAATCTCTTCTTGGATTTTGTCAAGAAAGAGAAAATGCATTGTTCTTCACCAAACTGTTGTTGGATTGTTGGAAGAAGTTGCAGTTGGAGGGTGTTTTGGTACCATTCTTTATTCATGGCTGTGCTTTTGGGCAAAATTGTGAGTGAGCCCACTCCCTTGGATGAGAAGCAACCCCACATATGAATGGTCTCAGGATGCTTTACTGTTGGCATGACACAGGACTGACGGTAGCGCTCACCTTTTCTTCTCCGGACAAGCCTTTTTCCTGATGCCCCAAACAATCGGAAAGAGGCTTCATCAGAGAATATGACTTTGCCCCAGTCCTCCGCAGTCCATTCACCATATTTTCTGCACCCCACAGTCGGACACACCCAGTGAGACACACACACACACACACACACTGGGAAGGGAATTAACCCTTCCACCACCAGGGAAGGGAAGACAGCAACTTAAAGGTGAATACAGGCAAATAAACCCCGTGCACATCAGACATACAAGTTGCCAGATGGAACCGCACGCACCACACAGCAAGCAGCCACGAAACAACTCGGGCTGCAATGCTGCCACATAAAAACTGTTGCCAGCGGCAACCACAGGTGAAGCAAAAACCAAAGCCCTCACCTGTGATTGACAACTAAACCAACACTGCTGACAACCGCATGCGGTGCAGGAGTCACGGTCATAGGCATGGCCGTGACGGATGTGCTCACACCTGCCTGATGCCATTCCTGAGCAAGCTCTGCTCTGGTGCCACTCCGATCCCGCAGCTGAATCCTCTTTAGGAGATGATCCTGGCACTTGCTGGACTTTTTTGGATGCCCTGAAGCCTTCTTAACAAGAATTGAACCTCTTTCCTGGAAGTTCTTGATGATCCTATAAATTGTTGATTGAGGAGCCACAATATCCTTGCCTGTGAAGCCATTTTTATGCAACGCAATGATGGCTGCACGCGTTTCTTTGCAGGTCACCATGGTTAACAATGGAAGAACAATGATTTCAAGCATCACCCTCCTTTTAAAAGGTCAAGTCTGCCATTTTAACCCAATCAGCTTGACATAATGATCTCCAGCCTTGTGCTTGTCAACATTCTCACCTGAGTTAACAAGACGATTACTGAAATGATCTCAGCAGGTCCTTTAATGACAGCAATGAAATGCAGTGGAAAGTTTTTTTTGGGATTAAGTTAATTTTCATGGCAAAGAAGGACTATGCAATTCATCTGATCACTCTTAATAACATTCTGGAGTATATGCAAATTGCTGTTATAAAAACTTAAGCAGCAACTTTTCCAATATTTATGTAATTCTCAAAACTTTTGGCCACGACTGTACATATTAGGTATCACCACATCCGTAACGATCTGCTCTATAAAAATGTCATTTGACCGAACCTCTCAGTTGAACACTGTAAAAATAAATAAAGAAATAAAAACTGTGCTAAAACAACCAATCTTTTGGTCACCTTGCCCCATAAAGTGTTATAATGAATGATCAAAAAATCATATGTACCCAAAAATAGCACCAATAAAACTGGCACTTTATCCTCTAGTTTCCAAAATGGGGTCACTTCTTGGGAGTTTCTACTGTATAGGTTGAAAGTAATGTCGTAAGTAATAAAGTGGTACAAAGAGGAGGTAGATTGCTACATGGCAAATTCCTAGGTCATTACATCATACATATTCTGTGTATCTCTTTGAGGAGAAATAGAATAGTGCCATCCGATGGTCAGAACCGCATCCAACGGATAGTAACTGCCTAGGACCACATGACCGTGGTTTTGCTCCACATCCGATCGGATTCTGACCCATTCAATGCAAAAGATGCGGACAGCACAGCGTGGGCTGTCTGTATCTGCACATCTGTTCTGTGGCACTGTAAAACAAAACAAAAATACAATTTTTTAAATAGAATACGTCCTATTTTTTGTCCTTTATTTATTTATTTTTTAAAAGACAAGAATAGGCAGTTTTAACAGAGGTCATGACAGTGATCTGCAAATTTTACTGCTCTCTGGCACAAAATGCATTAAATTGTTGTAGTAAATGTAAAACTTTAAACATTTTCTGCTGGACAGGGAAAAATTTGCCAGAAAAATATAGAAAATCCACTCCAACTAAGCCACAACAAAATGTAAAAATGATGGGCATTGCTCAGCAAATTGCATTTATCATGTAGACAGGGTTAATAAAAGGCACTTACTAATGTGTTGTCCATATTGCCTCCTTTGCTGGCTTGCAAATTTTTATATTTTTCTGTTGCATCATACGCTGCTCATATCCAGAGGTTATGACCACCCTGCAGTCTAGCAGTGGTGGCGATGCTTGCATACTGTAGGAAAAAACACAGGCCTCTCTGGACTAGCCACACATGGTCAGATGCTCCCATCCTGGTCTCCTTGTATCTGCGCTGCAATGACTGGAAACGAGCAGTGTATAATGCGATGGAAAAATGAATCAAGCCAGCAAAGGAGGTAATATGATAATCACAAAACGTTAGTAAGTGCCTTGTATTAACTTTCACTACTTGATAAATGCCATTTGCTGAAGTGAGACAACCCCTTTTAAATCCAGGATAAATTAAGTCACCCCTTAAAAAGGACCTTTTATTACGATAAAAAAAATCTAAACTAAGTATACAGACATGAAGGGCGGCGCCCAGGGATCTCCCTTCACTCCCTATCACTTACTATTATCCCTGGGCCCGGCTCCGTTCTCCCGGTATAGGCTCCGGTATCTTCAGATTTTCGGTTTAACCGGGAGGAGCCTGCTCTTGTTCTCCTGGGAGTCTCCTTCTCCCAGGCTGGAGTGCTGGCCAATCGCAGTGCTCAGCTCATAGCCTGAGAGGTTTTTTTTTCTCCCAGACTATGAACTGAGTGCTGCTATTGTTTCCCCGAAAATAAGACCTAGCCCTATTTTGCAGGGTTTTGGGAGTAGGGCTTAAATATAAGCCCTAGATGAACTTTATATTTATGGATTCAGCAGCGCAGAAACGCTCACTAATGGCTCCTGAGCTGCCAGGGCGGGCGGGCAGGACCTCGACACTCTCCTAGCTGATCGGAGGCAGGCAGGAGTTACGGTACAGCAGCGCAGGCTGCCAACACTTAGCCTTCAGTGAAGCCGCTAGCTCGCACATACATCGCTGGGCGGCTTCTCTACCCTGTACTGCTGCCAGCCCGCACGTTCTAACTTATCCCTGCACGTTCTAACTTACCCCTACCGTAGCTGAATGAGGCAGCAGGAGGATGTCCTTCTCCTCTCTGCTGCCTGGAGCTGGAGGTGCTGATTGATGGTGAGCGCGTCCTGCTCCCTCCCCCGCCTCCACCAATCGGCACCCTGTCATCTCTTGTGCCGGATCTCCCTGGTAACGTAGCATACACATTGCTGCCTAGGGGCTCAGGGACCAGAAAGAAATGTTGCATTGCCTGCCAGAGTACTGTACTGGTATCATACCGTAGTACTGTGCCACCCACTGTGATTATACTGTATTTGAATAAATGAGCCCTACCCTGATAATAAGCCCTAACCCTATTTTTGGAGAAACAAATTAATATAAGACCCTGTCTTATTTTCAGAGAAACATTGTATCTAGCTGTAATAATGCTAGGGTAGAGTTACTAAGCATGGCATTTCCTATGCCAGTCTTGGCAAAAAGTGCACTGGACTAAGATGCACTAAACTTAATTTGGTGCATCTTGTGGCATTCCGTGTGCCATAAATTGAAATCTACAGTATGCCAGCTCGGGGCTGGTGTAGATTTTGGCTATAATTTACTTCAGTTTCTAAGATAATTTACCGCCTCCACCTCCTCCCACTAAACAATCCACATTTAAAAAGTGTCAAGAAGCTCAAACTCCAAATTATAGGGCAAATAAGGAATGTGCCAGCATATGTGGCTTTTTTTGTAAATACTTTGAGAACATTGAAACGTTTAGACCTACTGGGTCTACATGTGGATTTTTGATTCTTTTGAGGATCAAGGGCACATTCGCGCAGCTGTTGTTTGGCCGTGCCTATATTGCAGCTCCCGCAAACAGTGGGTCCGCAATATACAGGCATCGGCCGTGTGCACCCCGCATCATGTATGCGGACCAAATCTGGAAGGTTGGTGCGGAATGGAGGCATGGAAGCACTAAGGACGGAACCAGACGGAAGCACTACATGTTCATTATCCAGAAAGTAAACATTTTGTTATGGTTCTAGTGGCACAATCTGGGTGTGCTTCAGAATATGGTCACATGAGCTCTGGACATGACACCACCTACATTTTCACATCAATTGCAAAGTTTATGTATAAAAGGAAGTTATTGATCAGATGATGGACTTCAAGATTATTTATTCCACTAAACCTCTTTTAACCCCTTAAGGACCCATGACGTACATGTGCGTCATATCTAGACGTGACTTAAAGGGACACTGACAGGCCCTATAAACATATTTGGTTATTCCTATGCAGTCATAGGTCTATTAAAGTGTATTCCGATGATATAAGAGTACTAGGGTGACCACATTTCCTAACTGCCGTTCAGGGACACTTACTTTCACAAGTGCATTTCGTCAAACTTATACTTGAGACTGGCAAAAACATATCTGCCTGTGCATTTTTCATGTGCCAGTAGCCAGAGTGCCCCCCCTATTATGTGCCAGTAGCCTCTTATGTGCAAGTCGCCTCCCCAATAATGTGCCAGTAGCCCCCCTATAAAGTGCCAGTAGCCCCCACCTTATGTGCCAGTAGCCCCCCTTATGTGCCAGCAACCCCCTCCTTATGTGCTAGAAGCCCCACTTATGTGCCAGTATTGTAATTTTTATATATATATATATATATATATATATATAACTTGTACTTACCTCCTCCTGGATGCAATGCAGGCCTCTTCCAGCCTGTGTCCTCGCTGGCTCAGGCGGCGCGATGACGTCATCGCGCCGACTGCATCGGCCTCTGATAGGCTGCCGGCCTAGTGCTTGCAGCCTATCAGAGGAACAGGGAGGGGACACACCTCTCCCTCCCCTGCCGGCTTCAGCAGCACAGACATTTGTATCGCCTTCCTGAGGACGGCGATACAGATGAGGCTGCTTTCACACTAGCGTTCGGGTTTCCGTTCGTGAGCTCCGTTTGAAGGAGCTCACGAGCGGACCCGAACGCAGCCGTCCAGCCCTGATGCAGTCTGAATGGAGGCGGATCCGCTCAGACTGCATCAGTCTGGCGGCGTTCAGCCTCCGCTCCGCTCGCCTCCGCACGGACAGGCGGACAGCTGAACGCTGCTTGCAGCGTTCGGGTGTCCGCCTGGCCGTGCGGAGGCGTGCGGATCCGTCCAGACTTACAATGTAAGTCAATGGGGACGGATCCGTTTGAAGATGCCACAATGTGGCTCAATCTTCAAGCGGATCCGTCCCCCATTGACTTTACATTGAAAGTCTGGACGGATCCGTCCCTAGGCTATTTTCACACTTAGCTTTTTTTAGCTAATATAATGCAGACGGATCCGTTCTGAACGGAGCCTCCGTCTGCATTATTATGGGCGGATCCGTTCAGAACGGATCCGCCCGAACGCTAGTGTGAAAGTAGCCTGACTTGTAGAGATGAGTGAGCGCTTCCACAATGGAAGCGCAGCGCTCCTCTCCTGCTGTGCCCTTCTGACAGCGCCCCGGGCAGCCGCCCGGTCCAAGAAACGGCCCTGGTCACAGCAGCGGTCGGCGGCTCTGGTCATTCCGGGACACTGCATTGTCCCGGAATGAGGGTTACCAGGACCCGGGACAGACTCTCCAAATGCGGGACTGTCCCAGGCGATCCGGGACACGTGGTCACCCTAAAGAGTACCCCCATGTCCGCATTTTAAACCATGTAAAAACAACTTTATATTCATCTGTCAATCATGTTCCTTTGTGCCCAAGGGGCGTTTTTTCTCCTACCTTTGTGCCCAGCCGCACCCCAACTGTAGTTTCCTACTGCCGCCCAGCTCATTATTATTCACTGCGCTGGGCGGCTTTTACTCTTCTCTCCGCCCTAACTGAGTTTCTTGTCTGGCGCAGGCGCATTAACAAACAGTATTTCTGCTGACATCAGCGCTCTGAAGCGCTGGATAGGAGTGACTGGGAGGAGAGATCCGCGGCAGGCACAGCAGGAGACACAGAGAGCATCCGCATAGAAGAATAAGGGATGCAGGCGCATTCAATTTCCGGCTTGTGAGGGTGCTGGATACAGGTATCCGGCCCATGCGCAGAAGGTCCGATTGAGGCCGATGCCCATAAGTTTCTATCGGGCATGCGCGGGATCTAACAGGATCGGGGACTGTAAAAGCCGCCCAGCGCAGTGAATAATAATGAGCTGGGCGGCGGTAGGAAACGACAGTTGGGGCACGACTGGGCACAAAGATAAAAGAAAAACCTCCCCTTGGGCACAAAGGAAGGTGATTGACAGATGAATATAAAGTTGTTTTTACATGGTTTAAAATGCGGACAGGGGGTACTCTTGTATCATTGGAATACACTTTAATAGACCTATGACTGAATAGTAATAACTAAATATGTTTATAGGGCCTTTAAGGTCCAGTGACTGCCAGGTTAAAGGGGTTGTCAGAGTTATGAAAAAAAATTAATATAGGACTGAAAATCTGATATGTAACTGAGCTAAGCAAGTTTTATGCAAAAAAAATAATATATATTTCCTAATTTCCCTGGTTCTTTTCTGGCACTTTGTTTACATGCAATAAAAACAATTGCTGCCCCTCCCCCTGCTCTGCTATGGGAGTGAATACAAGAGCTGCCCTGAGTGACATGTCTGACTGCTGGGAGACTCTGCAGCATGTTGTATGTGTAGGACTACAAGTCCCAGCTGTATAATGACACTGCTAAGGGAGTGAATATAAGTGCTGCCCTGAGTGACATGTCTGCCTGCTAGGAGACTCTGCAGCATGTTGTATGTGTAGGACTACAAGTCCCAGCTGTATAATGACACTGCTAAGGGAGTGAATACAAGAGCTGCCCTGAGTGACATGTCTGCCTGCTGGGAGACTCAGCAGCATGTTGTATGTGTTGGACTACATGTCCCATCTGTATAATGACACTGCTAAGGGAGTGAATACAAGAGCTTCCCTGAGTGACATGTCTGCCTGCTGGGAGACTCTGCAGCATGTGGTATGTGTAGGACTACATGTCCCATCTGTATAATGACACTGCTAATACACACAGGATCTTCCCCCTACCTTCTTGTGCAATGTTCTCTCTAGTATGTATTGTCTCTTCACTGCCTGCAGAGCTGTGCAGCTGAAGGGGTTAAGAATCCCAGCAGAGAGTAGACGACAGTGAAGGGGGCGTGGCCAGCACAGTGACGTCTCGTTTACAGGCTTGTAAACGACCTTTATCAGAGCAGGGAGAGAATCTGACATCACAGGTCATGTGACCCTCAGTGAAATCTGAGAAACCAGCTGCGATTGGCCAGCGCTACAGCAGAACAAGGGCATACCCCGCCTACTATAACTTAGTGACCGAAGATACCGGAGGGCATAGCAGGAGAACGGAGCGGCGCCCAGGGATAATAGTAAGTGCAGTGAGATCCCCGGTCGCCGCTCTCCATGTCTGTATAGTTAGTTCACATTGTCAGGATCGGTGAAAGGTCCTCTTTAAGGTTAAAAATGGCAGGGTCCTGAAGGGGTTAAAACAATCCACTATTGAGTGTGTTTGTGGTTCTGTAGCAAAAAGTTTAATAGGAAACTATAAAATAAACATCCTTTTGTTTACAGATTGAATAATTGACAACCCTCCTAATGTTAATGTAAGAAATCTTTAAATTTGATCTCAGCACAATTTAGTGATAACTTCATCTATTCATTCACATAAATATATATCCATTGTGGCAAATACTATACCCCTGAAGGCCTACTGATTTATTTTTATTTTTTTAAGAAAGTAGCAACACAGAACTAGTCATTTTTAGAACCGAAAACTCAATGATTGGTGACATTTTTAGTGCTAACATAGTAGACAGTAGGTCTGTACACAGTAGTATCCTTTACTCAGAATTGTTCAGGCTAAATAGTTGTATGATTTATATTTGGAGTCATGTTTTTATACTTGGTGTATCTAATGTTTTTTTTTTTTTTTTTTTGTTTAAAAAAAATAAATATATAATTCCAGGTTACACGTCAGTCTCCAAATTCCTATGTTGTAATAATGAACAACTCCTGCGTAGAAGTAGATGTGCACAGACTGAGTGATGGTGGTCTCCTCTTATCCTATGATGGCAGCAGCTATACAACCTATATTAAAGAAGAAATTGACAGGTTCTACATTGTTTTTGTATTTACTTTCTCTGCCTAATGTGGTTATGTCATGATTGATGTAAAAATGAAAATATGACATGATATAGTACTAAGCAATGCCTTTTTAACAAAGCTAGAATCAGCCCTGTACCTCACATGAGTCCAGAGATCTCCACATTGACTGCTCCAATTGCTCTGGTAGACTGTCTTCAACCTCGCAGCTCAGGGGGCTTTCCTTCTGCAGCTATCTCCCTGTAACTGCCACAGCTTCTAACAACATATGGTTTGTGGCAGTTTAAGAATTTCACACTAGCGTTTTTACTGGATCCAGCAGGGTTCAGCCAAAACACTTCCATTGCTGATAATACAACCATCTGCATCTGTTATGAATGGATCCGATTGTTTCATCTTTAACATTGCCAAGACGGACCCGTCATGAACGCCATTTAAAGTCAATGGAGGACGAATCAATTTTCTATTGTGTCAGAGAAAACTGATGTGTCCCCATTGATTTGCATTGGGGGTCATGCCAGATCTGTCTTGCTCCGCATCCCAGGATGGAAAGCAAACTACAACATGTTGCGGTTTGCTCTCCGGTATGGCAACACAACTAAACGGAACGGAAAGCATTTTGGATCATTCCGTTCGGTTCAGTTTTGTCCCCATTGACAATGAATTTTTTTTTTTAATCCACAATTGGAAAAAACCTGTCAGATGCAGCTGCACATTTTGTGAACAGCCATCAAGGCAACACATAGACCTTGCAGATGAAAACCATTGAAAGGGGTTACCAGCCCAAAAGAAAAGGTAATTGGAGACCAGCCCTGCTGAGGCTTGAGGCGTACTGAATCCTCGCCATGGGGAGCAGGTCTCCTAATGGAATGAACCTTAAAGGGGTATTCCCATCCCAGACAATGGAGGCATATCACTAGGATATGCCCCCCATTGTCTGATAGGTGTGGGTCCCACCTCAGCGACCCGCATTTACATTGAGAACGGAGCAGGGAAGGGGACAGAGCGCTACTCTGCTATTTCTGTCTGTTCCATAGAAATGAATAGGAGAAGTGGCCGCAAGTGCGGTGCACACCTATTCACTTGTATGGGGAAAGCGCTTGGTGGTGGCCTGACCCAGGGAAACCTGGGGTCCATCCATCACTCTCCCCACTTTCTCGGCCAGGGGTGGGACCCACACCAATGGGGGCATATCCTAGTGATATGCCCTCATAGTCTGTGATGGGAATACCCCTTTAAGACTGATTTTGCCATACCTATATTGATTTGCTTACTCGCATTGCATTTTGCTTCCTTTCCAAATGTACATTCTGCCACACGTCTGCATTTGGCTTGGTATATTATATTACTCATTTATTAAAATGTGTCCATTCCAGCTCTATTCTATCCATACCAGAGTTTCTTACTGCTTTTCCCGGGGATAAATAGATAATGGGATAGATCTATGTACTGACACCTGATAGATTTTTACATAGTAATTATATCTCCCCTCAGTCGTCTTTTTTCTAAAGTAAATAACCCTAATGTTGATAATCTTTCAGGGTACTGTAGTTGCCCCATTCCAGTTACTTTAGTTGCCCTCCTCTGTACCCTCTCTAGCTCTGCTATCTCTACCTTGTTCACAGGAGCCCAGAACTGTACACAGTACTCCATGTGTGGTCTGACTAGTGATTTTGTAAAGTGGTAAGACCATTATCTTATTGGCCTTGGCAGCAGCTGCCTGACACTGGTTTTTACAGCTTATTTTGCTGTTCACAAAAATTCCTAGGTCGTTTTCCATGTCGGTGTTACCCAGTATTTTACCATTTAGTATGTACTGGTGACTTGCATTATTCCTTCCCATGTGCATAACTTTACATTTGTCAGTGTTAAACCTCATCTGCCACTTCTCTGCCCAAGCCTCTAATCTATCCAGATCCATCTGTAGCTGTATATTGTCCTCTTCTGTGTCAATCACTTTATACAGATTAATGTCATCTGCAAAAACTGATTTTACTGTGCAAGCCTTCTACAAGATCATTAATTAATTTTGAAGAGAATCATTAATTTTGAAGAGAATCAGGCCCAATACATTGAGGTACTCTGCTAGTGACCCAATCTGAGTGTGTACCATTAATAACCACCCTCTGTTTTCTATCATTGAGCCAGTTACTTACCCACTTACAGACGTTTTCTCCCAGTCCAAGCATTCTCATTTTATATACTAACCTTTCATGTGGTACAGTGTCAAATGTTTTGGAGAAGTCCAGATATATGAAATCCATTGATTCGCCGTGGTGAAGTCTAGAACTTGCCTCCTCATAGAAACTGATAAAATTTGTTTGACATGACCGATCCCTCATGAAGCCATGCTGATTTGGCGTTATTCGCTTATTTTCATTGAGGTGCTCCAAGATAGCATGTCTTAGAAAGCATCCAAACAGTTTACCCACAACAGATGTTAAACTTACCGGCGTATAGTTTCCGGGCTTTGTTTCTGGACCCTTTTTTAATATTGGCACCACATTTGCTATGCGCCAATCCTGTGGAACACTCCCTGTCAGTATAGAGAATATCTGATTGAATTGCTCGAACACTGTTAATTATGCCCTGCTGGGAGGATCCGGAGTAGAGGATGAGGGTGGTAGTGGCTCTCGGCTTACAGTGGCTATCTTCTCGCTGTTTCTATCCTGTCACCGTTACTCCCCAGGGCCGGGGCACTGACTGGAGGGCACACCCTTTCTTCTCTCAGGGCATGCCCTGGATCTGGGAACTTCTGTCTGATGGTAGTTGGGGTTCCCATGATATTAAGTGTGTGTGTGTGCAAGGCAGTATGTGGAGTGTAATTACCAGTGTATGTTGCAGGAGTCCGAGACCATGCCAGATGTACCAGAGTCATTGTTTAATGGAGTGCAAAATAGGAGTAGTACATCCAACAATGGCAAAACGCAGTTCTAACTACACAATGCAGTTTTTCCCAGATTGTTGTATGGATTTAGGCAAGGATGGGAGGGTCTTCTCTCTCTGTCTCGAGTATTTTTCTGCAGAATCTATGTCGGGCAATCGTACTCTTGCAGAGGTGGCTGTAATGTCCATTGAAGGATACAGGATTTTAGAGATTCAACTAGCCAGGTTGTGTCAAAGTGTGAAGTGTCATAGCGTTGTCCCTCACTGCAGTAAAGTCTTAGCAGCTTTTGATAGTAGGTTAGCTTTCGATTTCAGATTCTAAGTTCTCTAGTTCTCTCCGCCTTCTGTAGATCATGCAGAGATCAGTGAGTCTCTGTAGCTTTCTGGACCTAAGTATAGGGAGCACATGAGCTTGGCTCTTTCTCTGAACTCCAGTATAGACTGACTTACGTTTAGGGGTCGGGCCAGCCCATAACTAACCTACTACCACGGGTGAGCAAGATATGTTAACCATGGCTGTGCCATCCATACATACAGTAGCTATACTGGGCACCATACCTATGACAATGCATAACAGTATATTACTTAACAATACATCACATAACAAACCATTTGCAGTTAAGCTTTGCTCCAGGGTACTACGCTTGAGCCTGACTCATTCATTTGCTAGCTATACAGCTATCAGCCACCAGGAAACGCCTGTCCAAAAACCAATCTCTAGGAGATGATCCAATTTTATTATTGTTAGATCAGCAATGAGTGTGCCATCACAGTACCACTCTTCCTACCTTTCTCTTTGCAGAAGTCTGATAAGTGCAACCTCCAACAGTTTCCTTATCTTTAGCATCTTTGCCTGACTACAACCTACCTGCTTCTTCAGTTTCTTCATCATGTGCTGCCATGTCATTTTTAGTTAATTACCTTAAGACTACAAACATGTAGCTCTTATGCTTCTTTCAACTTTTTTTCTGTGCGCTGGTTACTGAATTATTAACATTTATATTGCGTTCTCGCCATATGTAAATTATCTTTTTCACCGCAAGTGGGCTGTGGCTTGCTTCCTTTGTCAGTGTTGCTGTGTACTATTCCAGCCTCCTGCACCATGATTGATGCTGCCCCCCCCCCCCCCCCCCGTGCCCACATCATCCTGCTGCGTCTGGAAATTTTGTGCCGTACTCGCATAGGCACACTCTGAATCCTCTGATGATCCTGTGCTTGGGAGCAATGACGTCAGGCGGAGCAGTTTAATTTCATTTTGACAGTTCTATACTTTCTACTGGCATTCCTGCCTTGCTATCTATTTTTGTGTTGTAGCAGTGGAAGACTGTCACGTTTCCAGGTGTTGTAGAACGAAACAAAGAGCCATGCGCAGAGGTGGCAGCTTACTACCAGTTAAATCAGTCACAGTACAGCCAAGGATATACACTACGTGCAGAATTATTAGGCAAATGAGTATTTTGACCACATCATCCTCTTTATGCATGTTGTCTTACTCCAAGCTGTATAGGCTTGAAAGCCTACTACCAATTAAGCATATTAGGTGATGTGCATCTCTGTAATGAGAAGGGGTGTGGTCTAATGACATCAACACCCTATATCAGGTGTGCATAATTATTAGGCAACTTCCTTTCCTTTGGCAAAATGGGTCAAAAGAAGGACTTGACAGGCTCAGAAAAGGCAAAAATAGTGAGATATCTTGCAGAGGGATGCAGCACTCTTAAAATTGCAAAGCTTCTGAAGCGTGATCATCGAACAATCAAGCGTTTCATTCAAAATAGTCAACAGGGTCGCAAGAAGCATGTGGAAAAACCAAGGCGCAAAATAACTGCCCATGAACTGAGAAAAGTCAAGCGTGCAGCTGCCAAGATGCCACTTGCCACCAGTTTGGCCATATTTCAGAGCTGCAACATCACTGGAGTGCTCAGAAGCACAAGGTGTGCAATACTCAGAGACATGGCCAAGGTAAGAAAGGCTGAAAGACGACCACCACTGAACAAGACACACAAGCTGAAAAGCCAAGACTGGGCCAAGAAATATCTCAAGACTGATTTTTCTAAGGTTTTATGGACTGATGAAATGAGAGTGAGTCTTGATGGGCCAGATGGCTGGATTGGTAAAGGGCAGAGAGCTCCAGTCCAACTCAGACGCCAGCAAGGTGGAGGTGGAGTACTGGTTTGGGCTGGTATCATCAAGGATGAGCTTGTGGGGCCTTTTTTGGTTGAGGATGGAGTCAAGCTCAACTCCCAGTCCTACTGCCAGTTTCTGGAAGACACCTTCTTCAAGCAGTGGTACAGGAAGAAGTCTGCAAGGTAAGAAAAACATGATTTTCATGCAGGACAATGCTCCATCACACGCGTCCAAGTACTCCACAACGTGGCTGGCAAGAAAGGGTATAAAAGAAGAAAATCTAATGACATGGCCTCCTTGTTCACCTGATCTGAACCCCATTGAGAACCTGTGGTCCATCATCAAATGTGAGATTTACAAGGAGGGAAAACGGTACACCTCTCTGAACAGTGTCTGGGAGGCCGTGGTTGCTGCTGCACACAATGTTGATTGTGAACAGATCAAAACACTGACAGAATCCATGGATGGCAGGCTTTTGAGTGTCCTTGCAAAGAAAGGTGGCTATATTGGTCACTGATTTGTTTTTGTTTTGTTTTTGAATGTCAGAAATGTATATTTGTGAATGTTGAGATGTTATATTGGTTTCACTGGTAAAAATAAATAATTGAAATGGGTATATATTAGTTTTTTGTTAAGTTGCCTAATAATTATGTACAGTAATAGTCACCTGCACACACAGATATCCCCCTAAAATAGCTAAAACTAAAAACAAACTAAAAACTTCTTCCAAAAATATTCAGCTTTGATATTAATGAGTTTTTTGGGTTCATTGAGAACATGGTTGTTGTTCAATAATAAAATTAATCCTCAAAAATACAACTTGCCTAATAATTCTGCACTCCCTGTAGACTTCTATTTGAGATCTAGTTGCTGCTTCCACATCTTACTAACATTTTACATTAACTGTCAATCAACCATAGGCACTGTCCATTCACAGTAGCAATATATACATGCAGGGCTGGCTCCAGGTTCATGTGGGCACTTGGGCAATAAATCCCAGCCCAGTGGGCCCCCTTGAGGCATTTTTTTATATTTACATGTCCCCCTGTGGCTCCCACACCGTATAATGACCCCCAGTGGCCCTCCATTCAGAATAAAGACCCCCACTTGCCCACAATTCAGAATAATGACCCCCCCAGTGGATGGGGCACTGGGGGTCATTATACTGTTTGGGGGGTCATTATACTGAATGGAGGGTAATTCACTAACCACAGCTCATCTCCCTAGCTCCTTCTCTCGTCAGGCCTGCTGCAGCATTGAGACACGTTATGACGTCACAGCTGGGCTGTGCCTGGAGGAGAGAAGGAGCTGTGCAGAGATGTAGCTTGAACTCGCTGGGCTCCACAGCAAACTTAAGTACACCCTCCCTTCCCCCCCCTCCCATTCAGTGGTTTTACATCACGTTTTTTCCTATCGGTTTGATGTATTTAAATGTGTAGCATACCAAGTTTTTCTATCCTGCAGAGTCCAGTAAAAACATTCTTACGTTAATGTTTTTTTGTTGTTTTTTTTTTTCAATGGAACTCTATAGTGAACAGCTGCCGAAGTTTGGCTTCAGTCTGAGGCATCTGTTAATGTATACAGTTTTGTTATACATTAACCACTTCAACCCCCTAGCTGAAACCCCCTTAATGACCAGGCCACTTTTTACACTTCTGCACTACACTACTTTCACTGTTCATTGCTCGGTCATGCAACTTACCACCCAAATGAATTTTACCTCCTTTTCTTCTCACTAATAGAGCTTTCATTTGGTGGTATTTCATTGCTGCTGACATTTTTACTTTTTTTGTTATTAATCGAAATTTAACAATTTTTTTTGCAAAAAAAATGACATTTTTCACTTTCAGCTGTAAAATTTAGCAAAAAAAAAACCACATCCATATATAAATTTTTCGCTAAATTTATTGTTCTACATGTCTTTGATAAAAAAAAATGTTTGGGGAAAAAAATAAAAATGGTTTGGGTAAAAGTTATAGCGTTTACAAACTATGGTACAAAAATGTGAATTTCCGCTTTTTGAAGCAGCTCTGACTTTCTGAGCACCTGTCATGTTTCCTGAGGTTCTACAATGCCCAGACAGTAGAAAACCCCCACAAATGACCCCATTTCAGAAAGTAGACACCCTAAGGTATTCGCTGATGGGCATAGTGAGTTCATAGAACTTTTTATTTTTTGTCACAAGTTAGCAGAAAATGATGATTTTTTTTTTTTTTCTTACAAAGTCTCATATTCCACTAACTTGCGACAAAAAATAAAAAATTCTAGGAACTCGCCATGCCCCTCACGGAATACCTTGGGGTGTCTTTCCAAAATGGGGTCACTTGTGGGGTAGTTATACTGCCCTGGCAATTTAGGGGCCCAAATGTGTGAGAAGTACTTTGCAATCAAAATGTGTAAAAAATGGCCTACGAAATCCGAAAGGTGCACTTTGGAATATGTGCCCCTTTGCCCACCTTGGCTACAAAAAAGTGTCACACATGTGGTATCGCCGTACTCAGGAGAAGTTGGGGAATGTGTTTTGGGGTGTCATTTTACATATAACCATGCTGGGTGAGAGAAATATCTTGGCAAAAGACAACTTTTCCAATTTTTTTATACAAAGTTGGCATTTGACCAAGATATTTTTCTCACCCAGCATGGGTATATGTAAAATGACACCCCAAAACACATTCCCCAACTTCTCCTGAGTATGGCGATACCACATGTGTGACACTTTTTTTGCAGCCAAGGTGGGCAAAGGGGCACATATTCCAAAGTGCACCTTTCGGATTTCGCATGCCATTTTTTACACATTTTGATTGCAAAGTTCTTCTCACACATTTGGGCCCCTAAATTGCCAGGGCAGTATAACTACGCCACAAGTGACCCCATTTTGGAAAGAAGACACCCCAAGGTATTCCGTGAGGGGCATGGCGAGTTCCTAGAATTTATTTTTTGTCGCAAGTTAGTGGAATATGAGACTTTGTAAGGAAAAAAGAAAAAAAAAGAAAAATCATCATTTTCCGCTAACTTGTGACAAAAAATAAAAAATTCTAGGAACTCGCCGTGCCCCTCACGGAATACCTTGGGGTGTCTTCTTTCTAAAATGGGGTCACTTGTGGCGTAGTTATACTGCCCTGGCAATTTAGGCGCCCAAATGTGTGAGAAGTACCTTGCAATCAAAATGTGTAAAAAATGGCCTGCGAAATCCGAAAGGTGCACTTTGGAATATGTGCCCCTTTGCCCACCTTGGCTGCAAAAAAGTGTCAGACATCTGGTATTGCCGTACTCAGGAGAAGTTGGGGAATGTGTTTTGGGGTGTCATTTTACATATACCCATGCTGGGTGAGAGAAATATCTTGGCAAAAGACAACTTTTCCCATTTTTTTTTTAATACAAAGTTGGCATTTGACCAAGATATTATCTCACCCAGCATGGGTATATGTAAAATGACACCCCAAAACACATTCCCCAGTACGGTGTACGGTGATACCACATGTGTGACACTTTTTTGCAGCCTAGATGCGCAAAGGGGCCCAAATTCCTTTTAGGAGGGCATTTTTAGACATTTGGATCCCAGACGACTTCTCACGCTTTAGGGCCCCTAAAAAGCCAGGGCAGTATAAATACCCCACATGTGACCCCACTTTGGAAAGAAGACACCCCAAGGTATTCAATGAGGGGCCTGGCGAGTTCATCGAATTTTTTTTTTTTTGCATAAGTTAGCGGAAATTGATTTTTTTTTTTTTGTTTTTTTCTCACAAAGTCTCATATTCCGCTAACTTAGGACAAAAATTTAAATCTTTCATGGACTCAATATGCCCCTCAGCAAATACCTTGGGGTGTCTTCTTTCCGAAATGGGGTCACATGTGGGGTATTTATACTGCCCTGGCTTTTTAGGGGCCCTAAAGCGTGAGAAGAAGTCTGGAATATAAATGTCTAAAATTTTTTACGCATTTGGATTCCGTGAGGGGTATGGTGAGTTCATGTGAGATTTTATTTTTTGACACAAGTTAGTGGAATATGAGACTTTGTAAGAAAAAACAAACAAAAAAAATATACATATATTTCCGCTAACTTGGGCCCAAAAAATGTCTGAATGGAGCCTTACAGGGGGGTGATCAATGACAGGGGGGTGATCAATGACAGGGGGGTGATCAGGGAGTCTATATGGGTGATCACCCCTCTGTCATTGATCACCCCCCTGTAAGGCTCCATTCAGACGTCCGTATGATTTTTACGGATCCATGGATACATGGATCGGATCCGCAAAACACATGCGGACGTCTGAATGGAGCCTTACAGGGGGGTGATCAATGACAGGGGGGTGATCAATGACAGGGGGTGATCAGGGAGTGTATATGGGTGATCACCCCTCTGTCATTGATCACCCCCCTGTTAGGCTCCATTCAGACGTCCGCATGTGTTCTGCGGATCCGATCCATGTATCCATGGATCCGTAAAAATCATACGGACGTCTGAATGGAGCCTTACAGGGGGGTGATCAATGACAGGGGGGTGATCAATGACATGGAAGTGATCAGGAAGTCTATATGCGTGATCACCCCCTTGTCATTGATCACCCCCCTGTAAGGCTCCATTCAGACGTCCGCATGTGTTTTGCGGATCCGATCCATGTATCCTTGGATTCGTAAAAATCATACGGACGTCTGAATGGAGCCTTACAGGGGGGGTGATCAATGACAGGGGGGGGGTGATCAATGATGGGGGTGATCAATGACAGGGGGGTGATCAGGGAGTCTGTATGGGGTGATCAGGGGTGATCAGTGGTTCATAAACGGTTAATAAGTGACATGGGGGGTGTAGTGTAGTGTAGTGGTGTTTGGTGCTACTTTAGTAAGCTGCCTGAGTCCTCTGGTGGTCGATCCAAAACAAAAGGGACCACCAGAGGACCAGGTAGCAGGTATATTAGACGCTGTTATCAAAACAGCGTCTAATATACCTGTTAGGGGTTAAAAAAATCACATCTCCAGCCTGCCAGCGAGCAATCGCCGCTGGCAGGCTGGAGATCCACTCGCTTACCTTCAGTTCCTGTCAGCGCGCGCGCCTGTGTGCGCGCGTTCACAGGAAATCTCGGCTCTTGCAGGAGGACGCGTATATGCGTCCACCCAGAAGAGCAGGGCCGCCGCCAGGACGCAATCCTGCGTACGGCGGTCCTGAGGTGGTTAAACGGATGGCAAAAATGTGATGAGGACCCAGCCTTAGTGTCAGAATAAGCACTAGTACACAGTAGGGCATTGAGGGGAGGCTGCCATGTACTGACAGAGCGCACAACCTGGGCCTGGTGGTCAGGGGTGAGGACTGTGTTTCCCAACGATCATTTATCTATTGGGAAATACAGGGCATAGTATAATACACTAGAATCTATATACTTTAACGATATTAGCCCAACCCTGGAATAATACAATTAGGGGGTAATTTATTAACTCGGAAATGCCTATATTAGGCATATTTCTGACACAGATTGTGGCGCAAAGGTCCTTAGCGCCACAATCTGCAACTTTTCCCCACTCATGCCAGGTCTAAAAAAGGTGGTGTGGGCAGGGAAGGGGATAGTTATTGCCATACAGTTATTAGATACCACCGCCATACAGTCACCGGATAATGCCTCTATACAGTGGCTGGCTAACACTGCCATACAGTGACTGTATAGCACCACCATACAGTGATGGGATAAAAGGTTATAAAAGGGCACAATATAGGGAATGACTAGGGGCCATGTACAGGGTATGATAACACTGTTACTAAACGGGTAACAGGGTATAAGGGGGCACAGTACGGGGTGGGGGGGGGGCACAGTCTCATGACCCTGAGATTTTAGAAGGTCCCTATGATTAATGCGGTTTAGACTCCACCATAATGAGGCAGAGGAGTGAGACAGGGGCCGGGGGCCCTGGATGGACAAGAGGGGTAACATAGTAACATAGTACATAAGGCCGAAAAAAGACATTTATCCATCCAGTTCGGCCTGTTATCCCGCAAGTTGATCCAGAGGAAGGCAAGTTGATCCAGAGGAAGGCAAAAAAAACAAACAAAAAAAACAAACAAAAAAAACAAAAAAAAAAAACCCTGTGAGGTAGAAGCCAATTTTCTCCACTTTAGGGGAATATAAACTTCCTTCCCGACTCCAATCAGGCAATCAGAATAACTCCCTGGATCAACGACCCCTCTCTAGTAGCTATAGCCTGTAATATTATTAAGCTCCAGAAATACGTCCAGGCCCCTCTTGAATTCCTTTATTGTACTCACCATCACCACCTCCTCAGGCAGAGAGTTCCATAGTCTCACTGCTCTTACCGTAAAGAATCCTTTTCTATGTTTGTGTACAAACCTTCTTTCCTCCAGATGCAGAGGATGTCCCCTCGTCACAGTCCTGGGGATAAATAGCTGATGGGATAGATCTCTCTGTACTGACCCCTGATATATTTATACATATTAATTAGATCTCCCCTCAGTCGTCTTTTTTCTAAAGTGAATAACCCTAATTTTGATAATCTTTCAGGGTACTGTAGTTGCCCCATTCCAGTTATTACTTTAGATGCCCTCCTCTGGACCTTCTCCAGCTCTGCTATGTCTGCCTTGTTTACAGGAGCCCAGAACTGTACACAGTACTCCATGTGTGGTCTGACTAGCGATTTGTAAAGTGGTAGGACTATGTTCTTATCACGGGAATCTATGCCCCTTCTGATGTGACCCATTATCTTGTTGGCCTTGGCAGCAGCTGCCTGACACTGTTTTTTGCAGCTTAGGCTACTTTCACACTAGCGTTCGGGCGGATCCGTTCTGAACGGATCCGCTCATATTAATGCAGACGGAGGCTCCGTTCAGTACGGATCCGTCTGCATTAATAACTTTAAAAAAATTCGCAAGTGCGCAAGTGCGCAAGTAGCCTGCGCGGATCCGTTCAGACTTTCAATGTAAAGTCAATGGGGGACGGATCCGCTTGAAGATTGAGTCAATTGGTGACATCTTCAAGCGGATCCGTTCCCATTGACTTACATTGTAAGGCTACTTTCACACTAGCGTTCGGGCGGATCCGTTCAGAACGGATCCGCCCATAATAATGCAGACGGAGGCTCCGTTCAGTACGGATCCGTCTGCATTATTTTAGCAAAAAAAAGCTAAGTGTGGAAATAGCCTGGGACGGATCCGTCCAGACTTTCAATGTAAAGTCAATGGGGGACGGATCCGCTTGAAGATTGAGCCACATTGTGGCATCTTCAAACGGATCCGTCCCCATTGACTTACATTGTAAGTCTGGACGGATCCGCACGCCTCCGCACGGCCAGGCGGACACCCGAACGCTGCAAGCAGCGTTCAGCTGTCCGCCTGTCCGTGCGGAGGCGAGCGGAGCGGAGGCTGAACGCCACCAGACTGATGCAGTCTGAGCGGATCCGCCTCCATTCAGACTGCATCAGGGGTGGACGGCTGCGTTCGGGTCCGCTCGTGAGCTCCTTCAAACGGAGCTCACGAACGGAATACCGAACGCTAGTGTGAAAGCAGCCTAAGTCTGAACGGATCCGCACGCCTCCGCACGGCCAGGCGGACACCCGAACGCTGCAAGCAGCGTTCAGCTGTCCGCCTGTCCGTGCGGAGGCGAGCGGAGCGGAGGCTGAACGCCACCAGACTGATGCAGTCTGAGCGGATCCGCTCCATTCAGACTGCATCAGGGCTGGACGGCTGCGTTCGGGTCCGCTCGTGAGCCCCTTCAAACGGAGCTCACGAGCGGACACCCGAACGCTAGTGTGAAAGTAGCCTTAGTTTGCTGTTTATTAAAATTCCTAGATCCTTTTCCATGTCAGTGTTACCGAGTGTTTTACCATTTAGTATGTACGGGTGACTTGCATTTTTCCTTCCCATGTGCATAACTTTACATTTATCAGTGTTAAACCTCATATGCCACTTATCTGCCCAAGCCTCCAATCTATCCAGATCCCTCTGTAGTAGTATACTGTCCTCATCAGTGTAAATTACTTTACACAGTTTAGTGTCATTTGCGAAAAATTGATACTTTACTATGCAAGCCTTCTACAAGATCATTAATAAATATATTGAAGAGAATAGGGCCCAATACTGACCCCTGAGGTACCCCACTAGTGATAGTGACCCAATCTGAGTGTGTACCGTTAATAACCACCCTCTGTTTTCTATCACTGAGCCAGTTACTTACCCACATACAGATGTTTTCTCCCAGTCCGAGCATTCTCATTTTATATACTAACCTTTTATGTGGTACAGTGTCAAATGCTTTGGAGAAGTCCAGATATACGACATCCATTGATTCGCCGCTGTCTAGTCTAGAACTTACCTCCTCATAGAAACTGATTAAATTAGTCTGACATGACCGATCCCTCACGAAGCCATGCTGATATGGCGTTATTTGCTTATTTCTGTTGAGATGCTCTAATATAGCATCTCTCAGAAAACCTTCAAACAGTTTACCCACAACAGATGTTAAACTTACCGGCCTATAGTTTCCAGGCTCTGTTTTTGGCCCCTTTTTGAATATTGGCACCACATATGCCAGTGATGGCAAACCTTTTAGAGACCGAGTGCCCAAACTGCAACCTAAAACCCACTTATTTATCGTAAAGTGGCAACACGGCAATGTAACCTGAATACTACAGTCTAATGTAGTATATCTTCCATGTACTTTATCATTTATAATAGCCTGCCTACATTCAGTGCACTGCCTGTGCTGTTCATAGTGCGCCCTGCACTGATGATGGCAGTAAACATCTAAGGCAATTTGGTACACCATAGACTTTTTCCAGGGTGCGGGTGCCCACAGAGAGGGCTCTGAGTGCCGCCTCTGGCACCCGTGCCATAGGTTCGCCATCACTGACATATGCCATGCGCCAATCCTGTGGGACATTCCCTGTCAGTATAGAGTCTGCAAATATCAGAAATAAGGGTCTGGCTATGACATTACTAAATTTCTTTAGGATACGGGGGTGTATGTCATCCGGTCCTGGCGATTTGTCTATTTTAATCTTTTTAAGTCGCTGATGTACTTCTTCCTGGGTCAGACAGGACACTTTTAATGGGGAATTTATTTTCCTCAGTAAATACATTGGAGAAAAAAATATTTAACAGCTTTGCTTTCTCCTCATCGCTCTCTGCGACTTCCCCCTCATTACTCTTTAAAGGGCCAACACCTTCAGATTTATACTTTTTAACATTTATATAATTGAAGAACATTTTAGGGTTAGTTTTACTCTCTTTGCAAATTAATCTCTCGGTCTCTAGTTTGGCCGCATTTATTTGTTTTTTACATGTTCTATTTTTTTCCTTATAGTTTTTCAGTGCTTCCGTGCTCCCCTCCTGTTTCAGTGAATGATATGCTTTCTTTTTGTCATTTATTGCTTTCTTTACAGTTCTATTTATCCACATTGGTTTCTTTTTGTTCCTTAACCTTTTATTCCCATACGGTATGTACCTCTCACAATGAGATTTTAGGATGTTTTTAAAGATATCCCATTTTGTGGCTGTATTTTTATTTTTGAGGACTTTGTTCCAGTTAGTTTGGCCTATGGCCTCTCTTAGTTGGCTAAATTTAGCTTTTTTGAAGTTTGGTATTTTTGTTCCTCCCTGTAGAAACGCTCTTTTGAATGATAATTGGAAGGTTATTACTTTGTGGTCACTATTTCCCAGGTGTCCCCCAACCTGCACGTCTGTTGTTCTGTCCGGCCTATTGGTTAATACTAAGTAAAGTATGGCCGTCCCTCTAGTCGGGTCCTGAACCAGTTGGGAGAGGTAATTGTCTTTGGTTATTGCCAAGAACCTGTTTCCCTTATGAGATATACAAGTTTCAGTTTCCCAGTCTATATCTGGGTAGTTGAAGTCCCCCATAATAACCACCTCATTATGATTTGCCGCCTCGTCTATCTTGTTTAGTAGTAGATTTTCTGTGGACTCTGGTATATTAGGTGGTTTATAGTAAACTCCTATTAGTAATTTATTGTTGTGTTTAGCTCCATGTATCTCTACCCACACTGACTCCACATGTTCATGTCCCTCACTTATGGACTAAGAAAGAAGGTGGATGGGGCTCTGAGGGGGATTCATATAACTAGAAGGCAGAAGGTCTGTGCAGGGCAGCGATAGGAGATGGTAGTTTGGAACAGGAGCTCTATACATGAGGGAGGAAAGGAGACAGCAGGGGATTAGATCGGACAGGGTATGGGGGTAGGTGTCATGAAGGCCAACTGCTTAATGAGGCAGTAAAATAACAAATAGCATTTAAGCTGCTGGTCTACTACAGCATCCAGCAGCAGCTTGAAGAGTTCCCTGACCTCGCCACCAGCCCCCCCAGCCTCTGGGGTCTCTCTCCTCTTCAGGCAGCACATCCTGTGTAGAGGGGGCGTGTCTGAAGCTGGTAAGGCAACATGTCCTCTCTGCTGGAGTGAAAAGGGGGCGTGTCTGAATCTCCGTAGCACAAGAGCTTGTAAGGAGGACAGCGGCAGCCGACCTCATGTGAGGATGGATGGTCCCTTGCTCCAGTCTGAAACTGTGTAAGTGAAAGGACTGCAGCTCCCTGCGCTTCAGCAATGAGCGCTTCCATCTGTATTGATTGAAGCGCTCATGGCAGCGCAGTGGGCCCCGTCACTTGCCCGGATATGCTGGGTGCTGACACCAACCCTATATACATGTAAAAGGCTTCTGGAGATACCATGTAAACAATAAGCTTACTAAACAGGAAATGTCTCATTGTGACATTGTTTCTGATGTCGGCAATTTTTTTTATGGCAGGTAAATAAATATGTGATGGAGTTACAGTATATTCACATTGTTTAGCAGGCTACAAAATACTGCAGGGTAAATATTACGCTGGTCCATTATGAAATCCGTATGCAAAACCTTGAATAGTGAATGTCTGCTAAACCTCAATGAACTGAGCTACTAGCTAATATTCACCCATGAAGCTGATATTTTGCATGATTTTTTTTTTTTTTCAGGATAGGTCATAAATATCAGATCGGCGGGGGTCCGACACCCGGCAATCCCGCCTATCAGCTGTTTGAAGAGGAGGCGCGCGCCTTAGGCTACTTTCACACTTGCGCTTGATCGGATCCGTTCTGAACGGATCCGATCATATTAATGCAGACGGAGGCTCCGTTCAGTACGGATCCGTCTGCATTAATAACTTAGAAAAAATTCTAAGTGTGAAAGCAGCCTGAGCGTATCCGTTCAGACTTTCCATGTAAAGTCAATGGGGGACGGATCCGCTTGAAGATTGAGCCATATGGTGACATCTTCAAGCGGATCCGTTCCCATTGACTTACATTGTAAGTCTGAACGGATCCGCTCGCCTCCGCACGGCCAGGCGGACAGCTGAACGCTGCAAGCAGCGTTCAGCTGTCCGTGCGGAGGCGAGCGGAGGCTGAACGCCGCCAGACTGATGCAGTCTGAGCGGATCTGCTCCATTCAGACTGCATCAGGGCTGGACGGAGGCGTTTGGGTCCGCTCGTGAGCTCCTTCAAACGGAGCTCACGAACGGACCCATGAACGCTAGTGTGAAAGTAGCCTTAGGTGTAATTACACCTGCTCATTGCTGCAGAGGTGACTGCGAGGAGGTAAACAGTGAAGAGGAGCAGTGCGGCGAGAGCCTCCTCTTTAAATGGCTGATTGGCAGGGGTGCCGGGTGTCCTGAGGATAGGTCATCAATATTAAATGGCCGGTGAACCCCTTTAAAGGGAACCTGTCACCGGGATTTTGTGTATAGAGCTGAGGACATGGGTTGCTAGATGGCCGCAAGCACATCCACAATACACAGTCCCCATAGCTCTGTGTGCTTTCATTGTTTCAAAAAAACAACGATTTAATGCACATATGCAAATTAACCTGAGATGAGTCCTGTCCCTGACTCATCTCACGTACAGGACATGCCTCAGGTTAATTTGCATATGCATCAAATCGTTTTTTCTTTACACAATAAAAGCACACAGAGCTATGGGGACTGGGTATTGCGGATGTGCTAGCGGCCATCTAGCAACCCATGTCCTCAGCTCTATGCCCAAAATCCCGGTGACAAGTTCCCTTTAACTTACATGACTGCTTTCATTGTGGTGCACAGCACATCTTAAGCCACACCCTTCTTAGAGTGCGTTGCAGTCGATTACAATTTTTGGTCTATTTGTTTCATAAATAAGTTTTAGAACTTGTGACAGTATGCACCAGAATGCACCAAATTGTGGAAAGGTTTACGACAAAGTGTAGGCACAATCACTTTAGTAAGTGTCTTATAACTGAAAGCACTTTGTTTTCTTTTCCTGCAGTTCTGCTAAATGTATTTTCTTGTAGGTACCGTATCACTATCGGAAATAAAACTTGTGTTTTTGAAAAGGAAAATGATCCTTCCATTCTGCGCTCTCCGTCTGCTGGCAAACTTATTCAGTATGTGGTGGAGGACGGAGGCCATGTCTTTGCAGGCCAATGCTATGCTGAGATTGAGGTAATGCAGAGCAATTAATATTGTGGCGGTTCAAAAGCATTTATTTTTTCCTTTCTAAAAATGTTGAAGTACTACAATTAAAGGGCATCTGTCAGCAGATATGGACCTATCAATCTGGGTGACCCGTTGCATGTGCTCTTGGCAGCTAAAGGCATCTGTGTTGGTCCCATGTTCAAATTATGCTTTAATATTTATAAATGAGCCTCTAGGATAAACAGTGGCGTTGCCATTACACCTAGAGGCTCAGCTCTCCGCAGCTGCTGTGCCCTCTACACTTTGATTGACAGGGCCCAGGCAGTGTAAACCTCATCATGCCTGGCCCTGACTCCTAAAGTCTCGCACTGTGCCATGTACTTTAGTATCTGTCACAGGCGCAGTACAGGAAATACTCTTGCACTAGAGAAGAGAACTGCTGGTTAGCCTACTGCCTGGCCCTGTCAGTGAAAGTGCAGTGGGCGCAGCAGCTACAGATAGCTGAGCGTTGCTTCTAGAGGCACATTTGCATATATTAACCCCTTCCCAACATGTAACATACTGTTGCGTCACAGCGGGAAGTAACTTCCTGCAAATTAACGTAATGGTATGCCATGCAGATCTGGTGGGCACAGGCGCTGTGTGTGGCTGATCAGTCATAATACAGATGCCGGCGGATTAACCCTTTATATGCCGCTGTCAATGCTGACCAAGCTTCATAGGTACAAATCTGCTTACAGATGCCCTTTAAAAGATTATTTTTGTGCTAAGCATTTCATATACATGTTATACATAGCTCTTAAAAATGTTACTTGAAGACGCACAAGGAAACCTGCAGGTACTAAGGTGTTAATTCAGATAGAGTACAGTAGTCTCCTAAGTTGTGATATAATTGGTTCACGGATGACCATTGTATGTTGAAACTCTGGAAAGTCTGTAACTCTGGAGAACTAGTAATTGGTCTCCAAAATGTAATCCCAAGATGTGAGAAAATGAATTTTAATTAAAAAAAGGCAGATAACTTGGATAGATAAAGGACACCCTTAAGTATAACAGCCAGGAATAGATATTGGAAACTGTAAACTGTAATCACTTTCTGTGATGAGGGAAGGAACTTCAGAGTCCTTTATAGTACACAGTGTACAATAAAAATATAATAGAGCGGCTCAACCTGCCCCAAACAAGGCAGTATAGGACTTGTAGTACCACACCGTGCAATAAAGAGGAGCTATTAGACAACTATAACAGGTGTTTTACCAGAGAAATGGCCATTTTGATTGGTTGGATCGTAGTCTGAGGCATTGTATCCTGAGGTATCCTTGATACCACTGTACTAGCATGACTAATATAGGTGGTTATAATCTATGTTCAGGACTGCATATTATGTTGGCACTATATAAACAGCAAGAAAATAAATACTGATGAATGTGATTTTCATACATTTTAAATTGTGTACTACTTGGCAAATTAAATGTCTGTCTATACTTTTTCTGTCCCCATTCATACAGTAGGTGCCAGAGTAATCCTTTATCACCAGAATGTAGTAGATTTGTTGTAAGATGCATGAATTTGCAAGTTGGTGATGGAGAGCAAACCCAAATGTATCAAAATAGGGCACGTTGTGTGGTAACTTTGGCACAATCCTCTAGGCAGGTTAACCCTTTAATGACCAGGCCTGAAAAGTTCTTAAAAGGGTGTTCACCACTGGGGGCCTTTTCTGAAGACCCCACAGGTTGGCAGGACCCATGGTGAGAAGCATGCATACCTGAACCCTTCTCCATTGCATTATCACTACCCTGTAGGTCACTAGTCTCCCTGCATCAACATCTGGTTTGATACGGCTCACGTGGCTTATGCAGCCAATGACTAGCCGCAGTAGTGACATTTCTCCCATGCACAATGTCACAGGAGAGACCCGTGGTCTGCAGTGTCGGCAGCGGAGCTATGGAGGCAGAACACAGCGGCAGGGATTAATTTTAAAACCTTTTTTTTATATGATATGTAGAAGAGAATAAAGGGCTAGCCGACTGCCTTAATGAATACTTCTGTTCAGTTTTTACAAAAGAAAAAGAAGGAGAAGGACCTCCACTAGAAAGGATGACTAATAAATCGTTTGATGCATGTGTCTTTACAGAGGAAGATGTTCTAAGTTTGCTGTCTAAAGTGAAGACAAATAAGTCACAGGGGCCTGATGAGATACACCCAAAATTATTAAAAGAGCTTAGTGGTGAGCTGGCAAAACCGTTAACAGATTTATTTAACCAATCATTAGTAACAGGAGTCGTCCCGGAAGATTGGAAATTGGCAAATGTCGTGCCCATTCACAAGAAAGGTAGTAGGGAAGAATCGAGCAACTATAGACCAGTGAGTCTGACATCAATAGTAGGCAAATTAATGGAAACCCTATTAAAGGATAGGATTGTGGAACATCTAAAATCCCATGGATTGCAAGATGAAAAACAACATGGGTTTACTTCAGGGAGATCATGTCAATCAAATCTTATAGATTTTTTTGACTGGGTGACTAAAATAATGGACAGTGGAGGTGCAGTAGACATCGCATATCTAGATTTTAGTAAGGCTTTTGACACTGTCCCACACAGAAGACTTATCAATAAACTGCAGTCATTGAGCATGGACTCCCATATTGTTGAGTGGATTAGGCAGTGGCTGAGTGACAGACAACAGAGGGTTGTAGTCAATGGAGAACATTCAAAACAAGGTCATGTTACCAGTGGGGTTCCACAGGGATCTGTACTGGGACCAATTTTGTTTAATATCTTCATAAGTGATATTGCAAAAGGCCTCGATGGTAAGGTTTGTCTTTTTGCTGATGACACAAAGATATGTAACAGGGTTGATGTTCCTGGAGGGAAACGCCAAATGGAAAAGGATTTAGGAAAGTCAGCACTCTGGCAACTGAAATTTAATGTGGATAAGTGCAAGATAATGCACCTGGGGCGTAAAAACCCAAGGGCAGAATATAGAATATTTGACACAGTCCTGACCTCAGTATCTGAGGAAAGGGATTTAGGAGTAATTATTTCAGAAGACTTAAAGGTGGGAAGACAATGTAATAAAGCAGCACGAAATGCCAGCAGAATGCTTGGATGTATAGGGAGAGGTATAAGCAGTAGAAAGAGTGAAGTGCTTATGCCGCTGTACAGAACACTGGTGAGACCTCACTTGGAGTATTATGCGCAGTACTGGAGGCCATATCTCCAGAAGGATATAGATACTCTAGAGAGAGTTCAGAGAAGAGCTACTAAACTGGTCCATGGATTGCAGGATAAAACTTACCAGGAAAGGTTAAAAGACCTTAATATGTATAGCTTGGAAGAAAGAAGAGACAGAGGGGATATGATAGAAACTTTTAAATACATAAAGGGAATCAACTCGGTAAAGGAGGAGAGCATATTTAAAAGAAGAAAAACTACCACAAGAGGACACAGTTTTAAATTAGAGGGGCAAAGGTTTAAAAGTAATACAAGGAAGTATTACTTTACTGAGAGAGTAGTGGATGCATGGAATAGCCTTCCTGCAGAAGTGGTAGCTGCAAATACAGTGAAGGAGTTTAAGCATGCATGGGATAGGCATAAGGCTATCCTTCATATAAGATAGGGCCAGGGACTATTCATAGGATTCAGATATATTGGGCAGACTAGATGGGCCAAATGGTTCTTATCTGCCGACACATTCTATGTTTCTATGATATCTAGGGTTTTTATTCATTTATTTTCTTTTTTAGTTTTATTTGGGGATTTAAAAATGTATTTATTAAAATTTGTTTAAACTATAGCTCCTTTATTCTTTAAATATGCAATCTGACACCAAAAGAAATTATGAAAGTGGTTCTGCAGCACAAAGTCCACGTTCACATCTGCGTTTTCTTTTCTGGTATTTAGATCTGTCATAGGATCTCAAAACCAGAGGAAAATGCTTTAATTTTGTTCCCATGCATTGTAAATGGGGACAAAACTGAACTGAACGGAGTGCACTAGAATGTATTCCATTCCATTTCATTGTGTTCCCATGATGCACACGAAAGTGCTTCAAGCAACGTTTTTGAGTGCGTCATGGGATCAGGGCCGGTTTTAGACAAAGTATGGCCTTGTACAAAAATTGAAAGTAGGGCCCCAAATCCTGAAATATTGGACCAGAGGTCTGACAGGATTTTGTAGGCACAGACAGCGGTTGCAACCACAGCAGCGGATTGTAGAATGCCACATTCTCTCTTTAGCCTTTCGACTGTAAGCTGCTGATCCTGCAGCCGCTTTGGGTATGTTCACACAGAGTAGTTTCTGTGCTTAAAAAACCTAATGCAGAATCTGCATTTCTTGAATGTGTTTTTTCTGATACATTTTATAACACGCTTTTTGATGCAGTTTTGGTGTGGATTTTCATTAATGCCCATTTTCAAAGGAAATTCCGGACATGAATCCTGCATCATTTTTTATTTTTTTTCATGGTGCAGTTTATAAAAAACTACAAGCAGAAAAAAAGGTGTTGTCCCATCCGGGCCCCTGAAGTGAAGGGAGAGCACAATGTGCATGCATGGTCATCCTCCATTATGCTAGGAGTGCTCTGAAAATAGCTGATCAATGGCAATTCCATAGTAGTGAATGGAGATAATGCTGTACATGCACACCGTTATGGAGGATCTCTGGATGACAGTGTCGTCCACGGATCTCCCATAACAGTGTGTCGTCCACGGATCTCCCATAACAGTGTGTCGTCCACGGATCTCCCATAACAGTGTGTCGTCCACGGATCTCCCATAACAGTGTGTCGTCCACGGATCTCCCATAACAGTGTGTCGTCCACGGATCTCCCATAACAGTGTGTCGTCCACGGATCTCCCATAACAGTGTGTCGTCCACGGATCTCCCATAACAGTGTGTCGTCCACGGATCTCCCATAACAGTGTGTCGTCCACGGATCTCCCATAACAGTGTGTCGTCCACGGATCTCCCATAACAGTGTGTCGTCCACGGATCTCCCATAACAGTGTGTCGTCCACGGATCTCCCATAACAGTGTGTCGTCCACGGATCTCCCATAACAGTGTGTCGTCCACGGATCTCCCATAACAGTGTGTCGTCCACGGATCTCCCATAACTGTGTGTGACACAGGGAGCACATATGGGGGGCACAGGGAGCACACACAACTCACACAGGGAACTCACAGATCAGTGACCATCAATACTTGAGGGCAGTGCAGGGCTGCTACAATGAGAGTGCAACCCTGCACCCCCTCCTCCACAGACTCTGCTACATGCCTTTTACTGGATGGACTTACCAGCTGGAGAGGGAACAGGCCATGTTCTTTGAAAAGAAGGCCCGTGGAACTCCTGCAATCCAGCAGCTGAGGTCAGAGCCTGGGGGTCGGATGCAGTAGAAGGCCCAGTCATCCCAGTCTGGTTTGGGCCTTGCAGCCTGGAGCAAGTGCAGGCAAAGGATGGGGGTGGAGCTATGTTAGCCCCACCCACACAGAACATACGATGTCTGTGGCAGCAGGATTCTAATGCTGTGCATTCACTGAGGTCTGGTGAGACTGTGCGGGGTGGACAGCAGCGGACCGCTGCAGCATGTTGGAGTGCCAGTCATGGAGCAGGGGGAGGATAAAAGGTTCACCATCGGCCCAGTTAACTTTCAAGCAGCAGGGGGGTTCTTTGAGAAAGGGGACCCTGGGCATTTGCCCTGTTTGCCCCCTGACCCTGCATGGGATACAGTGCAAGACAGATCTGACATGAAACACAATGTAAGTCAATGGTGCCAGAGTAGTTTTCTCGGACACACAAGAAAACCGATTTGGTGCCCATTGACTTGTAATGGTTTTGGTCATTTTAGAGAGTACAACGAGATCCGTTCTTAACTGATGTAGACGGTTGTATTAGCCTAACAGAAGCATTTTTGCTGATCCATGACTGATACAGGAAAAACGCAGATGTGAATGTAGCCTAAAGCCTCATTCACATGTCGGTGTTCCACAGACGTGTGCTGTCAGTGTTCTCCATGGACAGCACACGTCCCCATTCATTTTAATGTTTGTATTCAGGCATCAGTGTTTTTAGCACGGATGTGTGCTCTATTTTGTCAGTGTTCATGGATCCATCATGCCCATTATAGGGTACTTTCACACCAGCGTTGTTACAATCCAGCAGGCAGTTCCGGCAATGGCAAGCCGTATACAAACGGATAGCTTTTTTTCCGGATCTGTTACACTGATCCAGTGATATACCGATATAAATGGATCCGGTCTTTAATTTTTTTCTAAGATCAAAAGCAAAACTTACTATATCCCTGTGCTTGCGCAGACCGGAAAACCAGATCCAGCTATGCAGCAATTTCCAGAACACTTGGATCAGGCATTAATTCATCTCTATGGAAATTAATGCTGGATCCGGCAAGTGCGGTATTGTTTCGGGATTTTGACGGAACGGAAGACCTCCTGATGCATACTGAACGGATTGCTTTCCATTCAGAATGCATTAGGACAAAACTGATGCGTTCTTTCCCGGGATTGAGACCCTTTACCGGAAAAGAATAATGCTAGTGTGAAAGTACCCATAGTCTATGGGTCTGAAAGCCATGTATGCCATCCGTGTTGCACCTGTTTCACAGATCATTAGGAAGAGTGGGTTTGAAAATTATTTTTCAGCTGTGCAGGGTCAGTGAAACACGGATGGCACACGGACAGCATAAAACAGACACACACAGATCCTTCACGAACAGCTTCACGGATGCATCACTGATCACCTGCTCACGGATTTGAGCACGGACACAGACATGTGAATGAGGCTTAAGACGTTGATGACCTATCCTGAGAATAGGTCATCAATATCAGATTTGCGGGCATCCAATTCTCAACACCCCACTGATCAGTTGTTTGAAGTGGAAGCAGCGCCTGTGCGAACACTGCTTCTGACTCAAAATTGCCTGCATGTTATCGCTCTTGTGGAGGTGGAACAGTGTAACTGCTTGTCCTATTCAAGTGAATGCACGAGCGCCTCTACAAATTCAAACAGCTGATCGGACAAGATCTAGAGGATAGGTCATCTACATCTTAGCGCTGCACAACTCTTTATTAAAATCAGTTCCATTTGTGTAGATCTATAATGGTGGTAGTTTAGTTTTATTATTTGTATTTTATTTTATTGTATTTTTTTTTTCCTGTAATATAAAGTGGTCCCAATGGGTCATTAAAAAGATCTTTGGGGGACACTGACTTTTTTTTTCTCTAATTTGCACTGGGAAATTCAAAGGAGCCCCCGTTACAAGGGAAACAGCCCTATGTAAATGCATTGTATATAGAAAGAACTGATCAGTGTCTCCTTAGACCCTGCAGCTCTCAAGACACCAGGCATATTTTTCTAATGGTAATGTAATATGTGTACTTTACATGTAGGAGTAACTGGGTTTTTTCCTTGTGTAACAGGTCATGAAGATGGTGATGACCTTGACTGCCATGGAGTCGGGATGTATACATTATGTGAAGCGCCCTGGGGCTGTTCTTGAGCCTGGCTGTGTGATTGCTAAACTTCAGCTAGATGATCCCAGCAGAGTTCAGCAGGTAGGACATTATTGAAGTCAATGTTGGAGTTTAAAATGACCAAAACCTTCATATAATTCTTCTGAGCATTATATATGTAGCTGCAACCATTTAGGCTATTTATACTGCTTGCATATTTTGTATGGTTTGGCAGAGAAAGCTAAGTAGATATGACAAGTGAGCAGAAAATAATTGTTTACAATCATTTTTTAGGATTGGCTCAGTGGTTAGCATTGGGGTCCTAGGTTCCTATGTGACCAAGGACAACATCTACATGGTATTTTCCCAGTGTTAACTTAGGTTTCCTCTGAATACTCTAGTTTTCTCCTACACTCCAAGAACATACTGATGGGGAACTCAGACTGTAAGCTTCACTGCAGACAGTGAGTGAGTGAGAGGATGATGTCTGCAAAGTGCAGTGGAATATGTTTGTGCTAGATTAGTGAGTAAAATAATAAATAATAATGTGAGTGGGTGCACCGACGCACACTATTTGGTTACCCATTTACCCCAAAGGCGTGCATCCTAAATGCAGACTTCTTTAGGATACATTCACACAACATGTATTTAGATGCAGGAAATATGGATTTTGTTGTGGATCTGAGACATAATCTGCAATGAATCAACTGCAAAATTGGCAGGAGTTAGATGTGATTATTTTATTTATTTTTTGCTGTGGATTTGCCACAGATTTCACCCTTTGCGTTGCAAAGTGTGAAATCAGGGGCATAAATTTTGACCTGTGGTATCAATTTTAAGCCTGCAGCATATTAAGTTATATGCAGAAATTTCCTGTATCGTGTGGATGGTATTTGTAAAATCCACATTATTTCATAACTGTGTTAATTACTTCCTTTCCGATCAGTGACATACGGTAGTTACATAGATGTTAACCCTTTCAACACCAAGCCAATTTTCACCTTTATGACCAGGCTTCATTTTGCAAATCTGACATGTCACTTTATATGCTAATAACCTTGGAATACTTTTATTTATCCAAGCCATTCTGAGATTGTTTTCTCGTGACATCTCGTACTTAATGTTAGGGGTAAATTTGGGTCAATATGTTTTACCTTTTTATATTAAAAAAAATCCCTAAATTTACAGAAAATTTTGAAAAATAATAATTTTCTAAATTTTAATTTCTATGCATTAAAGTCAGATAGTGATACCTCATTAGATCATTTTAACTTAAAATTCCCTATATGTCTACTTTATGTTGGCATCATTTTGAAAATCTGTTTATTTTTTTTAGGACGTTAGAAGGCTTCGAATTTAAGAAGCAATTTTTCAACTTTTCTATAAAATTTTCAAAACCAACTTTTTCAAGTACCAATTCAGTTCTGAAGTCACTTTGAGGTCCTTACATAATAGAAAACGCCCATAAATTACCCCATTTTAGAAACTACACCCCTCAAATTACTTAAAACTGGTTTTACAAACCATGTTAAGCCTTTAGGTGTCCTACAAGAGTTAAAGGAAAATAAAGGTGAAATTTACTATTTTCAGTTTATGTGCAGATTTTTTATTTTAATCCAATTTTGTTTCTATAACATAGCAAGGGTTAAGGGCAAAATGAACCTTTAATATTTATTACCCTGATTCTGCAGTTTACAGAAACACCCCATTTATGTTTATAAACGGCTGTATGGGCGCACGGCAGGGTTCAGAAGGAAACAAGCAACATATATGGTTTTTGGAGAGCAGATTTGCTGGAATAGCTTTTGAGTGTCGTGTCATATTTGAAGGCACACTAGGGCATCCCTACAGTAGAAATCGTATTTTGGAAACTACACCCCTCAAATAACTCATTGAGCGGTTTACTGACCACTTTTACCTCAGAGGTGTTTCATAATATTTATAAAGACATGGCTGTGAAAATGAAAAATTATATTTTTTACAAAAAAATTCACAAAAAAGCCCAATTCTTTCACTTTAACAAGGGATAACAGGAGAAAATGCACTCCATAATTTGTTACCCATTACCTGAATAAGACAACACCCTATAAGTGGTTGTAAACTGCTGTATGAGCAGATGGCAGAATTCAAAAGGAAAAGAGTGGCATCTGCATTTTCTAACCTGAAATTTGCTGAAATATATTTTATGGGCCATAACTTTTTTTTTTTTTTGTTGACTGAGCTGTGTGGGGGCTAATTTTTTGTGAGGTGAGCTTTAGTTTTTAATGGTACAATTTTTAGGTACATATAACTTTTTGATTGCTTTTTACAAAATTGTTTGAGGTGAAGTGCTTAAAGGGGTTATCCCATCTTAGACATGGGGGCATATCGCTAGGATATGCCCCCATTGTCTGATAGGTGCGGGTCCCACCGCTGGGACCCGCACCTACAAGGAGAACGGAGCAGAGAAAGTGGAGGAGGGCGCACTGCGCATGCGCAGCCGCCCTCCGTTCATTTCTATGGAGCCGCCGAAAATAGCCGAGCGCTGGCTCGGCTATTTCCGTCGGCCCCATAGAAATGAATGGGACCGTTGGCCGCGCATGCGCGGTGCACTCCCATTCACTTCAATGGGAGAGGCGGGGAGCTGTGCCAGCCACAACTCTCCCCGGCTCCATTCTCGTTGTAGGTGTGGGTCCCAGAGGTGGAACTAGCACCTATCAGACAATGGGGGCATGTCCTAGCGATATGCCCCCATTGACTAAGATGGGATAACCCCTTTTAATATTTCAATTTTACCATTTTTTTAAAAAATTTATGGGGTTCTCCATGTGGTATATTTGATAGTTGTATTCTGTTGGTTGATACGGTTCTGGCGATACCAAATTTTATATTGTTTTATTCATGTTCTACTACTTTTATATCATAAAATCACTTTTTATTAAATATTATTTATTTTTTATTTTTTTATTTTTTTGCATCACCAAATCAAAGACTCATAACTTTTTGATTTTTCCATCAATGCATGAGAGCTTGTTTTTTTGCAGGATGGGCTGTAATTTTTATTTGTACAATTTTGTGGTCTATATGGCTTTTTGAGTGCTTTTTATTCATTTTTTTAGGTGAAATGGGCAAAAATTGCATTTGTCTGTGTTTTTTATTTTTTTATGAGGTTCTTCATGTGGTATATTTGATATAATTTTATTCTGTGGGATAATTACGGTTATGGCGACACCAAAATTATATAGTGTATTTTTTTTGTTTGTTTTTTCTACCACTTTTAAATCCTAAAATCACTTTTTATTGAACTTTTTTTTCTTTTTTCATCGCCAAAATCTAAAACCCATAACTTTTATTTTTCCGTCAACATAGTTGTATGAGGGATTATTTTTAGTAGGTTGGGCTGTAGTTTTTATTGGTATAATTTTTGAGATGCATATGATTTCTGTGATCACTTTTTAGTAAATATTTTTGGGAGGTGAAGCAAAAAACAGCAATTCTGCCATTGTTTATTCTTTTTTACAGCGTTCACCATGCGGGATTGGTACCGTGATCAGTTTATAGATCAGGTCATTACAGATGCGGCGATACCAATTATGTGTACTTTATTTAATTAAATTTTTTATAGGATTTGTGAAATGGCAATTTAAATTTTTATTTCCTTTAGAGCCGCAGCCATCAGGTACAGAAGGGGGACCGCATAAGGGAACACAGAGCGGGGCAGAGGAAATGGATGGGGGCAGGTGGGCACAGTTGTCGCCACAGACAGCGCGTGGCTGGCAAATTAAGAGGCAAAGCGCACAGAGAGGGGTGCACATATTGGTGGCACACAGCAGCCAGTGCCTGATGTCATGACTGTTCTACATGGAAATAAGATGTGGATGCATGGGAGGTTGGTTATTAGATGCTAATACTATATGGGAGTATAGGCGATCTGAAACTAGGGCTAGATGTTAATATACGAATGATCTATCCTGTGCTGACACGCTAAGAGTGCAGTTGAGGAGAAGCTGCTATAATCATTTCCTGCTCTTATAAGGTCTGGGTGGGGGGTGGGATTGAAGGGTCACTTGTTGATGGGTGGTTATAGGGTTTATGTTAAGGATGCATATTGTACATGATTTGATGTGTGGATATTTGACATATATTTTATAGTCATGTGTTGTGTATTGTTTATACTATATAGAAACCGGATTCCAAAAAAGTTGGGACACTATACAAATCGTGAATAAAAACTGAATGCAATGATGTGGAGGTGCCAACTTCTAATATTTTATTCAGAGTAGAACATAAATCACGGAACAAAAGTTTAAACTGAGAAAATGTACCATTTTAAGGGAAAAATATGTTGAATCAGAATTTCATGGTGTCAACAAATCCCCAAAAAGTTGGGACAAGGCCATTTTCACCACTGTGTGGCATCTCCCCTTCTTCTTACAACACTCAACAGACGTCTGGGGACCGAGGAGAACAGTTTCTCAAGTTTAGAAATAGGAATGCTCTCCCATTCTTGTCTAATACAGGCCTCTAACTGTTCAATCGTCTTGGGCCTTCTTTGTTGCACCTTCCTCTTTATGATACGCCAAATGTTCTCTATAGGTGAAAGATCTGGACTGCAGGCTGGCCATTTCAGAACCTGGATCCTTCTCCTACGCAGCCATGATGTTGTGATTGATGCAGAATGTGGTCTGGCATTATCTTGTTGAAAAATGCAGGGTCTTTCCTGAAAGAGATGACATCTGGATGGGAGCATATGTTGTTCTAGAACCTGAATATATTTTTCTGCATTGATGGTGCCTTTTCAGACATGCAAGCTGCCCATGCCACACGCACTCATGCAACCCCATACCATCAGAGATGCAGGCTTCTGAACTGAGCGTTGATAACAACTTGGGTTGTCCTTGTCCTCTTTGGTCCGGATGACATGGCGTCCCAAATTTCCAAAAAGAACTTTGAATCGTGACTCGTCTGACCACAGAACAGTCTTCCATTTTGCCACACTCCATTTTAAATGATCCCTGGCCCAGTGAAAACGCCTGAGCTTGTGGATCTTGCTTAGAAATGGCTTCTTCTTTGCACTGTAGAGTTTCAGCTGGCAACGGCGGATGGCACGGTGGATTGTGTTCACTGACAATGGTTTCTGGAAGTATTCCTGAACCCATTCTGTGATTTCCTTTACAATAGCATTCCTGTTTGTGGTGCAGTGTCGTTTAAGGGCCCGGAGATCATGGGCATCCAGTATGGTTTTACGGCCTTGACCCTTACGCACAGAGATTGTTCCAGATGCTCTGAATCTTCGGATGATGTTATGCACAGTTGATGATGATAGATGCAAAGTCTTTGCAATTTTTCGCTGGGTAACACCTTTCTGATATTGCTCCACTATCTTTCTGCTCAACATTGTGGGAATTGGTGATCCTCTACCCATCTTGGCTTCTGAGAGACACTGCCAATCTGAGAAGCTCTTTTTATACCCAATCATGTTGCCAATTGACCTAATTAGTGTTAATTGGTCTTCCAGCTCTTCGTTATGCTCAAATTTACTTTTCCAGCCTCTTATTGTTACTTGTCCCAACTTTTTGGGGATTTGTTGACACCGTGAAAATTTGAATCAACTTATTTTTCCTTTAAAATGATACATCTACTCGGATTAAACATTTGATCTGTCATCCACGTTCTATTACAAATAAAATATTGACATTTGCCATCTCCACATCATTGCATTCAGTTTTTATTCACAATTTGTTTAGTGTCCCAACTTTTTTGGAATCCGGTTTGTATATGACTGTTACTGTACATGCCTATTGTCTGTAAACGGTCTCATATTGATGCTAAAAAAGACAAAAAACTGATAATAAAGAATTATCAGATAAAAAAAAAAAAACGGGGTTGGACCAAAGGGAAAGGGTGTGTAGAACAAGATTCCTGTACATTGTAATACGCCTCAATGTTATTTTAAATTAAAGTAATCTAAACCTTTTTTGAAGCCATCTGCTGTATTTGCTGTAGCCAGCTCCTGATGTAGGCTATTCCAGAGATTCGCAGCTCTGTAAAGAATGCTTGTCGCCTCTTATGACTGAATTTTATTTTTATTTTTCTCCAGTCGTAGGGAGTGGCCTCTTGTTTTTTGAGGGAGTTTAACACAGAATAGCTTCCCTATATATATTTTGCATGGTCCGTTTTATATATTTTTACAGGTTAATCATGGCCCCCCCTATAGGCGTATTTTTTCATGGCTAAACAAATTCAGTTCATTTAACCTTTGGTCAAGCACATATTATTTAGGACGTTAAAACTCAAAACAAAAAAAGTTTATTGGTAATCTATATTAATAACACACAACAGGGTGTATGACCTAAAACCGTAAGCAATAATGGGGTGTCTGTTTTCTGGTGCTAAACGCATTAATTGCTCCTGAGGAAGTGTGCTATTAAATGCATAGAAACGCGTTGATCCCTTTATTATACATACTCAGGCCAGTTAGTGCTGATGACTGGCGGTATATGAGCCATATCAGGTGTTCATCTTACTGGCCTGAGTGAGGCACCATTGTAATTGTCCTCAGTGGATGGCAAAGTGCATGGCCATCTTCTGGGTGACTATCGTGTATCCAGCGGCAACATTGTTGCTTTTATTGAGCCTTGCACCGGGTACTCTGTCTCTATCTGGAGGTTTGACTATATTGGGCATTTATGATATAGTGGCATAGCATACACTAAATGGCACCACTGCCCTATGAGATTTTATATATTACCTGGGTCCCAACCTCTGGAATTGAGGTCCAACCACATTGTGTTCACCTATTGGACTCTTGTGATACAATGGCACAATATACACTAGTATATAACACAAATTGCTCAATGTGATTCACATAATACCTAGTGCTGTACCTCTTGAATCTGGGTCCTAGTACATGATTGTGTTCATCTGACTGGCAGACACTTAATGGGTCTCTAGTGCTAAACTAGTGTTATAGGTATGCAGTCATAGGGAACCATATAGTGTCTATTTGACCCACAATCAGCCCATTATTGATTACTGTTTTAGGTCATACACCCTGTTGTGTGTTCTTAATATAGATTACCAATAAATAAAAAATGTATGTGTTTTAACGTCCTAAATGATATGTGCTTGACTTATGAATAGTGTGGACGTATACCTTTTCACTACTACAATTTTTTATTTATTTTTTCCCAGTCATTTGGTCTTTGCTCATAACTAAGATCTCCCAGCCCCTTTATGAGTTTAGTTGCTCTCCTCTGTACTTTTTTCTCACTCCTGGGCATCCACCTTATGGACTGGTGCCCATAACTGAATAGCGTATTCCAGTTGAGGCCACACCAACACTTTGTATAATGTCAATATTGCATTCCTGTCCTGCGAGTTCATACCTTTTTTAATATAAGACAAAATTCTGTTGGCCTTAGAGACAGCTGACTGGCATTGCAGGCTTTTTAGTCTATGATCTACTAATACACCCAGATTAGGGCTGCAGTAAACGAATATTTTTGTAATCGAGTATTCTATCGATTATATTTCTCGATTCATCGAGTAATCTAATAAGAAAAAGCTACTTAAAATAACGTACGTAATTAGGTATGTATAAAGTTATTGGTTTGAAGGGGTTAATAACTTTATACATGCCTAATGCCAAGGTGCTTCCATTAACCCCTCCAAACCAATAACTTTATACATGCCCATTGGGTTTGGAGGGGTTAATGGAAGCACCTTGGCATTAGGCATGTATAAAGTTATTGGTTTGAAGAGGTTAATGAAAGTACCTTGGAGGTGCCTTCATTAACCCCTCTCTAAACCAATAACTTTATACATGCCAAGGTGGTGCTTGCAGCCTCCATTAACCACTCTCTCTCTCCATCTGCCTCCCCCCAGCCTCTGATCTGCTTGCCCCCAGCCTCTGATCTGGCTCCTCCCCCCCCAGCCTCTGATCTGCCTCCCCCCCCAGCCTCTGATCTGCTTCCCCCCCAGCCTCTGATCTGCTTTCCCCCCCAGCCTCTGATCTGCCTCCCCCCCAGCCTCTGATCTGCCTCCCCCCAGCCTCTGATCTGCCTCCCCCCAGCCTCTGATCTGCCTCCCCCCCTCCCCCCAGCCTCTGATCTGCCTCCCCCCCTCCCCCCAGCCTCTGATCTGCCTCCCCCCTCCCCCCAGCCTCTGATCTGCCTCCCCCCTCCCCCCAGCCTCTGATCTGCCTCCCCCCTCCCCCCAGCCTCTGATCTGCCTCCCCCCAGCCTCTGATCTGCCTCCCCCCAGCCTCTGATCTGCCTCCCCCCAGCCTCTGATCTGCCTCCCCCCAGCCTCTGATCTGCCTCCCCCCAGCCTCTGATCTGCCTCCCCCCCCAGCCTCTGATCTGCCTCCCCCAGCCTCTGATCTGCCTCCCCCCTCCCCCCAGCCTCTGATCTGCCTCCCCCCCAGCCTCTGATCTGCCTCCCCCCAGCCTCTGATCTGCCTCCCCCCAGCCTCTGATCTGCCTCCCCCCCAGCCTCTGATCTGCCTCCCCCCTCCCCCCAGCCTCTGATCTGCCTCCCCCTCCCCCCAGCCTCTGATCTGCCTCCCCCCTCCCCCCAGCCTCTGATCTGCCTCCCCCCTCCCCCCAGCCTCTGATCTGCCTCCCCCCAGCCTCTGATCTGCCTCCCCCCTCCCCCCAGCCACTGATCTGCCTCCCCCCCTCCCCCCAGCCTCTGATCTGCCTCCCCCCCCTCCCCCCAGCCTCTGATCTGCCTCCCCCCCTCCCCCCAGCCTCTGATCTGCCTCCCCCCCCTCCCCCCAGCCTCTGATCTGCCTCCCCCCTCCCCCCAGCCTCTGATCTGCCTCGCCCCCCTCCCCCCAGCCTCTGATCTGCCTCCCCCCCCTCCCCCCAGCCTCTGATCTGCCTCCCCCCCTCCCCCCAGCCTCTGATCTGCCTCCCCCCCTCCCCCCAGCCTCTGATCTGCCTCCCCCCCTCCCCCCAGCCTCTGATCTGCCTCCCCCCCCTCCCCCCAGCCTCTGATCTGCCTCCCCCCAGCCTCTGATCTGCCTCCCCCCCTCCCCCCAGCCTCTGATCTGCCTCCCCCCAGCCTCTGATCTGCCTGCCCCCTCTGGTAACGCAACCCCCCCCCCCCCCCCCAGTATTAATCATTGGTGGCAGTGGCCACAGGGTCCCCCCCCCCCCCCCATCATTGGTGGCAGTGTCAGTTCCGATCGGAGCCCCAGCAGTGTAATGCTGGGGCTCCGATCGGTTACCATGGCAGCCAGGAGTCACGCTACTGAAGCCCTGGCTGCCATGGTATGTTAGTGAGCAGAGAGCAGCGCGTTATACTCACGTGCGCTGTGGCCGCCGGTCGCTCCTTCTTCTGTCTGTGCGGCGGATTGCTAATGCTTACAGCATTAGCAATGCGCCGCACAGACCTATGAGAAGGAGCGACCGCCGGCCACAGCGCACGTGAGTATAATGCGCTGCTCTCTGCTCACTAACATACCATGGCAGCCATGGCTTCAGTAGCGTCCTGGCTGCCATGGTAACCGATCGGAGCCCCAGCATTACACTGCTGGGGCTCCGATCGGAACTGACACTGCCACCAATGATGGGGGGGGAGGAGGGGGACCCTGTGGGATATGGCCGGCACAGTCATTGGTGGCGCAGTGGCCACAGTCCCTCCCCTCCTCCTCCTCCTCAGTCCCTCCCCTCCTCCTCCTACTTGGTCTTCAGCGGCAGCCGCGCACAGTGGGGAGGGAGAGACTCCCTCCTCTGTGCCGGCCGCTCAGTCCTGCCTCTCTGGCCTCCGGAGGACACGGAAGCGGTGAGTGAGACGCTTAATTTCACTCCCGCTCCGTGATCACGTGATCTAAACGATTCCTCGATGCAGGGAAACTGCATCGATGAATTTTTTGACTCTATTTAATCGAGTTATTCGAATAATCGTTTCAGCCCTAACCCAGATCCATCTCAACAAGTGACTCTGTTTTACTCCCCCTAGGACATATGCTGCATGCAGATTATTAGCCCCCAAATGCATAATTTTACATTTATCTATATTGAACCTCATTTGCCAAACAGTAAGTTTGTCCAGGTCAGCTTGTAACGTAACATCCTCCATAGAATGGAATGTATTACAAAGTTTGGTGTCATCTGCAAAAATAGAAACAGCACTATTAATCCCATCCTCTGTCATTAATAAATAATTTATAGCGGACCCAGCACAGAAACATGGGATACACCACTTATAACCTGGGACCATTCAGAATAGGAATCATTGACCACAACTCTTTGGATACAATCGTGAAGCCAATTTTCAATCCAATTACTAATTATATTTTCTAAACCAATAGACCTCAAATTGCACATTAGTCGTCTATACTATTATGTCACTGAGTGCAGGTAGTTAACACTAGTATGCCACACTTCCAGGTGCAAGCAGTATTATATAGGGCCTGCTCCCAGTGCTGGTATCAGAGATGATTGTAACCCCAATTCTGGCAGTTTAACCCTTCAGATTTCATGGACAATAGTAAGAGGTTATAAAGAGGGAGGCAGCTCCCACTATCCTTCAGTCATCACCCCAAGAAAGCAATAGCATAGTGCTGAGTATCGAAGACTCTGCTCTATGGATGGTTTCCTGAATCCAGAAAGAGGCATGGAGCACACTTATGCGATGCGACGAATCACGTGCTTCGGGGGAGGTGCTTTATAAGCACTGGAACCCGGAAGTGAGTTGCCAGCATCTTCCTTGCATGTGCTTGCTGTAAGGCAGAAGCAGTGGCTCCAGTGATCACTATGGAGGAAGAAAAGAGGGACAATACTGAAGAACCAGTGTCCAACCCAGCCTTTGTACCTATTGGAGGGGTGAGAGGCTTATAGCCACATATGTTTATTTTTATTCCTGACTGGTATATATGTATATACATGTTTTGCAGGAAAAGACCCTGACTAAAAGACGCCATAAAGAGTCATCTTTGGCCTCAAGGAAAACTGTGCCTAAAATTAAAGGGGTTCTCCGAGTTTTTTTTTTTGTTCTTTCTATGTTTCTAACTAAGCAAATGTAACAGCTTTCCAATTCACTCACTTTATCTCCAGTGGCTGGTTTCTCAGATTTCACTGAGGGTCACATGACCTGTGATGTCAGCTTCTCTCCCTGCTCTGATAAAGGTGAGAAGTCACTGTGCTGGCCACACCGCCCTTCACTGTCTACTCTCTGCTAGGATTCTTAACCCCTTCAGCTGCACATACTGGGTAGCTCTGTAGGCAGTGAGGAGACAATGCTGGGCACTGGAGCTGACATACTAGAGAGATCATTACACAATAAGGTAGGGGGAAGATTCTGTGTGTATTAGAAGTGTCATTATACAGCTGGGACTTGTAGTCCTACACTTACAAGTTGCTATTGATTCTCCCAGCACTCAGGGCAGCTCTTGTATCCACTCCCTTAGCAGTGCAGTGGGAGGGGCAGAGATGGTTTTAATTGCATGTAAACAATGGGCCAGAAAAGAACCAGGGAAATGAGGAAATAAAAAAAAATATATATATATATATATATATATATATATATATAAAAAAATTTTTTATTTTTTTTGCATAAAACTTTTTAAATCAGATCTTTTTTATTAGAAAGATTACTTGACATACAATATCAAATAATGCCAATCCTTGTACATTACAAATGATAAGTACAGAAACTTCCATTTCACACCGTAGGATACCGTCAGGAATCACAAAAATATAATAATATAACTGACATAAACCCCCCTCCCACCCCATTCCCCCCCATTCCAGTGTCGGTTAACTAGTAATTACTGCTAATAGAAGTCACATGTTCCCTTCAAGAATCCCATAACTTTTCATATTTGGCTGGGCAGCCTCTCTTCTGAAATATAATTTTATATAACAGTCGCCCAATTGCCACTTTACTAACATCATCTGTACTCAATTCTGCAGTGTACCCCAATATACAAACTTTAGGGTCCTTTGGATATGTGCACCCGGTACGCTTTTCTAACATTCTTCAGTACTGTATCCCAGAACTGTTGTAACCTGGCGCAATTCCACAACATATGTATTAGATCAGCAGAGCCCACCTGGGGCAACGGTCATCCGACCTATACCCTATACGATGTAAAAAAAATCGGTGTCTTGTACACTCTGTGAACAATAAACAGCTGTGACGGCTTGCCCCCTTCACTCAAGGAGGTTAACGGGATTGCCTCCAAAATATCAGCCCATTGATCCTCAGGGATCTCCCCCACATCCTGTTCCCATTTATGCATTCTGTTTAAGGGATGGAGTTCAAGCTGTTTATCTAACCGCAGTTTATATAACATAGATATTAACCCCTTCTTCTCCCCTCCAACCAAGGCAATTTGAAGCGCTGTATCTCGTTGAGAGACTTGCAAGCCATTTTTAAACGTGGTATCATACGCATGTCATATTTGCAAGTATTTGAAGAAGTGAGTCCTAGGAACACCAAAAAGATCTTGAATAGATTTGAAAGTCCTAAAAACTCCCCCCTCCATTAAATGCTCTAGTCGTAGCACTCCCTTCTTCCTCCACTCCTCAAATCCCTGCAATGAGTTGAATTCTGCCAGCGCTAAATTACCCCATAGCGGAGTATATGACGTAAAGCTGCTAATCCCCCTAAGTGCTTTCACTTTATTCCAGGCAGTGTACATTGTACGATACAATGAGCCAGTCAGCCTTGCAGCCTTTGGATCCACGCCTTCCAGCAAAATCATGACATCTTTCCCCATAATCTGCGACCCCAAGATCTGCCTGGTCACATCTTTTGTCTCAGGTTCAAGCCACCCCTTAAAATGCTGGCACTGCGCAGCTAAGCAGTATATCCAGGGGTTTGGTAGTGCCGGGCCACCTTCCGTTTTGGAATATTGTAAAGTTTCCAATTTTATTCTGGGCTGGCCTTTACGCCACACTAATTCCCTAAAGATGGTATTAATTTGACCAAATTTATCTCCAAATATCCACACCGGCGAATTATGTAAAACATATAGCCGCTGTGGCATCATGATCATTTTAATCAAATTCACTCTACCCACTACAGACAGATACAATTTGCACCAGCCCTTAGATTTGTCCCTAAATTGCTGGAGCAGGGACGTAAAATTCATTTCAATAAAATTCCTCACATCGGGCGAAATATGGATACCTAGATACTTGATCTTAGTTTCACAGGGAATCCTACGGTCAACTATCACACTTGATTTAGGTTGATTATCTATGGGCATCAGCATTGACTTATGCCAGTTAATCTTTAATCACGACAGTTGGCCAAATTTATCTATCACCGACATTGCCGCAACTAATGACTGTGCTGTATCACCCAAAAACAGTGTGTCATCGGCATATAATGCCACTTTATTTTGTAGATCACCGTATTTAAAGCCCTGGATATCTTGAGCGCCCCATATCGTAGCAGCTAGTGGTTCTATGGCTAAAGCAAATAATAACGGAGACAGGGGGCATCCCTGCCGAGTGCCTCTCTGAAGTTGAAATTTCGCGGACACACCACCATTCGCCCTAATGCATGCTTTGGGGCTCGAATACAAGACCTTTACCCAAGCAATAAACTTTTGCCCAAAACCCTTATGTTCCAGCATACTCCATAAAAATTTCCACTCTATACTATCAAAGGCCTTGGCCGCGTCCAAAGAAAATATTGCTCTGTCACCCATATTATCCGCTGGCACCTGCAAGCTGGCAAACACCCTAAGTATATTTATTGCTGTCGACTTTTGGGGCATAAAACCAGTCTGATCTGGGTGCATGACAGTTAATATTACCTTAGATAAACGCCGGGCCAAGACCTTTGCAAGTATTTTAACATCCACTGATAACAATGATATAGGCCTATATGAATCTGGCAATTTCGGGTCCTTACCCGGTTTGGGCAACACAACGATTAACGCTTCTTGCATAGAGGCGGGTAATACACCCTTCTCTAGGGAATAGTTAAACACTTTAAGTAGTTCCGGTAGCAGAGTGTCCGCAAAATTCTTATATACCTCCACAGGGAGACCATCCAATCCCGGCGCCTTATCGTTGGCCATAGAACTCACTGCCTCCTGTAATTCCTCAGTCTTCTCTCGACAATTTAGGCAGATCAGCTTCTGTTAAAAAGCCCTCCATATCTGAATCTGAACATGTCAGTTTAGACTCATACAATGAAGTGTAAAACCGCTCCAGAATCTGGAGGATTAAGCTAGTATCCTGCCTCAAAATACCCTCTTCATCCAGCAGCCCAGCGATAAAGGACAAGCCCCTTTGTGCCTTTGATATCATAGATAACATATGACCTGACCTTTCCCCTTGAGCAAAAAATTGCTGCCTGTAAAACATCCTTTTCTTCTCTGACAACTGAAGCATATAACATCTAAATTCTTCTTGAGTATCTTTCAGTTTAGTACTATTTTCTTCCGATGGGTTAGACGCAAAGGTTTCCTCCATCTTTCTCATATTGTTATGCATTCGCTTATCCTGTTCCTGAGACTTAGACTTGATCTTACTAATCGACTTTATGAATACTCCCCTAAGGTAGGCCTTCATGGCCTCCCACACCATATGTACAGATGCCGTTCCAACATTGTATTTAAAGTATTCCTGCAACTGGACCATTATCTCCAAGTTATCTCCCATTAATGTGAGCCAAAAAGGGTTAATACTCCAGCAGTTATACGTGATCTGATCCCTCCATCCTCCACCAACGTCATCTGCAGCATACAGAAATCGACCGGGTCAAATAATCCGCAGTACTTATATAAGGAAGCATCTTGGCATTCACTATTCCCATATCTATCCTAGAAAGAGACATATACGTGGAGGAGCAGCAAGAGTAACTCCTAGCTTCTGGATGTTTCACCCTCCACACATCATACAAGCCCACCTCACCCAATAGCCTACCAAATGAGGTTGTAGCGCCGTCTCCCACCCCCGTCACCACTCTGCACCTGTCAAGTGCGTCATTTATCACTGTGTTAAAATCACCCATAATGAGCACCGGTAGGTCCGGAAACGACGCTATAAACTCTAAGACAGATCTCAAGGGAACCACCGAATAAGGCGGTGGGATATAAATAGATGCCAATACCATTTGAACTCCATTCAGATTGCAATGCAGACATATAAATCTACCTTCCCCATCAATATATTCTCGGAAGCATTCAAATCTTATATTTTTGTGGACTAATATACTAATTCCCCTAGAATAAGCCGAATGCACCGAGTATCCGACCCATGATTTCTGCAGCATATGTAATTTCTGTTTAGTCATATGCATCTCCTGGAGACAACAGACCGCTGGATGAAACCTGGACACATATTGGAAGATACTATGCCTCTTAGTTGCCTCTGACATTCCCCGCACATTCCAGCAGAGTATACTAATCTGTGACATCAGTTATATCAATTAGATCACAGAAAAGATCGCTGAGTACATGTAATCTCCCTAACTCATGGTACCTATAAAGCAGAAAAATGATACCAACACTGGATAATAACCTCCCTCCCTTACCCGTCCCCCTGAAAACTGAGAACCAACATTTAGAGCAATTTTCATATATGACATTTAACCCTTTGAGGGCCATGAAAACAAACAGCCCAACCGTGTTCCAGTCCGGCTCAACCACAGGCAAACCTTTAACAAAACTGTGAACAACTGTTCCTGTTACTCACTCCCCCTTTTTCTGAGCGACACGCCACTCCACCTGCCGAAAGTGTGTCCATAGTCCAGGGCTGCAGGAGTATAAGACAGATGTACCATAGCTACTACGCTGTCTTCATACCCGATAGGGCCACTTCTCAGGTATTCTGATCTTGAACTTGATCCCGGATCCGCCTTTCATTCAATTCCAACCTTTGCACCGCCTCATCAGGATCCTCAAAAAAATGGATTGCTCCTAGAGCTACAATTCGCAGCCTCGCCGGGAACATCATTGCATATGGAATCTGTAGGCCACAGAGTTTCTTCTTGACATCCAGGAAGCGGGCTCTGCGTCTTTGTACCTCCTCTAAATAATCCGGGAAAAGGGAAATTTTGGATCCATTGACCAGGAGGTCCAGATGGTCTCTGGCTTGCTTAAGAATAGTATCTCTGTCCTTATAATGAAGGACTTTAGCAATTATCGGGCGAGGAGGCCTCCCTGGAGGCAGGGGCCTAGTAGGAACTCTGTGTGCGCGTTCAAGAGCATATAGCGAGGAGAGGCCTTTATCTTTACATTTTTCCGCCAGCCACTTTTCAATGAAGTCGGTGGGATTTGCCCCTTCCGTTTTTTTCCGGCATGCCCACCAAACGTATGTTATTCCGGCGCGACCGGTTTTCTAGGTCGTCTGTTTTAGCAAAAAGCACATCAATATTTTTAGCAGCATTTTTTAGCAGTTTTCTTTACGGGCCTTGCCCTATCTTCCAGATCAGACACTCTGCGCTCAACTTCTGTAGTGCGTTCCGCAACTTTACGTAGGTCATGCCGTATGACGGATAAATCTTCTTTCAGGCTGCCAAATTGCAAATTTAAGCTTTTCAGTGTGGCATTACAACCAGCAATTGCTGCCATGACATCCTTCAGTGTGGGCTCAGATTTTTCCACCCCTATTGCAACACATTCATTGCCCCCATTTTTATACTGTCCCATAACTTGCCCCTCCTCATGCATGTCCTCTTCAGAGGACTGTTCAGATTTGTCAGTCTCTGACTCGTCTGCCCCCTTGTCTCCCCACCTCTCTTGGGAGTCTGAACACTCCTTTCGAGCAAACTTCTGCAGCTTCTCCACTGCGCTGTGGTGCGCTGCTGCCGGCCGACTTCCGCCTTCTTCATCCCCTGCGCCATGCTGCTCCCGCACCTCCCGGCCCGATTTCAGCCGAGTTTTCCCCCTCTTCGGCATGCTGGACATCCGCTTCGGTGCGTACAGCTGCTATGGATGATGGCACACCCGTCACCAGCTGAAAAGTAGTGCTCTGTACAGCCTGGTAGGATATTATTCAGGAGTTTGGCAGGAGCTATGGAGGCGCGCGTCTCACTCCATCTCTGGCTAGGCTCCGCCCCTTTTGCATAAAACTTGCTTAGCTCAGTTATATATCAGATTTTCAGTGCTAATTTTTTTTTTTTCATAACTCTGACAACCACTTAAAGAGTAAACATACGGTGTGTGAGATGGTTTCATCAGAGTCTGAAGAGGGGAGGACATCCAGTCAGTAGAAAATTCCCTTTCAGATATGTCATTCTGTTCTTCTGAAAATGAAGGCGGCGAAATAGGGAAACCTTTCTTTCCGACTGAAGACATAGATAAATTACTCAAAGCAGTCAAATCGACCATGGGAATAGAAGAGGCCAAAGAGCCTAAATTAGTACATGATATTATGTATGGCGGTCTTGAGACTAAATATACCAGATCTTTTCCTGTCCATAAAACAGTATCAGCATTAATTAAGGAAGAATGGCGAAAACCTAACAAGGGTTTTTATCTCTAAAAATGTTTTTTTTTCTGAAGAGATAGCGGCGACCTGGAATAAATCTCACAAAATTGATGTGGCCATATCTGAGGTAGCTAAGAAATCATCATTGCCCTTTGAAGATTTGGGATCGTTAAAAGAACCTTTGGATAAGAATACAGAGGGTTTCCTGAAAGGGGCTTGGGAAGCTTCAACGGGCTCTGCTGCAACCTGCACAACTAGAGCACGGATAATCTAATTATCAGAACTAGAAGACCAGTTAAAAAAAAAAATAAGTGTCCCTGGGAAGATATGTTGGCAGGATTGCCGACTAATAAACAGGCTGTAGATTAACGGGCTAACGCATCAAAAGATGCAATAAAATTAGTAGCACGTTTTGGCCTAACTAATTCTGTACGCAGAGCCTTATGTTGAAAAATTGGAGCGGAGACATTTAGTCAAAGAGGCTGTGTGCAGAGCCCTGTGAAGGGGAGTACTTGTTTGGTTCATCATTGGATGAATTATTGGAAAAAGTGGCCGACAAAAAGAGGCAGTTTCCTGTGCAGACTTTCTTCTCCTCAAGAGGAAGATTCGGTCACCCCTTTCGGAATAATAGGGAGTGAGAAAAGGGATAGAAGGACTTTAAATTTAAACCCCAAAAAAGGGGGGAGGGGTTTCTTCTTTAATAGATATTCTAGAGAGGACAAACAAAACTGGTCCGCAATGACGCCAGATGCCATGTAGGAGGCAGACTAAAAAGTTTCTTCCTGCATGGACACTTTTTTTTTCCAGGAGTCCCTGAATCTTGGATACATTGGGTCTGGACCTGAGACTGGAATTTTGCTCCCTACCTACTCCAAGATTCATGATAACAAGATCAGACAGAAGGAATAGCAGTTATTTCAGAAGTACTATTCTTAGTATTATCCTTAGAAAAAAGGGTATTAGTCCCAGTATCAAGGGGTCAGGATAAACAGGGTTTTTACTCTCCACTATTCCTAGTTAAAAAAAAAAAAACTGATGGTTCCTTGAGGACTATTATAAATTTAAAAAAGTTAAACCGATTCCTTATTTTGAAAAAATTCTGAATGGAGACTAGAAGGTCAGTGATAAATCTACTGTTTCTAGAGTGTTTTATGGCTGTACATCCAGACGCTTACTTTCACATTCCTATTTATCAGGATCATCAAAAAGAGAGTAGCAGTGAATATACAGGGAGTCATCTACCATTTTCAGTTCCAGGCTCTTCCATTCGGGTTATCAATGGCACCCAGGGTGTTTACCAAAATAGTGGCGGAAATGTCAGCCCACATTCGAGAAAAGGATATAATATTTATGCCATACCTGGACGATTTTCTAATTGTAGCAGAAAAAAGTAGCATGCAGCAGAGCAGCACAAGTAGTGATGAGGATCTTGGAAAAATTGGGATGGATCTTAAACAAGGAAAAGTCTAAATCGTACCCTCTTCAGTGCCAACAATTCCTAGGTTTAATCTTAGATTCCAGGAAGCAGACGTGCCTGTTACCAGAGGACAAGATTTGGAATATAAAGAGGAAGATACAGATCTCCTTACGAAAGGGTACGTCAATCCTAGGAAGCCTGACTTCATGCATTCCGGCAGTAATGTGGGCCCAATTCCACTCAAGGGATCTTCAGTGGGAGATATTGACTGCCTGGCAAAAAGGGAGACAACCCTTAGAATTAAAGATAGATTGAGAAGGGTCCGGACTGATATGTCTAAGATGGTGGATGAAAACGGACAATTTTAACCAGGGAGTTCCATGGTTTAAAAAGCAACTTAGTTTCCCTGACTACCGATGCAAGCCCTTGGGGCTGGGGTGCCCACATTCAGGATCTATCAGTCCAGGGGCTATGGGGAAGGAGTCTGAAGCTGGCCTCCTCCAATATGAAAGAGTTGATGGCAGTAAAATTTTCAATCCTGAAAGTACTTCCGCTAGTGATTGGGAAGGACTTGAGAATTATGTCAGACAACAAATCGGTAGTATCATATATAAACAGACAGGGAGGAACCAGAAGCCAGAGTCTAATGTCAATGCTAATAAGTTCTATTATCAAGATGGTAGAAAAAAGTTGCTGATCAATTTCGGCAGTTTACATAAAGGGAAAGGAGAACATCCAGGCAGATTTTTTGAGCCTGCACATAATATCTCATGGGTAATGGGGCCTGGATCCAAAAGTTTTTCGACAGATAGTGGACAGCTGGGGGATGCCATGCATAGATCTTTTTGCTTCAGCAGAGAACAGGAAAGTGAAAAAGTTATTTTCCCTGTCTCTAGAGGGATCTCCATGTGGTCTAGATGCCTTTCTCCACAGGTGGGATTTTCCTCTTGCATAAGCTTTTCTACCCTTTCCCCTGATACCGAGGGTTCTAAAAAAAGAGAAGAGAAGATCGAGCAATAATAATTCTGATGGCCCCATTTTGGCCCAAGAGACCATGGCTCACATGGTTGAGAAAACTGTATGTGACGGATCCGTGGGGGCCTTCTTTCACAGGGACCAGTAGTTCAGCCTCAGGTCGACAGTCTTCATCTTACGACATATAACTTGAGAGGCAGCTAATCCGTGGGTGATCCGTTTCTTTAAATCAGTTTCTAAAACATGCCTGAATGTGTCCTCAAGAGTTGCCCCTTGGGACTTAAATTTAGTTCTAGAGGCCCTTTCTACTAAGGCTACTTTCACATTTGCGGGGCTCCGCTTGTGAGTTCCGTTTGAAGGCTCTCACAAGCGGCCTTGAATGCATCCGTCCAGCCCTAATGCATTCTGAGTGGATGTGGATCCACTCAGAATGCATCAGTCTGGCAGCGTTTGGCCTCCGCTCCGCTCAGCAGGCAGACACCTGAACGCTGCTTGCAGCGTTCGGATGTCCGCCTGGCCGTGCGGAGGCAAACGGATCCGTCCAGACTTACAATGGAAGTCAATGGGGACGGATCCGTTTGAAGTTGACACAATATGGCTCAATTTTCAAACAGATCCGTTCCTAATTGACTTACAATGTAAAGTCTGGACGGATCCATCTGCGGCTACTTTCACACTTTGATTTTATTTATTTTTTTACAATATAATGCAGACGGATCCGTTCTGAACTGATCCATCGTCTGCATTATATGAGCGGATCCGTCTCAGACGGATCCGCTCTGAACGCAAATGTGAAAGTAGCCTTATCCCTTTGAACCTATTGAGCAGATTTTAGTTAAATTTCTGTCTCTGAAGTTATGTCTGTTAGTGGCCCCTACTTCAGCTCGTATTGTTGGTTAACTCCAGGCAATTTTGATTAATGCCGCTTATACTACCATTCTAGATTATAGAGTAGTATGCCCAAAAGGGTATCCAAATGCAATGGAGAGAGCTGTGTAGTTCCAACGCAGGAGCTACAAGTAATCAGCGAGGTTGTCGGACCACGCCAATCCAATATTGATGGCCGGATTGTTAATATTAATATCCTGGCCAGCATCTAGAACCCCTTCCAGACCTCCTCCACCATAGCTGCTGGGTTTCTGCTGTTTTAAACAGCAGACACCTGGGGCTAGTTTCTGTGATGCGTGATGGTGCCAATCACGAATATTTAACCCCTCATGTGACCATGGAATTTGACGGGCTTTTCCCCAGGGTGGAGTCCAAACTGCTTCTCCGTGCTGGGAAGCCATTTGTTCGCTTTAGCAGCCTCAAGCCTTATTAATAGTTCTGTGGCAGGTCTCCATAGGAACACAATGAAACTCCCATAGGCTGCAGTAGTAATTTAATTTCAGTCTATGGTAGTAGCAATCGGATAATTGCATGTTCAAGTCCTCTCAGGAGAATTTAAAAAAGTGTTTTTAACTTCTTGGATGCTAGATTTTTCAGTATTTGCATTTTTTTTTGTCTTCCCCATTTTCCTGGAGCCATGTCCTTTTTTTTTTTTTTTTTTTTTTTTCATATATCCATATGAGGGCTTGTTTTTTGTGGGGCAAGTTGTACTTTCTAATGCCACTATTTAATATGGCATAGAATGTAGTGGGAAGCGGAAAAAAATCCAAATGGGTTGGAATTGAAAAAAAAAAACTAATTTCCTCCACAGTTTTTTGTTCCTACGGCGTTCCTTTAGCAAAACTGAAATAGAAATGCCTATTCTTGTCCACAGTTGCTCTATCTTTTTTGCATGTGCTGCGGAACAGGAGTACGGATGCGGAAATCGCATTTTGTGGCCCTATGGAAATTGATGGATCCACATTTACTTCTGCAAAGTTGTGCAACGGATGTGGACACAAACATACAGTTGTCTGAGCCATTTGCTGCCCCTTTTGCATGTCCTTTGGCGTATTTTGCTACATTCAGTTTTAAAGGAGTTTTATATGAAAGTCTTTTATGCTTTGACATTGGTCACAAATGTGCAGTATGCAACAGGAGACTACGGTACTTTTCGGTCACAAAATACTGTAATGGAACAACTGTCGGCACTGTGTCCTTCATAATTATATGGGCACTGTAGCTCAAAACATCAGTGGATGACACAATGTTATGGGTGGATCTGCTGACGCACACTTATTGGGTGGGTGGAAGGGGGTGTCCAGACGTAGAGGCAGAGCAGGCATGTGTGACTGGAAAGCCTGCTCTTGCCCATCATCAAACTACTTCAGCGCAGCCGTTCATATTCCTTGCTACAGCCCATCTGCTGGCACATGAGCACACACACTGGGCTCTCACTCTGTCAGCACCTGCTAGGCTCTCACTCCTCCAGCAGGTGGTCGATGTCCAGTACATTGCAGGCTTCATTCTCTTTGCAGCACAGCCTGCGGTGCACTGGCCATTTAAAAAAAATATTATTTTCTTCTTGCTTTATTCGCCCTATAAGGCTACTTTCACACTAGCGTTTCACAGATCCGCTTGAAGTGCATTTCAAACGGATCCGTCAACAAACTGACTAAACGGAGCCAAACGGAAGCCATTTGGACTGATCCGTTTGTACGGATCCGTCTGTATTACGGATCAGTTTGTCACGTTGGTTTCCATTTTGTCATCCGTTTAGCGGATCCGTTTTGGCATGAAAAGCATTTCTAGGTTCCATCTTAATGTATTCAGATCTATAGGGTTGTAATGCTCCAATATTTCTTCAGGGCTATCTTGTTAAAGTTCCAAAGCTGGTCCGACTTTGATAATGGACCACACCTTTCGGACTCTTGTACACGACTACATGCACTTAAAGATGTATAGTGTTCGTTAGAGGGCCATATGTCCCTGATCGTCATTGATTGTGCGTACAGGAGTACAGAGCATCATGATGCTGACCATGTTGTGCCGCAAACTGGGCTATTGTCCTGCACTCATATGATCTATTAGTGCAAGACTATATCCCCGCGGGCAGCTCAACTTGCAACGGATGATTGTACACTATGATGCTGTGTACTCTCGTGCGCATGATCAATGCCACTACGGGACATATGGCCCGCTCACGGACCGTATGTCTCTTGGGGCATACAGTCATGTGCAAGAGGCCTTAAAGGGGTTTTCTCATCTCATACAATGGGGGCATACCACTTTAAGATATACCTACATTGTCTTATAGGTGCGGGTCCCACGGCTGGTACCCTCACATATATTGAGAACGAAGCCAAGAAAGTAGATGAGGTCGCACTGTGCTGCCGCCCTCCATTCATTTCTATGGGAGAGGCGGGGATTAGCGCTTGGTGGTGGACATACCATGGGAAATGTGTCCTACAGCAACAGTGCTCCCCGCTCCGTTCTCAATATAGGTGCGGGTCCTACCAATGTTACCCACACCTATCAGACAATGGGGGCATATTCAAGTGAAATCCCCCCATTGTCTATGTGAATACCCCTTTAAAAACTGTATGTCCCTTGCGTGTCCCTTGTGGTAATCACACTAGTTATATTAGCGTCATCGGGAAATCATTAAACGTTAAAATCACAATTTATTAATGAATTCCTGATGATGCTGATGGACCGTGACTCTCACAAGGGCACAATATTGAACAATGAACAAGCATTTGCTGTTCATGTGCCAATCATAGGGTCTACGATCAATAAAGAGCCAAAATTTAGCTAATTATTGATGGTCAGGTTTTAATGGATCTTACGACATTGGCACTAATGCTGTTTTGATATAAAAACTACCAAGGGTGTTGTAATAAGCGCACAGTAGTGAGGCTAGGGTAGTTTTAATTTCAACACAGCTGTAGTGCCAAGGTTCCCTGTACAAGACAATAAAAACACAGACACAGTGCAGTAAAGTATAATATATTTTTTTTTTTTACTGTAAATAAATAAAATAAATATAAACTTTTTATTTATTTTTTTAATAAATTTTCATAACTGGTAGGGGAGGTGGACTGTCGTGGACTTAATGCGCTGGGGCTGGCAATGGTAGCCCCCCTGTCCTGGCGATCCACTGATGTTAAACTACGGGCCACAGGAAAGGAAGCAGGGCGTAATTGTGGGGTGTGGAGAAAGGAAGGGTCTGAGGAAGAGGGGATCCGAGCATGTGTAGAGGTGGAGGGAGGTTGAAAAGAAGTAGGAGGAAAATAAGGGGCAGGAGAAGAAAAATAAGCAGAAGGAAACACATGCTCAGGGGGGTGGGAAGGGAAAGGTTGGCGGTACTGGCTACTGGTGTGGGATGGGAGGTAGGTGTGGGATGGGGGTGGTGCATGATTTCCCATGACCCGTTCTCGAGCATGATCTTAAACTCATGCAACTGCTCGGGCGTCATTGAGTCCATCAAACCGATCATGCTTAGCCCATAATGGTAGTTTGGGCTGCGTTGATACGCCAACTCCGCCCCCTCCCAGCAGCGAATCAAGTCAGCACCAAACTCCATCTGATGTTGGGCAAAACCTTCTAGAGCGTCGGAAACGACCTCTACAAGGTTTGCCTAATCGGCTCGATTTGGCCTACCAGATCTCTGCCCGCTCACCAGGGCTCTCAAATTTTGACGGAAACCTAAGAGCCTCTGTTGAGCGGAGGGACCCGATAGGGGACCCGGATTATCCTGAGCCGATGCATGAGGGACAGGAGGGCTGGCGCTGGCGATCTGTTCCGGTTCCGCCTCAGGAGGTTGGTCAGGCTCCCGAGTGCTGCTGGCACTTCTGTAGGAAAAAAATAAGGAAAGTTGGGAATTGTTCTTTAAATAAAACATCCATGTTCTATGCTATGTCTACCGTATACCATAGGGGGCTGGCCAAAACAGGGGAGCCAAACCCTCCACTGTCCCAGACAGCCCCTTACAGTCAGACGGAGAGAACAGTTGTCCATCTGACTGTGGGGGACTGGCCAAAACAGGGAAGTCAAACGCTACCCTGTCTCAGACAGCCCCTTTACAATTTATTTTTTAAACAGTTGTTATAAATATTTACCTTTTTGGTGCCATAGCCTTTCGTAGGAACCCCAGGGCCGCCGTATGGATGTAGGTGGCCCCTGAGGTTCCTCCGGAGCCACTCGGGGCCTAAACCTCCTTGTTGTAATCCCTCCTGAAGCGGTCCCGGATAGATCGCCAACGCGTTATAACCAGTTTGACTATCGAAAAAAGCAATAAAAACTAAAATCAGCATGATGAAAGGAAAAGAACAATATTTTAATGTATTAAAATACATATTGTTTTACTTACCATATTTCTCCTGAGCCGCCGCATCTAGATCCCCCTAGGTCTCAAAAACTTCAGCAGAGATGTCCCTCCAGAGCCGCTGGGTACGACGATAATCACCCTGGTAGCGGTCGGCGTGGTCCCATAATGCTTGACGCGCCTCCACCAGTTGGATGAGGAGCAGGTTATCTATGCTCGGAACCCCGAACTCCTCATCTTCCCTGGTGGAGCCTAGGGAGCCCTGAAGAAAAAGGAAATACAAAATTTAATGTAAATCCTAATACAAAATGCTAATTAAAACGACTTAATTCAATACTTACACGTCTACGACCGCCATATAGATCTGGGCTTGCCCACCGCAGATGTCTCTTTCAATTTTTTGGGGGAACGACCCTAATAATAAAATGATTAAAAAAATTAATCCGACAGGAGCCATAATCCCCCCAAGTGCCATAAACACCCCCAGAGACAGCAGCCCCGCATAGTGCCAGCAGCCCCCCACAATGACATCAGGCCCCCAGTTCCAAACAACTTTCCCACAGTGCCTTCAGCCCCCCCAATGCCAGCAGCCCAACAGTTCCAGCCACAAACACCCCCGCAGTGCCAGCAGCAACCACAGTTCCAGCCACAAACACCCCCGCAGTGCCAGCAGCAACCACAGTTCCAGCCACAAACACCCCTGCAGTGCCAGCAGCAACCACAGTTCTAGCCACAAACACCCCTGCAGTGCCAGAAGCATTCCACAGTTCCAGCCACAAAAAACCCTGCAGTTCCAGAAGCACCGCACAGTTCCAGCCACAAACACCCCCGCAGTGGCAGCAGCAACCACAGTTCCGGCCACACCCCCCCCCCCAGTGCCAGAAGCCCCCCATAAAGGCAGCCCACACCACCAGTGCCAGTGGCTCCCACTGTTCCAGACACACACACCCCTTCCCAAGTGCCAGCAGCCCCCCCCCCCCCCCCCTAGAAATAGATAGATAGATGGATAGATAGTAAAAAAAGAAAGATGGACAAACAGACAAAACTTCATATACTTACCAGTCTCACCAAGTCGATGATCCAAAATGGCCGACGATGAGGGGGAGGGACAGGAAGTTACTGGGCATGCGCAGAAAAGTGAACGGTTTCTAACGGATCCGTGTCAAAGCGGAGCCAGGACAGACGGATCCGTGCCCATTGACTTCCATTGTAAGTCTGGACGGATCCGCATGCCTCCGCACGGCCAGGCGGACACCAAAACGCTGCAAGCTGCGTTCGGGTGTCCGCCTGCTGAGCGGAACGGAGGCCAAACGCCGCCAGACTGATGCATTCTGAGCGGATCCTTATCCACTCAGAATGCATTGGGGCAGTACGGATCCGTTCGGGGCCGCTTGTGAGAGCCTTCAAACGGAACTCACAAGCGGAGCCCCGAACGCTAGTGTGAAAGTAGCCTAAGACTCACTAACCCCCCCCCCCCCCCGCCCCCATTTGGACTTTTGCATTTTTTTTTTTTTACTCCCATTACATAGTATAGTACTAAAAATATGCCATCTTAAGTCTATGTGAACGGAAAAAAAAGTTTTTGCTTGAGGCAAGGGAGGGAGTAAAAAAAAAAACACAAAAATGTTAAATCGCATGCTCATGAAGATGTTAAGTGTCCTTTAAAAGGTTAAATATTAAACTAGGTTCTATACACACAGGTGCGTCTCATTCTTATGACCACAGCCAATATCCAGAGTAACCACAGTGTGCAGCACAGAGAGCAGCTGGGAGTGATTCAGTAAGGTATGGGTAGGTTGTCGCAGGTATCTGGAGCCATGCTGACTGCAGTGCATCCCACAGCTGCTGAAGGTTGCATGGGGGGAGGATCCATAGAGTGAACACGAATTAAAGTGATTCCACAGATGCTAAATTGGGTTGAAGTCTGGGGAACAAGGGGGGCCAAGGTAGTACTTGGAAGTCCTGGTCTTGCTCTTCCAACCAGTGTCAGATATTTCTAGCTGTGTGACATGTCGCATTGTCTTTCTGGAAGATCCTATCCACCCCAGGGAAGAAAATCTGCATGTATAGGTGTACATGATGTACAAGGATGGATTCATACCTAAATCTGCTGAGTGAGTTCCACATGGATGAGTAGGTTCCGAGAATGCCACGAAAACATTTCCGAGACCATAATGCTGCTGCCACCAGTTTGTGTTCTTCCACAGTGGTTGCAGGGTATTTGTTCTCTGTGTCTATCTGTTTAGTGAAGTAGAAAATGTGACTATTTGGAGAAGTTCACCTTTTGCAAATCGGCAGAGGTTCAATTCCAGTACTGCATCAAAAATGGAATCCTTTTCTGCCAATGCAACCTACTAAGGCCTCTTTCACACTTGCGTTGTCCCGATCCGGCGTGTACTCCACTTGCCGGAATTACACGCCGGATCCGGAAAAACGCAAGTGCACTGAAAGCATTTGAAGATTGATCCGTCTTCAAAATGCTTTCAGTGTTACTATGGCACCCAGGACGCAAATAAAGTCCTGGTTGCCATAGTAGGAGCGGGGAGCGGTATACTTACAGTCCGTGTGGCTCCCAGGGCGCTCCAGAATGACGTCAGAGCGCCCCATGCGCATGGATGACGTGCCATGCGATCACGTCACCCATGCGCCTGGGGCGCCCTGACGTCACTCTGGAGCGCCCCGGGAGCCGCACGGATGGTAAGTATTCTGCTCCCCCGCTACACTTTACCATGGCTGCCAGGACTTTAGCGTCCCGGCAGCCATGGTAACCACTCTAAAAAAAGCTAAACGTCGGATCCGGCAATGCGCCGAAACGACGTTTAGCTTAAGGCCGGATCAATGCCTTTCAATGGGCATTAATTCCGGATCCGGCCTTGCGGCAAGTCTTCAGTTTTTTTGGCCGGAGCAAAAAGCGCAGCATGCTGCAGTATTTTCTCCGGCCAAAAAACGTTCCGTTCCGGAACTGAAGACATCCTGATGCATCCTGAACGGATTTCACTCCATTCAGAATGCATTAGGATAAAACTGATCAGGATTCTTCCGGCATAGAGCCCCGACGACGGAACTCTATGCCGGAAGACAATAACGCAGGTGTGAAAGAGCCCTTAGCAGAACTGCAGTGTCCATCCGTCTGTTTTAGTGCACCATACGCAGTAGGGTTTGCTGAACTGACTAGTGTCTGGTACCCCCTGCTTCATTTGCATAGTGAGCTGTTCCACTGTAGCGTCTGTGTACCCTCATGCATCTTCATGGCCAATGTTCACCTCCCACATTAATGGCACCTGGTGCTCTTCAGTTTCCACATTGCATATTTGCAGTTGTGCGATTTCCACTCACGATACACTTTTACTACAGCAGCACATGAACAGTTCACAAGCTGCATTTTCAGAAATAACCAGTAATCATCCCTAACTCTGATAAAGTGTCCCTTTTACTCATAGCAGCAACAAGGTATATGTATGCTGCAGCCTATAACACACCCCATATAAATAACTCTTAATAATGGTCATAATAATTTAACTTTATTTCATTAACCTGTTCTGACTGCCCATAGATTATAAACATCCTTCTCTGAATGGACATTCTGAAGCGTCCATCTAGAGATTGCAGCTGCACGCTAATCGCTAGTCAGGTACAGCAGGGCACCCAATAGAGAAGGCAGGGACCGTTCCACAATGTCCCTGCCTTCTGGATCGCTGTATACACTGCGCTGAACAAGCGTTGTGTATACAGCTGATGAAGTGATATGCTGCTTCCTTCTCCGGCCACATGACCGCCGGGGCTGGGAGACTGCAGTTGCTGTCAGGTCTTCCTGAGACCTCGATCAGCCCTGCAGTGAGCCTGTACAGAGTGTACAGCCTCTCTGGGGGTTGTATTCCTCCTGTAAATGGAGCTAATATAGCAGTTTATAAAAAGGTTTCCACTTTTAGGGGTACTTCAAGATCTCTTCTGCAGCACAGGTCCCAAAGGCTATTCCAAAATCTGCCCTCCAAAATCCACGTGGCGCTCCCATACAGCAGTTTATGACCACATATAGGGAGTGTATTTAAACTGCAGAATCTGGGTAATTAAATATTGAGGTTTGTTTTGAAGTTTCACCCCCAATTTGCTTTATTTCCTGTGAAATACTAAGGATTTCCAAAATCAGTTTTGAATACTTTGAGGACAGTAGTTTCTAAAATGGGGTCATTTTTGGGTGATTTCTATTATGTAAGCTCCTCAAAGTGACATCAGAACTGAACTGGTGCTTTGTTTTGGAAATATTCTTGGAAGATTTTAAGAATTGCTTCTAAAATTGTAAACCTTCTAGCATCCTAAAAGGATAAAATAGCATTACCAAAATGATGCCAACATAAAGTAGACCTATGATGAATGTTGATAACTGTTTTATGAGGTATAACGTTCTGTCTTAAAGACAGATTCAGATTTAGAAAATAGTGAATTATTATTCCAAATATATATATATATATATATATATATATATATATATAGTGGACCATTTATATGGATACACCTTAATAAAATGGGAATGGTTGGTGATATTAACTTCCTGTTTGTGGCACATTAGTATATGTGAGGGGGGGAAACTTTTCAAGATGGGTGGTGACCATGGCGGCCATTTTGAAGTCAGCCACTTCGAATCCAACTTACATTTTTTTCAATAGGAAGAGGGTCATGTGACACATCAAACTTATTGGGAATTTCACAAGAAAAACAGTGGTGTGCTTGGTTTTAACGTAACTTTATTCTATCATGAGTTATTTACAAGTTTCTGAACACTTATAAAATGTGTTCAATGTGCTGCCCATTGTGTTGGATTGTCAATGCAACCCTCTTCTCCCACTCTTCACACACTGATAGCAACACCGCAGGAGAAATGCTAGCACAGGCTTCCAGTATCCGTAGTTTCAGGTGCTGCACATCTCGTATCTTCACAGCATAGACAATTGCCTTCAGATGACCCCAAAGATAAAAGTCTAAGGGGTCAGATCGGGAGACCTTGGGGGCCATTCAACTGGCCCATGACGTCACCAGACATCAACACAATTTCTATCCGCTCTGCACGCGTTAACCTCGGCGACATGTCAATGGCTGTAAACAAAGAGAAACTTGTAAATAACTAATGAAAGAATAAAGTTACGTTAAAACCAAGCACACCATTGTTTTTCTTGTGAAATTCCCGATAAAATTTATGTCACATGACCCTCTTCCTATTGAAAAAACAAAAGTTGGATTCAAAATGGCCGCCATGGTCACCACCCATCTTGAAAAGTTTCCCCCCCTCACATATACTAATGTGCCACAAACAGGAAGTTAATATCACCAACCTATTCCCATTTTATTAAGGTGTATCCATATAAATGGCCCACCCTGTGTATATGTATATGTATATATACAGTACAGACCAAAAGTTTGGACACACCTTCTCATTCAAAGAGTTTTCTTTATTTTCATGACTATGAACATTGTAGATTCGCACTGAAGGCATCAAAACTGTGAATTAACACATGTGGAATTATATACATAACAAAAAAGTGTGAAACAACTGAAAATATGTCATATTCTAGGTTCTTCAAAGTAGCCACCTTTTTGCTTTGATTACTGCTTTGCACACTCTTGGCATTCTCTTGATGAGCTTCAAGAGGTAGTCACCTGAAATGGTCTTCCAACAGTCTTGAAGGGGTTCCCAGAGATGCTTAGCACTTGTTGGCCCTTTTGCCTTCACTCTGCGGTCCAGCTCACCCCAAACCATCTCGATTGGGTTCAGGTCCGGTGACTGTGGAGATTTTTAGAATAACAACTTTTCATATTAGTTTGATTAGGTTGATTCTGTATTCATAGGTTTGTAGAAATTAGGATTAAGGTCTTTTTCTCAACTCTGTTCAGGTTATAACATTTTTGCTGTGAAGAAGAGGCATGTGATCTCTGAGTCAAATTAAGTTTTGAGAACTGCAAAAGTAAACCAAGCATCTGTGATAATATCTTGTAGGCAGAGAAACTGCCCAATCTTTTTTTTTTTTTTTTTTTTTTTACTCGTTTTATTGAACGAATCATTAGAAAAGTACAGGTGATATCAGTGTACATAAGTCAATGAGACACTCGGGTGCGGAGTAAAGCAAGTACATCACCATATACATATTAGCAACGATTGCAACAAAGCTACATTCCACATTTGTAGAGTATGTACAAAACAATCATGGCGGGCATAACGTGTGGTCGCGGCATGAGCATGAACATATCACATTAACACTGCATTAAGGTTGTCTGAAAATCTAGGAGCTGAATACATTGTATGCATAGATGAACACCAAGACCCCCACACCTTATTGAACTTCTGGGGGCAACCCCGATTCTTAAATACAATATTCTCATAGGACACCACATTGTTCACAAGTACTTTCCATTGATTAATAGAAGGTCGTCTATCACCCATCCAGCGGATCGCAATAGCCTTGCGCGCAAGAAATAGTGTTTCCCTCAGGAAAATTCTGTAATGGTGAGGATAGACTTCCTCATCCAGTATACAAAATAGGCACACCTGCGGGGTCAATGCCACCGAAGGTTGCGTGAGTGTGTTAATGTAACTCACAATTGCAGACCAGAAGGTTTGTATGTATGGACACTCCCATATAAGGTGCCAGAAATTTGCCCCTTCTGCATCACATCTATGACACTTAGAGTGTGTCAACTTGCCAATCCTATGTAGCCGTACGGGTGATAGATAACTTTGGTGCACAATACATAGCTGGATAAATCTATTATTGATAGATGGGGAAACCTGTAAAGGAGATTCCAATATATCATTAATATCCTCGTTAGTAATACCTGGCATCAGTGTTTCCCTTTTAGATAAAACCAAGAGGGGAGCACCATGTATTTCAGTACTCAGCAGGTGGGTATAAAGGGCAGAGATAAATCCCTTGGGGCCCTGGGAGCGTATGACACCTATCAGTGGATAGTCAGAGATAGATACTACGGTGTTTCCAAAGTGGGTACTCATTGCATGTCGTACCTGGAGGTACTTGAAAAAGGATGTTCTAGGGAGGTCATGACTATCTTTCAACTGCTCAAAGGAGTTAAATACATTGCTGGAATATAAATCTCCCAGAACGCCAACCCCATGATTCTCCCAGAACCGCCCATCTATCCCTGTGCGGAGAGAAAGAAACATAGGGTTATCCCACAAAGGCACCTCAGGTGTCAGCCCTGTGTGAGAATGCAGTTTCTTGCCAGCCTCCCAGACCTGGATAGCTAGCTTATGTACATGTAGGAGCAGCCGACCAACACTGGCCACAATGATGGGATATCTAAGAACACCGCTAACTGTCTTTCAGCTCTAGCTAGAATGCCATCTGAAGAGATCCATGACTTTAAGTGCCTCAGCTCTCCTGACAGATAATACAAATAGAGATCAGGCAGGGACATACCACCCTCCCTCCTGGGTCTACACAGCGTGTCAATTGACAATTTACGTCTATTATTTCCCCATATGAATGGAGAAAGAAGGGATCTAAAACGTTGAAATATTTTTTTAGGCACTAAGAAGGGAGCGTGCTCTAAAACATATAGCCACTTAGGTAAAATTATCAGTTTAATCAGGTTAATTCGCCCAGGGACTGACAAGGGGAGCCCACTCCAAACCCTGAATTTGTCTGCACTATAATTCAAAAGAGGCTGTATGTTGAGGGAGTGGAAAGATGTCGCATCCTTAGTAATGTGAATTCCCAAATACTTGAACTCAGACACTATAGGCAACTCCGTATCCAGGGAGGATGAAAGTAAGGAGTGCAGCGGAAATAGAACAGATTTAGTCCAGTTAATCTTGAGACCAGAAAACCGGCTAAATGTTTCAATCAGGTGAGTAGCTCGAGGTAATGTAGTCTCCACCTCTGACATGAACAGTATCATGTCGTCCACATATAGTCCCACTCTGTCCTCTTGATCTCCTATATATATTCCCCGGTATAGCTCAGCAGATCTGATTCGAATAGCTAGGGGCTCAATCGCCAGGGCAAATAACAATGGCGACAACGGACATCCTTGTCTGGTCCCACGACTCAGGTCAAAGTTCGTGGAGCACATGCCGTTCACCAGAATACCAGCAGAGGGTTGTTTATACAGTACTGAAATCCACTTAATGAATGCGGGGCCTATCCCAAAGCATTCCAGGGTTGCCAATAAGTAGGGCCATTCCACCGAATCGAAGGCCTTAGCCGTATCTAAAGAAGCTAAAGCCCAATGCTTTTTCCATTGAAGGCCAATCTGCGTGATAACCTGTACCCTGCGGATATTATCTGTTGTAGATCTACCAGGCAAGAAACCAGACTGATCAGGATGAATAAGATTCCCTATAACCCCATTCAACCTCTGCGCCAAAATCTTAGCCAAGATTTTGTAGTCTAAATTCAGTAATGATATGGGTCTATATGATCCACAATCAGTCGGGTCCTTGCCTGGTTTGAGCAGTACCACAACAGTAGCCTCATACAATGAAGGTGGTAGGACGCCCTTTGAGAAAGAGTCATGGTACATCTGCAATAAAGGCTTCACTAACTGCTCAGCATATCTGGAGTAAATTTTGAATGGCAACCCATCTGGGCCAGGGGATTTCCCTCTTGCTAGGGATTTAATGGCATCCACCATCTCTTGTTCCAGTATTGGACCTTCCAAAGAGTAAGCTGACTCCTGTGAAAGCTTGGGATAGTCTAGCTCCTGCAGATAAGTATTAACCGATTCTGTAATATAATCAGCACGGGCCTCATATAGAACCTGATAGAATTCCCTGAAGCGCTGAGCAGTAGCCTCTGGTTCCACAACCACGTTGCCCTCCCCATCTCTAATGCGCAGGATAGCAGGAGACGCTTGGTTCTGGTGAACGATATATGCCAGCAACTTTCTAGACTGATTGCCCAATTAAAAAAAACTACTGTTTAGTGAAAAACATTTTGCGCTGAGCCTTTTCCTGTAACAATGTGAGGAAACTCCTCCCAACTTGTAGCCACTCTTCCCTATTCTGAGACGTTGGATCCGCAACATACAGCCTCTCTCTCTCAGCGCATTCCTCAGCCAATTCTTTTTCTTGTTTTGGCAGAGTTTTGCTTAATAAACGAGATAGAAGATCTAAGACACCCCTCAAATAGGCCTTCAGTGTCTCCCCTACTACTGACTTAACAATATAAGCGGCATGGTCGGACAAAAACATAGCTAACTGGTCCGGGATACAATCCGAGGGCGGAAACGGTGTAAGCCAGAAGGGGTGCACCCTCATGGAACGACCCCCACCTCCAGCGGACATTAGTATGGACAACAGGAGAGGGCTATGGTCTAATACTCCTCTAGCACCATACTCCACCTGATAGGGGAGTGAACCCACAGTGGAGCTACCAAAGACATAGTCGATGCGGGACAGGGAATGATGACTCGCTGACTGGCACGAGTATGCCCTAACTTCTGGGTATTTAAGGCGCCACAAATCCACCCACCCCACTTCTGCCATCAGTCTAGGACAAGGGCTGACTCCGTCTGTGATGTGTCCTGTGGCTAGTCCCACCCCTTGAAATCTGTCTAAGCTGGGGATGCAGGGTCATGTTAAGGTCCCCCATGCAGATCACCCTTGCATGTAGGAAACTGTGGCGGCAAAACATATCGCCTGATGCATCACTTGGAGGGAGGAAGGAGGGAGGCAACATAAATTCCCTAGTATGACATATAATACACAATTAATATATGCTGCTACAAAAATGAACCTTCCCGCGCTGTCTACCTGTAGTCTCTCAACCTCCCACCTTAGAGACTTATGGAACCATGAGAGACACTCCTCTAGCTAAGTTGGAGTAACATGAGTGACTAGACCATTGAACCCATGGCCTACACAATCTCCTGGTCTTATCATGGAGTAGATGGGTCTCTTGTAAGCACAAAATATGAGGATTAAACCTCCTAATCGCTGAAAACACCATAGTACGCTTCCTAACACTCCCAAGGCCCCTGACATTCCAAGACATCAACTGTATTTCTACCATTGCGACACATTGAAGTAACAAAAACCCTGCCCACCCACAACCACATGCAGCCTTTTCCCGCCATATCCCAGCAGATCATCCACATAGTATATTGGTACAATGATGAGTATGTGAAGGTAGCTATGAACAAGTGAAACATAAACAACAAACATTAGTTCCAGAGAGAACATTCTAGAGTTGGATCTAGCCCCGAACATCCAGGGCATCGCCAGTATGCATCAAGATGTTCGGCGGTAAATCCTGTGGCACAACAGTATACGGGGTGTGCTACTGGTTAACTTAACCTTTTGCACTGTAGAGAAATAAAGAAAGAAAGAAGCTTGCGCCCTGGCTTTGCATTGCATAAGTATAGCTATCTGAGGGTAGAGACCCTTCATTTGTATCAACGATCAAACCACTTCAGCTCCATAGCAAAGAGACCATACATCGAGTGGTGTAAAACACTAGCAGGGATATCAATATACTATATAACGGGTAAGGCACATAAACGGTATATAAGAAAAACCTGTGCGAGTGATGGCACCGAAAACGGAACATATAGTGTTCATCTCTGTGGCCTTGCAGGGCGCGGTTGTCCATCTAGCCAGGCCGCGGTTTCAGCAGGTTTGTTGAAGAATTTAACGGAGTCCCCGTCCACTACCCGTAGCCTGGCTGGGTAGGCCATAGAGTAAGGGAGATTTTGATTACGGAGGAGCCTCTTGATCATCGTGAACGTTGCTCTACATTTCTGGAGCTCTGCGGAGAAGTCCGGAAAGAGCATAATTGTTGCATTCTCAAAGCGTAGCTCTTGCTTGCGACGAGCCAGTTGATGAATGTGGCCACGGTCCGTCGATGTCAGGAGACGCGCCAACAATGGCCGCGGTGGTGCTCCAGGCGGCAGAGGCCTAGCAGGCACTTTATGCTCCCTGTCAATAATAAAGGCAGCGGAGAAGACAGCATCAGGAAAAGTGGCTCGCAGCCATGTTGCCACAAAATCGCAAGGGTTATTCCCCTCTGCACGTTCATGGAGTCCCACTATGCGCAGATTGTTGCGACGCGAACGATTTTCGTAGTCGTCGCATTTTTGCTGCCAATAGTCCACCTTTTTCTCCAATTCAGTTAAGCGGCCCGGCAATGGGTTCAGCTGGTCTTCAACCGTGGACACACGATTTTCCACCTCCGCAATGCGATCACGCATATTCTGCATGTCATGTCTCAAGAAGCCAATATCGATCTTCACCTCCTCGATCTTCCCAGACAAAGAGGAACGACAAGTAGCTATCGCCTGGAGCAGCTGCTCGGTCACCTGCTTAAGTGAAGGTTCGGCGTCTGGTATGTCGTCCTCACTAGGAGCAGGAGATGCACTCCGGGAGGAAGCCGCTTGTGCACGCGGTCCAGGGCCATCTTGGGGATCAGACCTGGCAAACTCTTTGAGCCTTTCGGTCGCCGACTGCGCCTTGTTACGTGCCATCCCTGTTTTGCGGGAGCGTCCCGGTCTCTTCTCCTCCGTGGGTGATATGATTGCGGTCGGTAGGTTCAGGATGATAGCAAAGTCAGGGCTTCAGAGACGGAGCTCAGCTAAACACGTCCGCCCATGCTGCGCTCAGGCCATGCCCCCTCTGAAACTGCCCAATAATCTTACAAAAAACCTCTGGAAGAGCATGACATTGTGAATGGATTAATGGAATTTATTTACCAAAATAATTAAACATATACAGCCTTATTCTACATAATTAAAAAACTAATCTTTATTTCATGATGGAATAACCTTTGGATGGTAATATATTTTCCTCAAAAAGCATTTTATTTTTATTTTTTTTTATAATAGATTTTTATCCACCCTAGTACCAGGTAAGTTTTGTGCAGGTAGTGGGGCCAGGTATCCTAGAGGGGGTTATTCAAACTTTGATAACCCCTTTAAAAGCATTACAAAGTTATTAACACATAACGTCAGATTTGCAAAATTAGTCAGGAAGGGGGTAAATGGCCTGGTCTGGAAGTGGTTAAACATAGCTAAATTAATGGGGCACTAGCTTATTTTTTTTTTTTTTTTTTTGTTTGTTTTTTTTTTTTTTTTTTTTTTAAGATCTGATTTTATCAGTAGAACCATGGTCACATGTAATTGTCCTTAGTATAAATAGTAATGTTTTACATCTTCATGTATTTTGCATGTATATGTGCAGGTGTTATTTTTTTTTCCACCTATTTCTAGGCTGAACTTCACACAGGATCCTTGCCAGTTATCTACAGCACGGCTTTGCAAGGAGAGAAGCTACATAGGGTTTTTCACAATGTTTTAGATAACCTGGTAAATGTCATGAATGGATATTGCCTTCCAGAACCTTACTTCAGCTGCAAGGTAAGTGATCCCAATTTTTACTTTTGAAGTGTTGTCTAATGGCGAACTATGCCACAACATGCCCATGCTACATGGGTTACAATCAGGTCACTGGATTTCCTCCTTGGTTTCACTATTGGGACCGAAAGACCCCTGTGTTGTATAGCCATCTCTGGACTGTCTGTACAGTATGTACAATAAGTCTGCTAATAGGGCACTCTTAAGTGTTGCCCAGGCAGCCATCTGTGTTATGTTTATTGTGCATGTGTGTACTTTATATGCACTCACAAGCAATGTTAAAAAAATAAAAAAATAGTGCTTAAAGCAAGGCCTCAGAGCACCATCAATGGAAAAAAAAAGCATATGGTTGCTGAAGGAAGCAAATAATAAAAATTGCGTTAAAGGGCATTCTGGTAATTTTATATTGAGGGCTTAAATATGAGTTTCAGGGTCCGACACCTCACACCCCCTCTGATCAGATCTTGCACCAGAACTACATGGCGTTGCCGTTTCAGTAGTGGATGGCGCTGCAGTGATGCTCCCATTCACTTCACTGGACAATGTATGGAGCTGTGTACAGCTGATGAGCGTGGTATTGAAACCCGCTGATCACATAAGCCTTGGATAAACTATAATATAATAGTACCTGTATACCAAATGGGCCTGATCATTAAGAGATAATGTTCATACATGGGGGAAAAAAATACAATTATCTTTTAATAAGCAAGATGTATACTGCCAAGTTTCTGGAAAAAACATGGTGTGAATTGAGTGTTTACTATAAATGGGAATTGTTGTTGCTAGCAGTAGTTTTGGGCTGCATGCAGACAGTCATAGTAATATGGCCATTTCCATGCATCTGTCATGAATAATCATAAGGCCCTTTTCATTACTTTATTTGGAAAATGCCATGCCTGTTTTGACTGCATGTAATACTGTATGTAATATGGCCTTTTGCCATATTAGTTGTATACTTAGTGTTGCTATTTGAATGCAAACTTATGGCATATGCAACTTAGGACATACAGCCCTCTTACAGAAATTTATATATATTTTTTTTTTTTTTTTTTTAAATAACGGTTTAAGTATTTTTCAGTGTGAAGTTCAATCTAGTTTTATGGTTTAAACTTTGTATTAAATAGTATAGGTTATTTCAACATTTGTTGACACTAGAAGATAATACGAAAAAGCATCACAGTCAAATAAGGCATCCCCTTGCAAAAAGGTTATAAGAAACAATGGCAATCGTTTAATACAGTAATGTCTGGAAAGGAGGAGAGTATGCCTACAGGAATCTATTGAAAAAACAAAAGAACAAACCTACAAGACAGGGACAAAGGGGAGGATTGGGTAGGAGGTGTGGGTCAGAGAGTAATGACCATTTAAAATACCTGAGTAGGGCAGGTGCTGTTGTCAGTCTTGTTTCTAAAAAGTGAGAGAACTAAACATTCATTTATTTTAATTTTATTTTTTTCTTGCCAGGTAAAAGACTGGGTGGAAAGACTAATGAAGACTCTCAGAGACCCATCACTTCCTTTGCTTGAACTTCAGGACATCATGACAAGTGTATCAGGGCGTATTCCCCCAAATGTGGAAAAAGCAATAAAAAAAGAGATGGCCCAGTATGCTAGTAACATTACTTCTGTGTTGTGCCAGTTTCCAAGCCAACAGGTAATTTTCAGTGAAGTGTGCATTTTTTCCAGTATAACTATCATTACAGCGAATAAGGGATAGTGTTCTTAGGAATAGTGTTTATTGGCCATTTTATCTAATCATATTTTAAGCATTCATGCAGTCATTCATTAGAGAGTCCTTCTGTTTGCTAAGTCGGAATTAAATATGTTCGAGCCATGGCTTAGATACGTAAGCTGTGGCCACAAATGAATTGTGCTCATATCTGTATATAGTAGTTGACACGAGTTTTTTTCTGTAAGAGACAAAATCTGGATGTGTCATTCGCAATTGCCGCAAGTGCTGGTGGTTTGTTTTGATTCATACTACCAGCTCTGTGGTCTAGTGCTAGAAAAAATGCTGTCACTTCAGGCACTTGATCTATTCTCCCTGTTCCTGTAAGCCTGCTCCGCTATCATAGCATATCACACAGAGGATTGCATTACCATTTATTGTAGAGTAGAACTGCTGCTGTACCATAGATGGAGAGAATGCAAAACGGCTCTTGGCTCTACCTCTAATGCCACAGATGTAAGGTAGCTATTTTATAGGTCAGTGTTCAACCTTTTAAACAGACCTTCCGACATGACTTGGATGACAAGTACCTTATCTGCAGACAGCTGTTTTGGGGTGTTTACTCCTCATCCTTGCAGAACAGAGTGTACTGGCTTAACTGGGTGAGAGGCCTAGGTCAGGATTCTTTATATGCTAATAGAGAGAGCCTAATTGGAGTGAGAAGTTTATAGACCAGGCAATGCTCCTCTGGAATGCTGGGAAGAATGTATATAAATCAGCTCTTGACAAGCTGTGCACCTAATGCCACCAGATGTGGGGTAGCTCTCCAATAATTCAATGTTCAACCTTTTAAGCAGGCCTTAAGACATGACTTGAATAACAAGTAAGTCACCAACTCATCTGCAGACAGACAGAGCCAGAGCTTGCTAAGAGCTGATCTGCATACCCTCTTCCCAGCATTCTAGAGGAGCATTGCCTGGCCTGATTAGACACTCTTAGCCTCACGATGATTAGACACTGTCCATGAGGAAATATAGGGGCACATTTATGAAGACTGGCGTTTTAGACGCTGGTCTCAATAAAGGACCACAGCTGGCGGTGGATCCGCCGAAGTTCTGAAGAGGTGCAGGCCTCTTCAGAACGTCAGTGCATCCAGCGCCAGTTCTAAATGTAATGCAGCTTCCTTGCTGTCTTAAATTTAGACCATTTTCTATGCCTAAAACAGGCGTGGAAAATGATAAATGAGAAGGGCCTACCTGCCTGTCCCCTTCCCATGTCCACAATTTTAGACCCGGCATGGGCGGGGAAAAGTTGCAGATAGCGGCAAAACTAACAGTTGTGCCGCATTTGTGCCTGTAAGGCTGTATTCACATGTCCGCAATGTGTTTTGCGGATACACGGAGACACGGATCCGCAAAACACGGAAAGCGGCAATGTGCTTTCCGCATTTTGCAGACCGCACATTGCCGGCACTAATAGAATATGCCTGTTCTTGTCCGCAATTGCGGACAAGAATAGGACATGTTCTATTTTTTTGCGGAAACGGAAGCACGGATGCGGAAGTGCGGATCTGCAAATGTGGATGCGGACAGCACATTCTGTCCCCATAGAGAATGAATGGGTCCGCACCCTTTCCGCAAAATTGCGCTAAGGATGCGGACCCATTTTGCGGACGTGTGAATGGAGCCTTATACTCCTAATGTAGGTGTATTTCAGATTAGTAAATTAACCCCCAGAGTATCCCCCCAAATGCTGTACGTTCTTACTCGTGATCTGCCATCAGGTTGAGAAGCCTGACAGCACATCTCATCAGTGTGGAGTGACTGCAGGGCCAATGTGCAGTGTAACGAGGCCCTGCCTCCTCACCTCTCCTAAGCAGTTTATAAGTGGAGGCAACATACTAGGACTGGTTGCTGGAAACCATGGGGGAGCTTTATCAAACTTGTGTAAAGCAGAACTGGCTTAGATGCTCATAGCAGCCAGATTCCACCTTTCATTTTCCAAAGGAGCTGAGAAGCCAGTTCTACTTTACACCAGTTTGATAAATCTCCCTCCATGTTTATACCTTTTCCGGCAGACCCCTTTTAAGCAGGCCCTTTCAAATTAATGCATATTTTTAAGCTAGCTATTTATTTTTTCCTCACAGATTGCAAATATATTAGACAGTCACGCAGCTACACTGAACCGTAAATCTGAACGTGAGGTTTTCTTCATGAACACACAGAGCATTGTGCAACTGGTGCAAAGGTAAGATGTTAAATGAGAAACCAAGTGCTAAAAGCAGTCTTCCATGACCAGAGATTTGGTTCAAAGAGTTTGCCTAGTTGTTTTTAACTGGCAATTAAATTACTTTGCTCTTGATTTCATCATAATTCAAAGGTGTCTTTTTCATGAAACTTTAAAAAAGAAAAATAATTTCATGTCTGACTTTTCTAGTTAGTAGATAGTATGTCTGACTTTTCTAACCTAAAATTTATTTTCACTTTTGACGCTATTTCTTAGTTGTTCCAACTAGGGTTGTCCCAATACCAAAACTTTGATTCAATTTCGATACCATAAAAAAGTATTGCGATATTTGCAAACATTTTTTTTAAAAAGGTGCCTGCATTAAGCATTTTATGGAACGTCAGCTCATAATCAAACAGTCCTATTTTTTGGGGGTGGGTAAGGTGACAAAAAAATGGCGAATCGCGCAGGTTTTTTTTATTTTAATTTTTTCTGTTTAGGTGTTCATCGCATTTTTTTTATATTTTAATAGTTTGGAATTTTCGGTGGTGGCGATATGCAATATGTTTATTTATATATTTTAAATGTAAAATTGGGGAAGGGGGTGATTTAGTCTTAATATTTTGTTTTTTTTTTTTTTTTTTTTTACTTTTTATTTAATAGCGATTATCCCCCTTAGGGGCTAGAACCTGAGATCTTTTAATCCCTTGTCCTATTCACCCTAATAGAGATCTTTTAATCCCTTGTCCTATTCACCGTAATAGAGATCTATTAGGGTGAATGGGACATTACACTCTCCCTGCTGCCGTGTGCACAAAGCTTACCTTTGCAGCCAGGGCTTCAGTAGCGTCCTGAGGGGTTAACTGCCGCTGATTGAGTTCCCTGTCATAGAGGTTGGCTGTCGGCTATGTGATTCTGCCGCCGGCACTGCTTCTTTAACAAATTGATACCGGTACAAAAGTATAAATTTGGTCAATCAATAATTCGATACCCGGCGCAACACTAGTTCCAACATATCTAAAATTAGAAAATAAAGAAACTTTACATAGTCTTTATATATAATACAGTGTACAGATTTTTTGTGTTTGTGTTTCCTTTGCATACCTAGGTGTATCCATGCTTACATACTATAAACAGACTCTCGAACCATATCCTACAGCCAAAATCCCTGTCCCCACTTTTTACTAAACTACTGAATGCACTGCATGTTAGCAAGTGGTAGGGAGCAAAACCATAAGTAATATAGTTAAGGGGGGTTGTCTCACTTAAATGGCATTCATCATGTAGACCAGGAATGGGGGGAACATTTTTTCTTCCGAGGGCCATTTGGATATTTGTAACATCGTTCGTGGGCCATACAAAATTCTCAACTTAAGAATTTGATTGCTATATTTGGTCTAACATATATAATTGACTTAATAAGTTACATAAATTCCGGTTCAATTAAAACAATGTAGAGCGCTGTATAGGGTTGTTTCAAATGTTCGATACCCAATCGATACTTTTGTCTGGTATTGACCTCGATACCAGGATTCGCCTTTTTTCAATACTGGACTATTGTGCAGTCTAGTATCGGAGAACATGGAGCGCGCTGCTCTCAGCGGGCTCAGTGTTCTCCTCAGCAGCACAGGGGAGAAGGAAGCACTCTCTCCCTCCCCCCTGTGCCGCTGCCACCAATGAGGAGAGATGGGCGGGCGCACTGTGCCACCAATGAAAGTAAACGTTTAATACAAATCCAGGAGGCGGGTGTTGGCTGGGAGCTGCGATCAGCGGCAGTTGACCCCTCAGTTGCCGTACCTATATTAAATGTTAATTATCATTGGTGGCGCAGTGCACCCTCCTCCCCTCCTCCCCAGTATTACAATCATTGGTGGCGCAGTACGACTCCTCCCCAGTATTACAATCATTGGTGGCGCAGTACGACCCCTCCCCTCAACCGCCCTCCTCTGGATAGATCATCAGCTTCTGATCGGCGGGGGTCCGACACCCGGGACCCCCGCCGATCAGCTGTTTGAGAAGGCAGCGGCGCTCCAGCAGCGATGCGGCCTTCTCACTGTTTGCCGTCGGCCCACTGACGTCACGACTAGCATCAACTAGCGTGGGCGTGGCTAAGCTCCATTCAAGTGAACAGAGCTAGTTGATACTAGTCGTGACGTCAGTGGGTCGGCGGTAAACAGTGAGAAGGCTGCGGGTCCCAGGTGTCGGACCCCCACCGATCAGAAGCTGATGATCTATCCAGAGGATAGATCATGAGTTAAATGAAAGTGCAGAACCCCTTTAAGAAACTTTGCAAATAGTCTTGATTTAACCCTTTCTCTACGGCGCTGGAGCGAAGTGCAAACATGGCACCCGCTCACATGTGCAGTTTCAAACTGCAGAGACCCTCTGCCATTAAAGCCTTTAGCTGCCGTGATCAAGTGAAAAAACGCTTCTTGCTGGCATCCCCTGTGGCCAATGAGGATGTCGGTAATTGAATTTAATATGCTGGATCTCACTGAAGAGACCCAGGGCATTAAACTGCAATTCTTATTTTGGCCAGTTGGTGGCAGGCCATTGTAAGAAGCAATTCTGAACAAATATTGGATTTTGTAGACTCAAATGCGAGCTTCAAAATTATTTAAAAAAAAGCAAAAAAAAAAAATGTTTAAAGCAAAAGAAAAAAAATGTTTAAAAATATATATAATTTTTTTTTAAATAAGATTAAATCACCCCCCTTTGCCTACAAAAAAATACATAAATAACAAAAAATATAAACATCATGGGTATAACGGCGACCGAAAACGCCCGTACTGTTGAAATATAAAAATGTTTTTCCAAAACTGCGAATGGCATAACTGAAAAAAGGGTCAAAATAGCCAATTTACAATTTTTTCATCGCTTCTCTTACACTTCTCTTAAAATGTGATAAAAAAAAATCACTCACCAAAATTGTACAGTCTTGATCAAAAGTTTAAAACCACTAGAAAAATGGCAAAAAATCATATTTTACATTGTTGAATCTTAACAAGGTTCCAAGTAGAGCTTCAACATGCAACAAGAAGAAATGAGAGTGAGACAAAACCTTTTTTGAGCATTCAAGTTAATGAAAACAACGAATAAACTCAAACAGGCTGTTTTTCAGCTGATCAAAAGTTTAGGACCACATGCCCTTAAAAGGCCAAATCTGTGCAAAGATGTGGATTCATTGTCATTTTCTGTCAGGTAGTCACACGTTGTGATGGCAAAGGCAAAAAACCTCTCCCTTTTTGAACGTGGTCGGGTTGTTGAACTGCATAAGCAGGGTCTCTCACAGCGCACCATCGCTGCTGAGGTGGGACGCAGTAAGACAGTCATTTGGGATGTCTTAAATGATCCTGGAGGGTTATGGAACAAAAAAAGGTCAAGTGGAAGACCCCAAAAAATTTCACCAGCACTGAGCCTCAGGATCAAATTGGCTGTCTGTCATGACACTGGACGATCCTCAACCCAAATTAAGGCCCTTACTGGTGCTGACTGCAGCCCCATAACCATCAGACGGCATCTAAGACTGAAGGGCTTCAAAAACAAAAACGTCTTCAAAGACCTCGTCTCCTTGAACGCCACAGAACTGCTCGTTTGGACTTTGCAAGAGAGCAACAAACATGGGACATTCAAAGGTGGAAAAAGTTTTATTCTCCGATGAGAAAAAATTTAACCTTGATGGTCCTGATGGTTTCCTAAAGTTACTGGCATGACAAGCAGATCCCACCTGAGATGTTTTCTACGCGCCACAGTGGAGGGGGCGCCATAATGGTCTGGGGTGCTTTTTCCTTCAGCGGAACAATGGAGCTTCAGGAAGTGCAGGGGTGTCAAACGGCCGCTGGCTATGTCCAGGTGTTGCAGAGAGCATTCCTCATGACTGAGGGCCCTCGTCTGTGTGGTAACGACTGGGTTTTTCAACAGGACAACGATACAGTACACAATGCCCGCAGGACAAGGGACGTCTTCCAGAAGAACAACATCACTCTTTTGGCCCATCCTGCGTGTTACCCTGATCTAAATCCAATTGAGAACCTTTGGGGATGGATGCCAAGGGAAGTTTACAAAAATGGACAACAGTTCCAGACAGTAGATGGCCGTCTTCACCACTTGGAGAAATGTTCCCACTCACCTCATGGAAACGCTTGCATCAAGCATGCCGAAACAAATTTTTGAAGTGATCAACAATAATGGCGGAGCTACTGATTACTGAGTTCATGTTTGGAAGTTGGATTTCTGTTTTGGGGGGGTTTATTTGTTTATTTTTTTGGAGGTGTGGTCCTAACCTTTTGATCAGCTGAAAAAAGCCTGTTTCAGTTTATTCGTTGTTTTCAATAAATTGAATGCTCAAAAAATGTTTTGTCTCACTCCCATTTTTTCTTGTTGCATGTTGAAGCTCTACTTGGAACCTTGTTAAGATCCAGCCATGCTAAATATGGTTTTTGCCATTTTTCAAGTGGTCTTAAACTTTTGATCAGGACTGTATAAACAAAAACTACAGATTTTCCCACCAAAAAATGAGCCCCCACACAGCTCCATAGATATATCTATAAATAAGTTATGGGGGTGAGAATATGGTAATGTGAACAGTTTACATTTATTTTTACACTATTTAGACATAAAAACCTATACATATGTGGTATTGTTGAAATTGTACTGACCCAGAGAATAAAGGGCACAGGTAATTTTTGCCGCAAACTGAACGCTGTGGGAACAAAACCCATAAAACAGTGGAGGAATTGCTATGTGAACTGAAAAAAAAGGAAGGTAGGGAAGACAAATTGAAACGCAAAAATGAAAAAAAAAAGCTGGTGTCCTAACAGTTAACAATTTTCAATTTTTTTTAATTGCTGCATTGAAACAATGAAAAGAAGATTTTGTAAATTTGCTCATAGCCTTTAACTCTTTCACCTCCAGGAGTTTTTAGACAATGTTTACATTTAAGACATGCTAAAACAGTCCTGATTCTAAGCATACTCCTACTAGGGTTGGGCAATATACTGGTGTTAACGATATACCGCAGTATTAAGAAACAGCGATATGGCGATATCACTGTTCCTTAATTGCTGCGGTATATTAGTGACGTCATAAGAGCGATCGCACTTGCACTGACCGCTTCTAAAATGTCTGAGTCCGGCCGCCTTTGCACATTGCCTGCCAGTTCTCACTGCAACCGCTCCTTCATCGTTCCTACTTTACCTCCACCCACCGACCCGAGAACTGGCACTCATAGGCCACGTTATGGCCACCCTGAAGGCCCAAACTTTAGCAGCCAATGAGAGAGGAGAAAAGACCACGGCATCCTCACAGGCCAGCTGCGAGCCAGGCCTGAGGCCTGTACCATTGTCCACAGCGGGGGAAAACACATGTGGACTAGGATAATGAATAAACATGTCTCCTAGGTAATACCATCTCCTGTCCTATCTTGCCATCTATTGGCAGGCTCATCGGTTTTTGCAGCAGCCCCTGCATAAGGCAGTGCCAGCTCTAGCGTTTAGAAATAGCACCCAAAACAAAAATATACCACTTTACCATTTACTACCCCCATATACACATGAACTCCCGACCCCTCCCCATATACAGTGTACAGCACCCGGCCACCCCTGTATACAAAGTACTTTGTACAGTGCACATAGATGGGGAGGTACTAGACCCAAGGGGAATATACAGGTCATAAGACCCACCAGTATAAGCCCCATACAGTATAATGTCTCCTTGTGTCCCCATACAGTATAATATCTCCTTGTGGCCCCCACACAGTATAATTTCTCCTTGTGGCTGCCCCCATACAGTATAACGTCTCCTTGTGGCCACCATACAGTATAACGTCTCCTTGTGGTCCCCATACAGTATAATATCTCCTTGTGGCCACCACACAGTATAATGTCTCCTTGTGGCCCCCATACAGTATAACGTCTCCTTGTGGCTGCCCCCATACCGTATAACGTCTCCTTGTGGCTGCCCCCATACCGTATAACGTCTCCTTGTGGCTGCCCCCATACCGTATAACGTCTCCTTGTGGCTGCCCCCATACCGTATAACGTCTCCTTGTGGCTGCCCCCATACCGTATAACGTCTCCTTGTGGCTGCCCCCATACCGTATAACGTCTCCTTGTGGCTGCCCCCATACAGTATAACGTCTCCTTGTGGCTGCCCCCATACAGTATAACGTCTCCTTGTGGCTGCCCCCATACCGTATAACGTCTCCTTGTGGCTGCCCCCATACCGTATAACGTCTCCTTGTGGCTGCCCCCATACCGTATAACGTCTCCTTGTGGCTGCCCCCATACCGTATAACGTCTCCTTGTGGCTGCCCCCATACCGTATAATGTCTCCTTGTGTTTTTTTTAAACGGGTATTTATCGTGATATACTGTATATCGTTATCGTGATAATTTTTTTAATTTAGTTATCGTCTGAATATTTTTGATATCGCCGAACCCTAACTCATACTACGTGTATATCTTCAGAAAGTAGACCCCTGGTACTTTGTAAGAAAAATTCCATCCAGCACTTTACACTCAAAGGCAACTTTTGTATAATTGTGCATCAAAGTGAAAAGAAAATTGTAAAAATGCATAGTCTCTTTTTATGTGGCTAAATTTCTGATCCCAGTAGTCTCTTAAAAGAACACCTCCTTAAAATAAGTTTGTGATGTATGGAATTTATACATGCCACTTAACAATAGTCACACATTTTTACAATGGCATATCTTGAGAAAAACTCCACATCTGGTCATAACTTTAAAAAAGTAGATTAAAAAGAAAAACAGGATTAGTTTACTCTCAACAACCGTAATGTATTATTTCCTAAACAAGGCAGACAGCTTGAAGAATGTTAAATTTGTAGTGTGTGGTTACCAATAATGATAACTTTCATACAACTTTCAATGAACTATGGGGTCTGGATGTATTTCTGGAATGTAATGATATTACAGGCTATAGCTACTAGAGAGGGGTCTTTGATCCAGGGAGTTATTCTGAATAATAACCACCCTTTGTTTTCTATCACTGAGCCAGTTCCTTTTACAGGGCTGTAGTTCCTTTTACAGTAGTTTGTCAGGATCTTGGCTGTACACACAAAAAATAATAATCAGTGAGCGAACTCTGTAGCCACTGTATTTTGAGGACTGAGGCAGTTTAGTCGCCAAAGTTTATGCCCTTTCCTTCAATACATTAATCTGCTATTCTGCATTGCTTTTATTTGGAAATATTTATATTATGCATCATACCTCTGATACAACATTATTGTTTTATAAACCCTCGTCTACTCATTATCTTTGTGTCTCAATTCAACCCATTTCACATGAGTTAAGTAGTAAAGCAGGATAGTACTGTAATGATAAAATGCTTTATACAAAATTAGTTTTCTACATTGTAGGACTCTTCTGATGTTTTCATGTTTATTTTACGACTGGTCTCTTTATCCCTTTATTTTTTTTATATATCTATATAATTTTGTCAGATACCGAAGTGGCATTCGAGGTCACATGAAAGCGGTGGTCATGGATTTGCTTCGTCAGTATTTGAAAGTTGAAACTCAGTTCCAGCATGGTATGTTTTATAAATAAGAAGACTAACTTGTGTAACTTTTTTTAGTTTAATTTGTTTATTTATGCCTTGACATTTGATGCAAATGGCCTTTTTTAAAGGGGTATTATCATCTTAATGATCACTGTTAAGTCTGTTAATGATTTAACAGTGATCATTTTTCTAAATATATTTCATTAACAAATTCCCACCCCTTAGAAAAAAATAAACCTATACTTACCTGACTGTTGTCTTCCATCTCCCCTGGTTACGGCCACCGCTCTTCTCAGGAATCGCGGTGGCCGCGCGTGCACAGACGTATTCTTTCCTTCTCCCGGCCCGACCGTGCGCTGTACTGAAATCGCACGCCGAGTCCGCGCATGCACCCAGCTGACTTCTTCCTGGCAAGTATACTATACTGGCCAGGAAGAAGTCACCAGGGCGCATGCGCGGACTCGGCGTGCGATTTCAGTACAGCGCGCGGCCCGGCCGGGAGAAGACATCAATAAAGATGGACCCCGTCCCCTGCCGAGTGCCGAAACCAGGAAGTGGACGGCGCGCCGGGAGTAGGTAAGTATAAACCTGCGTGTTGAGAAAACCCCTTTAAAACTGATAGGAAAGTAGGCAGCAAGTGATTAAAAATTATCTTTGGCTGCCATCTTCTGGTGAAGTCTGGTAGTGGCTTAGCACTCTTGAAAAATATACAAAGGTTTCTGCAGGGGATATATTTTGCACTACTTTCCTGCCAATTAGATTCACATTGATATGATCACACATTTGCAATTTCAACACTTGCTGAGTAATGCTCTAAATGCCTAACCAAATAAACTAATTATCTGCTAGTTGCCAAAGCTAAATATTATCAATTTGTGTTCCTCCTCCTAGACTTGTCCTCTGCTCTTGCAGTCGACAATCTGTTACAGAATCACTCATTCCTAGGCATCAGACACTTAGCCCCTCCTCTACGTCTTCATACCTCACCAACAGAGCATTCACTGTTGTCCACTTAAACACAATCTCTTTATCCCACCCTCTCTCTATTGCTGTCCCTCAAGGATCTGTTCTGAGACTCCTAATCTTCTCCGTCTTGCTCTAAAAGGTGGAGCATTGACTTGTAGGATAGCTACCTTTTTAAATCTGGTGGTATCAGTGGCTTAGCTTTCTTTTCGGAAAGGGCTAATTTGCATAACATTTACTTTTTCACTAATGGACGGGGTTACTGAACAAGGAACTGCATCTACAATAACCCTAATTGGCCATTTAAAATGGGTTTATCCAAAAAGGTAAACTTTTCAAACTTAATTGCAAATACTGCTGTATAAAAAGGTTGTTATAGGGAATCTGGAATGATAAGAGCACAGAAGCAGTGCTCCATTAGTTCCATTTCATTATGCAGCTGTAACCTCTTACTGATATAGTTGTGGGTGCCAGGCACAACTCTGGTATGCGCTCATCAGTAATAATCCACTGTTAGGTACTGCTGCTTCCTAGAAAATGGTGATTATTTTTTATAGTCCACTTTGTGGTGTGTGTCACAGCATATTTTGAGCCATTGCCCATTTTTTCTATTTGCAGTATTCGGGATCATGCCCAAAAATGGTCAGCATCCGATCCGCATTTTTTTGCAGGTCTGATGCGGACCCTTTAACTTCAGTGGGGCTGCAAAAGATGCAGACAGTACATTGTGTGCTGTCCTCATCCTTATGTCCGTTCTGCGGCTAGGCAAAAAAATATAACATGTCCTATTCTTGTCCGTTTTACGGACAAGGATAGGGCAGGACGTTCCGTTCCACAAAAAGCGGACCACAAAAATGACAACGGCTGTGTGCATGAGCCCTTACAGTGATATATTTTTAATCTATTTAAATTGTATTGTCATTCGACTGAAAATGCTGTTTTACTATCACTCCTCCAGGTCATTACGACAAGTGTGTCTTCAGTCTTCGTGAAGAGAATAAAAGTGACCTCACAATGGTACTGAACTACATCTTTTCCCATGCTCAAGTCACCAAGAAGAATCTTCTAATTACTATGCTAATTGTAAGTCACCTTATTATAATGAATAGCATTGAGATGTAGCACACAGTAATAAATACTGTCCAAGTAAATGCTTTTCATAAGTAGGTATGTATTACATACAAGGATCTTGTAACACCACTTAACCTTTTAATGACCATGTCTGAAAAGGCTTTAATGACAAAGTCCTTTTTAATTATTTAGCGCATGTGGTGGTTTAATGGTCCAAATTAGTGTTCATCGAGCACCAAAGTGCTCGGGTGTTCTACCGAGCACAATGGGAGAACCCGAGCATTAAACCAGTCACCCCCTGCTCTGAAGAGGGGAGGGTGTCTGGTTCATAGGATAAGGTCAGAAATTGATGAAAACACCACTGAAATGGTTCGGAAAGAGCATGGGGAGGATGTCTGGATGCATCTTGGACTCCCTGGTCGCTGCTGGGAACGATATTGTCAGAGTTGTATGCCACTTTTACAAACTGACAATAATACGTAGCAAACCGAAGATAAAATCGATTTTAGAGGAAAAATTATTTCCTGTACATTTACTTGTATATTACAAGGAAGAGGCACTCCGATCCAACTTGTATATCACATAAAGGAGGGCCTCATTCACATTGTGGTACAATTGTTCAGGTAGTGGGACCCATAAAGCCTATGCATTAAGTGAAAGGGCTGCCAGCAATTTCAAGGAACCGGCGCTCCAATACACCCTTTTACACATAAAGGAGGGCATCATACACCCTTGAAAAATTCTGATTGATGGCCTGCTGGTGAACTGACCCTGTAAGTAAAACATATGCGTGGGCCTGCAGGTGAGCTGACCCTCTAAAAAAATTATATGCGAGGGTCTGCAGGTGATCTGACCCTGTAAAACATTATATGCGAGAGCGTGCAGGTGAGCTGACCCTGTAAAAGATTGTAGGTTAGGGCCTGCAGGTGAGATGACCCTGTAAAAAGATTGTAGGTTAGGGCCCTCAGGTGAGCTGACCCTGTAAAACATTATATGCGAGAGCGTGCAGGTGAGCTGACCCTGTAAAAGATTGTAGGTTAGGGCCTGCAGGTGAGATGACCCTGTAAAAAGATTGTAGGGCCCTCAGGTGAGCTGACCCTGTAAAACATTATATACGAGTGCTTGCAGGTGAGCTGACCCTGTAAAATATTATATATGAGGGCATATATGCAAGGGCATTATATGTGACGAATAATCATTTAAATTTTTTTTTTTTTGTGGAAGGGGTACATGGGAATACAGTGTATTCAGTACATTATAAACAACACATTTAAAGTGCCTTTATGTTCATCAGCTTTCCTTTGGTGGAGTCGAGAAGACAGGGTCAATCCAGGCCTTGTTCATTTTTGTAAGAGTTAACATGTCAGCATTTTCAGTTGACAGGCGGATACTCTTATGTGTTATAATGCCACCATCAGAACTAAATACCCGCTCAGACAAAACTTTTGCGGCAGGACAGGCCAGCACCTCCAAGGCGTAGAGCAATAGTTTGTGTCACCCAATAGTTGTAAGGCACTGAGGGATCATTGAGGACGCTGACACTGTCTGTTATGTACTCCTTCACAATCTTCCAAAATGTTTCCCTCCTTGTGACAGTAGGCCGTGCATCAGGGTGAGGGTGCTGGCAGGGTGTCATGAAACTGTCCCAGGCTTTGGAGAGTTTTGCCCGGCCTCTGTTGGAACTGCTGTGTTTTCCCCTTGTCTCCCCTCCTGGGTCGACCAAGGAACTATGGACTCTGCCGCCAGTGTTGTCAGATGAAAATTTTTGGAGCAATTTTTCAACAAGGACCTTCTGGTATTGCACCGTTTTGCTCGTCCTCTCCACCAGAGGAATGAGAGATGAGAAGTTTTCTTTGTAGTGGGGGTCGAGAAGGGTGAACCAGTAATCCGTGTTTTCTAAAATGCGTATAACTCGCGGGTCGCGGGAAAGGCAGCCTAACATGAAGTCAGCCATGTGTACCAACAGGCAAGACTTTGCTGTCGTCATCAGGAGGCTGACTCTCAATCTCTCCATCTTTTTCTGCCCACACACACAGAACAGATGGAATTAAACTTCCATGGGTACTACACTCTGTAGCGAAGGCAACCGTGTCTTCCTCCTCCTCTTCATCGTCCAATTCGCGCTGAGAAGACGAACGGAGGGTGGTCTGGCTATCACCCCGTGTAATGTCTTTCCCCATTTCCAACTCTTCCACATGCTAAGAGTCGTCCTTTATTGTGAGCAGCGAGGGTTTGAGTAGACACAGAAGTGGGATGGTTACACTGATAGCGTTATTGTCGCTCACCAGCTTTGTTGTTTCCTCATAGTTTCTTAAAACCTCACAGAGGTCAGACATCCATGCCCACTCCTCACTTGTGAATAGCGGAAGCTGACTGGAAAGGGGACGACCATGTTGCAGGTGGTATTCAACTACTGCCCACTGCTGCTCACAAAACCTGGCCAACATGTGGAATGTGGAGTTTCAGCACGTGCTCACGTCGCACAACAGCCAGTGAACTAGCAATTTTCCTCTCCCCACGACAGCACCATAGAGAGAGGGATCTACCCCCAGGGACAGGAAACCTACAGAAATAAAAGGGTGGAGCCTCTCTTCCCATTCAGTGGTTTCCTGTCCCTGGAGTGGGAGACCTACAGTTTTTCTTTTTAGGTCTTACCGTCAGTCTTTGCTTCCTAGGAGTTTCCTAGAGGGCTGTCGGTTGCTGCCGGGGTCTATCGCGCTGCTGGGCAGGCTGACAGGACCCTAGGATACGGAGGTGCTCCGGGGGCCCTCCGTTTCTTGCGGCAGCCATGTGGGTAACTCTCAGGGAGAGCTCTGCCCCATGGGAAGCTCCATTTGTGCGAGGCTCTGCCACTTGGATTCGGCTGGAGCAGCGGTGTAGCGCTTCAGGACACGTGGGCGGTCACTTCCGGTACGCGCGGAGGGCATGACGCACTTCTGTTTTTTTCCTCCATCTCCATCGAGGCGTGGAACGCATATTGCGCGTCTTCCGGTTTCAGATACCAGATGTGACGCGCTTCTAAAGCGGCAGATAGAAAATAGACGCTGTTTTTGGTATTTGAGAGGCAAGCCAGACCAGTCAGTGAGCGATACAAAACGGTCTGTGCTTATGTACATGTAAGAGCCTCCTGGCAGTTGTTACCTTGGTAACAAAGCTATGGGCTAAATAGATTAACTATACCCCTTTTTGTTTCTTCTATAAATGTATAGACTCCCTACCTCCTCCATCCGGAATACAAATGGAGGAAGAGAGAAGACAGGAATCTGCTGAGGGTGAAGTGAATCCCATCCTGGTAGTTCATCGATCTTCATGGGGTAAGTGGCTCAGTTAATTGGCCTTTTTAAAATTGTGCTTTGTGCTCTCTTTTTTTCCAGCCTAAACCGAAGAAAATGCTGGCAAAAAGAAAAAAACAAAGGAGTATGCGCTGTGCAGAACTACTCTATCTTCTTCTTATGGGAAGAAATTGTGCCAGATATACATCGATAAGACCATTTCGGACGAATCGCCATTCTTGTTGGAAAACATTAGATCACTCATTGAGACGGAAGTTAAAAATTCCCTAAAGTCAGGCAAGAGGGCAAAAACATCTGTTAAGGATAAAAGTGCAAAATCTGGCCTATCTCAGGACTTTTCGTCAGACGACAGTGACACACCACCAGGGTCGTCCGCGTCTGGTTCCTCATCTGAAGATGAGTCTGTCTAATATTTTTTTTCCTTTGGAAGATACGGATAAACTACTGAAAGTTATAAGATCTATCATGAACATTAAGGATGTTAAGGAGGACAAATCTGTAGCAGACTCTTTGTTTGAGGGGTTACAGGAAAGGAAGGGTCGTTGTTTTCCCGTACATAGCAGCATTATGTCCTTAATTCAGAGAGAATGGAGGAAGCCAGGCAGGAAAGTATTTGCCTCTAGGGCCTTTAAGCGTAAATATCCGTTTCAAGAGGTAGAGTCTTCCTCTTAGGGGAAAGCCCCTAAAATTGATGTGGCCATCTCTAAGGTGTCTAAAAAATCCTCACTTCCCTTTGAAGATACTGATATGCTTAAAGAACCCTTTGACAAAAAGGCTGAAAATTATTTTTTTTTACAAAAATCTGGAATAAAGTCAAATCCCTCTCTTCCACCTCCCTGACTCTTCGAAAGGCCATGTCGGTCCTAGGATCCCTTACTACTTCCTGCATCCCGGCGGCGGAGTGGGCCCAACTTCATTCCCGTCAGTTACAGTCAGAGATCTTGACAGCCTTCAAAAGCACAAGGGGATATTAAATGTCAGGATAAAAATTTCAGACACGACCAGAAGGAGTCTATCTTGGTGGCTGGACAGGGACAATCTAGTTCAGGGAGTTCCATGGTTCTACCCAGATCTTATTGTCCTGACCACGGATGCGAGCCCTTGGGGGTGGGGTACCCACGTTCGCCAATACAATTTTCAGGGTCTATGGTCCCCAGTTCAAAAATCATTCTCTTCCAACCGGAAAGAATTGGTGGCAGTAAGACTAGCCGTGAAAGCTTCTCTGCCCCTACTAGGCACAGGTCATGTGAAGATTCTTTTGGACAATCAGACGACTGTGGCATATATGAACCACCAAGGGGGGACAAGGTCGGTATCCCTATGGTGGGAAGCAGGAAAATTGTTAGAGAAACAAGTCAGGCACGTATCGGCTCTCCACATAAAGGGCGAATGTTTACGCAGATTTTTTCAGCAGATATCTCTTAAGGCAAGGAGAATGGTCCCTCAACACCTCAGTATTTTCCAGGATCAGTGAATCATGGGGCATGCCGGTCATAGATCTCTTCAGTACAAGCCAGAACAAAAAAGTGGAAGTTTTTTGTTCTCTAAATCCAAGAGAATCCCCCTATGGGGTGGATGCTTTTCTCCTGAAGTGGGACTTCCCCCTAGCATATGCCTTTCCCCCCTTCCAATTGATCCCAGCAGTCCTAAAAAAGATCAGGAAGGACAGGGCAAGGGTCATCCTCATTTCCCCCTTTTGGCCCCAGAGGGCATGGTTCACTCTGCTCCGGACGATGTCTATTTCAGACCCCTAGATTCTGCCAGACCTGCCGGATCTGTTGTCCCAGGGTCCAGTTTTTCATCAGGCAGTCAGTGGTATCCATCTGGATATGGAAAAACCAGCACTCACTCAGGTGCACGCTGCCCGGGAGAGGACGTCACTCCACAGCAATATAAGAAAGGAATCCCAGCAGTCGTGTCTTGATGCAAATCAGATATCTTTTATTCCATAAGCGAAAATAGTCCTATGACCATGACGCGTTTCGGCGGTGTGCCTTCATCAACAGGTATATCCAAATACAATTTTAACAAGCTATATATGCTCTAAAGTCACCACCCACAGGGGCAAAAAGTCCATCCCATAAGGGGAATGGACAGAAAAATTCAGATGTAATCAATTTGATAATGAACAAACCAGAAAAGCAAAAAGACAAAAAAAGCATCTAGATAGATATTCTATCTTACATTTGTAGACCGTTTTCCTATGCACGGTTCAGATATTCGACGTCTGAAAAATAAATATATTGTAAATACATAACAGAATTGTTCCTCTATAGTGGTCTCCATTTGACTGCATGGAGTTTGAGCGGAACTTATTGATTGAAAAAGGTTTCTCCCAGGAGCTCATCACGACCTTGCTTAAAGGGAACCTGTCACCAGGATTTTGTGTATAGTACTGAGGACATGGGTTGCTAGATGGCCGCTAGCATATCCGCAATATCCAGTCCCCATAGCTCTGTGTGCTTTTATTGTGTAAAAAAAAAAAGATTTGATACATATGCAAATTTACTTTAGATGAGTCCTGTCCCTGAGATCAGTCAGGGACAGGACTCATCTCAGGTTAATTTGCATATGTATCAAATCGTTTTTATTACACAATAAAAGCACACTGAGCTATGGGGACTGGGTATTGCGGATGTGCTAGCGGCCATCTAGCAACCCATGTCCTCAGTTCTATACACAAAATCCTGGTGTCAGGTTCCCTTTAAGAGCAGAAAACCTGTAACTGTTTCCATCTACGCTAGAACTTGGAAGAAATTTATTGAATTCAGTAATCTCAACCCAAGGCATTTACCCTTTTCTGTCCCTATTTCCCAGGTTCTGGAATTTCTACAGAAAGGCCTTTCCTTAGGTCTTGCTAAGAGTATTCTTAAAGTACAGGTCTCTGACCTATCAGTTCCATTCGAGCAGAACTTTGCTTCAAATCCATGGATCACTAGATTCTTTAAAGCGGTAGATAGGATGACGCCAGTCTTATCCCCTAGAGTTCCCCCGTGGGATCTTAACATCGTACTTAATTCCTTAACCAAACCACCCTTTGAACCCATTGATTCTGTACGCGTAAAACTTCTTACTTTCAAGCTCGTTTTGTTAGTGGCCCTCACTACTGCTAGAAGGATAAGCGAGTTACAGGCCATTTCCATCAATCCCCCTTTCACTACAATTCTGGATGATCGTTATTATTCTACCTGATCCGGCCTTTTTACCCAAAGTGTCATCTAAATTCCATAGTTTCCCAAGAGATTATTCTTCCCTCCTTTTGTGTCCATCTGAAAAAATTCTGGAGAAGTGACATTTCATACCCTAGATCAGGGCTGGCCAACCTGCGGCTCTCCTGCTGTTATCTTAAAATTGCGGAAGAATGGAGAAAGTCTTCTGCTTTATTCGTTCTCTTTTCAGGATCGAATAAAGGGAAGAAGGCTACCAAAAGTACCCTGTCTAGGTGGCTTAGATTGGGCATTATACAATCCTACCTGGAGGAGGGCCTGTCTCCTCCAGTCTCTGTGAAGGCTCACTCTACTCGCTCAGTTTCCACTTCTTGGGCAGAAAGGTTGGGGGCTTCTATTGAGCAAATTTGTAAGGAGGCCACGTGGTCTTCTCCCTCTACTTTTTTCCGTCACTACCGTTTGGATCTGCACTCTTCCCCTGAACTTTCTTTCGGTAGAAAGGTTTTGCAAGTGGTGGTCCCTCCCTAGGAAGGGTTCTTTCCTCTGTAATTCTCTCTATGGTACTGTCGTGGGGAGGGGAAAAATGATTATTACACTTACCGGTAATCAGATTTTCCAGACCCCACGACAGCACCCTTCCTAATTCCCTCCCTTGGTGATGGGTTTGGTATTCACATGGAGTAGCATGTGTCTGTATTGTCTATGCGATTTATATGCTGTTCAGCTCGGAATGATTAATAGTGTAGGAGTCCCTCTCTTGCTCTGTAATCCACTGAATGGGAAAAGAGGCTCCAACCTTTTATTTCTGTAGGTTTCCTGTCCCTGGGGGTGGATCCCTCTCTCTATGGTGCTGTCGTGGGGTCTGGAAAATCCGATTACCGGTAAGTGTAATTATCATTTTCCAGCGCTGCTGCAGCGTTGAGAGACTGTCTGAAGCTGTCGATGACTTGCAGAAATGTGCACACATGTGGCACACCTTCACCAGTAGCTTAGGCAAATTGGGGTAGGTTTTGAGAAACCGCTGAACCACTCAGTTTAAGACGTGGGCTAGGCATGGGATGCCTGGGGGTAAGGACATTTGGACGCTGCGCTGGGACACTGAAGTGGATGTGGTCGCTGAAGGTCCAGGTACAGGGCGGGAGGCATCTGGGCCTTCGCCTTAAACATGGGATTGGCCAGGACGTAACACAGGGGAAGAAGAGGCAGTGGTGTGACCCACAGACAGATTGTGGACACAGTCATTCGTCCCACTTATTGCGGTGCTTGGATGCCATGTGGCGGATCATGCTGGTGGTGGTGAGGTTGCTAATGTTCACGCCCTGGCTCATTTTGGTACGGCACAGGTTACAAACTACTATTCTTTTGTCGTCCGCACTTAACTAAAAAAAGCGCCATACTGTGGAACACCTACCTCTTGGCAAGGGAGATTTCCGAAAGGGGGGTGCTCCATGGAACAGTTGCAGGCCTGTTTGGTGTTGCCCGCCTTCTCCCTTTTGCCACCCCACTGTCTCTTCCAGCCTGTTGCGGTGCTGCCCCTCTGTACTACTGTTCTCGCTCGGCTTTCCACCTTCCTAGGTTGGATCAGTGACTTCATCGTCCACCACCTCCTTCTCCACTTCGTCACTCTGCTCATCCTCCTGACTTGTTGACCTAACCAGAACCTCAGTGATTGACTGTGTCTCATCCTCTTCTTCAACCTCTTAAGACAGTAATTGCCGCTGACTTATTGGCAACTGTCTCATCATCATCCACCTCATTAAGCAGTAATTGCCGTTCCCCACCATTATGTTCTTGTGACTGTGGATGCTCAAGAGTTTGGGAATCAGGGCACAAGATCTGTCCCTCTTCATGCATTCTTGACGAGAGGGCCAAATCAAGGAATGGCACTGAAAAGAGGTCCTTGGAATATCCAAGCATAGGATCACTTGTTTGCCCAGACTCTCCATGGTGGGAGGAAGGAGGATCAGGGTGAGGATTGTGTTGAGCAGACTCTTGGCTACTGAGACTGGACTTTGTGGAAGAAAGGGTGGTGCTTAACCGACTGGAAGCCTTATGTGCTGCAATCAAACCAACCACCTGGTCGCACTGGTCTGACTTCAAGAGTGGTGTCCTGCGCTGCCCTGCAAACTGGGATATGAAGCTAGGTATCGTGGAGGATTGTTTTTTTTGTGCTCTGGTGGCAGGCACATGTTCAATGCGCCCAGGGCCACGGCCTCTGTGTGCACCGTCAGCATTACGGCCACTTCCCTGTCCCTTACTGCTCGCCGTCTTCTTATTAAATGTTTTATATGCTTGAAAGTATGTCACATGTACAGTAGAGTAGGATTTGGAATGTATGGGCAATCAAATTTAAAATGGTATTTGGGATGTGGAAACGTCACACAGGAGATATCCCGCAGATAATGTCAATGCTGTCGCCAGCGGTTAATAAAAAAAATTACATGGAATGTCAGAGGTATTTGGAATGAGGAAACGTTATACAGGAGAGGTACCACCGATAATGTCACTGTATGCAGCGGACTCCGTCGGCGGAAAAAGTACACTGGATGTCAGATATTTTTGGGATGCGCACACTTTACACTGGAGATGTGGGGCAGTTGATGTCACTGTCTACAGCGGCATAACTATTGCACGCAATTTAGTGCTGGTTGTGCTAAAAATATATATTGCTGCTGTCACACACAATAGTCCTTAACGGACTTTGGGGACTCTGAATTTTTTTTCGAATAAAAATATTCCTATATCACTTCCTACACTGTTCCCTTCCACAGCACAGCTCTCCCTGACTAAGACTGAACCGATGACGCGTTCCGGCCAGCCAATCACTGTAATGCCATTAACCAACATGGCTATGGCATACAGTGAGGGCAGCACTTTCCTGCACATTTATTGGCAGCCAAGAAACGTGTGGGGAGGAGCACATGTGGTATTCAGCCGAATACCGCCATGTGCCGAGCATAGAGATGGTGTTCGGCCCAGCATGTTCGATCACTAGTCCTAATTTTTTATTTATTTTTTGGACTGCCAGAATGTTTTTTTCATAGTAACATAGTTTATAAGGCTGGAAAAATACATCTGTCCATCCAGTTCCGCCTGTTAGGCCTCTTTCACACGAACGATACGGATTTCATTAAGTGAAACTCGCACCATTTCGCAAGCAAGTTCAGTCAGTTTTGTCAGTGACTTTGTTCATTTTTTTTCCTCGCGGGTGCAATGCATTTTGATGTGTTTTTCACGCGCGTGATGAAAAACTGAAGGTTTACAAACAATATCTCTTAGCAACCATCCCTGAAAAACGCATTGCATCTGTACTGGCTTCTGGATGAAATGCATTTTTCACTGAAGCCCCATTCACTTCTGTGGGGCCAGGGCAACGTGAAAAACACAGAATCTAGAACATGCTGCATTTTTCACACAACACAGAGCTGATGCGTGAAAAATGAAATGAATGGATCAGGATTCAGTGCAGGTGCTATGCATTCACGTCACACATTGCACTCGCGCGAAAAACTCGCTCTTGTGAAAAGGGCCTTATCCTGCAAGTTGATCCAAGGGAAGGCAAAAAACTCTGTGAGGTAGAAGCCAATTTTCCCCACTTCCCGACTCCATCAGGCAATCAGAATAACTCCCTGGAGCAACGACCCCTCTCTAGTAGCTATAGCCTGTAATATTATTACACTCCAGAAATACATCCAGGCCCCTCTTGAACTCTTTTAGTGAACTCCCCATCACCTCAGGCAGATAGTTCCATAGTCTCACTGCTCTTACCGTAAAGAATCCTCTTCTATATTTGTGTACAAACCTTCTTTACTCCTGATGCAGAGGATGTCCCCTCGTCACAGTCACAGTCCTGGGGATAAATAGATGATGGGAGAGATCTCTGTACTGACCCCTGTTATATTTATACATGGTTATTAGATCTCCCCCAGTTGTCTTTTTTCTAAAGTGAATAAGCCTAATTTTAATAATCTTTCATGGTACTGTACTCCCACCCATTCCAGTTGTTACTTTAGTTGCCCTCCTCTGAACCCTCTCCAGCTCTGCTATATCTGCCTTGTTCACAGGAGCCAAGAACTGTACTCAGTACTCCATGTGTGGTCTGACTAGTAATTTATAAAATGGTAGGGCTATGTTCTCATCATGGGCATCTATGCCCCTTTTGCTGCAACTCATTATCGTGTTGGCCTTGGCAGCAGCTGCCTGACACTGGTTTCTACAGCTTAGTTTGCTGTTCACTAAAATTCCTAAGTCCTTTTCCATGTCGGTGTTACCCATTGTTTTGCCATTTAGTATGTACTGATGACTTGTATTATTCCTTCCCATGTGCATAACCTTACACTTATCAGTGTTGGACCCCATCTGCCACTTCTCTGCCCAAGCCTCCAATCTATCCAGATCCATCTGTAGCAGTATACTGTCCTTTTCTGTGTTAATTACTGTTTAGTGTCAAACATTGATATTTTACTGTGCAAGCCTTCTACAAGATCAATAATAAATATATTGAAGAGACTAGGGCCCAATACTGACCCCTGTGGTACCCTACTAGTGACAGTGACCCAATCTAGTGCTTATTATTATTATTATTTATTTATTTACTTTTATTTTAGTATTTTTGACATTTTATTTGTGGCACATATGTCCCCAGTTTTTTTTTTGGGGTATTTTTGTAATTTGCACTTTTTCCACTGTAATTGGAAATCTAAAAGAGCTCAAGATGCAAGGGAAAACAGCCCCCTGGTGCATTGTACGTAGGCAGAGCTGATTAGGGTCCGCATTAGACACCCTGCGACCATATGATCACTGGGTCCAGATGTGGCTTCCTCTATTAACAGCATACTGAACAAAGTAGAAGGCAGAAGCAATAATAAACTGCTTCTGCCTTCTCTTGGTGTCCTCAGCTGTCGATGACCTGCCATTAATAGATTGCAGGGGTTTTAATTCTGCACGGTACAGGTATGGTGCTTTAGTCCCTCTCTGGTTTAATTATATACGGGCAGTCATGTGACTACTGCTTACATACTGCCATTGTTATAGTCCTTGCCCTACACAAAATTTTTCACCCTAGGCCATCTTCTGTGTTGGCATAGGAACTGTATATGTAGGAGTAAGCTATTACATTTGTAGTACCACACTGTGTGACTCTTAGGCTACTTTCACACTAACGTTTTGGCTTTCCGTTTCTGAGATCTGTCATGGGCTCTCAAAAGTGGTCCAAAACTGATAATTTTTGCCCTGATGCATTCTGAATGGAAAAGGATCCGTTCAGAATGCATCAGTTTGCCTCCGATCAGTCACCATTGTACTCTGGAGGCGGACACCAAAACGCTGCCTGCAGCTTTTTGCTGTCCGCCTGACGAAGTGGAGCCAAACGCATCCGTCCTAGCACACAATGTAAGTCAATGGGGACGGATCTGTTTTCTCTGACACAAAACGGCTAGAAAACCGATCCGCCCCCCTATTGACTTTCAATGGTGTTCACGACTGATCTGCCATGGCTATAGAAGACATAATACAACCAGATCCGTTCATGACAGATGCATGCGGTTGTATTATTGTAATGGAAGCGTTTTTGCATATCCATGACTTGTCCGCAAAAAACAGTAGTGTGAAAGTAGCCTAACATTGAGTTGGAGATGCATTCATTTCATTATGCACATTGGCAAAAATGCAATGTGTTTTTTCCAACAGTTTTCCACAGTTGCATTATTTTAATTCATGACCATATTTAGTTGCAAGAAAAAGTATGTGAACCCTTTGGAATGATATGGATTTCTGCACAAATTGGTCATAAAATGTGATCTGATCTTCATCTAAGTGACAACAATAGACAATCACAGTCTGCTTAAACTAATAACACACAAAGAATTAAATGTTACCATGTTTTTATTGAACACCCCATGTAAACATTCACAGTGCAGGTGGAAAAAGTATGTGAACCTCTAGACTAATGACATCTCCGAGATCTAATTGGAGTGAGGTGTCGGCGAACTGGAGTACAATCAATGAGATGAGATTGGAGGTGTTGGTTACAGCTGCCCTGCCCTATAAAAAACACACACCAGTTCTGGGTTTGCTTTTCACAAGAAGCATTGCCTGATGTGAATGATGCCTCACACAAAAGAGCTCTCAGAAGACTTACGATTAAGGGCTGTTTCACACGAGCGGATGCCGTGCGTGACATCCACTCCGTGAATGACAGCCAAGACCCGATGCAGACTGCAGAAGCACGGAGCATTAACATGATTGATAACGCTCCGTGCCTCTCTGTAACCTCTTTACTACGAAATCACAGTGACAACTTTATCTCACTGTGATTTCGTAGTAAAGAGGTCACAGAGAGGCACGGAGCATTATCAATCATGTTAATGCTCAGTGCCTCTGCAGTCTGCATCGGGTCTTGGCTGTCATTCACGGAGCGGATGTCACGCACGGCATCCGCTCCTGTGAAACAGCCCTAAGAATTGTTGACTTGCATAAAGCTGGAAAGGGTTATAAAAGTATCTCCACAAGCCTTGCTGTTCATCAGTCCACGGTAAGACAAATTGTCTATAATTGGAGAAAGTTCAGCACTGCTGCTACTCTCGCTAGGAGTGGCTGTCCTGTAAAAATGACTGCAAGAGCACAAAGTACACTGCTCAATGAGGCGAAGAAGAATCCTAAAGTGTCAGCTAAAGACTTACAAAAGTCTCTGGCATATGCTAACATCCCTGTTAGCGAATCTACGATACGTAAAACACTAAACAAGAATGGATTTAATGGGAGGATACCACAGAGGAAGCCACTGCTGTCCAAAAAAAACAAAACATTGCTGCACCTTTACAGTTTGCACATAAGCACCTGGATGTTCCACAGCAGTACTGGCAAAATACTTACATAATAGAAACCACCCAAAAATGACCCCATTCTATAAACTACATCCCTCAAGGTATTCAAAACTGATTTTACAAATTTCGTTAACCCTTTAGGTGTTGCACAAGAGTTATTGGCAAATGGGGATGAAATTTGAGAATTTCAATTTTTTGCCTAATTTTCCATTTTAACCCATTTTTTCCACTAACAAAGCAAGGGTTAACAGCCAAACAAGACTGTATCTATGTACGGCCACACAGCGGGGCGTAGAGTGAAAGGTGCGCCGTTTGGTTTTTGGAAGGCAGATTTTGCTGGACTGGTTTATTTACACCATGTCCCATTTGAAGCCCCCTGATGCACCCCTAGAGTAGAAACTCCCTAAAAGTGACCCCTTCTAAGAAACTAAACCCCTCAAGGTATTTAAAACTGATTTTACTAACTTTGTTAACCCTTTAGGTGTTCCACAAGATTTAATGGAAAATAGAGATACAATTTCAAAATTTCGCTTTTTTGGCAGATTTTCCATTTTACAATTTTTTTTCAAGTAACAAGGCAAGGGTTAACAGTCAAACAAAACTCAATATTTATGGCCCTGATTCTGTAGTTTACAGAAACACCTCATATGTGGTTGTAAACCGCTGTACGGGCACACGGCAGGGCGCAGAAGGAAAGGAATGCCATACGGTTTTTGGAAGGCAGATTTTGCTGGAAATATTTTTTTTTTTACACCATGTCCCATTTGAAGCCCCCCTGATGCACCCCTAGAGTAGAAACTCCAAAAAAGTGACCCCATTTTAGAAACTACGGGATAGGGTGGCAGTTTTGTTGGTACTAGTTTAGGGTACATATGATTTTTGGTTGCTCTATATTACACTTTTTGTGAGGCAAGGTAACAAGAAATAGCTTTTTTGGCACTTTTTTTGTTTGTTATTTACAACATTCATCTGAAAGGTTAGATCATGTGGTAATTTTATAGAGCAGGTTGTCACGGATGCGGCGATACCTAATATGTATACAATTTTTTTTATTTATGTAAGTTTTAACTTTTTTTTGCTTTAAAAATGAAATCATTGTGTAAAAGTTTTAGTGTCTCCATAGCCTAAGAGCCATAGTTTTTTCAGTTTTTGGGTGATTATCTTAAGTAGGGTCTCATTTTTTGCGGGATGAGATGGCTGTTTTATTGGCACTATTTTGGGGTGCATATGACTTTGATCGCTTGTTATTGCACTTTTTGTGACGTAAGATGTGAAAAATGGCTTTTTTAAACCGTTTTTTTTTTTTTTTTTTTACGGTGGTCACCTGAGGGGTTAACTCATGTGATATTTTTATAGAGCCGGTCGATACGGACACGGCTATACCTAATATGTATACTTTTTTTTTTATTTATGTAAGTTTTACACAATGATTTCATTTTTGAAAAAAAAATCATGTTTTAGTATTTGAGTTTTTGGGCGATTTATCTTGTGGTCTCAATTTTTGCAGGATGAGATGACGGTTTGATTAGCATTATTTTGGCGTACATGCGACTTTTTTGATCACTTTTATTACCTTTTTTGCGAAGTAAGGTGGGCAATTTTCAATTTTCTCATAGGTTTTTTTTTTGTTTTTTTATGGCGTTCACCGTGCGGGGAAAGTAACATGACCGTTTTATAGATCAGGTCGTTATGGACGCAGCGATACCAAACGTGTAGGGAATTTTTTTTAATTTTTTTTTAATCAGTGATAAATGTGTTTTTTGATTTTTACTTTTTTCACTTCTTTTTTTGCTTTTTTTTTATTTTACTCAGACCCACTTGGTTCTTGAAGATCCAGTGGGTCTGATGTCTGTATAATACAGTACAGTACAATATATATTGTACTGTACTGTATTTTACTTACACTTTGTCTGAACAGATCTATGCCTTTAGTACAAATCTGTTCAGCACCATGGACAGCAGGACACCTGAGAAGGCGTCCTGTTGCCATGGGAACCTTCCCCGTCTGCGAAGTTGTGGCCACAACTTCGCAGACGGGGAAGGGTAAGGACTGGGGCCCCCTCCTTCTGTCACCCCATCCTGTCGGGGGCTGCAAAGGCACAGCAGCCCCCCGATGGGAGAGGGAGGGAGCCGCATCTTACTGTTAACTCTTTCCATACAGCGGTCCATATGGACCGCTGTATGGAAAGGGTTAAACGGCTGACATCCATTCACAGATGTCAGCCGTGTATACCAGAGTGTCAGCAATGTGCTGACACTCTGGTATAACCACTGTACACCAACGATCATTCGGCGGGAGGCGGGCGGGGGATCGCGATCCCGCCTGCCGCATTGTCTGCAACCCCCCCTGCACCTCCCACCGGGCTAAAATCATTCAGAGGTGCAGGGGGGTGATAAATATATATTTGCGGCATACTAAAGTTTCTGAAACTGCAGAAATCGCAACAAACCGCAGGTCTGAAATGACCTGCGGTTTGCTGCGATCACCGATACGGGGGGGTCATTTGACCCCCCTCAGTGTTGTGACAGGATGCCGGCTGAATGATTTCAGCCGGCATCCTGTGCGGATTAACCCCCGGGGCGCCGCAATCTCACTTTAAACTCATGACGTAGCGGTACGTCATGGGTCCTTAAGGACTCTGAATCCATGCCGTACCGGTACGTCATGGGTCCCTAAGGGGTTAAGCAATTTTGAGCGTGGCATGGTTCTTGGTGCCAGACGGGCCAGTCTGAGTATTTCACAATCTGCTCAGTTACTGGGATTTTCACGCACAACCATTTCTAGGGTTTACAAAGAATGGTGTGAAAAGGGAAAAACATCCTGTATGCGGCAGTCCTGTGGGCGAAAATGCCTTGTTGATGCTAGAGGTCAGAGGATAATGGGCTGACTGATTCAAGCTGATAGAAGAGCAACGTTGACTGAAATAACCACTCGTTACAACCGAGGTATGCAGCAAAGCATTTGTGAAGCCACAACATGCACAACCTTGAGGCAGATGGGCTACAACAGCAGAAGACCCCACCGGGTACCACTCATCTCCACTACAAATAGGAAAAAGAGGCTACAATTTGCACGAGCTCACCAAAATTGGACTGTTGAAGAAAAATGTTGCCTGGTCTGATGAGTCTCGATTTCTGTTGAGACATTCAAATGGTAGAGTCCGAATTTGGCGTAAGCATAATGAGAACATGTATCCATCATGCCTTGTTACCACTGTGCAGGCTGGTGGTGGTGGTGTAATGGTGTGGGGGATGTTTTCTGGGCACACTTTAGGCCCCTTAGTGCCAATTGGCCATTGTTTAAATGCCACGGGCTACCTGAGCATTGTTTCTGACCATGTCCATCCCTTCATGACCACCATGTACCCATCCTCTGATGGCTACTTCCAGCAGGATAATGCACCATGTCACAAAGCTCGAATCATTTCAAATTGGTTTCTTGAACATGACAATGAGTTCACTGTACTAAAATGGCCCCCACAGTCACCAGATCTCAACCCAATAGAGCATCTTTGGGATGTGGTGGAACGGGAGCTTCGTGCCCTAGATGTGCATCCCTCAAATCTCCATCAACTGCAAGATGCTATCCTATCAATATGGGCCAACATTTCTAAAGAATGCTATCATCACCTTGTTGAATCAATGCCACGTAGAATTAAGGCAGTTCTGAAGGCAAAAGGGGGTCCAACACCTTATTAGTATGGTGTTCCTAATAATTCTTTAGGTGAGTGTATATATAATATATTATATATTGTGGAGATTTGCTGTGGTAGACAGGTTAGCGGACGCAGTATAGAGGCAAGGAACAGGTTGTAAATCAAACTTTAGTGTTTTTATTCACACTCTTTAAATCATAACAGTCTTGGTGCTTGTTCATACACAGCAAAAACAAAACAGTGTTCACCTGGAATCCTAGGTGTCAGTTCGCACTGGCTTCTTCCAGGCGGCCTGCACACCTGTTTGCAGTCTTCAGCCTTCAGCACAGAGGCTCCACAGCTTCATTGTCAGATGGAGGTAAAAGCCACACAGCCGAGACTGCTGGCAGGGTTTTTATATCCCAGCTAAAACCCGGCCTGGAGCGTGGGGAGAAGCCATCCACCCTGCACTTTGGCTGCTCCCAATAAGAGCCGGCCCGGATTGGCTCTACAGCCATACTAACTAACAAATAGTGTCAGTCAGCACTAACTGTTGCTGACACTTAAAATTACCGGCTCTACCTCACCGAGGCCAGGAATCTCGGTGACTCTCGGTGCCAGGAATCTCGGTCAATGACTGACCCTTCCGCCTTCCTAATGTGTGTGTGTGTATATATATCCATAGAAAAGGTTAGGCAGCACTCCTTCACATGCAGCAGATGGTTGTACGGTGCCCGCGGTGGTCCCTCGATACAGGACGGATAAATAACAAAGAAAGTCCGCAGAACTCCTTGAAGTAAAAAATGTGCAGTTTATTCACACATGTCAGAAAATTGACAACGTTTCGGTTCTGTGAGAGAACTGAAACGTTGTCAATTTTCTGACATGTGTGAATAAACTGCACGTTTTTTACTTCAAGGAGTGCTGCGGACTTTCTTTGTTATATATATATATATATATATATATATATATATATATATATATATATATAATATTAGAGTCAATGATAGAGATAAATGAATAAATGGATTAAAAACAATAAGGGTGGAGGGGGTCCTATTAAAATGATTTCTTAAAATACACAGATGTATTAACTTTAAATGTCTGTATGATAAATACACAATTTTGACCTATTTTTAAACAAAGAGCTCCAGTAGCTCCACGCCAAACACCGTAGGAATACTCCCCACCATCTCAAAACTAATAAACCCCTTACCCCCATCCATAGTTGAAGTCCCCTTGGGCCTCTTTCTCACTACTGTTAATTTTTTTTCCATTATGTGGCCCGTTTTTTGCGTTCCGTATACGGTCTGTATACAGAACCATTTATTTCAATGGTTCCACAAAAAAAAACTGAATATACTCTGTATGCATTCAGTTTCTGTTTTTCCGTTCCGTTGAAAGATAGAACGTGTCCTATTATTGCCCGCAAAATCACGTTCCGTGGCTCAATTCAAGTCAATGGGTCCACCAAAAAAACGGAACACATACGGAAATGCATCCGTATGTCTTCCGTATCAGTTACGTTTTTGCAGAACAATCTATTGAAAATGTTATGCACAGCCCAATTTTTTCAATGTAATTACTGTATACTGTATATGCCATACGGAAAAACGAAACGGAAAAACGAAACGGAAACACAACGGAAAAAAAAAAAAAACGAAAAACGGACCACAAAACACTGAAATAGCCATACGGTAGTGTGAAAGAGGCCTTATCCAGTCTAAACCACCAAGACTCTTCCACAGAGGAATTTATGGAGCACTCTGAGCACTCAAATCAAATTATTTTGAATACAAAGCCAGACAGACATCACACCCCACAAGAAAAAATAAACTAATCCATGACCCTCCTCCATTTTTCTCCAGATAAAAGTAAAATAACCCCGAAACCAAACACACCACCAGTAGAACTAAATTTTTCTCTCCATTTATCAGCAACACAGGACTCTATAATCAAATCACCCAAGGAAGATATCATCACTGTTGATAACAGAGGGTCAGGAGCAGAAGGCTTGGTTCCCTTTCTCGACTAAGACCCTAAATCAATACCAAAAGAGGCCTTTTTTAGGGGTCCCAAAAAACAAAGACCCCATTCCGAAGAATTACCCACCGATCCCAAGATTTTTCAAACTCTGCTAAAAAGAAAACTAGAACAAGGGGAAAGAGAGGAGGAGCAGAAAAAAGGAAAATTATATTAAAACGTTAACAAGAAAGTTAAAAAGGGTGAACCTGCACACAAGGAACTAAGGGTACTTTCACACTAGCGTTTTTGTTTTCCTGTATCAAGTTCCATCACAGGAACTCAATAACGGGAAAAAAAAAATGATTAGTTTTATCCTAATGCATTCTGAATGGAGAGGATTCTGTTCAGGATGCATCAGTTCAGTTCCTCTTACGTTTTTTGGACGGAGAAGTGGCTGCCCGGCAAGTGTTCCGTATTTTTGGCATGCGCAGACCTTTTATAAATGCAAAAAACTACCGGATCTGGTTTTCCAGATGACAGCAAAGAGACAGATCCAATATTTCAATGCATTTGTCAGACGGATCCGTCTGACAAATGCTATCAGTTTGCGTCCAGATTGACTAATCCTCTGTCGCAGGTGTGAAAGTACCCTTATACATGATGACTCTGGTGCTAATAAAACCGTAAAAATCTTTAACCTTTCCACATATCAACTAAATATACATGAAAATAATCTACTACAAAAAGGACTTTCTTTCTGCCCCTATAATAAAGTGAATGCATTTGAACTATTTATTAATATTCATAAGTTCAGAAGGAACCTGACAATAAAGACATTTTGAAATCGAAACCTCCATAGCCAAAAATCAGGGACCCAGTGTATCCCCAACCAAAGTAGGGGGAAATACCTAAGTCAAATCAGATCCGTCCTGACTTATATTGGAAGTCAATGGGGGACGGTTTGGTTTTCAATTGCACCATATTGTGTCAGTGAAAACTGATCCGTCCCCATTGACTTACTTTGTGTGTCAGAACGGATCCCTTTTTTTTTTTTATCCGTTTTTTTCACAGATCCCTTGTATTAAATGCCTATCCTTGTCTGCAAATGTGAAAAAAGTAGGACATGCAGACATGCACTATTTCTTTTTGCTGAAGGGAAACACTGACAACGGACGCGGAACACAAACGGATGAACTATCAGCATTTTCTTTGCTGACCCATTGAAATAAATGGGTCCCTATCCTATCCGCAAAAAAAGCGAAACGGAGGCCGAAAAAAACAACTGTCATGTGCATGAGGCCTTAGACTTTGAAAGAATAATGCAAACGGATCCTTTCTGAACGGATACAAGCGTTTGCATTATAGGTGCGGATCTGTCTGTGCAGATACAAGACGGATCCGCACCGAACACAGGTGTGAAAGTAGCTTTAGATGTACGTCCCAAATCAAACTTTTTTCTGCTACAGAGCCAAGGCCACTGCATCCCAAATCTAAAAAAAAGCAACAAATGTACCCAACACAATAAATTACAAGGGCAGTTTGCCCAAATCAGAACAAAAATCACTCAACCTAAAGAATAACAGGGAGATAATTATCCGTCCAGCAGATAAAGGTGGAGCTTTAGTTATCCAAAACTATATCGACTATGACATGGAGGCCCAGAGAATCCTTAATGATACCATGTATTATACAAAAACTATTCATGACCCTTTTCCAGAGATAAATAAAAAACTGAGCAATCTAATCAAAGATGCACATGAAAAAGGATATATGAATAAAAAGGAAAAAAAAACTTCCTGCTACCCAGAACACCATTTAATCCATACTGTTATCATCTTCCATAGATACATAAAAGCCTAGGAAAAAACCCAGGACGACCCATTATCTCCAATGTCAAGTGCGCCACAAGCAACCTGTCACAACATATGGATCTACACTTAAAACCCTATGTAAAAAATGTACCTAGCTATCTTCATGACTCTAGTCAACTCATCCATGAACTAAAGACTGTAGAAAGCCCTCTACACAAATTTACAACATGAGCTAGGTCTCCAGTGCATTAGAACAGTCCTGTGAACTGACACCAGTCTTAAATCCCCCCAAATAATGTTCCTATTGGGAAGTTTACGCTTCATACTGGAAAATAATTACTTTGTATATAACGGTACTACATACTGCCAGTGTAAGGGGACACGAGTAGCGCCTTCGTTCGCAAGTTCGCTATTTATGAGGGAATTTGAAAAAATATACATTGTCAACCATCCCACCCATAAAGATCGTTTTATATACAGTCCTGATCAAAAGTTTAAGACCACTTGAAAAATGGCAAAAAAATCATTTTTTACATTGTTGGAGCTTAACAAGGTTCCAAGTAGAGCTTCAACATGCAACAAGAAGAAATGAGAGTGAGGCAAAAAAAAAATTTGAGCATTCAATTAATTGAAAATAACGATTAAACTGAAACAAGCTGTTTTTCAGCTGATCCAAATTTTAGGACCACATGCCTTTTAAAAGGCCAAATCTGTGCAAAGATGTGGATTCATTGTCATTTTCTGTCAGGTAGTCACACGTTGTGATGGCAAAGGCAAAAAAGCTCGCTGCCGAGGTGGGACGCAGTAAGACAGTCATTTGGAATTTCTTAAATGATCCTGAGGGTTGTGGCACAAAAAAGTGAAGTGGAAGACCCCAAAAAATTTCATCAGCACTGAGACGGAGGATCCAATTGGCTGTCCGTCAAGACACTGGACGATCCTTGACCCAAATTAAGGCCCTTACTGGTGCTGACTGCAGCCCCATAACCATCAGACGGCATCTGAGACTGAAGGGCTTCAAAAACAAAAAACGTCTTTAAAGACCTCGTCTCCTTGAACGCCACAGAACTGCTCGTTTGGACTTTGCAAGAGAGCACCAAACATGGGACATTCAAAGAAATGTGGAAAGGTGGAAGAAAGTTTTATTCTCTGATGAGGAAAAAATTTAACCCTGATGGTTTCCAACGTTACTGTCATGACAAGCAGATCCCACCTGAGATGTTTTCTATGCGCTACAGTGGAGAGGGGGCGTCATAATGGTTCTGGGGTGCTTTTTCCTTCAGTGGAACAATGGAGCTTCAGGAAGTGGAGAGGTGTCAAACGGCCGCTGGCTATGTCCACATGTTGCAGAGAGCATTCCTCATGACTGAGGGCCCTTGTCTGTGCGGTAACGACTGGGTTTTTCAACAGGACAACGCTACAGTACACAATGCCCGCAGGACAAGGGACGTCTTCCAGGAGAATAACATCACTCTTTTGGCCCATCCTGCGTGTTCCCCTGATCTAAATCCAATTGAGAACCTTTTGGGGATGGATGGCAAGGGAAGTTTACAAAAATGGACAACAGTTCCAGACAGTAGATGGCCTTTTTGCGGCCGTCTTCACCACTTGGAGAAATGTTCCCACTCACCTCATGGAAACGCTTGCATCAAGCATGCCGAAACAACGGCGGAGCTACTGATTACTGAGTTCATGTTTGGAAGTTGGATTTCTGTTTTGGAGTGTTTAGTTTCTTTTTTTGAGGTGTGGTCCTAAACTTTTGATCAGCTGAAAAACAGCCTGTTTCAGTTTATTCGATGTTTTCATTAAATTAAATGCTCAAAAAATGTTTTCTCACTCCCATTTCTTCTTGTTGCATGTTGAAGCTCTACTTTGAACCTTGTTCAGATCCAGCCATGCTAAATATGATTTTTTTTTTTCCATATTTCAAGTGGTCTTAGACTTTTGAATGTGGTCTTAAACTTAAACATATGGAATGGGGATGAAATGTCTGCTAAATCCTTCAGCGAGTTACTGAACTGCACCAATTGGGGCATTACCTTCAGTCCGAACTTTAATAAGAACAGAAATATAATTTTTGGACATTAATATTGCTAGCCAAAACATCATCTCCAAAAATAACTACTTTAGTCTGCTGACACAAATGGCTACATCCATTATTCCAGTTTTCACCATAAAAAATGGTTACAGAATATACCATACAGCCAATGTAAACAAATATGGCGAAATTGCACTAAGGGAAAATACTTCATACAGCAAAGTCAAGGGATACCTCCTACAGCCACCCCTTAGCCTGACCCTGATCTCCTGGCCGTATGAGCGCCCCCTAAATGTGGGAGGGCTCATATACTCGAACCTGGATCCTACTGACCCTAACGGTCCCTTGCATAGAGGTCAGGAATACGAGACAACCGATTCCTCAAGGAAACAGACAAACCGGAGTCTCCAGCGGCCTAGTAACAGAAGGGAAAAGATAGAATCAGCAGCAACTGAACGGCAGGTAAGCACCTGGAGAAATAACAGCACACCAGAACATCAAACACTTACCTGCCGCAGCAAAGATGGAAAAACGCCAAAACAACCTGGACCCCCATTCGGACACCGATGCAAGGTGGCTCCAGGAAAGGCTGCAAATATCTTTTACGTTCACCCCTCCGGGAAACCAATGGGACCCTCTTTCGGAGGTAACAACAGACAGGGGAAAATATCAATCATCCATGCAGATCACAACACCAAACAGACGTGACATGGAACACCAGACATGACATAAACAACTAAACCCCAACATAAACCACACCAAACAACATAATAGGTGAGGGGAAAGGAGACAAACGATGTCCAACTAGGATGCCCTGACACAGGTAAGATGACACATCCAGAAAGACACATCCCCCACTAGTGTGGTGCTGGTTTTCTGGAGAACCATTCCTTCTTAAAGGAAGCCCTAAAATATGAATTATTACCTTGTAGGGCAGGGAAACCAGCACCATAAAATCCACTGATGGATCTTCGGGATGGAAGAAGTGTGCGATATGCAGAAAGTCCCTACCGTCCAAAACTAAGAAAGTATTATGTTGCAAATGTATGGACAAAGTAGTGACTGAAGAGTCACTCTCCTTCCTTGAATCTATAAGAATTATGATAATAAAGATGTTAAAACGGCAATTGATACAAGATTACCGCTGTGTTCTCCTCAGCCTTCTACCTCGCAAAGATCTCAGATGTCAGATCTTCAGATGGAACCTGACTCTGATGAGGGAGAAATAATATCTGACTGAGGTTCTGAATCCTCTGAAGATGATTCAGGGAAGCCCTTCTGTATCCCAGAGGATACAGAAAGTTTATTAAAATCCATAAGAGCTATGGTGAAGATTGAGGAAGTTAAAGAGCCTCAGTCTATTCAGGACAGAACGTTCCACGCACTAGGAGAAAAGAGGAAAGTCTTTCCTGTCCATAATAATATAAAGATGTTAATTACTGACGAATGGGAAGATCCGGAAAAGCGTAATGTAGTTCAGAATTCCTTTAAATGAAAATATCCCTTCGCTGATTAAGATTCAGCCTAATGGGATAAGACTACTAAAATTGATGGCCCTGTCGATTAAAGACGTCCCTGCCCTTTGAGGATATGGGTCTGTTGAAAAAAATGGGAGGGTCTTCTTAAACGTGCATGGGAGACTAACACAGCCACGCTTATACCCAGTATAGCTGCCACTTGTACCTCTAGATCTTAATCCGTATGGTTATCGCAGCTAGAAGAGCACCTGGCAGCAGGGACCCCAAGGGAAGAGATCTTAGCTTCGTTCCGATTTTAAAGCAAGCTGCAAATTTCCTATCGGATGTCTCGGCAGACCTAGTAAGACTTTCAGCCAGATCCTCTGCCCTCTCGAATGCCACACAAAGAGCTATATGGCTCAGGTCATGGTCTGGAGACGCCAGTTCCAAGAGTCGTCTATGCTCCATTCCATGTGAGGGGGGATAGACTGTTGGGTTCAGTCCTTGAAGATATATTGGACTTGGGGGGCGTGGCCTGGCCAGTAATGTAGGAGGACATGCGCGCTAGAGCTCCTGGGCAGCACCTGCAAAAATCTGTCTCCATCCTGTGGCTGCGTTGATTTAAACAGCCGAGCACCGTCATAATACCGAGGGAGATCTTCCTACTACCCCTGGCCAGGATGACTCGATTGGGAAGGAAGGATAAGGAGGCGGCGGGACCGTCTCCAGCGAAACAAAATGGCGCGGCCGCGTCTCTTAAAGAGGCAGCGGTCGCGGTGAGCCTGGAACAATATGCTCATGCCCCCCCCCTCTAAAGAGACCCTCGTACCGGAAGACGATATGCCCGGAGTCTTGACGGAACAAGCGGTTCCCACATGGAGGAGTTGAAGGCAAGTGTTGGGGGCCCACCGAGCATAATTCACTGTGCAAAGCCCAAATACAGCCCTCTATCCCCATGCTTCCACTACTGTCTGATCCTACTACTAATGACATTTATGCACCTGTGCACCAATGCAGTGCAGCTCTGATGGCCCTTAATGCATCCATTGGGTCCCTCCAAGAGAATGTGTCATTTATTAGACAAGACATCAGGAAAGTTAACGAAAGAATTGCTGAAGCAGAGGCACGTGTAAGCTGATTGGAAGACCAGGTCCCCCATATGAAACGTGATCTGGCTAAAGTAATTCACAACATCACCCTCCTAATAAATAAAACAGAGGACTTGGAAAATAAATTGCGCTGAAACAACCTTTGCATAGTGGGAGTCCCTGAAAAAACCGAAGGGTCCCATGCTGTCCATTTCTTTGAGGACTGGTTCAGAAAGATATTCGGAAAAGATTCTCTTTCTCCCTTCTTTGCTATAGAGAGGGCACACAGAGTGCCGTCTCGCCCACCACCACCGGAAGGCCCTCCTAGACCAATGCTAATGAGGATTCTACACTTTCAAGATAGATACCATTCTCCCCAAGGCAAGGGGACACCAGAATCTATTTATAGATGGACAGAGTCTCCATTTTTCCTGACTTTTTAGAGGAGGTGCAGAGACGACGAGCACGATTCCTGGACGTTAAAAAGCGACTACACTCACAACACATACAGTACTCTATGCTATACCCCTCAAAGCTGCGGATAGTGTTTAAAGGAAAGACCCAGTTTTTTTCAAATCTCCGGAGGATGCCAGCCACTGGGTTGAACAAACGGAATCCCTGTCTTCCAAAAGCTATGAGAACGACTGATAGAAGAGTGGGAAATGCCATACCTGGGACTTCGCCGGAGACAACATGGAAGACTCCGGGGACAGGCGGATAAGTATAATGTGTAATGTTTGCTATAGCCTGTTCTTTCACGGACATCACCAGTGCCCCGGATTAACAATCTGATGCTATCTAATAACAATGACTTTAGTATTCATAACCGTGCTATTGTTACTTGTTTAGTTGACATGCCAAGAGCTAACTATGCCAATGTGCCACTTGTTGCCCTGTTTTATTGCTGCCCAATCTCTATTACTAAGATCTGGTCCGTAAATGCGGATAGGCTACTGCTTCCTATGTTGCGGGTTACAGGAATTTTTCCTCTGCTTCAGGTCCTGCTTGGGGACCACCAAAAGTTCTTTCTTTTGTTGGAATTATTATGTTTACGGTTCATTTGGTGTTAGGATCTGCAGAGAGATGGCATATGCAATTGTTCCTTTGTCATACAGTGATTGCTTTATGTGGATGTCTGGATCGCCCTTTCTCTTATGCTTCTCACGGAATGATGGCGGATAAAACTCACAATTTGGTATGGAATGTTAGAGGCCTGGGAGATCATACTTAATGTCAGGCGGTTTTTATGACTGTTTAGAAGTATCAGCCAGCCATAATGTGCCTCACTGAGACTCACTTGTCTAAACAATCCCATAGGCTTCTTCATAAACCATGGATCTCACAGGCCTTTCATTCCACCTTCTCTACACGCGCTAGGGTGGTTAGTGTCCTAGTTCATAAAGCTATTCCCTTTGAGTGTCACTCTAGCTAAATTGATTCTGAGGGCCGATATGTCTGTCTGCCCCGTTGTATTTTTGGGGTACAATTTCTTCTAATTGCCATATACATTCCACCGCCATACTCCACCGGTGCAATAAAAGAGGTTATTACATGGATAGCACAGGGTCCACAATCGCCGGTACTGATGATGGGTGACTTTAACAAATATCTGGACCCTTCTTTGGATGGGTTATGAGGTGGCGGGAACTTAACATATGCTGGGGAGACCTCATTGGCAAAGTTACTCGGAGAACTGGACCTACACGACCTGTGGAGAATTAGATTCCCTCAGGAACGGCAATACTCCTGCTTCTCTGCGTCCCATAATTCCTTGTCCAGAATAGATTTACCCATTGGATCTCTAGAAGCATTGCCATATACCTCTGTTATTGAATATTTACCACGGTGCCTCTCGGATCACTCACCCATACACATAGAATTGAGGTTTGAAAAAGACAGGGGGCGTTGTGGTTCAGCGCTCTGGAAACTTAATCATTTTTGGATGTTTGTTAGGTGAGAAAGACCCCCTTATAGACTACATAAGGGAATTCTTCAATTTTAACATAGGGTCAGCACCCATAGGGACAGTATGGGACGCCATGAAAGCATATGTGAGATGTCTCTATTTACATAAAATTACAGGCGTAAAATTAAAACTAGGGAACTCACTAAAGCTACAGCAGGAAGTGGTAAGGAGTGAACAAGTATATATAAGTATACCCTCCCAGCAGTCTGAGGCAGTATGGAAAGGAGCACAATCCAAACTTACTGACCATTTGTTACATATATCGGACAATAAACTGTTCTTCACCAAACAAAAATACTTTGAGGCAGGAGAGAGTACAGGTAGTCTGCTAGCTAGGGTGGTCCGGTCGCAAGAGTGTGCATCCAGAATAGCGGCAATCAAGACCTCTGATGGAGAACTTTCAGTGGAAAGTTCAGTAATCCTTGATACGTTCCACAACTTTTATAAGGAATTATATTCCGCTAAATTGTCCATGGGAAGAGATGATATAAAAAAATAACTTGGCCAAATATCTAACTCTAAATTATCCCTAGAATCTGCCGCATACCTGGATGAACCCCTTACTTTGGAGGAACTTGAAATAGCTTTAGGCTCTCTCCCCAATGAAAAGGCCCCGGGGTCAGATGGACTACCGGGGTAATTCTTTAAACAATGCCGGATCTGTCTCCTCCCACACCTTTTGGAGACCTTTTTATGATGCGCTACGAATCGGTAAGCTATCTACATCTGTGAGGGAGGCGATAGTGGTGGTTATTCCGAAGCCCAATAAGGACCCAGTTAGTCCTGACTCATACAGGCCTATTTCTCTTCTACCTAATGAAGTGAAATTGCTAGCTAAATCACTGGCCAATCGACTTAATAAGGTAATTACTCCTTTAATACATAGGGTTCACCATAGGGTATATATGATATAATAACTTTATCCACCTGTAGAATAAAGTTATGGTGATGCCAAATTTATATATTTTTTTATTTTTTTCATCATGTTTTAACCACTTTTTATAAACAATCTGTATTTTACATTGCCCTTTGCAAACATCTATAACATTTAAATTTTTCTGCCAGTTTAGGTTTCTAAAGGCTTGTATTTTGCAGGACAGACTGTACTTTTTAGGGTGGGTTCACATCACGTTTTATGCTTCAGTTTGATGTATACGTTACAAAAAAATATATATAAATATACAGAAACACAGCATACCACTTAAATGTATCCTGCCAAGTCCGGTAAAAAAAAATAAAAAATTTAGAATGGAACTTTCCACTGTATGGTATCAGTCTGAGGCATCCATTTAACGTATACATTTAAAAGGATGGGGAAAAACATGTGAACCCATCTTTATCAGTACCATTTTGGGATGCATAAGACTTGGTCACTGAAGGTACTGCTCAATGCTATCACTGTCTCATGCATGGGATGGGAGTTATATTTCCAGCATGGAGAACAATTTGGATAGTATCCATCTCTCATCTGCCACCTGCACGGGTTCTAGAGGGGTCCCCAGGATGGAGCTGGCCTTTCTAATTGGTTTGTCACATCTCTTCCTCTCATTGGTTAAGATGCTGCTACCCCAGCAGGCCACTCTGAAGAAGATGGCTGATGACACTAGAGTCCATGCCCTGGATTTCCACAGGCTTAGGAGGAAGTCTGTGCTTGTGGAATTCCACAACCATCTCCTTAGTTTTAGTGGCATTGATGCTAAGGTGGTTCTGCTGGCACCAATCCACAAATTCCCGGGTCAGTTCTCTGTATTCCATGTCATCCTCGTCTGTGATGAGGCCTACTATTTCCAAGTCATCAAATAACGTCTATAACTAGCAGCTAGATGAGTTGTACCTGAAGTGTACAGTGTGCAGAGGAAAGGAGCAAGAACTGTACCCTGAGGTGCCCCCTTACTACATATGTCTGACACAATTACAGGTAGTCTATGATCCAATTGGAGAGGTGGTGATCCACTGCCACAAGATCCAGCTTGTTTCTTAATAGCCCTGGCTGTAAAGCACTAGAGAAGTCAAAGAACACTATTCTCACAGTGTTCCCTGGTTTCTCCGGGTGAGAAAGAACTCGGTGTAGAGGGCCCAATGCCAGGCCAATAAACAAACTGGAGGGGGTCCATGAATGAGCTCGGTAGAGGGCGGAGATGTGTGAGAACCAACTTCTCCAAGGCCTTGATCAAGTGGGATGTCAGTGCCACCAGTCTTTAGCTGTTGAGGTCTATCGGAGGAGGGGTCTTCGGAACTGTACCACACAAGATGATTTCCATAGTTGTGGTACCTTTCCCAACTTAAGGCTCATATTGAACATATATGTAATATCACACAGCTGATTACCACAGGTCTTAAGTACCCTGGCACTGATGCAATCTGGCCCTGCTCCCTTCCCTGCCTGGGCACTTGTAAAGATGAGACTGTAGCTAGATGACTGATTGCTATATTGACTGATCAGGAAGCAAGAGCTAAGAGCGGGTATCAAAGCAGCATCTGGTATATAAGGTAACTTGCATATAATCTACATCAACAGACAGCTCGACCGCTATCAACATTCAAAGCTGTAAAATAAAATATAAAAATAATGGGAAAGCAGGGAGGAAAAGAAAAGGTAGACTGGGAGGGAAGTGTGATAGTCTATGAGAGAATTAATCAGGGAGTCACAGGTCCCAGGCCAGTGGGGGGGACCCACAACCAAGGTCCCCAAACTTTTATCAAATTTATCCAGACAATCTTTGGATATGTAGATAAGTTTATACAGTGGGAGTACCACATTCACCTCCCTAATCCAGACATTTCTAGTTGGTCTTTTTGGATGCTTGCAGTTATACAGAATAACCTTTTTAGCATAATACAATAGTAACTTAAACAAAATGTGCAGTGCCACAGTAAGGGGAATATCGTCAACTAATCCAAAGATGCAAACTTTCGGGTATCATATGTTCGCCATATCCAAATAAGTCTCCATATACTCCAAAACGTCTTTCCATTACACCTGCAAGACTCAGAACATGTGCAATGCACCTATAATATAAGAGTCTATGAGGGGTATAGTAGATCCAATGTGTGAATTTTATTTGTACCAGTTTATCCCTAGCACTAATCAGTCGGTGCCCTGAGATGGTCAGAAACGCTCAAGGATATCTCTTTTCCACTTCTTCAGCACTTTATCTCGCATGGGCGCAAGGTTACGGGTATATCCGTAAAAAGCAGATATAGGGATCTGGAGACTGGCTAGGCCACTCCAGAATCTTGATATGCTTCTTACGGAGCCACTCCTTGGGTATCCTGGCTGTGTGCTTCGGGTCGCTGTCATGTTGGAAGACCCAGGCACTTCAATGCTCAGGACCCATCTTCAATGCTCTGACTGAGGAAAGAAGGTTGTTGCTCAAAATCTCACAATAAATGGCCCAATTTATCCTCTCTTTAATACAGTGCAGTTGTCCTGCCCCCTTTGCAGAAAAGCACCCCCAAAGCATGATGTTACCACCCCCATGCTTCACAGATGGAGACAAAGATAAATCATTTTAGAACTTTTTCCCGCCTATTAATGTGACCTGAAAAACAAACTGAAATCTTTTAGGTAGAGGGAAGAAAAAATGTAAAAATAAAATATGGTTGCTTAAGTGTGCACACCCTTAAACGAATACTTTGTTGAAGTATCGCGCAGGGCACAGGCTCTTTTGTTTGCAATAACACACTGCCGGGCGGTAACTTCCGCCCAGCGGTGTGTTTGGTGACGTCACCGGCTCTGAGGGGCGGGCTTTAGCTCTGCCCTAGCCGTTTTACTGGCTAGGGCAGAGCCAAATCCCGCCCATCAGTGCCGGTGACGCCACCGGGGTTCCTGTCAGCCCCATAGAGAGCCCCGGTACGTCACCGGAACTCTGAAAAATGCCTTTGCCCTGTGCAATTTAGCGCAGGGCAAAGGAGAGCATCGGAGCATGAACTGCTCCGATGCTCATGTCAGGGGGGCTGCCTGGGTGAAAATGGAGGGCTGTCCAGGTTCCGCTCTGAACCTGGACAACGCCTTTAACTAAGACCCCAGCTCCAGCTGAAGAAAAACAGCCCCAAAGCATGATGCTGCCACCACCACCACCACCATGCTTCACTGTGGGTATGGGGTTCTTTTGGTGATGTGCGGTGATGTTTTTGCAGCAAACATATCTTTTGGAATTATGGCCAAAAGGTTCAACCTTGGTTTCATAAGACCATAACACCTTTTCCCACATGCTTTTGGGAGACTTCAGATGTGTTTTTGCAAAATGTAGCCTGGCTTGGGTGTTTTTCTTTGTAAGAAACTGCTTTCGTCTTGCCACTCTACCCCATATCCCAGACATATGAAGAATACAGGAGATTGTTCCACACAGCCAGTACTTGCCAGATATTCCTGCAGCTCTTTTTTAATGTTGCTGTAGACCTCTTGGTAGCCTCCCAGACCAGCTTTTTTCTCGTCTTCATCAATTTTGGAGGGACGTCCAGTTCTTGGTAATGTCACTGTTGTGCCATATTTTCTCCACTTGATGATGACTGTCTTCACTGTGTTCCATTGTATATCTAATGCGTTGGAAATTCTTTTGTACCCTTCTACTGACTGATACTTTTTAACAATGAGATCCTGGAAGCTCTCTGTGGACCATGGCTTTTGCTGTGGGATGCGACTGGGTCAATGTTATGGGGAGGAGGATCTGTGGATGACACATATATAGCCGTGTCATCCAAAGATCTCCCCCATAACAGTGTTATCCACAGATCCTCCACCCCATAATAGTGCCATCCACAGATGCCCCGCCCCATAAAAGTGCCATCGACAGATATCCCCCATAACAGCGCCATCCACAGATCCCCTCCATAACAGTGCGTCATCCACAGATCCCCCATAATAGTGTCATGCACAGACCACCATTAGTTCAAAACCCACCACAAGCACACCTTTTAGTTAAAAATATATTTTTTCTTAATTTCATCCTAAAGACGCCGGTGCGTCTTATAAGGTGAAAAATACGGTAAATTGAGTATCGCCATAATAAAAAATGGCCCACAGAATAAGGTTTTCATGTTATTTTTATGACATAATAAGGCTACGTTCACACTCACATTTTGGACGAATCTGTCATGAATCTGCAAAAACGGGTCAATAATACAACCGCATGCATCCGTTATGAACGGATCCGTTTGTATTATCTGTAACATAGCCAAGACGGATCAGTCATGAACTCCTTTGAAAGTGAATGGGAGACGGATCCGTTTTCTATTGTGCCAGATTGTAGCAGAGAAAACTGATCCGTCCCCATTGACTTACATTGTGTGCCAGAGCGGATCCGTTTGGCTCAGTTTCGTCAAGCGGACAGGACAGCAAAACGCTGCAGGCAGTGTTTTTGGTGTCCGCCTCCAGAGTGGAATGGAGACTCATCAGAGGCAAACCGATGCATTCTGAGCGGATCTTTTTCCATTCAGAACGCATTAAGGCTAAGTTGATCAGTTTTGGACTGCTTGTGAGAGCCTTGATAGGATCTCTCAAACGGAAAGCCAAAATGCGAGTGTGAAAGTGGCCTAACATTTAACAAAAAAAGCATAATTCATTTTTTTCAGTTTAACCTAACAAAAAATAGTGGCAATAAAAAATATAACTTGTCCTGCAAAAAGTAAATATATGGCTATGTAAATTAAAAATTAAAGAGAAGGAATAGGGGTTATATAGTGTATTCCATATGTGTCTTTGTTTGTAAAAAGTGTGTGTGTGTGTATATATACAGACGTGGACAAAATTGTTGGTACCCTTTGGTCAATGAAAGAAAAAGTCACAATGGTCACAGAAATAACTTTAATCTGACAAAAGTAATAATAAATTAAAATTCTATAAATGTTAACCAATGAAAGTCAGACATTGTTTTTCAACCATGCTTCAACAGAATTATGTAAAAAAATAAACTCATGAAACAGGCATGGACAAAAATGATGGTACCCCTAACTTAATATTTTGTTGCGCAACCTTTTGAGGCAATCACTGCAATCAAACGCTTCCTGTAACTGTCAATGAGACATCTGCACCTCTCAGCAGGTATTTTGGCCCACTCCTCATGAGCAAACTGCTCCAGTTGTGTCCGGTTTGAAGGGTGCCTTTTCCAGACTGCATGTTTCAGCTCCTTCCAAAGATGCTCAATAGGATTGAGGTCAGGGCTCATAGAAGGCCACTTTAGAATAGTCCAATTTTTTCCTCTTAGCCATTCTTGGGTGTTTTTAGCGGTGTGTTTTGGGTCATTGTCCTGTTGCAAGACCCATGACCTGCGACTGAGACCAAGCTTTCTGACACTGGCTAGTACATTTCTCTCTAGAATTCCTTGATAGTCTTGAGATTTCATTGTACCCTGCACAGATTCAAGACACCCTGTGCCAGACGCAGCAAAGCAGCCCCAGAACATAACAGAGCCTCCTCCATGTTTCACAGTAGGGACAGTGTTCTTTTCTTGATATGCTTCATTTTTTCGTCTGTGAACATACAGCTGATGTGCCTTGGCAAAAACTTCGATTTTTGTCTCATCTGTCCACAGGACATTCTCCCAGAAGCTTTGTGGCTTGTCAACATGTAGTTTGGCATATTCCAGTCTTGCTTTTTTATGATTCGTTTTCAACAATGGTGTCCTCCTTGGTCGTCTCCCATGTAGTCCACTTTGGCTCAAACAACGACGGATGGTGCGATCTGACACTGATGTTCCTTGAGCATGAAGTTCACCTTGAATCTCTTTAGAAGTCTTTCTAGGCTCTTTTGTTACCATTCGGATTATCCGTCTCTTAGATTTGTCATCAATTTTCCTCCTGCGGCCACGTCCAGGGAGGTTGGCTACAGTCCCATGGATCTTAAACTTATGAATAATATGTGCAACTGTACTCACAGGAACATCTAGTTGCTTGGAGATGGTCTTATAGCCTTTACCTTTAACATGCTTGTCTATAATTTTCTTTCTGATCTCTTGAGACAGCTCTTTCATTTGCTTCCTCTGGTCCATGTCGAGTGTGGTACACACCATATCACCAAACAACACAGTGATTACCTGGAGCCATATATATAGGCCCAATGGCTGATTACAAGGTTGTAGACACCTGTGATGCTAATTAGTGGACACACCTTGAATTAACATGTCCCTTTGGTCACATTATGTTCTGTGTTTTCTAGGGGTACCATCATTTTTGTCCATGCCTGTTTCATGAGTTTATTTTTTTACATAATTCTGTTGAAGCATGGTTGAAAAACAATGTCTGACTTTCATTGGTTAACATTTATAGAATTTTAATTTATTATTACTTTTGTCAGATTAAAGTTATTTCTGTGACCATTGTGACTTTTTCTTTCATTGACCAAAGGGTACCAACAATTTTGTCCACGTCTGTATATATATAATGCGCGTGCGTACATACACATATTCATACTTATATTCTTGGACTGGCAGTTAGGCTTGGTAGAGGGAGCTGCCAGTCCACACTCTTCCGGCACGGGTATTCCCTTTCACCTGAGGTGATCGCAGGTGAGGCCTGCTCTAATCAGGCTGCAATAAAGCACCTCCCAGTGTGTCAGGGGAGTGTGTATTAGAGATTCATTGTGCAACAGAGGCCCACTGGAGTCTCTGGGAGAGTGGTCTCAGCCGGGATGGCTGAGGGGCCCTCGGGGCTAGGTGTTAGCCGGAACGTTGGGGGACTACGCAAGGTCAGAGACAGGCGAAGCTCTGGGCCACAATCCTCCAAAAGGACTGGACGTTGTTACAGCCTAGGAAGTGCTGGAGCACAGGCTGGAAAAGCCGCATGGTCGTACCGTGTGTGAACAGTGTTATAAGTGAGGTAGGAATACTCCTGTTTAGTTAGAGCCCAGCTGGGCAAGATGTTTGTTTTGTGTTTTGTTCTGTGAAAATAAACCTCACGTTTATACCTGCAAATCGGCTGTTGTAGAGTTGAGTGTACAAATTATCCCGGAGAGAGAGCTAATCCCTCACAATATATATGATGTTACCTATGCATTGCTGACATATATGTGCAAATGTGTATGTTACAACATACTTTAATAACTTAGAAGAAAATAAAATCTTGCAAATCTGGGGCCTAACAATTGAGCCATGAATATATTAAGTGAAATATAATCATCACGCTTATGATGAAGGCTGTGATCATGGCCTTGAATCTCATATGTTTTAATTTGTGAGTGGGGCGAGTGCGCAGTTAGCTAGTGTGATTCTAAGTAACGCTTGCCTTAAGAATCTCATTATTTGAACACAGAACAGTATTTCCTCTGAGAATTCTAGAGTAGCTTTGAGCTGGGCCTGTTCATTTCTCAAGCAATCATAGCTGCATGATGGAGAGAGAAAATGGCAGCTGTTCCTAGCTCAGGCCTTCAATTTTCTTCAGTGTCCAGCCATTCAAGTGTGTAATTACACAGGGATGACTGGAAAACGTCAGGCCTTGTAAGGGAACTGCTTGCAGGCTTTTGCTTGCAGACAGAGTGAGGACAAGAAAAATTCAATTAATGTGCCTGTATTTTGTGTGTGTCATCTATAATTATTAATGTATGCTGTACACTACTATGGAAAGGTCTTGCATGTATTGTAATTTTATCTTTTCAACCCCCATACCCTTCTGGTGCCAGCTAAAAATATATCATTCATTATGTAATCGGTTGAAATGAAATTACCGGTATATTATTATTATAATTTTTTTTTTTTTAATTATTATTATTATATAGGTGTGTTTTTATTTCATAACATTTTTTTTGCAGTTTTGTAGGACTAGTAGTGGACATTTGCATTGTGATTTTAGAAGAATACTGATATAGCAGTTTTTAACTTTACACTTAAAGCATGTTAAATACACTGTTGCAGAAAACCTAAAAGGTGTTTTGCCATGAAAAATATTGTTTAATCCAGCCAAATATTATAACTATAACATTTTTTGCATTTCCACTTAAAAAGAAAACTACGGTACTCATATTCCCAGATATTGCATGCATAGTGTTTGAGATCCCCTCATTTCTGTCATCATCTCCTTCCTGGCTGCTTTGAGTGATACCAGGCAATGGCAAAGCAGCTGGGGGGGGCCTGTCATTGTACTTAATTTGCATATTAAGAAAAAGTATTGTAACTCAGGAATAGAGCCTCAAATCGACAATAAAACTACGATTTAATCCAGTGAACCACAGCTTGAACATGTTGAAAATGTATTATAGAGAGAAAGTGAACACTAAGGCCTCTTTCACACTGGCGTTGCGGAAAAAGATGCTGGTGCGTTGCTGGAAAATGCGCGATTTTTCAGCGCAAGTGCAAAGCGTTTTAATAAGTTTTGCACGCACGTGACAAAAAACTGCATGTTTGGTACCCAGACCCAAACACGGACTTCTTCACAGAATTTTGGGTTTGGGATCGGTGTTGTGTAGATTTTATTTTCCCTTATAACATGGTTATAAGGGAAAATAATAGCCTTCTTAGAATACAGAATGCTAAGCAAATTAGGGATGCAGGGGTTGGAAAAATTAAAATAAGAAGAAGATCCGGGCTGCGCGAACAAGTGGATGAGGTCCGTTTAATATATTTTTTTTATTTTATTTTTTACCCCTGCATCCCTAATTTACTTAGCATTCTGTATTAAGAATGCTATTATTTTCCCTTATAACCATGCTTTAAGGGAAAATAATAAAGATTGGGTCCCCATCCCAATCGGCACCTAGCAACCATGCGTGAAAATCGCCCCGCATCCGCAGCTTGCGGATGTTTGCAATTTTCACGCAGCCCCATTCATTTCTATGGGGCCTGTGTTGTGTGAAAAACGCACAATATAGAGCATGCTGCGATTTTCATGCAAAGCACAAGTGAAGCGTGAAAATCACTGCTCATCTGCACAGCCCCATAGAAATGAATGGGTCCGGATTCGGTGTGGGAGCAATGCGTTCACCTCACGCATTGCACCCACACTGAATTCTCGCCTGTGTGAAAGGGGCCTAAGTCCTATGCATTTCTGCAGAAAGTTAAAGAAATAGCTCTCCAGGCATAAGCCATGAGTAATAGATAGTAGTATTTAATATCAGCAAAGGTAAAAGAAACCTAATCAATAAAAGCTTTACACTCAAATATAATTTAAAAATAGTACGGTAGATATTGTAAAAAAACAATTTTTTTTAATATATATTGGTAAATGTTCACAAATTGCTACTAAAGGCGAATATAGCTTACCTATAAACATAGTCCAGTTAGATGACTGAATAGTGCTTGTGTATCAAAAAAATGGCTAAGCATATTGTTGCAATAATTGTCAAGTTGTGAATCACATAGTTAAAGGGAATCTGTCATCAAAGTTTCACCTTTTTAACCCTTACCATAGCTTTCTAGCAGCCTTACAGTTAATAAAAACGTTACCTTTATGAGCAATCCTGGACTTATAAAACCGGCAAAAAACAACTTAGTAGCATATGCAAATGAGGGCTCGCAAGTGCCCAGTGGTGGCGTTACCCTCGTAGGTGCCCAGCTAGCTCAGCCTTATCGTCGCTTCCCCCCGCCCATCCTTTCCCTCTGACCGCCCATCTACTTCTTGTTTCCCCGAGATCCCGCGCCTGCGCACTCAGTCCGTTGGCCGGCGCATGCGCACTGTGAGGCCCATTCCTCGTACGGCCGATGGACCGCCTCCTTTGTGGTGTTTTCGCGCCGTTAGGCAGCGCATGCGCATTAATTACTGTGATGCTGTACAAGGAATGGACATCGCAGTGCGCATGCGCCGGCCGACGGACTGAGGGCGCTGGTGCGGGATCTGGGCGAAACAAGAAGTAAGTAGATGGGCGGTCAGAGGGAAAGGATGAGCGGGCAGAGGTAAAGACTGGGCGGGGGGGGGGGCGCGACGATAAGGCTGAGCTAGCTGGCCACCTACGAGGGTAACGCTGCCCCTGGGCACTTGCGAGCCCTCATTTGCATATGCTACTAAGTTGTTTTTTGACGGTTTTATAAGTCCAGGATTGCTCATAAAGGTAACGTTTTTATTAACTGTAAGGCTGCTAGAAAGCAATGGGAAGGGTTAAAAAGGTGAAACTTTGACAGACTCCCTTTATAGTTTTATCCTGAAATGTATAGACGTACAAGCTTGTTAGATCATTGCAAGGGTAACTTGTTTGATAGTGGTGATACTTTGCTGTGGATAGTTGGTACTTTGTGTAATAATTTTTTGGGGATGTTCTAGCGTCTAGGTTACTTACTGTACAAATATGGGACTGTCAATGTTCTGATATTTCAGCTATTGATAGTAATGCTGCAGACTGTGCCTTTTTTGCCATCAAAAATAATGAAACCCATTCCAGACCACCTTATGCATATAGACATTGGCCGCCAGGTGCCTGATGTTTTAAAGAGCAGGCACCCAGGGTTAATGTATGCAATTGACGAAAAAGTGCATACATTTAACCCCTCAGATGGCATGGTCAAATGTTACCATGGCATCTGTGAAGTCAAAAAACGTAAGCGAGCTCCTGGCTGGGCACCAGGAGTGTATGGAAGCCTCGATCCTTCTGAATAATCTGAGGATGCCACACATATCCTGCCTGTAAAACTGTGGCGGAATTTATTTTATTTTTTCCCAATTCCACCTCATTTAGATCCGGCTAATGGCAAAACTGAAAAAAAAAAGGTCAAAATACCCATAGTTGCACACACTCCAAAATGGTATCAATAAAAACTACAGATCGTCCCGCTAAAAATGAGCTCCCACACAACTCAGTTGTCATGGGGAAGGGGAAAACGCCAGATACACACAAAAGAAAGACAACAGTCTAGGCCTCAAAAGCTAAAGAGTGACCTCCTAGTAATCCCTAGGCCTTTCCCTAACTCCTGTCAGTATGAGCAGATACTGATGGTGGAAATGCTCATATGCCGGATACCTATGCCCTGCTAAAACTGACGACCCCTAGAATACGTAGCAGGAGACGAGACAGCTGGTTCCTTCCCAGATGAAGAAACCCCCGTCTCCCTGAGGCCTAGAACCAAAACACACCAGAGAACAACAAACAGAATAGGCAACTTGTACTTCGTTTTGAGATGAATGGAGAAGCAGGAGATTCAAGACGAACAAGCTCTTTCAACTCCAAGAGGAAATATCAACCGCATGGTCGGCAGTGTGAGGCAGACCTAAATAGAGACTCATCACTGATAACAAGCAGAACCTGAGGAGAGGTGAGATCCTGCCAAACAACCATGTACAGAGAGACCTGTCAGCCTCACGTGCAGCAAGTCTATCCGATCTTCTCACTTCTGTCACAGGAGGGACCGTGACATCAGTAGACATAAATATAAAAAAAAGAAACTACAGGGGTCAGAATATGCTGATATTAAGAATTTCTACGTTTTCATTTATTTTTACAGTATTTTGATTTTGATATTTAAAAAAAACTATACATATGTGGTATCGTTGTAATTGTACTGACCCAGAGAATGAAGAGAATCAGTTTTGACTTAAACAGAATGCCATAGGGACAAAGACTGTAAAACGGTGGAGAAATTGGGATTTTTTTTTTTTCTAATTCCACCCCATTTTGGAGTGCCCCTCAAAAGACAAGGGCACTGCATACCTCTGGAAAAGAAAGTTATGTCTCCAGAAATGACAAGGCTTCTTCACCATAAGAACAGTAAATCTGTGGCATAGTCTACCTGAGGAGGTGGTTACTACAGGAACAGCAGATGGTTATCACAAAAGCTTAGATGAATTCATACAATGTGCTTATGAAAATTGGTCAGAATTCTGGTTTCTCACTCCCCTTCCCTTAATGTAACTATGTATATGTAACATGTATAATTTTTTGGGCATTTTTAATTTCCCATGTTTATTTGTATTAAAAATAAAATCCTGCAGCTTTCATCTTGGCTATGAAGTGTAATAACATGCTGATAATTGTTAATCTGCAGAGAGAGATTTTCAGTAGTGTGACGAATACCACCCCTCGTGCCCGCTTGATGTCAACTATTTCAAGCTCACGAGGTACGGTATGTTCACTGGTTACCAAGGCGTGACGTTACTCCCTCATGAAGGAGCAGATAAGGTCAGTCTTGGTACAGTTTTCACAGATTGCTCCTGTCCACAGGGACACAAAGAGGCAACAAGCTGAGAGCGCCTTGTCACTGCCCCAGTGAAACAGCGCGTTCTCATCCCAGAAAGACTGCCACTAGTTTGTTGTTTAATATAAGCCTGGTCCGTTAACGTGATTATATAGGGTAAGAAACCAACCAGCGGTAGCGTATTACTAGGCCAAAACACGGACCTGGGGGATTCATGATCGATATAACAGACGGCACAAGATTTAATTATATATTTAATTGCCTTAAGGGCTCACTAGACATAACACTATACACACAAATAATATATACAGTGGTCTGAGGTTACAAATACAGGTGGTATGGTACAAACAGGGTTAAGCAGAACAAAAGTCTGTTTACCAGATGAATGAGTTCACATGGTGGGCAGTGATGTCAGCAGGTTTCAAGTCCCTCTGAACACATGGCACGATGTGACCATCCTTCAGAGAAAAGACCCACCCGCTTGCTGGCACAAGCCTTTTAAACTGTAGCCGGACCCTCCTCTTCCTGCTTCTGGGAAGGGTCCCCCCCTCCCTGCTGATACTGGCAGCTCAATGACCTACAAAACACTTTAGGGTTCATAGCTCCAGACCAGAAGGTCACAGGGAGATGGTACTGGGACCAACAGAGCCGCCTAGGTTCCAGCTACAAGTATAGTCCAAGCATGGTAGCGTTATTGGGTTTCTGTGGGGAGATATGTATATCTCCCTTCCCTGGAACCCGACCTCAACCTATAACTATGGGCATGTTCGTCTTTGCCCCAGGATCGCATAAATATATTTGACTTGTGTCTGGGATGGATGGTTGATTCAGAATTCCTTATGAACCACTGGTTCCATGGTGTCTGGGGGGAAATTATAGTTCTGGGCAAGGGCTGAGACCCCCTACAGAGAGGTTTTCCTGTAGGATTAGCTGGCCTCCATTCTGGCTGGTTGAGGTGTGAATTCATGCGCATGCGAACTCCTTGAAGCTAGAACCCCTGTGGAGTTCACTACCTCTGCTATCTTACAAGCAAATGGTTGGAGTGAGAACTTAATTTGCAGGTACACTGACAAAGGTGAATCAGATGAATATCCTCACAAGTAGCCTTTTCATTATCATCACATGCAAAATGACAATGAAAGTCTGAATTAAGAGAAGGCCTCATGCACGCGGCCGTTGTTGCCCGAAACACCATGTCCGCAATATATGGGCACCAGCTGTTTGTGCACCCTATACCGGATGTGGACCCATTCACTTCAATGCACTAAGTTTTCGCAGTGTAGACTGTCATATTTGATTCATGGACCCCATTCAAGTGAATGGGTCTGTGTTGACATACATGGTCTGTGCCTGTGCATTGCCGACCACAATTTGCGGTACGCAGCACAGGCCAACAAACTGTCATGTCCATGAGGCATAAAGTTAAGTTTTCACCATCAATTGATGTGAATCATGTAAGCCTATATTACCTTCTGCTCTTTCTGCACAGTGACATATGGACAGTTCAAAAAGCATATCTAGATCTCTCTCCAATAAAAGTCGATGACCATTTCATGTCTATTGTGTTTATGGTCCACTTGGCTATTGTAAAGCATATCTTCAAATGCTGTTAACAGCAGATAAGATGACTGCCCCTTTAATCATGTACAGAAAGTAAGAATTCTAAAATCAGGAAATAAAAAAAATGGATATGGAAAAGGGGAATATCTGTTTTTAATTTGTAAAATTAAAGGTTATGTACACCTTTTGGGGACAGTTTTTAAAAATTATTCAAATGTGCTGATTTTGAGCTAAAAACATTTCAATTGGTCTTTATTGAAAAATTTAGAACCACTGTCTTTGAACATTCAGATCCGGCTACTAGATAAACTCACGGCTGCACAGTCTGTTTGGTCAGGCAGCTCAGCTGACTGGCTCCGTATCGCTGATCTTTGACCTCCTAAACCCTCATTTACAGCTCAATTCTTATGTTCCTCATGAGAATATTGCCTGTATTGCACAATAAGATTTTCTGACATGTTTTCTGACCGATCATTGGTTAGAGGGCCATTTACACACACAGATTTTTTTTATACATGCCAACTATTGGTCTTATTGGACAGAAATTGTTAAGATAATCTGGTGTAATACAGCCCTAAGTGTTTTTGACCTTTTAGTAGAGATAAGACAGCTAGAAAAACAGTTAACCCTTTGTAACAGAATGGCTCAATATTTTTTATAAAGACAAGTTGGAAAAAAGATTTTAGCCCAAAATGAGTAAGGCTACTTTCACACTAGCGTTCGTCGGTCCGCTCGTGAGCTCCGTTTGAAGGAGCTCACGAGCGGACCCGAACGCAGCCGTCCAGCCCTGATGCAGTCTGAATGGAGCGGATCCGCTCAGACTGCATCAGTCTGGCGGCGTTCAGCCTCCACTCCGCTCGCCTCCGCACGGACAGGCGGACAGCTGAACGCTGCTTGCAGCGTTCGGGTGTCCGCCTGGCCGTGCGGAGGCGTGCGGATCCGTGCGGATCCACCCAGACTTACAATGTAAGTCAATGGGGACGGATCCGTTTGAAGATGCCACAATATGGCTCAATCTTCAGGCGGATCCGTCCCCCATTGACTTTACATTGAAAGTCTGGACGGATCCGTACGAGGCTATTTTCACACTTAGCTGTTATATGCTAAAAATAATGCAGACGGATCCGTTCTGAACGGAGCCTCCGTCTGCATTATTATGATCGGATCCGTTCAGAACGGATCCGATCGAACGCTAGTGTGAAAGTAGCCTTAAATTGCCTCAAATGTGTACATAGCTTTTAAAGGTAATTCTTTACCTTTATGGCCACGATGTGATGCAAAACCAATTACCAGTACCAACATTGATAAGGTTGATTATATTTTCTAGCTGTTAATACTAATCAAATTTAATAATGACTATTAAAATCTGTCACCTAAAATGAAAAGTATTTCTTTATTCTAAATGTTACTTTATATCTAGGATCAGTTGTGTGGACGGGATCCTACATTAACAGATGAGTTGTTGAATATCTTGACAGAGCTCACCCAACTAAGCAAAACAACTAATTCAAAAGTGGCTTTGCGGGCCCGTCAGGTATATTTCTGATTTTATAATCCTGTGCCATCTGTTTTATTTCACATGAATTGTGGGTGCAGTGTTAACTTTTGGAATTGGTAAATCATTTTCTTAATTTTCAGGTCCTTATTGCTTCACATTTGCCTTCATATGAGCTTCGCCACAACCAAGTGGAATCCATTTTCTTGTCTGCCATTGACATGTATGGGCATCAGTTCTGCATTGAAAATCTTCAGGTAATTTCTATAATGAAGTGTTAGGCTTTTTGCACACAACTGTATTTGGGATCGCAGGTAATCCTATACACAGTGTTGAATCATTTCAGTGGGACCATGCACATCTCTCTTTAAAATTTCAGCAGAATATAGTTGACTTGGTTATCACCTAGGAGCACTATTTTCTTTTCTTCTCTGAGCAAACTTAGTCCAGAAAATGAAACTCCATGTAAAACAATGTAGGTCACAATCTAATGTGCTGTATGGTCCCACAATGTGTACTGTATTACTGCTGAAATGCACACCGCTATGTGCATAGAATTTAAGTGTGAATTTTGATCCTAGGTGCTGCTATGGGTAGAGAATTAATTTAGTGGATGCATAATGAAAACTGAGGGGGTCATTTATTATCCAGTAATATTCCTATTAAGAAGCTGGCTTATGCTTAGACTGGCGCTGGATGCCGAAGGCCGCCAGATATAGGGGTTAAGTTTAGCGTCTAAACAGCCAGGCTTAATAAATGAGCCCCTGAGTTTTTAAATATGGCTATCTGATATTAAGAGTGTTCTAGTGAAGTTAGAAATAATATTTAAAGGGGTTGTCCTGCCAAAAATAATCTACAGTTTTCAAATTGGCACCTGGCTCTGAATACCTTTGTAATTGCATGTAATTAAAAGTTTAGCATAACCACTGAGTTTTTCAATAAAATGTATCTGTATAGCGCCACCTGCTTTGTGTTTTTTTTTTATTTATTTTTTTTTTTATTTCTTTGACCTGCTAACTCAGGCTGCACATGCTCAGTTTCATCCTTCATCTGCCTTCAGCTGTGGTAGGGAGAGCTGAGACACTCCCCCTGAGCTGCAGCATAAAATACCCTCCCCTTGAGCTTCCATTTTGATATAATCCTAGCAGAACAATGAATGTGGCCATCTCTGGATCAATGTGAGGTACAGGGTTGGTTCAAGCTTTGTTAGAAAGAGGTTGTCATGTACTATATGATAGCTGATTTTCACCTTTTACATTAGTCCTGGAATAACACCTTTAACCCCGTAACGCAGAACACCGTGCATTGCCAGAATGCACTCCGCCTTACATGCACGGCGGGATGATTGGGCGGCACCAGAGTGGTGCGCGCCCGATCACTGCAAGGGTCCGGCAGTCCCTGGTAGCCAGGCCCCTGCTGTGTCCGCTGGCATCGCTGTTTACAGCGATGCCGGCGGATTAACACCTTCTATGCCGCTGTCCGCGTTGATTGCGACATAGAAGTGGTTTGCGGCGGGTGAAGCAGCGCATAGAGTCCCCGAGCTGCTGTGGTGGGGACCCGATGCGTGACAAGGCTGCCAGATGCCGTGCAGAGGCTGCCCAATGCCCTGCACGGCATCAGGACCTGCCTTCTACAGGTGCCGAGGAGATCCAGACTCGGGCTGTGTCTCCTAGGCAACCTGTTTGTGTACTACTCACTGTAGTACACGAACAGGCAATGCATTACAATACAGATATATTGTAATGCATTGCAGAGGGGATCAGACCCCCAAAAGTTGAAGTCCCAAAAAGTTTCAAAAATGCTTTATTATGTAAAACTTAAACAAACGACCCCAAGAATTTGTCATATTTGATATTGTTGTGTCCGTAACAACCTGCTCTATAAAAATAGCTCATGATCTAATTTACGTTGTAAATGGCAAAACAGCTAATTTTTGTTAGCTTGCCTCACAAAAAGTGTAATATAGAGCAACCAAAAATCATCTGTACCCTAAAATAGTACCAACAAAACTGCCAGCTTATCCCGTAGTTTCCAAAATGGGGTCACTTTTTTGTAGTTTCTACTCTAGGGGTGCATCAGGTGGTCTTCAAACGTGACATGGCAAGTTAAAATTATCCCAGTGAAATCTGCCCTCCAAAAACCATATGGCGTTCCTTTCCTTCTGCGCCCTGCCATGTGGCCATACAGCAGTTTTTGACCACATCTGTAAACGACAGAATCCGGACAATAAATATTGTGTTTTGTTTGGCTGTTAACCTTTGCTTTGTTAGCGGAAAAAATTATTAAAATGGAAAATCTGCCAAAAAAAGGAAATTCGGAAATTCCATCTCCATTTTCCATTAAGGTCGAGTTCACACGAACATGTGTGATCCGTGGCCGTATTTGCGGCAATACACTGCCACAGTACCGTGTGCATTCCGCATCACGATTGCGGACCCATTCACTTCAATGGGTCCGCAAATCCGGAATTGCGGAACGGCCGCACTGAACAGGACCCTAAGAAGCACTACGGAGTGCTTCCGTGGGGTTTCGTCCAGTACTTCCGTTCCGCAAAAAGATGGAACATGTCCTATCTTTTTGTGGAATGAGCGGATCGCGGACCCATTAAAGTGAATGGGTCCGCGATCCGATGCGGCTAACCTACGGCCGGCGATCATGCATTGCGGCCCGCAGCTCGGGCACGGGTCACACACGTTCGTGTGAACTCGCCCTAATTCTTGTGGAACACCTAAATGGTTAACAAAGTTTCTAAAATCAGTTTTAAATACCTTGAGGGGTGTAATTTCTAAAATAGGGTAATTTTTGGGTGGTTTCTTGTATGTAAGCCTCACAAAGTGACTTCAGACCAGAACTGGTCCTTAAAAAGTGGTTTTTGGAAATTTTCTGAAAAATTTCAAGGTTTGCTTCTAAACTTATAAGCCTTCTAATGTCCCCCCAAAAAATAAAATGGCATTCATAAAATGATCCAAACATGAACTAGACATATGGGAAATGTAAAGTAATAACCATTTTTGTTTCAAAAATGCTTTTATTGTGTTAAATGTAAAAATAAAAAGTATACATATTAGATATCGCCTCGTGAAATTGTAGGAGGTATCACTATCTGTTTTAAAAACAGAGAAATTGAAATTTTGAAAGTTGCGAATTTTTCAAGATTTCTGGTAAATTTGGTATTTTTTTTATGAATGAAATATTTTGATTCAAATTTACCACTGTCATGAAGTACAATATGTGATGAGAAAACAGTCTTTGATAAGTAAAAGCGTTTTAAAGTGATCACCACATAAAGTGACACATGTCAGATTAGCAAAAATCTGTCTGGTCCTTAAGGGGTTAAGGTGTAAAGTTAATGTGCAACCTTTTGTAGAATGTGAACTTCATGTTACAGGGATTTTCCCACTTATTTCCCGCAAAATAGGGGGTTGGGTGTTTGATTGCTGGAGTTGCATTTCTGGAGCCCCCATGAATTGCATAATTGGATGTGCCCTATCAGAACAAAGGGTCGTACACATGTGTGACCACTGCTCCATTCAATTTTATGGGACCAACAGATATGGTGCCGTGCTCAACAGCCTCATAGAAGTGAATGGAACAGTGGCCATGTATATGTACTACTGCTTCAATCTCTTCTAGGACTTTGGGACCTCTGATTTAGTGATTGCTGGTGGTCTCCGCAGTCGGACCACTAACTATACCTATCCTTTTATTCCTAGTATAGAAGATAAATGATCTTGTGTTTCTGACTGCCGAGGACCAGAGCAGTTAGACACTTCTGCCTTATCCTGTGAATAGGGGATATCTGTTAGTGGTAAAAATCTAAATAAAAGATAGGTTCATATAACAGTATATTTGACTTGTGACTGAATACTGGATAATGCTCAGCCATGTTTGCTGGTTTGACATTTGTTTTCTTAGGAGAATACTAATATTACAGATGAGTGAATTTTTAAAAAATCAATCTGAATTTGTGATGAATCGCATTAAAAATCAGCTATTTCCCGGCTGCAGAGATCCTGTATATTAGGGTAGAACACTGTGTATTGCAGAAACATGCATAGGTAGTCCGCTGTGGTAGTGAAAGTTACTTTGTGTCTGTATGACAGGCAGTTGACAGGCGCCACTCTTAGAATCACTTGAAACTTGATTAATTTGGTCTGTTTTTGTCCCCTTGACTAAGTGAAGTGTGAACTTATCCTTATAGGTCAATGTTAGCATCAGGTATGAAGAACTGTGCAGTGGCCCCAGACTGTACCATAGAGTCAGAGTCCTCTCCTTTTTCCTCCACAGTCTTCAGCTGATGCCACATAGATTTCTACAGAACCTGTTCTGTTACACACTGATAGAAGTAGAGCACCCCGACAGAGTGGAGAGGGTGTCAGCAGTAAGTTTGGGTTGATGTCACTGTTTGTTTTGCCCTTCTTCTTATCATCGGATCCTCCTGTCATTTGAGCATCTTCCTTCACATTGTCAGCATTTGGTTCTTAATCCATCAGTATTGCTAAGGCCGAAAAAATAAAATAGGTGTGGATCCAAAACAGAGATGACATGTGATTGGAACGTTTGCATGTCGTCTGTGTTTTGTAACCGCTCTTGCTTTTGGCTTCCAAATCATGAGCATATCCTGATGCAAAATAAGGGACCGTGTGATAAAGGCCTCACGGATTCTCCAAAGACAGAGTCCGTTTGGCATTTTTCCATCCTTCTGACAGATCAGAAGAAGGGTAAAACAAATGATGTCAACAAGGCCAAACGGGGACACTAGTGACATCAAACCAAGGTGATCGTAGAGGTCCAGAAAGGTCCAAATCCTTTCAGTCACCATTAGTTCTTTCCAGACAGGTAGGCTCCTGCATAGCAGACGGTCTATAGTGGGCACATATGGCTTCAGACCTCACACTGCTGCAACCCTGCTGACTCATGGCCATGCTACCACCATGCTAGCTCAGCCGCTGCCTGATGCTCAAGTTGGCACCATATTCCCCTGATGATGAAGCCCCCTTTTTGCCTGGCTCCCACGTGCAATCTGCTACATCATCATCCACTACTGTCTGCACGTTGCTGATGTCACCTTCACCAGTCTTAGGGCCACGTGCCTGACCTCTCGCAACACCAGCTCCCATGTGACTCTCATCGTTGCTACTTGCCCACCTATCTCTGCTCCACATCTTGGCTGGGCAGTAGCTGCTGACTGTCCTTTTAGAAGCTCATCCTCTCTGAGAAGTGGAGCCAATGGCATACAATACTTCTCGAGCAGAAGGAACAGAAAATTAAAGAGGCAAGTTCAGTACAGGTGGGGGCACAGAGCTTGTTCCCAGGCCATGCCAACTAAGCGTGGTGTCAGATTAACCCACGACTCCTGGCTGGGGGTGTGTGATGTCACTTGAGATGAAATCGAAGACCAAGTAAACCATTTAAAGACAACTGGGTTGCTGGTCAAAACGCGACCGCTGGAAGACACTGGCAGCTCTGGCCTGTCGCTGCAACTGCTGCTACCAACCCCTCTTCTTCTGCTGCTATATCTGCCAGCTCCAGAAACATTTTGACCACTACCCGTTCACTTAGAAGGGCCTGTCACCTGTCTGTCGGACATACTGTACTGTAACAGTAACTGTAAGGGTAAAATGGCAGTAGTGTCAAAGCGTAATTTCACGACAATTACACAATTAGGGATTAAAGGAATATACTTATGTATCATAGAACGTGAACACCCTAAAATCTGTAGCATAAGGCTGCAATCATAGAATAATGTAACATTTGTTACTGTATATATAAAAATGTATGATTAAAATATTTCTGTAATCTGTTTCCATTGTTGTGTGTATCACAAGACTGATGTTTTTTTTTTTTTTTTTTTATATATATATATATATATATATATATATATATATATATAATAGAAACTTATTCTGTCTGAAACCTCCATCTTCGATGTCCTGCCCAACTTTTTTTACCACAGCAACCAGGTGGTAAGAATGGCTGCACTAGAGGTAAATATTTATCATATCCATAGCTCCATAGAATACAATCTACAGTGCAATGAACCAAAATTGGACAAAAAAATGAACCAAAATGGACAAAATTGTGCACAGAAGAGTAGGGAAGTGTAGTGGTCTTAATATTATGCTGCTTACCAATATATCTCAATCTACTGACAGATTCTTGATGTGCCTTTAGTAAATGCCCAGTGTTATTTTTTAACGCTACACACTTGAAGGATCACACTACATTCATTATAGCAAACTAAGGGCCTATTCACATGACTGTTTATGCTCAGTGCTCGTATTGCGAACCACGCTATATGGGCACTGGCCTTGTGCGCTCTGTTGCGGCTGTGGATCCTGGACTTTAATGTGTCCGCAATCAACAAAATACGGCAAAAGATAGGACATGTCTTATTGTTTGTTTGATGAGCAGAGACACTGATAGGAAGCCCACTGAAACGCTCGGAAGCGCATCTGTGGGCTTTCCTGTCCGTGCCTCCGCAGTGCAAAAGATAGGACATGTCCTGTCTTTTGCCGTATTCTGTGGTTTGTGGACCCATTCAAGTCATTGGATCCGCACCGCAATACAGTATTCACACGGCCGGTGCCCGTACATTGCAGAACACTGTTTGCAGTCCGCAGCACTGGCACTGAGCCCATACATTTGTGTGACTGGACCCTAAAGCTCACTATGTAGAGATAAATGCTAGTGATCAGTATTTCCATAATTCGCAGGGTACTGCTGCTTTTGTTCCCGTTTCCATGCTGCCATTATCATGAACCTCCTTTAAAGTAGTGGCAAAAGTGTTATGATTAAAATGTACCTCCAATGATCCACGTATGTAAATTTAGGTCTCTATTCGAATTAATAGAATACATGGTCTGTGCTGTAAGTTAGCTAAAATACCCAAACAGGGAATTGCATTCTGCTTGTTTTTCTGTACAGGGAGCTTGTCATTTGATTGCAGGGCTTTCGGTCCAGTATAGTAGTTAATGGCTTTAGGGTACTTTCACACTAGCGTTTTTCTTTTCTGGTATAGAGTTCCGTCCTAGGGTCTCTATAAAAAATAGAAACTGATCCGTTTGTCCGTATGACAAATGGACAGACGAATCCGTTCTTGCAATGCATTTGTGAGACTTACCCGCATCCGGATCAGTCTACAAATGCTGTCCGTTTGCATGCAGATTGTCGGATCTGTATATGTATGTGCCGATTTAGGTATTTCTAAACATTATCTGTTGTGAAATTCGAATCTGGGGAAAAGAAAGGATAAAGGGGTTTCCATGATTTTTAAACATAATTATTTTTTATTTTTCTCTCCTCTGAGGTGGGTGTCAGCAGCATACGGATTTATTAATTATATATTTTCTGGTGATAAGAATTAACACAATAAAATTGTGAATGGAAAAAAATATATATACTGGGTGTGTACCCACAGTCTGAAAAAATGGCAGCACTGATTGGATAGAGTAAGTCTGTGCATGTGCACCCCCCCCCAACTGGTTACCTCCCCTCTATACCCTAAATGAAGGCTAATAGCAATTAATTCATAACTTCTAGTAGAAATAATAAAGGAACGGCACAACATACAGAAATAAGAATAGATGCTCCAGAATTATTACTTGGGGAATGCATGATGCTATTAAAACAGGAATGTCAGGAGTGTTGAAAGGTCCTCTTTAAATGTGTTTTCTGGTTAGCATTAACATTCTTTAAAATAATACAAAAATAACACAAAACCACACAATCCATGGTGTGTGCAACTGGTACTCCACTGGATGGCACACTACCGCTTGCACTTGGTCTTCTTTATTTTTGTTTTAAAGAACCAGTGTAAACCGTAATAGTTCATTACTTATAACGAGAATGGGATATGTATTGTTAATGTGATTTTCTTATTTGTTCAGGTGTATGTACGGCGGGCATACATTGCCTATGAACTGAATAGTGTGCAGCATCGGCAGCTAAAGGACAACACCTGTGTAGTTGAGTTTCAGTTTATGTTACCAACATCTCATCCAAACAGGTTAGTACTGCACTTTGTTAATGCACAATTGCGGATTAATATACCGTATTTATCGGCGTATAACACGCACTTTTTCCCCCTGAAAATAGGGGGCAAATGATGTATGCGCGTTATACGCCGATTAGGGCTGAAACGTGTCCTCCGGAGGCCAGAGAGGCAGGACCGAGCCGGCCGGCACAGCGGAGGGAGGAGGAAGGAGGAGGGAGTCCCTCCCTCCCCACTGTGCGCGGCTGCCGCTGAACACCAATGAGGACAGAGTAGGAGGGGAGGGACTGTGGCCACTGCGCCACCAATGAATGTGCCGGCCATATCCCACAGGGTCCCCCTCCTCCCCCCCCATCATTGGTGGCAGTTTGCAGTTCCGATCGGAGCCCCAGCAGTGTAATGCTGGGGCTCCGATCGGTTACCATGGCAGCCAGGAGTCACGCTACTGAAGTCCTGGCTGCCATGGTATGTTAGTGAGCAGAGAGCAGCGCATTATACTCACGTGCGCTGTGGCCGCCGGTCGCTCCTTCTTCTGTCTGTGCGGCGGATTGCTAATGCTTACAGCATTAGCAATGCGCCGCACAGACCTATGAGAAGGAGCGACCGGCGGCCACAGTGCACGTGAGTATAATGCGCTGCTCTCTGCTCACTAACATACCATGGCAGCCAGGACTTCAGTAGCGTGACTCCTGGCTGCCATGGTAACCGATCGGAGCCCCAGCATTACACTGCTGGGGCTCCGATCGGAACTGCAAACTGCCACCAATGATGGGGGGGGGGAGGAGGACCCTGTGGCCACTGCCACCAATGATTAATACTGGGGAGGGGGGGGGGGGGGTTGCGTTACCAGAGGGGGCAGATCAGAGGCTTTATTTGAAATTTAAATTTTTTTTCCTGAAATTTCCCTCTTAAAATGAAGGTGCGTGTTATACGCCTGTGCGTGTTATACGCCGATAAATACGGTATGTGTATGAATTTTGGAGACACCTGTATGGATTATTACACTATATGCTAATCATGACAAAATACACAATTATGTATGTATATAATCCAAAAATGGATATAATCAATCATGTAATTACACTTTTTTGCACAAATATGTTAGTTAACCCCCTAAGAACTCAGCCCTATTTCACCTTAAGGACTTGGCCATTTTTTGCAAATCTGACCAGTGTCACTTTAAGCGCTCATAACTTTAAAACGCTTTGACTTATCCAGGCCATTCTGAGATTGTTTTTTCCATCACATATTGTACTTCATGACACTGGTAAAATGAAGTTAAAAAAAATATTTTTTTTGCATTAAAAAATACCTAATTTACCAAATATTTTGAAAAATTTGCAAATTTCAAAGTTTCAGTTTCTCTACTTCTGTAATACATAGTAATACCCCCAAAAATTGTGATGACTTTACATTCCCCATATTTCTACTTCATGTTTGAATTATTTTGGGGATGTTACAAGGTTTAGAACTTTAGAAGCAAATATTGAAGCTAGAACTAAGAAGCAAAAGAAGTAATTTTTCAGAAATTTACAAAAACCCAAGTTTTAGGGACCACTACAGCTCTGAAGTCACTTTGTGAGGCTTACATAATAGAAACCACCCAAAAATGACCCCATTCTATAAACTATACCCCTCAAGGTATTCAAAACTGATTTTACAAACTTCGTTAACCCTTTAGGTGTTGCACAAGAGTTATTGGCAAATGGGGATGAAATTTGAGAATTTAATTTTTTTGCCTAATTTTCCATTTTAACCCATTTTTTCCACTAACAAAGCAAGGGTTAACAGCCAAACAAGACTGTATCTTTATTGCCCTGACTCTGCCGTTTACAGAAACACCCCATATGTGGCGGTAAACTACTGTACGGCCACACAGTGGGGCGTAGAGTGAAAGGTGCGCCGTTTGGTTTTTGGAAGGCAGATTTTGCTGGACTGGTCTTTTGACACCATGTCCCATTTGAAGCCCCCTGATGCACCCCTAGAGTACAAACTCCATGTCCCATTTGAAGACATCCTGATGCATCCTGAACTGATTGCTCTCCATTCAGAATGCATGGTGATATAACTGATCAGTTCTTTTCCAGTATAGAGCCCCTGTAACGGAACTCTATGTCGGATAAGAGGAACGCTAGTGTGAAAGTACCCTAAAATATTAAGTTTAAATACCCCCCTTTCCCAATTTTACATATAAAATATATGAACAATAAATAAATATATTACATAGCGCTGCGTCCGAAAAGTCCAAACTATTAAATTATTAAAAAATATCTTTTATGCGGTGAGCGCTGTAACAGAAATAAATAAATAAAAACCATGCGATTCGCCATTTTTTATCACCCCAAAAAATAGGATAGGACTGTTCTATTATGGGCCGAACGTTTCATAAAATGCGAAATGCACGTGGCTTTTTTTTGTGTGTTTTATTTTTTGCGTGGTATTGAGTATCGCAATACTTTTTTATGGTGATGAAAGCAAATCAAAATTTTGTTATCGAAACAACCCTACGCCGATCTGATTTGCGTAGCATTGTCACTGTACCAAAATTTTGATTCGGTTTCGATTTGGCGACAAATTTTTTTTAATTTGGCCCCTACGTTTTTCAGTTCAGGAGCCAATGGGTACTAGGTATTTATTTTAGTCTGGAGCACTGTGTTAGTCATAGCAGAAAGTACAGATCTTCTTCAATCACATATCCAGGTGGTCCTTGCTCATCTTCAGGATCTTTGCTGGATAGTCAATTGGGAGAAGTCCAGCCGCCTTCCAGCCAATCAGTTTTTCTGGGCATCCTTCTAGATTCCATCCTCCAGAAATCTTTCCTACCCTCCCCAAAGGTCCAGAATCTGAAGGTCAAAATCGGGCAATTCCTGAGAGGTCCGGCTTGCTCCCTAAGAGAAGGCATGAAAATGCTTGCTCGTCTCTCGTCATGTATCCCTGCAGTTGCCTGGGCTCAAGATCTTATACTCAGGAAATGGAACAGGTCTCAGCTAAGGCTACTTTCACACTAGCGTTCAGAGCGGATCCGTCTGAGACGGATCCGCTCATATAATGCAGATGGTGGCTCTGTTCAGAACGGATCCGTCTGCATTATATTGTAAAAAAAATTCTAAGTGTGAAAGTAGCCTGAACGGATCTGTCCAGACTTTTACATTGAAAGTCAATGGGGGACGGATCCGTTTGAAGATTGAGCCATAGTGTGTCATCTTCAAACTGATCCGTCCCCATTGACTTAAATTGTAAGTCTGGACGGATCCGCACGCCTCCGCATGGCCAGGCGGACACCCGAACGCTGCAAGCAGCGGAGCGGAGGCTGAACGCTGCCAGACTGATCCGCGTCCACTCAGAATGCATTAGTGCTGGACGGATGCGTTCGGGGCCGCTTGTGAGCCCGTGTTGGCTCAGAGACAAAAATCAACAGACTGGGTTTGCTGGAATCAGAAGGAGGTTTTCTCATTGACAACGGACGCCAGCTCCTGTGGCTGGGGCGCCCCTGCAGCCGAGAATTCCTTCCAGGGGACTTGGCCTGAATCTCAGAGGGGGATGTCATAAAATTGCAGGGAGCTTCGGGCAATATGGGAAGGTCTAAAGCAACACAGACCCAGTCAAGAAACCAGCATTTATTGGTCCACTTGGACAACTTGGTCTTCATCCGTCATCAAGGGGGTACAAGGCACGGTCATCTAAAGAGTCTCAAGACAGATATTCTCGTGGGCAGAAAATAATCTAAAATCCCTTACAGCGGTACACATAAAGGTCTCCCTCAATCTAAGGGCAGTCGGCACAGACTAGATCCAGGCAAATGGTCTCTTTCTCAGACAGCCTTTCAGAAGATCCAGGTCCAGTGGGGCAGTCCGAGCCTGGATCTGTTCGCCTCAAAGAAAAACCACAAGGTTCCTCATTAATTCTCCCTCAATCCAAGTGATCCCTGCATGGCGATAGATGCCTTCACTCAGGATTGGACATCAGGTCTTGTCTATGCCTTTCCACCAATCCTGATGGGCCTGCAGAAATTCGTGACAGATGTGTACCCTAATCCTGGTGGTCCCCTTTGGCCCAGAAGGGGCTGGTTCGGTATTCTGAGATCCCTCAGCTGGGAGGATCCAATCCTTTTTGCCCCGAAGGAGGACCTCCTAACATAGGGCCCAATCAACCATCTGAACCCCAGGCTTCTCAAACTATCAGCCTGGTTACTGAACAGTCCATCCTCTTAGGTCTGGGTTTATGCTCCGCAGAACATTCCAATACCTCCAGAGCATATCTTAATATGTGGAAAAAGTTTGCCTCTTGGCGGTCCACCCCCAATAACCCTCTCATTTTGGAGTTTCTCCAGGATGGATTGGATATGGGTCTCTCCCCAAACACTCTAAGGCTGGGTTCACACGAGCGTTGCGGGAACATGCTCAATTTTTCTGCGCAAGTGCAAAGTGTTTTAATGCGTTTTGCGCGTGAGAAATATCGGCATGTTTGGTACCGGAACCCGGACTTCTTCACAGAAGTTCGGGTTTGGTTTAGGTGTTCTGTAGATTTTATTATTTTCCTTTATAACATGGTTATAAGGGAAAATAATAGCATTCTTCATACAGAGTAAAATAGTGATGGACGGGGTTAAAAAAATAAATAAAATGTAACTCACCTTAATCCACTTGTTCGCGCAGCCCAGCTTCTCTTTCTTCTTCTTTGAGGAAAAGGACCTGTGGTGACGTCACTGCGCTCTTCACATGGTCCATTGTGGTGATGGATCATGTGATGAGCGCAGTGACGTTACCACAGGTCCTTTTCCTCCTGGACAGCAAAGAAGAAGACAGAAGTGAAGCCAGGCTGCGCGAACGAGTGGATGAGGGAAGTTAAATTATTTGGTTTTTTTTTAACCCCTCCAGCCCTATTTTACTAAGCATTCTGCATTAAGAATGCTATTATTTACCCTTATAACCATGTTATAAGGGAAAATAATAATGATCGGGTCCCCACCCCGATCGTGTCCTAGCAACCATGCGTGAAAATCGCAACGCATTCGCACTTGCTTGCGATTTTCATGCAGCCCCATTCCCTTCTATGAGGCCTACGTGGCGTGAAAAATGCACAATATAGAGCATGCTGCGATTTTCAAGCAACGCACAAGTGTGCACAGCCCCATTGAAATGAATGGGTTCGGATTTAGTGCGGGTGCAATGCATTGCACCCGAGCGGAAATCTCGCCCATGTGAAGGGGGCCTGAAGATGCAGGTGTCCGCCCTGGGTGCCCTCTACAACACTAGTGTTTATGATGTCCCCTGGGGTGCTAGGTTTTTAAAAGCTGCAGATAGACTAAAGCCGAAAATTGAGAATTTGGTAGCCCCATGGAACCTGAACACAGTTCCTTTAGGCTTGTCATTTTCCCCGTTTGAGCCTTTAGATACTCTATCAAGTGGCTTACTCTTCTGCTAGGAGAGTTTGTGAGCTTCCAGGAGCCTTTCCTTAGTTAATATTTAAGTTGGACCCCAATTTCCTCCCAAAGGTAGTATCCAGGTTTCACAGGTCCCAAGATATTGTCATTCCTTCATTCTGTGCCAATACCAGGAACGAGCAGGAGGAAAAATTCCATACTTTAGATGTAAGGAGGGCAGTTCTTTGTGGGGTTTTTAACTTGTGTGTTTTCCTGTCCTACCAGAGGAAGTCAATCTCTGTGTGCCCTGTCATGGAGACTTCCAGGAAAACGGATCTCCTTTCAATACATTTTTATTTTTTTCAAAAGAATAATATTTCAACTAAAACACTGAACATGGCAGCAGGAAAATAAGGTAGAATCTTGAGGCATACAAGTCATAATAAGCAGCATACCAGACTCAGAGTGTCATAAGGCATACCTCAGCTTTACATAATAATGCAGGCACAATGTCAAGGAAGCGTTATAACATAATTCCAAAGATAAATGATTCCAAAATTGGATACAAAGTTACTGCAACAAATACATAGGATACAGATAATAACTATATGCATGTCACAAAAAAACATTCTGGAAGTGCAGTGGCAAAGCTGCTAGACAGCCAGGGAACCCACTGATTGTGAGCACGGATCCTAGCACATAGTCTGGATGCAAAAACCAATTCACAGTGCATATGGGTGTTGACAGATTGTATCACCTCAACAATAGAGGGAGATTGAGCTAGTTTCCATTACCGGGCAATAATGTTTAGTGCAGCAGACAATATATGGGAAACTGACCATCAAAATTCCGGGGCAATATCTCATAACCCTACACCCAAAATTGAGAGTTCCGGAGAGATGGTAAGGCTAATACCTGTGACTGCTTTAACTACGTCCTCTATAGAAGACCAAAAGGCTCTAACAGATGTACAGGCCAATTTCCCCACGCCCTCTCCAGCAAAGAGGGGAATACCCTGGACTCAGGTGTGCTAGTCTGTTAGGGGTGAGGTACCATCTTAACTGGATTCTTCTCGCCTGTTCCACATGATTGATGCACTAGGAAGATTTGAAAGACCAGTAAAGAGCCTCCTTCCAGCGTTCTACAGAGAACTGCTTACCCAACTCTTGTTCCCATCGCTCACATCGCAACATAATATATTTATCTCTCTCTCTCTCTCACTTCACATCTTCATTGTTGGTAGTTTTCAGCAGGTATTTTTTTAAATTTGTTTTCAACTTTGGGCATTTTTTTTTTTTGATAAGGCTACATCCTTCCTTCTTCGTTATTAAATTCTGGTAGTCTATTCCAGTAGAGGAACAGAATACCAGAGTTACCATAATCTGCATAGCCGGATCCCCATTGACAATAATAGGATCAGGCAGGGATCCTTCAGCTTCCCAGCATAAATTCTGTCTTATGGCCATACAAAAAGTTGTGCATGAGATACTGGCATTTACGGTGGAAAGCGGTGCACCGCCGGATCCCCATTGACTATAATGGGATCTGGTGATGCGCGGCCATGCCTGGCAATGCATCTGTATTGCCAGATACAGTAACTCCGGTAGTCTATTCCTTTGCCTGAATAGACTACAGGAGTTCAATAACAGTGATGTGAACATAGCCTAAACTGAAAATGTCATTGGCAGCAAATGCTCAATTTTCCTGCAGCATGTGTATGGATGTACTGGGTTCCTTAGGATACTTTCACACTAGCGTTTTTCTTTTTCGGTACAGAGTTCAATCATAGGGGCTCAATACCGGAAAATAAATGATCAGTTTCATCACCATGTTTCCAGAATGGAGAGAAATCTGTTCAGGATGCATCAGGATGTCTTTAGTTTAGTCACTGAACAGCGTTTTGGACAGAGGAAATTGCGCAGCATGCCAGATCATGTGCAGACCGGTAAAAATGTGAAAAAAAATATATAACAGATGACATCCGGAGAGACAGATCCGTTCTTGCAATGTCTTTGTAAGACTGATCCACATCCAGATCTGTCTACAAATGATGTCCATCTGCATGCAGATTGCTGGTGACAGAACTGCTTGCCGGATCACTCTGCCGTAAGTGTGAAAGTAGCCTTAGGCTACCTTTGTAGCAGATATCCACTCCCCCAAAAAATGAAGGTCCTGAACCCTGGACCCTAATAACCTAGAATGCTCTAAGCCTCATGCACACGTCCGTGGAACACGGACCGTGTTATACCGGACTGGAAGTGCAGGAGCGCACGGCGTCATTGGTTGTTATGACGCCGTGCGCTTCCTGCTGCCGTCGCAGTACAGTAATACACTGGTATTGCTCTACCAGTGTATTACTGTACAGCAGGAAGCGCACGGCATCATAGCAACCAATGACGCCGTGCGCTCCTGCACTCAGAAGAAAACCAGGCCGGTATCACACGGTCCGTGTTCATGAGGCTTTAATATGATATTTCAGAATGTCTTTTGTAAATCTTTCACATGTGCTGAACAGCAGCATCTTTTTTGGCGCAGAGCAAACCTGCATGTGATTAGTCATGGTTTTGTGATGTGAGCTTTGTGAAGAAATTTAAAAGCACTTGTTTCACCAATAAGCAGCCTTGCAAGTTGCAACCAAAAACGCATTGTGGAACTATTTCAAAATACACGGCAAAAATATGGTGCCATGTCAAAAATTACCAAGAAAATAAAAATGCTGCAATTTTCTGTAAAACTGTTAAACACTCTTGTGTTACATAGTGTGTAGAAGAGATTTCTTAAAATTTCCTCCACATTGCTGGTCCTGTACAACACTGCAGATTTGCCACACAACTCCACAAAGAGTCCGTTCAGTTTTTTTGCGGACCATATACGGAACCATTCATTTCAATGGGTCCGCAAAAAACAAACAAACGGAAGTTACTCCATGTGCATTCCGTTTCTGTATTTCCGTTCCGCAAAAAAATAGATTATGTCCTATTCTTTATTACGGACAAGGATAGTACTGTTCTATTAGAGGCCAGCTGTTCCATGCCGCAAAATATGGAATGCACACGAATGTCATCCGTATTTTCTGCGGATCAGTTTTTTTGCAGAACGCAAAATACATACGATTGTGTGCAAGAGGCCTTAGCCTTTTCTTTATATGTGTTCGTTGCTTATAAAACACCTGGCTTTGCCATCAAAACCTGGGTCTAAATACCTAAATGTGGAAACCAAGCCTCATGAATGGTTTTGGAAAAATTATTGAAACAATTAAAACATTTAATTGTTTGAGCCTTGAGTTCCTCATGAAAAACAAGTCTGGTTTAAATGGTTTTTATGGGAAAAGTTAGAACTGTATTTTAGTTAAATGCAATAAAAGTAAAATTTGTTCTTGCTAAGCTAAGGCTACTTTCATACTCGTGTTTGGTGCGGATCCATCATGGATGTGCACAAACGCATCCATTCAGATAATACAACCGCATGCATCCGTTCAGAACGGATCCGTTTGTATTATCCTTAACATAGTCAAAACGGATCCGTTTTCTATTGTGTCAGATTATGTCAGTGAAAATTGATCCATCCCCATTGACTTGACTGACGGATCCGTTTGGCTCAGTTTCGTCAGACGGACACCAAAACGCTGCAAGCAGCATTTTTATGTCCGCCTCCAAAGCTGAATGGAGCTAAACTGATGCATTCTGAGCGGTTCCTTATCTATTCAGAATGCATTAAGGACAAAACGGATCCGTTTTGGACCGCTTGTGAGAGCCCTGAACGGATCTCGCAAACTGTAACCAAAACGCCAGTGTGAAAGTCGCCTAAAGAGTTCTTTGTTCATAGGATATTAAAATCTTGATGGAATAATGTATTTGTTAGCTTGGGGTTGTTTACAGAAAGATACCATTACATGTACAGATGTGCTGTACCATTTTGCTGATACGTATATTTGCATTTACTGCTAATAATAACTCAGTAATGAGATTCTTTGGAACCATCCGTTGTTCAGTGTCATGACCACTACACAATGAATGGAGCTGTGTAGTTCCAGTTTTTGGTTCCTGCACCTGAGTTCCTTCAAACAGTTGATCAGTGGGGTTCTTAAAAGTCAGACCCTCACTGACCTGATAATCTGATCAGTACTTAAGTGCCAAAGAACCCCTTTTAATAGTCCTTCTGCTCCAATTAGCATCATGGTGCAAAAAATAAAATAAAAAATGGGGGAGATTTATCAACCTGGTGTAAAGTAGAACTAACTTAGTTGCCCAGAGCAACCAATCGGATTCCACCTTTGTTTTTCACAGCTCCTTTGGAAAATGAAAGGTGGAATCTTATTGGTTGCTATGGGTAACTAAGCTAGTTGTACTTTACACTAGTTTGATAAATCTCCCCCAAAGAGTCTCTGCACTGAGCTTTTATAGAACTTTTGATATGTCATAGCAGCATATCAAACATTTTGATCGGTGTGGTCGTAGTGCTGAATGCCCCAGTGATCACTAAAACGTGGAGAGAGAAACGCCTGCATAGCGCTCTCCTTCCTGCAGAAGACAAAATCAGACAGACTCAGTTGAAAGTCTATGGACCCGTCACATTTCCATCTCCTACAGCAAGGAGAGAGCGCACGTTATGTGGGAGTGTCTCTCTCCTCGTTCTAGCAATTTAAAAACGTGGCAATGCTGGTATATTGTAGCTCAGTTCCCATTCAAATGAATAGGAGCTGAGCTGCAGTACATGGGTGCTGGAACTGCACAGAGGACGGAGCCTACCATCTACTGTGTATTTTCCAGCTGCTGCTCGAAACGGGAGATATCAGGTGTTGGACCTCCACTCATCTGATATTGATTATCTTTCCCTTGAAGTTTCACAGAATAGCTGCCCACGAGTCCAGTTTTCTTTATAGATACTCTGCAAAATATCAGATTTACAATTATATACAGTATCAGCACAATGGCACCTGACTCGGGTACATGCCTAGACATTTTCTTATCTACATGACATCCTATTGGTGAATAGGCAGAGAGCTCTAGCACATGTGCCCTCTAGAGAAAACCTGACCAGATGGCTGAGAAATATGTAAGTTGACTTGCAGAATAAAAGAAGTGGAGCTGTATAGGATTATTGTGTATGAGTAGGTAAAATAAACTCAGTAGATTGAGGAGATTTCCCTCAGAGAGGCTGTGCTTTAAAGGGAACCAGTCACCTAAAAAACACCTCCCAAGCTTCCAGCATTCCCTTAAAGTAGCCAGCAGTATGTTTCTAAAGATCCTTTTCTTCCTCCGGCCAGATGCACCAAAATCTTGAAAAACGAACTTTAATCCTCTGCACTTGCTATGTAACAGCAGAGTTCGAAGTCAAGGGGGCAGCGGCCTCCTCGCTTCAAGTCAGGATAGCCACACACCCTTCCCTGTCCCTTCACTTTTAATTGACAGCCAGCCGATAGTTTTCTGCTGTGCAGCAAAGCCGGCCGAAGTCTCACACATGAGCCCTGATGTCTCTATTAACGTGCCTGCACATTGCTGTATATCGCTCTTAGGCCTTAATCGCACAGTCAGTGTTTGGTCAGTGATTTTCATCTGTGATTTTGAGCCAAAACCAAGTGCTGGTCCAAAACACAGAGCAGGTGCAGATCTTTCCCTTCTACCTTATGTCTGTGTAGGATCCACTCCTGGTTTTGGCTCATAATCACTGATGGAAATCACTGACCAAACACTGACTGTGTAAATGAAGCCTTAGGTAGTTTTCAGTGGCTCAAATCGCAGGCTCCCGGGTGTGAGTGCGCATCAGAACGTTCACGTGTGTGGCTGTCAATCAGAGATGAAGGGGCAGGGAAAGGGGATGTGGTTATCCTGACTTGAAATGAGGAGGCCGCTGCCCCCTTGACTTGCAACTCTGCTGTTACATAGCACATGTAGAGGGGATTAAAGTTAGTTTTTCAAGATTTTAGCGCATCTGGCTGGAGGAATAAAATTATCTTTAGGAACATACTGCTGGCTACTTTAAGGTAATGCTGGTGGTTTGGGAGGCGTTTTTAGGTAACAGGCACAATGCTGTTCGATAGGCAAATGGCAAAGTACAGCTAGGGGTTGTCTTCCCTCTGCTTACCACATGAGGGATCACAAATACAAACAATATGGAAACCTACACACCTGGGCCCAAACTACTAAAATTTAGTACTGTGTTCAGTCATGAAAAAAGGGTCCTTAAATCCATTGTATTGTGAGACTTTAGTTTCCAATCCTGTGGAAAGTTTGCCCCGAGAAGGTGTCTACTTTGTTTACATAAATGTTTGGATGAGGGACTAGAGAGAGAGAAGATGATGTTGGTATGGATGACCACCTTCTGTTGATGACACAAAATAATAAATGCACTGTGGATGAAAATTCGTGAGTGACTAGCCAATTAAAGATTAATACGCTAAATAGATATGGGTGATCTTTATCGTCACTTAAATTACAGACAACGGGTGTCAGAAAGTTGCAAAGCTTGAACCACACTCGGCACATGAAAAGTTTTGCAACTTATTGGGGGTTTTTCAGACCCACTGATTTGGGGCCAGGCATAGCTGTCTCAGCACATTTATTATAATCTATGCTAGGAAACGGTCTAGATTATACCTGAAATTTACAACAGTTCCCTTCTGTTCTAGATTTCAGTTTTGCACAGATGTGTGGCGCATCGAACGCCAGCAGGGGATAGATTAAGCTAAACATGTAAAACGCTGTTCTTAATAAATGTTCCCCTTGGTCTTCTGTAAAAATAACACCTGTAAAATGAGTATGTGATTTTTTTTATTTATTTTTTACACGCCCATAGAGAATGCATGTAATGTGTAGAGCACTAGATGGCAGTGTTTAGCTATGGTTGAATGTTTGAAGTTATTATTTTATCAGTTTTTTGTTGCAAATGCCCAACAATATTTTATATAGAATAGTCCTTTTGAACTGATCAAGGTAACCTCCTTTAGCTTTGTTCTATTGACATAATGTTGCTTAATATTATACAAAATCCTGAATAAAGGAAATCATCTACTGTACAGAAGCTAGGGTCAATATAAAAATATGATCTAGTGCTCTTAGGGGTATGTCTTAATGCACAGATGTCTTGGATACCTTAAGAAAAGCTACAGAGTTGCCGGTCATTAGAGTGTTCATTTCCTTCAGATTTTAACCATTTAAGTGTTATATTTGAGGGTTCTTCCACATGCTGCAGATTTTGTTGTAGAAATTTCTGCAACTGAAAATAAGTTCAATTTACCTGAATGGGGCTTCTATAAATCCATGTGCTTACTGACCTATGCCATTGCTTTGCCAGTTGTTTTGTGAACTCTTTGAGATGTATTTGTGTTAGCAGGCCTGTAGGCTCACAATAGACACCAACCAAATCGTGGGCAAAATATTCCTCCTTTTTCCCAATCGCCAGACATCTTTTTTTTTTTTGTTCATCAAGAACTACCAATCTGTCAATCTATGCATGATGTTTAAAAGGGTTATACCATGACAAAATTGTATTCCCTGTACATAGGACTGGGGACCCCACCTTTCATTAGAATGGGGCCTGTGTTCCCCTTTTTTGATTGGACCGTCAAACATACATGTGTGTCCGCTGCTCCATTCAACTATATTGCTGCTGGACATAGAGTACGACTGCTCTGCTATCTTCAGTAGTCCTGGACAGTTGAAAGGAACAGTCATTTCAAACGAAGAGTACAGGCCCCTATTCTAGTGATTATCATGTGTGCCAGTGGTTGGACCTCCACCATTCAGACACTTATAGGATATTGTTCTCATAGTGCAAACATCTTTTAAAATGTTATTGACCAAACATAGATGCAAACACACTGTGGGAGAACTCAGCTGGATATTGTGCACTGTAATGGTATTGTAATTGTTCCCTTATTGCTTGATGGTTTGTTTTTTAATCAAGTGATTTAATATTGGATGTTAAAACTATAGCATCATATTTGTATAATTTTTGAACATGCTTTGTTTTCTAATACGCTCAAGAAGCTTATTTACCTACTTGCAGACGTTGGTTGCCTATTGTTGGTATGTATACTGTTATTGAAAAGGTTAATATAAAGTTTATTTTAAAAACTAAAATAACATACAGGGGGATTTGTAATTCTCCTTGTGCCTCTTTTTGGCGTAGATTTGGACTTTAGACTTTAAATGCATTTGTGACTTTTCTCAAAGCTACGAAAAGGGGGCATCGTGAGGGTTAATTAATCTTTATTAAGGCCCGAAAGTGGCGAAAGTAATTAAATCTACACCAGCTCTGAGCTGCTGTAGGTTTCATTCCAGCGTATGGAGCCAGAGAAGGCAGGTCATTTATGACGAGGGCTGCGCCTAGTCATACAGTAAATTACTTGCCGCCTCTAGCAGCACAGGCCCTCTCAAGGCCAGTGTACCACATGCTGGCCATGATAATTTAGGGCTTTAGAGTCAGTTGATCAGGTGTGGCCAGCATAACAGTCATGACTGTAGCCAGCTTACGTTTAATTTTATAAAATTTAGGTGTTGATAGAGAGGCCTCATATATAGGTCAAGTGTCCACATACCTTTGGCTATATCGTTTGTCAGTAGTTTTAGAAGTATACTGTACTTTTATTTTATAACGCAATGAATTTAATAACACTGATTACTTTTGCAAGCCTTTTTATTGCTAAATTGCATTGTGATAGTAGAAAGGGCTGTACTTCCAGGGCTGTACCTTGAAGGCCACAGCATTTGCATTGGTTTTGTAAAAATCATGGCCGCAAAACACAATATCAGCACAATGTGTGAATACATAAAGTGTTCCTTTAGTTTCACAAAAATTCTGCTATTTCATAATTTTTTTCAGTGAATATCAAGGTGCTAAGACCCCTACCGATAGCTTAAAGGGAATATCCAAGAGCTATAGTGCCCCCCCCATATGCCCAGACTTATCTCGCTCCCCAGCACCCGCGTCGCTACTGATGCCGACACGACTGCCGCCGCATTTCCCTGTCGCACGGATTAAAACATCTGGTGGCAGAGGGCAGCAAATGGGGAGGCTAGTTCCTGTCGCGGCCTGCTATTGGCTGAGCCTCTCTCCCCCGCCCAACCCTCCCAGTTTGTTTTCATTCACACAACGGGGAAATGCAGAGGTGGCCGTGACGACATCAGAAGTGGCGCGGGTGTCGGGAAGCGAGGTAAGTACAGCCTCTGTGAGGGGCCCGGGCATATGGGGCGCATTATAGATTTTAAATATCCCCTGTTATCCAAAATTATTACAGCTAGCAAGATTTTCCAAAGTGCTACAAACTATTTTGTGGACCTAACACGGTTTCCTGACTTAGCTTATTTTTTTTTTCTAAATCCCAGCATGCTCTGGGTTTACCCCCCCCCCCAAACATTTTTTCATAGACAACTTCATAGGACAAAAACAATGTGACTAAAAACGTTGCCTCAAAAAACTCTTGTAAAAAGCACCATGAAATCCATGTATTTACAAGTCAAAAACTGTATGGAAGCACCTCAACATAGGGGCAGAAGTGTTTATGTAATTGCGGTGCCCCTCTAAGGGTGAATGGGGCTTGAAGGAAATCATTGTGCTTCCCTCCAAAACAAACTTATTTGGATGAATGAAAATGATTCTCATTCATGGATACGTGTTCTGCAACAAAACACTGCTAATTCCACCTCTCTTAGGATTAACTGAGCAGAGGCCGTCACAGCCAACAGGGCTCGTTGCTTGGTTGACTGCTTCAGCCCCTCAGTTTCTATGAGCAGTGAATTGTGTTTGTGTGCGGTGTGGGGTTTAGATCTAAGGAACTGGACCTTTACCATTCAAAACTTCTGCTGTCACTATTACAAAGTTCAGCAACCTCTGAGACTCCAGCGTTTGCATTATGACTTGTCAGGAATTTCATAAAACTAGAGGTACATTGTGCAAATTACTGTTTTTAATTTACAAATAGTAATAATCTTCATATAGCTCCAACATATTCCACAACGCTTTACAATCAGAGGGTTCATGTACAACATCACACATTCATAGTGAAAAACAAGTTAACAATTAAAACAAGGAATTGGGGCTCTGCTCACAAGAATTTTGAATCTGAGGAGATGGAATGACACATAAGATGGCTGTACCACTGTACAAAAGAAGCGGTGGGTGAGTGGGGAAGATTATGTGATGTGATAGGCCACGTCTTATTTTTTTTTATAATTTCATATTTATAGTTTTTTTTTTTTTACTTACAAATTCATTTTTACACACATTTGATTTAATATCATGTAATAAGACTTACATCCCATCATCCCCCCCACCCCCCTTATTCATTGGCCGGGAAAAAAATAAAATAAAAATATCATCCTCTCTCCGTCTTCTCCACTCCCTAGCCCCAGCTCATGATCATTATACTTCCCCTCATCTCGGGGCCCTATACCAACCATTTCTGCCATATTCTAAAGAATCTATATTTTTTTCTTTTTATTTACCAGATGAGCTTCCTCACAAACCAATGAAATTCTGACCAAATTCTCCCATTCCCTAATTGTGGGTACAGCACTACCTCCCCAATATCGGATAATACACCTCCTAGCTTGAAAAAGTAATTTGGGGGTTATTTCTCGATGTAGAGAGATATCCATTTTCCCCATCACTCCTAGTATACATATCTCGAATTGGCTAGGGACTTTAATGCAATGGTATTGCTCTATTCTATCTCTGACTTTTCTCCAGAACTCCTGGATCTTCAGACATGTCCAGAGTATGTGAATATCATCCACCCCCATCTCCCCGCAATTTAAACATCTGAAGACTTTGGGTTTTTAACACTTCATTAGAAACTTGGGGGAATAATAAAGGCGATTATAGTATGTTGAATTGGGTAATTCTATGGGAAAAGTTCTTTGAGATCCTATTTTTCCCCTGTATAGACAAATCTCATAATTCTTCTCGCTGGGGGTTTATAGCATCTTGCCATTTATGCCTTAATCTGTTTACTGCTACCCTCTTAGTCTTTTGTTTTAAAAGACATTGATATATTTTAGAGACTAATTTGCCCCCTGTTTTTAAACCAGAAATGTCAGCTAACAGCTGCGGAAGGGTAGATATCAAAGTACCCGCCCCAGCAGCTTTCTCAATACTTGTTTTATTTGTATATGGAAAAAACACAGTTCTGTATTACCCAGACCATACTCCTTTTTAAGATCTTCATATAATATTATATCACCCTGTCTCCATATCTGGCCCAGTTTATAGACTCCATGCCGCTACCATACCTCTTGTTCAATTTCTTTTAATTCTATTAAATGGGTATTGTCCCACAGTATGGTATCAGCATGTAGTCCAGCCTGGGTCCAGAAGGCCCTTGCTTCCTTCCAAACCTTTTCCAGCAGCTCAAACAGCGGTATCTTTCTACTTCCCTGTTGTGCCAACACCCCTGCTTCTATGTGCTGAAATATAGTGCAGTTCTCCAACCTTGCCTTAATCCCTACTATCATGGCCTTATATCTTTGTGTGTTACTCTACGTTATCATATTTTATTATATGGCCGGAAATAAAATTTGTTCCAAATCTGGGACTGATAGTGCCCCCTCCCTCTCATGAAAATACAATATTTGTGCTTGTATCCTTGGTTTTTTCCCTCGCCATATCTATCCATTAAAAGACTAGCAATTTTGAATATTTTTGGGGGGATTATTGATGGTGCATTCCACAGAATATAATTCAGGGAGGGTAATAAGCAAATTTTCACTAAGGAGAGCCGACCTGCCATCGACACATATAATCTTTTCCATACATCTATTTTCTTCCTAATTTCTTGTATTTTAGGGATCACATTCATCTTGCCTAATCATATCCGCCAACGGCTCCAAAGCTATGGCAAAAAGCAGGGGGGGAAAGGGGACACCCCTGTCTAACCCCCCTACCAATATCAATATTATCAGAATACTCCCCATTTAATATAACTTTTGCTGAGATTTCAGTATATAACAGAAGGACCCATGATATAAAGCGATCTCCAAGGCCCATTTTCTTCAATGTTATAAACAGAAAGGGCCATTCTACAGTGTCAAATGCCTTTGAGGCATCTATGGTAACAATTAGTCATTCGCCGCAATTTGTGGGTTCAAGCTGGGTGTTCACGAAATGGCACATAATATTATCGGTTGTAGTCTTACCTGACATGAATCCCATCTGATCCTCCTGAACAAGTCCCGAAACCACACTTCTTAGTCTAGCTGCCAAGATCCTGGCCAAGATTTTATTGTCGGTATTAATTAGTGAGATGGGACGGTATGAGTCCAGAAGGGTTGGGTCTTTCCCCGGTTTTAAAATCAATGTAATTAGGGCTTCTCTCAATGAATCTGGCAGCTTCCCTACCTTCCTCGAATCCTCCCACATCTCCAGTAGTTTGGGGTTTTAATATTTTTTTTATATTGAGCATACACTTCGAACGGGATACCATCTATTCCTGGGGTCTTATTTTTGGTGATGCTAGACAGTATTTTATCCACTTCCAGGGCATTTAGGGGGGCCTCCAATTTTTCACTTTGCTCTTTTGTTGTTGTTGATATTTGTCTTACTACTATACATGTCTTGAAAGTATTCCTTTAGTAGTTCTATTTTAGCCTCTTGTTCAGTGGTTTTATGGCCTAATTTATCTGTTAAACAGTATATATAATTATTTATTTTTATCTGGGTCCCCACAAAGGCCACTAGCTTTTTACCTGGTATATGTGCAAAAACATAACTATCCCTTACATAGTTTCTTTCTGTTGTTGGGCCAGTAGGAGCCGCTCACCTTCCAATTTGGATACTACCTCTATCCATTCCTTATAGTTTTTATCTGTGGGATTTCCAATATACTTATTTTCATAACTTTCCACCTCTTGTTCCATATCCAATATTTTTTTCCTTAACCCTTTTTTATACCCTGCTGTATATTTTGTGAAAATCCCTCTGATATATGCCTTTGCGGCCTCCCAAACTATATTGGTTGCTGCTGAACCTTCATTCCAATCAAAAAACTCTGTTATCTCTTTCAAAACCTTTTTGTGTGTACCCATTATATTTATCCACCCAAAATTTATGTGCATCATCTACTTTTTTGTTTGTTTTTTTGTTTTTATATTTGTGATGATTGGATTATGATCCGAGATCCCACGCTGTCCATATTTGACCTTTTTCAATTTCAGACGAACCACTATCATTGGTGAAAACAAAATCAATTTACAATTAAGTTTTTTGCAGTACAACGGACTAGGGGAAAGAGGGATGGCTAGACAGGGGGCGGGGAAAAGGGCTAAGGGCCAAGTTGAGTTAAACACTTCAATTTCCCCTATGACAAAAAAACTGAAAAAACAAGGCAATTACTTTTGACCACTATGCGAGTACAAAGTACTGACTCGCTCTCAAGAGGGTGAATCTATCCTAGAGGAAAATTCTGTAATGAAGGTAACGGAGGTGAGTTTCCAGTCTGGAGAGGGCAGCAGGGGAGGGTGGGTGAGAAGGGAAAAGAGACAACAGAGGGGGAGCAGGTTCCTAGTCTACAGGATATGTTCCAAGAAATAAAAAAATGTAGCCTGGCAATACAGGACCTCTCTCTCCAGAATGGAAATATCAGGGAGTCGGTGGGATTACTCAGAGCGGACGTTCAAAAATATAAAGAAAGATCAACAGAAATAGAGAAAAGAACGTCTGACCCTGAGGATCTCTTACAGATAATTCGGGTAGAAAAAGACTCCCTGAAGGAGGAGAATAGGGAATTGAAAAGCAGAGTATTGGAGTTGGAAAATAGTTCCAGGAGGCATAATCTGAGATGTCTGGGGATCCCAGAGGGGGTGGAGGGGCAAGACCTCACGACTTTTGTACAATCTTGGCTGAAGGAACAGCTGGGCCAGGACATCTCAGATTATAAAAACTTCGTGGATCAAGCCTATAGACTCCCGTCAAAGAAACCCCCACCCGGAGCGAGACCAAGACCCATAATCCTCAATTTACTATCGGTTAGGGATAAGGATGAGATAATGCGTAGATCTAGGAAGAGAGGGCAATTGGAATATTCAGGCGCAACGGTAATGTTATTCCCTGATTATGCAAAAGAAACGACAAAGTAAAGAAGTCGGTTTATAGAGGTGAAAAAAATCTTACGCCTAAATAATGTTAAATATTCAATGATGTTCCCAGCCAAACTGAGGGTTGAATGGGAAGATAGGCCACTTTAAACAGAGTTTTCAGGTAGTGCTTAGAAAATGTGGATGTTGTGAGTTAGGCTACTTTCACACTAGCGTTTTTGCTAAATCCCGCAGGGCTCAGCAAAAGCACTTCTGTTATTAATAATAATAACCATCTGCATCTGTTATGAACTGATCTGGTTGTATTATCTTTAACATAGCAAGACTGATCTGTCATGAATGCCATTAAAAGTTAATGGGGGATGGATCTGTTTTCTATGGTGTCAGAGAAAACTGATCCATCCCCATTGACTTGCATTGTGGGTCTTGCTCCGCATCCCATGACTGAAAGAAAACTACAGCTTGCTTGGGAACGCAACCAAATGGAACGGAGTGCTTTATGAAGCATTCCGTTCTGTTACATTTTGTCCCCATTGTCAATGAATGGGAACAAAACAGAAGCGTTTTTCTCCGGTATTGAGACCATATGACTGATCTCAAAACCGGAAAATAGAAACGCTAGTATGAAAGTAGCCTTCACTTAATTGCTTGGGGATAGGCATTTCAGGGAACTGGTGCAGCTTGGGGAAAGTCATGGAGACGGAAGTGAAAGTTTCATATTATGGTAATATTAGTATTTGGTATGTTAGTCTTAAGTTATTAGCTGAGCAAAGTGCACTATAAGGGTGGTAGACGTAAATGATGGAGGAAATGTAGGGGGTGCAGCATGTGGAGAGTTTTGTGGGTGAAAATGAGCACTTAAAATTGTATCCTATACTGTATGGGCAACCAGTGCAATGACTGGCACAAGGTGGAGGTCTCGGAGTAGTGTTTAGATGGATGAGCCTGGCTGCTGCATTAAGGAAAGTTTGAACAGGGGATAGTTTAGTGAGAGGGTCACCAATTGTTATGGATCAGGTGGATCAGTGACAGATGTGGAACCACTGTGTCAAGTGACCAGTTTGACTTTGTGCCGAACCCTTAAGGTGTTATTCTGGTGCTCCCCTTAACCCTTTAACCTCTATACAGGGATCTGATCCTCACCGCAGGGGGCAACCAGACCGCAACCTCCTGGGATGATCCCAGTACACTTGGCAGCTGACCTGCAAGGAAACAGAAGCTGTTGCAAAGCACCAACGTTCCAGTCATATCACAAAACATGGATTCGATAGAATAACGAACAGGAACCCAGACATACAATTATAGGACACTGTTCAGACTGAGTACCAGGAACCCTGAACATGCAAGACAACAGGCAAGGTAGAACTGGCAGATGCTAGACCAGTCTTCAGGATCACAGACAAAGCAGAAACAGACGGACAAAAGACAAGGAAACTGAACAGGTTTCAGAAATGCAATGCAATGTTATACAATGTTTCACAGCTAGGGTCTGGATACAAACTAAAAACAGGATTCCCAAAAATCCAAAACTGAGACAACCCAGGAACTGAATAGGGAAACAGATGAGCCAATGACACTGTTGAGGCAACAAGTGACTAAGACAGAAACAGACCTAGATTGGGGAATTAGCCCTGCAGACTTGGGCAGATACAGAATGCAGATTAGGGAAATTAACCCCATAGGGAACAGACAAAACTAGACAGACACTGTTCACAATACAAGCCACTGCTGCCAGTATGCTTATGCCGCTGAGAATATGAGCTGGCGCACAGACACCAGGCCCAGTACACACATTCACATGACTCCAACAACCAGCCAGCATGGTAGCAATGGCGCATTCAAGTATCCATGGCCAGTACACACAACAGACACTTCCCCTGATACACATGACTACCATGACATACAAGGGACACTGAGAAAAGTGACAAACAGTACACAGTGAGCAACAGTCACATAAGGCAGTTCACACACAGCTGCAGGAGACCACAGCCAGTATGCATGACACCAGCAACCAGCATACACAGAAAGAGGACATGTACAGATAGCTCGCCAGATCTTCAGCACCGAGGTCTATAATAGGTAACCACACTTTTGGAATGAGGAGGGAGTGGAATGGGACAAAAAGTTATTTTTGGCTTATTGGAAATTTAAGAAATTAGGGTCGCGAAATAGGTCTTTTTGGGGTGGTGAAGGGAAGAGTTATAATTTCTCAGCATAAGTTGGTAATGGAGGAAATGTTCTGTTGAATGCGTTTGCTGGAGAAAGCTTGTTTGTGGGCTGTGCCAGGGTTGCTCTGATCTTGGTTTGGAAGTTCTAAGTGTAGGCTATGCTACCTCATCCAGGGTGCTACTGAGGGTATTGTGAGGTTTTGCAGCCAGGGGACAGGGGAGGGAAGAGATTGGGGACATTGATGACTCTAGGTTGTCTACGTTTTTTAGGGTCAATGGCATGTGGATTTCTGAATGTGTGATAAGAGTAACCTGTGGTGGGTGATGTTTTGTGACAGTGAACGAAAGACTGTTGTAGGAGAGAAGGAGAGGAGACCGGGTCAAGTGTGTTAGTTTTTATGTGTCTGAGAATTAGAAAGTTCTGAAAGTGAAGAGGTTAGAGAGAAGCTTGGATGCAGATGGGGATATTGGTTTGTCTATGAGGATGTTAAATGCGCCAGTGGCAAGTAAGATGCTTGTTGTTGCGAAGAAGGCCTGAAGCCTATTTTGGTGGGATACTGCTGGACCAAAGGACATATGGTTCCATGCCAGTGTGAGATAGCTGTGGAGGGGGACTTGTAAGCTCCATCTTTAAGTGCTCTGCTGCTGGGGTAAGTAGCCTTTTGTAAATATTTGTATTGGTCTGTTGATATGGTGATTATTAGAGTAAAGGTCCTCATAGACATTAGTGTACTGTTGGCCGAACCTGCAGAGAACAGCAGTTTCGGTTGGCACTCTCAAAGTGTGTGGGGCGCTCCAGGCTCTCTGACAAATGATGTTGGAGGAGAAAAGGATTGAGCAAAATTAATATTTCTACCTGATCCTTTAGTTCTCTGGGAGATCAATTTGTTTGGCTGACAGCTATTGAATGTTCAGTCCCAGCTTTAGGCAAGGGCTACACCTGTCACTGCCAGGATCACTGAGCAGTAGGATCGCCGTGGCAGTCGCAAGAAATCCAGCTGTGTAGCCCTTGCCTTAGAGGTGGACAGTAGTGGATGTTGAGCTAGTTGGCTGGGGTTAATGGGACCCAGGGTGTATTTTATTTTAATGCATGTTAGAAGCGTTCAAAATATAACCTAGTATTGTTCCCTAGTGGGACTGTTAAATAGTTAAAAAATAAACACTTAAGAATAAGAAAAAAATTCCAATTAAACACTTTTTTCCATTGAAAAAATGCTCCACATATTTGGTATCACCATGTCAGAAACAACCTACACCATGCAATTATTATGTGAATGCCGTTAAAAAAAAAATTTCCTTTTTTGGTGGCAAATAAGCAAAAAGCAACAAATCTGGCAACGAAAAGCGATCAAAATGTGTTATTTACACCAAAATGATACCAATGAAAACTACAAGGCGTCCCTCGAAAATCAAGCTCTCACACAGCTCCGTAGAAAGAAAAATAAAGTTATGGGTCTTAGGATGCGGCAATGCAAAATATATATATACACAGTACAGACCAATAGTTTGGACACACCTTCTCATTCAAAGAGTTTTCTTTATTTTAATGACTATGAAAATTGTAGATTCACACCGAAAGCATCAAAACTATGAATTAACACATGTGGAATTATATACATAACAAAAAAGTGTGAAACAACTAAAAATATGTCATATTCTAGGTTCTTCAAAGTAGCCACCTTTTGCTTTGATTACTGCTTTGCACACTCTTGGCATTCTCTTGATGAGCTTCAAGAGGTAGTCAGTGAAATGGTTTTCACTTCACAGGTGTGCCCTGTCAGGTTTATTAATTGGGATTTCTTGCCTTATAAATGGGGTTGGGACCATCAGTTGCTTTGTGGAGAAGTCAGGTGGATACACAGCTGATAGTCCTACTGAATAGACTGTTAGAATTTTGGATTATGGCAAGAAAAAAGCAGCTAAGTAAAGAAAAACTAGTCGCCATCATTACTTTAAGAAATGAAGGTCGGTCAGTCAGTCCGAAAAATTGGGAAAACTTTGAACGTGTCCCCAAGTGCAGTCACAAAAACCATAAAGCGCTACAAAGAAACTGGCTCACATGCTGACCGCCCCAGGAAAGGAAGACTTTGGTTCCAACCACCGTGTCTTTGTGCGATGCAGAAAAGGTGAATGGATGGACTCTACATGCCTGGTTCCCACCGTGAAGCATGGAGGAGGAGGTGTGATGGTGTGGGGGTGCTTTGCTGGTGGCACTGTTGGGGATTTATTCAAAATTGAAGGCCTACTGAACCAGCATGGCTACCACAGCATCTTGCAGCGGCATGCTATTCCATCCATTTTGCGTTTAGTTGGACCATCATTTATTTTTCAACAGGAAAACACACATCCAGGCTGTGGAAGGGCTATTTGACCATGAAGGAGAGTGATGGGGTGCTGCGCCAGATGACCTGGCCTCCACAGTCCCCAGACCTGAACCCAATCGAGATGGTTTGGGGTGAGCTGGACCGCAGAGTGAAGGCAAAAGGGCCAACAAGTGCTAAGCATCTCTGGGAACTCCTTCAAGACTGTTGGAAGACCATTTCAGGTGACTACCTCTTGAAGCTCATCAAGAGTGTGCAAAGCAGTAATCAAAGCAAAAGGTGGCTACTTTGAAGAACCTAGAATATTACATATTTTCAGTTGTTTCACACTTTTTTTTGTTATGTATATAATTCCACATGTGTTAATTCATAGTTTTGATGCCTTCAGTGTGAATCTACAATTTTCATAGTCATGAAAATAAAGAAAACTCTTTGAATGAGAGTGTGTCCAAACTTTTGGTCTGTACTGTATATATATTTTTTTTGAAAGAAAGAATTTTATTGTGTCAAAGTAGTAAAACAGACGAACTTCATTTATTATTTTTGGTATCGCTATAATCGTACTAACCCAGAGAATAAAATTAGGGATGAGCGATTCGACTAAGGATGAAACATCCGAAGTCGATTTGCATAAAACTTTGTTCTAATACTGTACTGAGCAGGAGCTCCGACAGTATTAGAATGTATTGGCTCTGATGAACCTAAATTATTGCTTTGCGAAGTCTCACGAGACTTTGCGTAATAACTTCATAAATTAATTTGTACTGCAAAAAAACATTTCCCGAACTCAGGTTTGGTTCAAAGGTACCACTTGGAACCATACCAGAGTTCGGGAAATAGTGTTTTACAGTACAAATTAATTTATTAAGTAATTACGCGAAGTCTCGCAAGATTTCACAAAACAATATTTTCGGCTCATTGGAGCCAATACATTCTAATACTGTACGGAGCTCCTACTCCGTACAGTATTAGAACGCAGTTTTATGTGAATCGACTTCAGATGTTTCATCCGAAGTAGATTCACTCATTCCTAAATAAAGTTATCATGTTATTTAGAATGAACGCCGCAAAGTTTATAATGTAAACACTCAGTGGCAGTATTGCTATTGTTTCCTATCCTTCTCCCCGAAAGAGGTAATAAAAGTTAATCAGTAAGTTATGTGTACCCTAAAAGGCCACCATTAAAAATTACTACGTGTCCCACAAAAAACAAACCCCCATACAGCTACATAGATGGAAAAGTTATAGCTCTTGGAAGGAGTCCGTGAAAAAAATGAAAATAAGAACAATAGTCTGAAAACAGGCCGGTCACTAAGGAGTTAATGACTGATAAAGTTGTCTTAAGGAGGTTTATTTTTATTATTTGTTATTTTAGGAACCTTTACTTAAGGCATACACTGGAGATTTTTATTTCTTTTCTGCATGAAATGTTCTCTTTCCTGTGAAATGTTCTTTGCATATTTTTTGCCAGGCTTGTTCTACCAGTGGAGTTTTCTTAGCTGAGCAGCAGTCCATTAATTTTAGTGCAGCATTTTTTTAGGATGGGGTATGCCTACAATGAATAAATGAGCTGCAGACACAAGGAAAGTAATCAGAATTGGAATAGGACACACAGCTGGGTCCATCTGCTCTCCCTACTCTCTGCACACTTTAAAATAATGCAATCTTATTTTAATGCAATTTCTTCATAATGATCTTCTCTTTTTTTTCTGTTTCCAGTACCATTCAGGCATTCAGCTTCTTAATTCTGTCTTTCTATAAAGCAGTCAACAGTAGGCTTTGTTTTACAAGAAGGGCAAATTCATTTTAAATAAGTTGTTTTAGCCTAGATGAATTGTTCTGAGTTCCACTAGATATTTGGTAGAAAATGAAATACTTAGTTTCCACCTTTTTATAGACTGTATATTTTACTTATGTCTGTTAGAAATAGGATAAGCAGACACATTGTGAGACTGTAAAGACCAGCAGGGTAACCAATTGCATATAATATGAAGTTTCGTCACTAAACTGCACCGTATTCATATATAAAACCGGTTTCACACGAGCGAGTTTTCCGCGCGGGTGTAATGAGTGATGTAAACGCATTGCACCCGCACTGAATCCTGACCCATTCATTCCAAAGGGGCTGTGTACATGTTTTTTTCACCCATCACTTGCTGCAATTTTCATGCAACGGACATGTTCTATATTGTGTGTTTTTCACGCAACACAGGCCTCATAGAAGTGAATGGGGCTGCATGAAAAACGCAGTGCATCCAGATGCACTGCATTGCGTTATAAATGCAAATAACTACGCAACAGTGAATGGATTTAAGACAGGAAGTTCAGTTTCTCAATTACTGGCTTCAGGCTGTGCAGTGAGAAACGTGTGCTTTAAGAGTCTCCTGCCCTCACGGAACGATTTAAGCATGTCCAAAGGCTCAAAACCTGTTGATGTCGAGAGGCCCTGCATTTGGGACAACCGTTCGGGGGAATACCTTGACCGCTCTAAGAAGGACGCTGCATGGGTGAAAGTAGCCCAGGAGATCTTTTCGGTAATATGGGAGCAAAGTAAAGGCCAAAGTATATTATATATATTTATATCTATATCAATAGTTATTATATATATATATAGAGAGAAGGAAAGTCCGCAGCACTCCTTTAAGTAAAAAAGTGAAATTTATTCACACATGTCAGACAACGTTTCGGTCCTCTCACAGGACCATTTTCAAGTCAAGACTTGACTTGAAAATGGTCCTGTGAGAGGACCGAAACGTTGTCTGACATGTGTGAATAAATTTCACTTTTTTACTTAAAGGAGTGCTGCGGACTTTCCTTCTCTACTAATTTTGTCCCATATCGAGGGACCACCGCGTGCACCTGCATTATTATATGCACTAAAGGGAGTGCTGCCTGAATCTCTTTATGTATATATATATATATATATATATACAGTACAGACCAAAAGTTTGGACACACCTTCTCATTCAAAGAGTTTTCTTTATTTTCATGACTATGAAAATTGTAGATTCACACTGAAGGCAATAAAGAATTAACACATGTGGAATTATATACATAACATAAAAGTGTGAAACAACTGAAAATTTCATATTCTAGGTTCTTCAAAGTAGCCACCTTTTGCTTTGATTACTGCTTTGCACAATCTTGGCATTCTCTTGATGAGCTTCAAGAGGTAGTCACCTGAAATGGTCTTGCAACAGTCTTGAAGGAGTTCCCAGAGATGCTTAGCACATGTTGGCCCTTTTGCCTTCACTCTGCGGTCAAACTCACCCCAAACCATCTCGATTGGGTTCAGGTCCCGTGACTGTGGAGGCCAGGTCATCTGGCGCAGCACCCCATCACTCTCCTTCATGGTCAAATAGCCCTTCCACAGCCTGGATGTGTGTTTGGGGTCATTGTCCTGTTGAAAAATAAATGATGGTCCAACTAAACGCAAAATGGATGGAATAGCATGCCGCTGCAAGATGCTGTGGTAGCCATGCTGGTTTAGTATGCCTTCAATTTTGAATAAATCCCCAACAGTGTCACTAGCAAAGCACCCCCACACCATCACACCTCCTCCTCCATGCTTCACGGTGGGAACCAGGCATGTAGAGTCCATCCGTTCACCTTTTGTGCGTCGCACAAAGACACGGTGGTTGGAACCAAAGATCTCAAATTTGGACTCGTCAGACCAAAGCACAGATTTCCACTGGTCTAATGTCCATTCCTTGTGTTCTTTAGCCCAAACAAGTCTTTTCTGCTTGTTGCCTGTCCTTAGCAGTGGTTTCCTAGCAGATATTCTCCCATGAAGGCCTGATTCACACAGTCTCCTCTTAACAGTTGTTCTAGAGATGTGTCTGCTGCTAGACCTCTGTGTGACCTGGTCTCTAATCTGAGCTGCTGTTAACCTGCGATTTCTGAGGCTGGTGACTCGGATGAACTTATCCTCCGCAGCAGAGGTGACTCTTGGTCTTCCTTTCCTGGGGCGGTCAGCATGTGAGCCAGTTTCTTTGTAGCGCTTGATGGTTTTTGTGACTGCACTTGGGGACACTTTTTCAAAGTTTTCCCAATTTTTCGGACTGACTGACCTTCATTTCTTAAAGTAATGATGGCCACTTGTTTTTCTTTACTTGCTGCTTTTTTCTTTCCATAATCCAAATTGTAACAGTCTATTCAGTAGGACTATCAGCTGTGTATACACCTGACTTCTCCACAAAGCAACTAAGACAAGAAATCCCACTTATTAAACCTGACAGGGCACACCTGTGAAGTGAAAACCATTTCAGGTGACTACCTCTTGAAGCTCATCAAGAGAATTCCAAGAGTGTGCAAAGCAGTAATTAAAGCAAAAGGTGGCCACTTTGAAGAACCTAGAATATGACATATTTTCAGTTGTTTCACACTTTTTTGTTATGTATATAATGCCACATGTCTTAATTCATAGTGTTGATGCTTTCAGTGTGAATCTACAATTTTCATAATCATGAAAATAAAGAAAACTCTTTGAATGAGAAGGTGTGTCCAAACGTTTGGTCTGTACTGTGTAATAAATCTCCCCTTCCCTCTATAGTAGGGAATAAGCAATTACCTAGAATACAGAAAAAGAATAAAGGATAGTACTCTTAAAGCAAAAATAAATCCTTTATTCACCCATGTGGTAACAGCAACATTTCAGCTCAACAATAGAGCCTCTATTGTTGAGCTGAAACATTGCTGTTACCACATGGGTGAATAAAGGACTTATTTTTGCTTTATGAGTGCTGTCCTTTTTTCTTTTTTGTATTTTGGGTAATTGCCTATTCTCTACTATAGAGGGAAGGGGAGATTTAGATATATTTATGTATATACGTCTCAATTAAAATATGCATATATAAAGCCTTGAATGGCCAGTGGGGATATGTTACATAGTATATACATATATCCCCTGTGTATATATTTGTATGACCCAGTATAATTGTATGGGCTATAGGCACCTTTTTTTTTATTTATTTTTCATTTTAGGTAATTGCCTATTCCCTACCCAAAGGAAAAAAACCTCCATGGAAAACTGAATGCAGAATATATATATATATATATATATATATATATATATATATATATACAGTATATATATATATACACACAAACCGGATTCCCAAAAAGTTGGGACACTAAACAAATTGTGAATAAAAACTGAATGCAATGATGTGGAGATGGCAAATGTCAATATTGTATTTGTAATAGAACGTAGATTACAGATTAAACGTTTAATCAGAGTAAATGTATCATTTTAAAGGAAAAATATGTTGATTCAAATTTTCACAATGTCAACAAATCCCCCAAAAATTGGGACAAGTAGCAATAAGAGGCTGGAAAAAGTAAATTTTAGCATAACGAAGAGCTGGAAGACCAATTAACACTAATTAGGTCAATTGGCAACATGACTGGTTATAAAAAGAGCTTCTCAGAGTGGCAGTGTCTCTCAGAAGCCAAGATGGTTAGAGGATCACCAATTCCCACAATGTTGCGCAGAAAGATAGTGGAGCAATATCAGAAAGGTGTTACCCAGCAAAAAATTTCAAAGACTTTGCATCTATCATCATCAACTGTGCATATCATCATCCGAAGATTCAGAGAATCTGGAACAATCTCTGTGCATAAGGGTCAAGGCCGTAAAACCATACTGGATGCTCGTGATCTCCGGGCCCTTAAACGACACTGCACCACAAACCGGAATGCTACTGTAAAGGAAATCACAGAATGGGCTCAGGAATACTTCCAGAAACCATTGTCAGTGAACACAATCCACCGTGCCATCCGCCGTTGCCAGCTGAAACTGTACAGTGCAAAGAAGAAGCCATTTCTAAGCAAGATCCACAAGCTCAGGCGTTTTCACTCTGCCAGGGATCATTTAAAATGGAGTGTGGCAAAATGGAAGATTTCCAAATATCTGGCGTCCCAGATGTTTGGAAATCTGGGACGCCATGTCATCCGGACCAAAGAGGACAAGGACAACCCAAGTTGTTATCAACGCTCAGTTCAGAGGCCTGCATCTCTGATGGTATGGGGTTGCATGAGTGCGTGTGGCATGGGCAGCTTGCATGTCTGGAAAAGCACCATCAATGCAGAAAAATATATTCAGGTTCTAGAACAACATATGCTCCTATCCAGACGTCATCTCTTTCAGGGAAGACCCTGCATTTTTCAACAAGATAATGCCAGACCACATTCTGCATCAATCACAACATCATGGCTGCGTAGGAGAAGGATCCGGGTACTGAAATGGCCAGTCTGCAGTCCAGATCTTTCACCTATAGAGAACATTTGGCGCATCATAAAGAGGAAGGTGCAACAAAGAAGGCCCAAGACGATTGAACAGTTAGAGGCCTGTATTAGACAAGAATGGGAGAGCATTCCTATTTCTAAACTTGAGAAACTGGTCTCCTCGGTCCCCAGACGTCTGTTGAGTGTTGTAAGAAGAAGGGGAGATGCCACACAGTGGTGAAAATGGCCTCGTCCCAACTTTTTGGGGATTTGTTGACACCATGAAATTTTGATTCAACATATTTTTCCCTTTAAAATGGTACATTTTCTCAGTTTAAACTCTTGTTCCGTGATTTATGTTCTATTCTGAGTAAAATATTAGAAGTTGGCACCTCCACATCATTTCATTCAGTTTTTATTCACGATTTGTATAGTGCCCCAACTTTTTTGGAATCCGGTTTGTGTGTGTGTGTGTATATATATATATATATATATATATATATATATATATATATATATATATATATATATTATAAAATAACGGAAAAAATGGGAGGCAGCACCGATCAAAATTGGAAATGGCAGGGTGCACGCTCTGGGGAATAAAGCTTACCCAAATGTATAATGTCCAAAAAGAGCAGCACTCCAACACAGGATAAAATAAATAACGAAAGTTTATTCACCCATGGTGTAGTGACATTTCGGCTCCACAATTTAGCCTTTCTCGGCTTGAGAAAGGCTCAGTTCTGGAGCCGAAACTTTGCTACACCATGGGTGAATAAACCTTTGTTATTTATTTTATCCTGTGTTGGAGTGCTGCTCTTTTTTGGACATTATACATACATATAGATAGATAGATAGATAGATAGATAGATATGTGTGTGTGTGTGTGTGTGTGTGTGTGTGTAATTATTATTATAAATCTTTTTTTTACAAAAAATTTCTCCCCCCCCCCTCTCTAAATTCTATTTAAAAGTTATTACAGGCCCTTTCACGTTTGAAACCACTACATACATACCCATCTGGATAAATACAATTACATACTTTACATGTGTTGAACCACACACTTTAACATTTACATACCCTAATAAAAATAGAAATGCTCCGTTAATCCCAAAGAGTGTATTCAGCTGAGGAGGCATATGCCCGTTTTGCCTCTGAAACTGATACGGTCTGGGAGGTAAAAGAGGTTGCCACGTTCCTCTACTCCTCTTACTCATCCTTATCATCATCAAGTTATGAACGACCCTCAAGAACGTGCCCCAAGACAACAGCTAAGGCAGCCCTCTAAAGTGATCCCATATGGACCCCACCCTTTGGCATTATAAGCCTCAGATTCTGGAGTTTGTGGGCAACTCAGGAATCCAGATTGACTGTCCAAATTTTTTCCAGATTTTTTTTTTCCCCTCAAGATTTTATTAATTTAATGGTAGCCCAAACTAATTTGTAAGCCCAATAATATATTGCCCAGAACCCCACATAGACCTTAGCTTAACCACTAAGATGGACCCAAATAAATGCAGCAGAGATTGACATTGTGGGGGCTTGGGCTACATTAAAAACATAAACTTAGACATTACTGGAGTACAGACATTTGGTACCAGACTCAAATTAACCATATGGCCATGTTCCACACACGGTTCAAATCAAATCTTACATTTTACATTACAATGATAACACAATGCCTGCTTCAACATAACCTGAGATGTGATTGTCTATTCAAAATTAGGCCAGTTAACTACCACTTTAGCACAAGTTTGCTTAAGGTGTACACCCCCATTTTCATACTGTAGATCAGTCCCTTACACATTTCAAAAGGAGGGTAAAATTCCACCAGTACCTACTTAGCAATCTGGCAAAGTATTGCATTAAAATGTACAAGCTGTGAAAGGGTGCCTCTGGGTACACCCACAGTGGATGACAACAACATAAATAGCGTACTAGTCATTATGTGCAAATGCACCCTTTAATTTCTACAGTTAATTCAAACGTAAATACCTGAAAAAATGGAGTCCCTGGTTACATTTCTTCATTTGTAGGATAATTCATAACCCTTATTAACCAGCAAGAGGAAATACACATATGCAAAATCAAAACTGAGACAATGATTACACTTCATTGAGCATTATGTTAAATCCATTATTTTTTTTGCACAAAAAGCAAGCAGCAACTAATGGGGTGTAGAGAATATCAGGGGGAGAGGTACACTAGTAACACATTCACTTGCTGAGAAGTTAATGATGTAGACAGCTTTATGTATAAACAAAGGTCTATGACATTGGGGGAAAAACACTATAAAATATACATACAAATTGCAGAGAAGACAATTGAATATTCTGAACTCATAGGTAAGTCATAACACACTAATAATTATAGTTTTCATTGGTGATTTTCAAGATTCTATGTCTCATTAAGAGATAAACACAAATTTGTCAGCCTTTACATAAAGATACAGCACTTCTGGGAGGCAAAATCAATGCTATGGGTTGATGGAGTTAAAAGATTCAATGATGGATTAAAACTTGGAACTACTTTATACTCTGAAGTGTAAACGTAATTTAATTTTGTGTAGTAGAATTCTTCAAATTATATAAATGTTGAGCCTCAATCTGAAACAGAACTGAAAATCAAAAAACTTAGACCATGGCTACTTTCAGATGGTCAGTATCTGTCACTAGCATTTGTGGGCCAAAACCAGGACTGGGCCCTAAACACAGAAGAGGTACAAATATTTCCATTATACTTTTTCTTTGTCGGTTTCAACTCTGGTTTTGACTTGCGAATAAAGAGGAACAATATTGTCCATGTAAAAGCTGTGCTAGGGTTTTGAGTAAAGCACTTAACAGCTTTTCTTGAGTGCAGCTAAGGCAGCAGGATGGGGGGAGCTATGAGCTAAATATATGAGCCTTTTCTTGTTTGAAAGCTGGCATTCCAAGCTTTCAAACAAGACATCACATCAAACATCACAGCATTATCTCAACCACATCAGGAGATATACAGTCAGGTCCATAAATATTCGGACTTCGACACAATTGAAATGTTTTTGGCACTATACACCACCACAATGTATTTGAAATGAAACAAACAAGATGTGCTTTAACTGCAGACTGTCAGCTTTAATTTTAGGGTATTTACATCCAAATCAGGTTAACGTTCGTACTGAACTATAGGATTTTTGGACCCCGGACCCCTCTTCAGTAAAAGTTCGTGTTCGATGAGTTAGTGGCGCCGTTTTAAATGGCTGCAGAGAAGCCAATCAACAAGCGTTTAACTCGTGTGCCCTTAGAAGCCATCACAGCCACAGAACTTTCACAATGCATTTGGACTGGAAAGCATTATTACAAGTTATATAATGTTACATAAGTGCGGTTCGGCGTACCATAACAACTCTATAGTTTATACAGCGGCCTGTGCCAATGCCGAATGAGCCCTATCTATATGAATAATGCTAACTTAGGTGTAATTTTTTATACCACTCCAGCCATGGATCCCACACCAACAGATGCTTATCGTGAGATAAAGATTCCCAGCTGGACAGCTCCTCATGCTGGCATATCTCATGCACTTTACTAATCCAATCACCAATTTGCGGCGTTTTACTGGATAACCAGAACATAGGGACCAATAGCTTTGCTGCAGAAACTAGTGAGGCTAACAGGGAGTGTTTTGACATTGCAAAACTAACATTGGGTAAGTTAAGCAAGACCAGTAATGGAGTAAGTGGCGAGGAAGAGGGGCACATCTCTTGGATTTGTTTGGTGATCATGTCCCAGATGGGGGGAAATCAATTGACACGACCACCATATATGAAACAATGTGCCTTTAGCACCTCCACCATTGATCCGAATGTGAGGAATCCATGGCATGAAGTTTAACAGGCGTGTTGTACCACCTAGTGACTAACTTATAGGCGTTTTCCTGGATCCTAATACAACGTGAGTAACCATGTGAATGACATAGAATCCGATCCACTGCTCACTATCAAAGGGAGGTATCCATGTCTTTTTCCCATTGAATAATGAAGAGGGGTTTGGGGGAGTCATCAGTGTCTAATAATGTATTATATATCTTTGAGACAACCCTTTTCTTGCTAACTTTTTGCATCAAAATTGTATCGTAACAAGTAGGATCAAGGTGCCCAGGAGTAAATGTTATGTATGGAGTGCATATTTTCAAAAATTGCGAATAATGTAGGGGTGTCCATGGTATATGTGGGAAGCTAGTTTGGAGCCATTGAAGGGAAGGGACCCTACTCTGTTTCATGAGGTCCCCTACTGCACCCGTTCCCAGTACCATCCATAGTCCCAAGTCGTCCTGGAAATCCTTGACTAAAAAGTACGGTAAATAGCATATAGGGGCAAACGGAGACAAACATTGAGTGGGATATATGTGTGCTGACACTTTAGACCACGTGACCATAACACCTTTGAGAGGATCAAGTTTGGCTAAACCCTTGCTACACTTAACTACCGCTTTAGGATCCCATAATCCTGCTAGACCTCTTGGACCCAGTAACTTCCTGGCTATTTTGGCACCCTAATTTGCAGACCTTTGGGTTACTAAGTTCAGAGTGTAATCTCCGCTGAACTGCTCTATAGTAATTAGCCACATCTTGGAGTCCGAAGCCGCCTTTGAATCAAGGTTTAGCTAAAACCCTGTATGCGAGCCTAGGACTGTGTCGGGATTCGAACCCGTGACCAGCCACATCCCAGGCAGTAGCCCTGCTTACTAGGCTACCATCCTCTCTGGACATTCCTCCCTGAAACCTATTATGTAACCTCAGTCTTGCCAAGCCTTGCTCATCACCCTTGATTCCCCACACCTGGTACTTCCCTATATAAGTCCAGCCCCTTGCACTCTAGCTTGCTGATTATTGAGCTCCTGAGCCTTGATCAAGCTTCTCCTCATCTGTTGCTCTTGCTACTGCTGGAAGTCCACTGCTGACCAGGAATTGCCTACCGCCTACTCTTCTGCCTTATCCCTACCAACTGAACTGCTACCACCGTTGCCATCCGGATTGTCTGACCAAGCTTACTGCCGCCTGCCCAGACCCACCGCCTGCCTACCGACTACTCTTCTGCCTTATCCCTACCAACTGAACTGCTACCACCGTTGCCATCCGGATTGTCTGACCACGCTTACTACCTGCCTGCGGTCCTTGCCACTGGGCTCCACTCCTACCTCCAGCCAGCGGTCCTCTGACACAGGTGAGCCTGTAGGACTGTTACAGACTGCTACTTCCCCATATAAAGGAGGAGAATAGTCTGTGGATTTGGGTCAGAAAAGATTGAGGAAGGGAAATGGGGAGGGTCTGTAAAGTATATAGGAGTTTGGGTAAAATATAAGTTTTTAGTAAATTTTTTCTACCCACCCAGGGTAAATACAATTGGTACCACGAATTAAAACATTAAAAATAAAAATACTGGTTTTGGGGTGATGCCCCTATACCCACAATATTAAATAGCATAATGTGCAGTGATAATATGTGGCGTTCAGAAATGTCTCTTTGAGCAACCAATTTGTTGTACTAAAAAAATCACTGTTCATACGTTAAATACCGCAAACCGCAAGACAGAAAAAATGACCTATAGATGTGTATATAAATCACCTCAACGGATGCAGGCGGATAATATGCAAGAGGACAATGGTGAAAAGTCCATCCGGAATTTACTTGTTATTTTTTCAGCTGTTTGACAATGCCGCCAAGGTAAGTAAGATGATAAGATTATTGAAAACCAGAATTAGTGAACATGTATCAAATATCAGAAAGGGTTACATGAAACATTCACTTTCCAAACATTATGATGAGGCACATAACAGAGATCCATCCAATCTGTTTTTTGTGGCACTTGAAAAAATAACAAACATTGGAGAGGGGGCGATTATATCAAAAGGGTGTCCAGAGCGGAATCAAAACATATTTATGAATTTGGCTGTTTATTACCAGCAGGTTTGAACTCAGATCTGGAGATCTTTGGTTTTCTTTAGGGTGGTGGTCCTGTCTCTGATGGAGGGTCCCATGTCTGGCCGTTTATCGGCACTGTGACCCCCCCCCCCCCCCCCCCTCGGAGTAGAGACTACCACCCCTAACCTTCGAGCCCCAAGAGATAGCAAAGTTTTTTGTGGGTTATTATCAGAACTTCCATTTTCTCCTGATTTTTATTTACTGATACAATTTCTATTCATTGACAGAACTCTCATCAAGCTGCAATACAGTTATTATGTTCCCCCATATAAGCTATTGTGTCTTTAATTATAATAACGACATATATGTAGGGATCTAGGCCTATTGACCTCATGGGTTTTATGAGTTGATCCTATATGGAAGTATTTTAGCACTATATATTTTTTAATGTGTTTATCATATATGATTGTAATTTACATATATTGTGATAATATTTTTATGTAATATTTATTAGGATATAATCGCGCAATGTACTAGATAGAATTTTTTGAAAAAACGCATCAAAACGGAAAAACCGCAATTATATCGCATTGAAGTCATTACACCTATGTAATCCAGAATCCAGGTTTTCTGGATGTCCAAATGGAGTATAAAAGGTGGAGAGGATTGAGTGGCACTTTACCACTGAGAAAGGGGTGTAGACGCCCCAAAACGCGTCTGGTAAAGGCAGGAGAAGCGCCCACCTAATCAACTGGATATCTACTGAAATATTGCATGGCCATGCGATAAAGACTTTCAGCTGAACCACCGATACAGTTCACAGCAACAGACGCCGCCGATAAGGTATCATTCCTGTTTGCATAATCCCGCGATAACGTGACGTCATTCACTCGAGGCGAGCAACGCGAGACACTGAGGGCTGCCGGCACCGCTCGCTCCTCATGCAACTAACTATACGTCTCAGGGGAACGGCTTAACGGGAGACAGGTAGGAACCTGGAACTATCATCTTACTTACCTTGGCGGCATTGTCAAACAGCTGAATAAATAACAAGTAAATTCCGGATGGTTTTTTCACCATTGTCCTCTTGCCTGCATCCGTTGAGGTGATTTATATACACATCTACAGGTAATTTTTTCTGTCTTGCGGTATTCAACGTATGAACAGTGATTTTTTTATTACAACAAATTGGTTGCTCAAAGAGACATTTCTGAACACCAAATATTATCACTGCACATTACGCTATTTAATATTGTGGGTATAGGGGCATCACCCCAACACTAGTATTTTTATTTTTAATGTTTTAATTCTTGGTACCAATTGTATTTTATTTGTTTGATATATGCATTTTTAGAAGGTTTTTATTATACAGGTTATTCCTGCAATTACCAATAAATATATCCTTATGGTCCAAATGTTGTGAGTGCTCACTCACCTTTTTCTCAAAGAACGGGTAATGTTAATGCCTAAAGCGGTGCATTTATAGAGGTCAATTTTAAAGTTGGACAGGGATCCAAATTTGTCTAGTTGTTTCAGAAGCGCTGGAAGCGCTTCTTCTGGATTTGTTAGAAATAATAGCATATCGTCCGCGAACTACTAGTCCGCGGCTACAGTGTGAACCTCAGTTCCCACTACTACTCCCTGGATCACAGGGTCTTGTCTTAAAGCCTGGATGAACGTCTCTAAGCAGAGTATAAATAATGTGAGCGAGAGCGGGCATCCTTGCCACACCCCATTTGCTATATTAAAGGTAGGGGAAAGGACACCGTTCACTCGGACCGTTGCGGAGTGGCTGGAGTAAAGAGACAGCACCGTACTAACAAATTGCGAGGGGAGGCCAAATTTCAACAGGGTGGCTTTCATATAAATCCAGTCCACCCTATCGAATGCCTTCTCAGCGCCAGTACTAAGGAACGCAAGCTTCTTTCCATGTTTCAAGGCTAATTGCTGAGCCTGAAGGACTCGAAACGTGCTGTCCCTGCACTCCCTGCGCCCCACAAATCCAGACTGCTCCGAAGATGTTATCCCCGGCAGCAAAGAGGAGAGTCTGTTGGCCAAAAGTTTCGCCCACAATTTTACGTCCGCGTTTAACAGCTAAATCGGTCTAAAGCTGAAAGGAACCTCTTCGACAGCACGATAATTTGTGCCTCTAGTGCCTGCTTGGTTAAAGAGGTACCGTTCAACAATTAGTTTTAAAAGGCAAATTGTGGACCTAATACTGGGAAAAAACGTTTGTAATAAGCCACCGTAAGGCCGTCTGGCCAAGACTCTTACCTGACGGTGTAGATTTAAGGACCTTATTTACTTCATCTAAAGTTATGAGGGCCATCAAAGTTAATTTAGAAGACTCTGAAAGAACTGGTAAGTTCAACTGATGTAAGAACCTCCCAATTTCCTCTTCCCTTATTAGTACTTGATCCCCATTTTCATCAGGCATAAGGTTATACAGTGTGTGGTAATAAGCACTAAATATTTTTGATATATTTTGAGTGTCTGTAGTAAGAGACCCATCCTGTGATCTCATATTTTTGATAAAGGCCTAATCGTCTCGTTTTTTTAATGAGCGCTGACATGATTTTACCACCTCTGTTCCCATGGACATAATGTTTGTGTTTTACTCTCAGGTAAGCCCCAGACACTTTCACATTTAACAGCCCCTTAAGTTCCTGTCTAAGAGTTTTAAGTTCTTCCAAATCCCTCAATGCAAGTGACTTTTTATGAGACGCATCAAGTGTGGTAATACGGGTTAGAAGATCTGACATTTTCCTCCCCGCGTATCACTGCCTTATGTGCTGCCCATACTAAGGCCCTAGATGATGCAGAATAGACAGTCAGGGTAAAGTACTCTTGCAATTTCTGTGATATGGATTCCACTTGTGTCTGTGAGTCAAGGAGTGTATGATTCAATCTCCAGGTCCATTCTCTCCCGCACAAGTCAGGGAAACAGATAACAAAGGAGACCGGTGCATGGTCAGACACTGTGATATTGTGGACCACTGAGGATTGAACCGCTGGTAAGTATCCATCAGAGATGAAGAAATAGTCCAACCTCTGATAGGACTTATGAGGATTAGAGTAGAACGTATAGTCCCGCCTATCACCATGCACCAATCTAAGATGTGTTTGGACCGACTTGAGAGCGCAAAATGAGACGACAGATTTCTGAGTTGAAGAATCAAACAAGGGGTGAGTTCGGACCTTTCACCTCGGTGTTGCAGGCTACAAGTCCATATGGCCTCATCATCTTTTAATGCCTGGGAGACTGCTGTGTCGTCCGGAGCTGCGCTATGCTGTTTCGGCGCCATCTTGGAGGTCCTCGCTGGCGGCTGAGAAGCTGGTTTACTAAGGAATTTCTCCATATCTGACCTTGAATTCAGGTCTCCCTTATGCCCAGGAGAGGCTTGTGGGCACTTCTTCGGCTGAATCTTCATGCCGGTCGCAGGGTAATGCTTAGAATGAGGCTGAGATAGGGTCTGGTGGTGAGAGCTCTACTAACAAGCAGCCGCCATCAAGCTCGGTCTGGTCACGCCCCAGTCTCTTCTACTTTTTGATGACTCTGCTAGCATGGTTTCCCAGGGCCATCCACATAGCCCTGCCCCATAAGGGGCACCGATGCCCAACCACTTATGTTTCAAGATTAGTACATGGGAGGACCACCGCAGCACGTCTCGGATGATGACGAAACACAGGTGCCAACTTGAAGCGAGGCATAAACGTTCTCAACCTGAGCACAACCTGCATGACAAGGCATCTAAGTGCAAAGCACGAGCTGCAGTGGAGTAGACACTTCAAAAACCAAGAAAGGTCTCTGGCTCCTCCTGCTTCCTCTTCTGCTGCAGCTGCCACCCCGCAAACTGGATCTGCCAGCAACTCCACCACCTGGGTCATAAAGCATCTCCACAATGTCCGATGGAAGCGTTCAGCCTCTCTATCTCCCAAACACTGGAGCAGAAGAGGAAGTACCCCCCTACCCACCCGCGATCCCTAATCCTGAATGCCAGCATTTCAAAATTACTGGCATTTATAATGCTTTCATTTCATCTCTGTTGGAGACTGACAGTTTCAAAAGCCTTATGGCGGTGGCTGTCGTACAGTACGTAGTTCCCAGCCGCCACTACTTTTCCAGGTGAGCCACCCCTTCCCCGCACAGCCACTGGGTAAATGCAGTGGTGGCTAGGCCTGAGGCGGATAGCAGTTTGGCGCATGACCTTCCACCACCAAAGATTGCAGGGCGCTTCAGTTTGGCTTCTGTTGCTTCCTCCTCATACTCCACTTTCTAATCCTCTACCGGCTCCTCATCCGGTCAGCATAACACCTTCACCACCAACTTCAGCATAGCCAGGGGTAAACAACATCAGGCAGTTTTTAAACTTATCTGTTTGGGGGACAAACCCTACACCGCGCAGGAGCTGTGGACCGGCCTCTAACAACAGACCGATGAGTGGTTGGTGCCAGTGAGCCTCAAGTGTGCGATAATGGGCGAAATCTCGTAACCGCTTTGGGACTAGCCAGTTTGACACACATCCCTTGCCTGGAGCATGTGCTGAATTTGGTGGTGCAGAGATTCCTTAAAAATTACCCCAATATGTCAGAGCTGCTGCAGAAAGTGCGGACTGTCTGTGCGAGCTTTCGGCGTTCTCACCCTGCTGCTGCTCGCCTGTCAGTGCTGCAGCGTAACTTCGGCCTTCCCGCTCATCGCCTCTTATGTGACGTGCCCACAAGGTGGAACTCCACCTTACACATGCTGGCCAGACTGTGCGAGCAGCAGCATGCGATAGTGGAGTTTCATCTGCAGCACTCATGGGTGAGTCACTCTGCGGAACACTACCACTTCACCACCAATAACTGGACCTCCATGCGAGACCTGTGTGCCTTGTTGCTCTGTTTCGAGTACTCCACCAACATGCCCAGTGCCGATGACGCTGTTCTCAGCGTTACTATCCCACTTCTATGCCTCCTTTAAAAAACGCTTTGGGCGATGATGAAGAGGATTTGGCACAGGAAGAGAAAGAGGGATAATTTCATAGTGTTTCAGGCCAGTCATTCACAAATGGCTCCGAGGGTGGGTTCCTGCACCCACAAACGCCAGGTACACAATTGTCCAGCCAGGGCACAGTTCTGGAGGATGACGAGGTGGAGGATATATGGAGGAGGAGGAACCATGTTCACAGCAGGGTGGCACCCAAACCAGCTCATAGCCATCACTGGTGTGTGGCTGTGGGGATACAGAGGACACAGACAATACACCTCCGACAGAAGACAGCTTTTCGTTGCCTCTGGGCAGCCTGGCACACATGAGCGATTACATGCTGCAGTGTCTCCGCAACGACCGCAGAGTTGCCCACAATCTAACTCGTGCTGATTACTTGGTGGCCATGCTGCTGGGTCCCTGTTACAAGGACAACGTACCGTCCTTAATTCCGTCACTGGAGCGTGATCGTAAGATGCGCGAGTACTAGTGCACACTGGTAGACGCGCTGCTGGTGGCATTCCCACCTCAGAGCAGGGGAACAGTGGAAGCACAAGACAAAGGCAGAGGAGGAGGAAGAGGTCGCCAACGCAGCTGGGGCATCACCAGCACCTCAGAAGGCAGGGTTAGCATGGCCGAAATGTGGAAAAGTATTTTCAGGACGCCACAACAACCACCACCACCAGCTGATATGGAATGTCTTAGCAGGAGGCAGTATTTCAACAACATGGTGGAGCAGTATGTGTGCACATGCCTACACGTACTGAATGATGGGTCTGCCCCATTCAACTTCTGGGTCTTCAAATTGGGCACATGGCTTGAGCTTGCCCTTTAACGCCTTGGAGGTGCTGGCCTGCCCTGCAGCCGGTGTATTGTCTGAACGTGTGTTTAGCACGGCAGGGGGGCGTTATTACAGACAAGCGCAGCCACCTGTCCACAGCCAATGTGGACAAGCTCACATTCATTAAAATGAACCAGGCATGGATCCCACAGGACTTGTCCGTACCTTGTGCAGAATAGACATGTATACGTGCTTTACCCAGCCATTGTTAAACTACAGCGCAATTGCTCATTGTTGTATTTTTTATATTTCCCACTCTTTTAGGGTGTACCCTAATTTAAAATAAATAAATAAATTAAAACCAAAAACCTGTGTTGTCTACCTCGTCCTCCTCCACCGCCGCTTCCACCTACACCTCTAATTCCACCACCTCCTCAACCTCCTACTCCATATGGAACTCCACCTCATACATCAAGATTATTTGTTGTTAATTTTTACTTATTTTATTTTAAGTCATTTCACTCATTTGTCTGATACATTGTTGGGTTACATATCCCAAATATTTGTCTTCGATTACCCCTGCTCTACCTAGTGGACAGGTTAATACATTTCACAAATTTTTCTGTTACATAGTTGGGTGACTCGCCAATTTTTGGCTGTGATATACCCCTTCTCTACCTAGTGGACAGGTTAATAAATTTCACAAATTTTTCTGTTACATTGTCGGGTGAAATTCACAAATTTTTGGCTCTGTTATACCCCTGCCCTACCTAGTGGACAAGGAAATACATTTCACTAATTTGTCTGTTACATTCTTGGGTAACATTTTACCATTTTTGCCATGAATAAACCCCTTCTCTGCATAGGGACAGGGATATAAATTTCAAAAAATCAGCAGTTGCATTGTCAGGTGACATTTTACTAATTTCGCCGTATACAAACCACTGCTCTGCATAGTTGACAGGGACCGAAATTTTTTAAAATCGTCTGTTCCATTTGTGGGTGACATTAACCCATTTTTGGCGATTAAAAAACCCCTGCTCTACATAGGTGACAGGGAATTAAATTTCTAAAATTCGTCATTAATTGAAGCGCGCCCTCTCCTTTCATTCTATGCTTCAACAACTTGTCCCACATTTCCGCTCTATCACATTTCAGCCATTGACCTCCCTTGCTTGTGGTATCTCTTTCTCATGCTCCCTCTCAGGCGTGGGACCCTGATTTGCCATTAACCATGATCAACAATGTAAGCGTAGAAAAGACCATCGAATGTTGATAGAGAAGATATCCAAATGGATAAACTTCTGGGTCTCCAAATTGGGCACATGGCCTGAGCTTGCTCTTTACACCTTGAAGGGGCTGGCCTGCCCTACAGCCAGTGTATTGTCTGAATGTTTGTTTAGCACGGCTGGAGGGGGTTATCACAGTTTATATTTCCCAATGTTTTGGGGTGTACCCTAATTTAAACAACAAAAAAAATAATAATAATATATTAACCTCTTCAGGACACATGACGTACCGGTATGTCATGTTGTCCTGGTACTTAAAGGGAACCTGTCACCCGGATTTTGTGTATAGAGCTGAGGACATGGGCTGCTAGATGGCCGCTAGCACATCTGCCATATCCAATCCCCATAGCTCTGTGTGCTTTTATTGTGTAAAAAAAGGATTTGATACATATGCAAATTAACCTGAGAGGAGTCCTGTATGTGAGATGAGTCAGGGACAGGACTCATCTCAGGTTAATTTGCATATGTATCAAATCGTTTTTTTTACACAATAAAAGCACACAGAGCTATGGGGACTGGGTATTGCGGATGTGCTAGCGGCCATCTAGCAGCCCATGTCCTCAGCTCTATACACAAAATCCCGGAGACAGGTTCCCTTTAAGGACACATAATGTACTGGTACGTCATGTATGGTTCTGACCACTGCCGCCTAGGCTAAATGCGCCGGGGGGTCCTGTGACCCCCCCATGTCGGCGATCGCAGCAAACCGCAGGTCAATTCAGACCTGCGGTTTACTGCGCTTTCTGCAGTTTCTGATTGGACCACGAGGATCAGAAACTTTAAAATGCCGAAAATATTTATTTTTCACCCCCCCCCCCCGCACCCCTGAATGATTATGCGGCGGGTGGTGCAGGGGGGGTGTTGCGGCAGGCGGGATCGCGATCCCTCGCCCGCCTCCTCTTGAATATTTATTGGTGTTCAGTGGGTATTTACTAGTGTCAGCCGTTTATACTCTGGTATAAACGGCTGACATCTGGGGGGCTGCTGTGCCTTTGCAGCCCCCAGACAGGATGGGGTGACAGAGGGAGAGAGCTCCCTTCCTTCCCCATCTGCTCAGTTGTGGCAGACGGGTAAGGTTCCGATGGCAACAGGACTCCTTCTCAGGCATCCTGCTGTCCATGGAGCTGAACAGATCTGTGCTAAAGGCATAGATCTGTTTAGACAAAGTGTAAGTAAAATACAGTACAGTACACTATATAGTGTACTGTACTGGATTATACAGACATCAGACTCACTGGATCTTCAAGAACCAAGTGGGTCTGGGTAAAAAGGGGGAAAAAAAGTAAAAATCAAAAAACACATTTATCACTGATTAAAAATGAAAAAAATAAGATTCCCTACACATGTTTGATATCACCACGTCCGTAGCGTCCTGATCTATAAAACGGTCATGTTACTTTACCTGAACGGTGAACGCCATAAAAATAAAAAACTATGATGAAATCGAAATTTTGCCCACCTTAGTCTACTTTCACACTTGCGCTTGATCGGATCCGTTCTGAACGGATCCGATCATATTAATGCAGACGGAGGCTCCGTTCAGTACGGATCCGTCTGCATTAATAACTTAGGCTACTTTCACACTAGCGTTCGATCGGATCCCTTCTGAACGGATCCGATCATATTAATGCAGACGGAGGCTCCGTTCAGTACGGATCCGTCTGCATTAATAACTTAGAAAAAATTCTAAGTGTGAAAGCAGCCTGAGCGGATCCGTTCAGACTTTCAATGTAAAGTCAATGGGGGACGGATCCGCTTGAAGATTGAGCCATATGGTGTCATCTTCAAGCGGATCCGTTCCCATTGACTTACATTGTAAGTCTGGACGGATCCGCACGCCTCCGCACGGCCAGGCGGACAGCTGAACGCTGCAAGCAGCGTTCAGCTGTCCGCCTGGCCGTGCGGAGGCGAGCGGAGCAGAGGCTGGACGCTGCCAGACTGATGCAGTCTGAGCGGATCCGCATCCATTCAGACTGCATCAGGGCTGGACGGAAGCGTTCTGCTCCGCTCGTGAGCTCCTTCAAACAGAGCTCACGAGCGGACAGCAGAACGCTAGTGTGAAAGTAGCCTTACTTCCCAAAAAAGGTAATAAGTGATCAAAAAAGTCGTATGTACGCCAAAATAGTACCAATCAAACCATCACCTCATCCCGCAAAAAATGAGACCCTACCTAAGATAATCGCCCAAAAACTGAAAAAACTATGGCTCTCAGAATATGGGGACACTAAAGCTTGATTTGTTTTTGTTTCAAAAATGAAATAATTGTGCAAAACTTACATAAATAAAAAAAAGTATACATATTAGATATCGCTGCGTCCATAATAACCTGTTCTATAAGAATATCACATGACCTAACTCCTCAGGTGAATACAAACTGGTGTAAAAAAATAAATAAAAATTTTGTCACCTTACATCACAAAAAGTGTAATAGCAAGCGATCAAAAAGTCATACACACCCCAAAATAGTGCCAATCAAACCATCATCTCATCCCGCAAAAAATCATACCCAACCCAAGATATTTGCCCAAAAACTGAAAAAACTATGGCTCTCAGACTATGGAGACACTAAAACATGATATTTTTTTTTGTTTCAAAAATGAAATCCTTGTGTAAAACTTACATAAATAAAAAAAATAGTATACATATTAGGTATCGCCGTGTCCTTGACAACCTGCTCTATAAAATTATTACATGAAATAAAAACTGTGCCCCAGCAGCTATTTCTTGTTACCTTGCCTCACTAAAAGTGTAATATAGAGCAACCAAAAATCATATGTACCCTAAACTAGTACCAACAATACTGCCACCCTATCCTGTAGCGTCTAATATGGGGTCACTTTTTTGGAGTTTCTACTCTAGGGGTGCATCAGGGGGGTTTCAAATGGGATATTGTATCCCAAAAAAATGATCCAGCAAAATCTGCCTTCCAAAACCGTATTGCATTACTTTCCTTTTGCACCCTGCCGGTTTACGACCACATATGGGGTGTTTCTGTAAACTACAGAATCAGAGCCATAAATATTGAGTTTTGTTTGGCTGTTAACCCTTGCTTTGTAACTGGAAAAAAAATATTAAAATGGAAATCTGCCAAAATAGTGAAATTTTGAAATTGTATCTCTATTTTCCATTAAATCTTGTGGAACACCTAAAGGGTTAACAACATTTGTAAAATCAGTTTTAAATACTTTGAGGGGTGTAGTTTCTTAGATGGGGTCACTTTCATGGAGTTTCTACTCTAGGGGTGCATCAGGGGAGCTTCAAATGGGACATGGTGTCAAAAAGAAAAGTCCAGCAAAATCTGCCTTCCAAAAACCATACGGCGCACCTTTCCCTCTATGCCCTACTGTGTGCCCGTACAGTAGTTTACAGCCACATATGGGGTGTTTCTGCAATCTACAGAATCGGGGCAATAAATATAGCATTTTGTTTGGCTGTTAACCCTTGCTTTGTTACTGGAAAAATGGATTAAAAATGGAAAATTTGCAAAAAATTTGAAATTCTCAAATTTCATCTCCATTTGCCATTAACTCTTGTGGAACACCTAAAGGGTTAAAAACAATTGTAAAATCAGTTTTGAATACCTTGAGGGGTGTAGTTTCTAGAATGGGGTAATTTTTGGGTGGTTTCTATTATGCAGTCTCACAAAGTGACTTCAGATCTGAACTGGTCCCTAAAAAGTGGGTTTTTGAAACTTTCTGAACAATTTCAAGATTTGCTTCTAAACTTCTAAGCCTTGTAACATCCCCAAAAAATAAAATATCATTCCCAAAATGATCAAAACATGAAGTAGACATATGGGGAATGTAAAGTAATAACTATTTTTGGATGTATTACTATGTATTATAGAAGTAGATAAATTGAAACTTGGAAATTAGCAATTTTTTACAATTGTTTTTGTACATTTTTGTATTTTTTTATAAATAAAAGTGATTTATTTATTTTTTTACTTCATTTTACCAATGTCATGAAATGCAATATGTGAAGAAAAAAACAATCTCAGAATGGCCTGGATAAGTCAAAGCGTTTTAACGTTATCAGCACTTAAAGTGACACTGGTCAGATTTTCAAAAAATGGCCTGGTCCTTAACCACTTCAACCCCCCTAGCTGAAACACCCTTAATGACCAGGCCACTTTTTACACTTCTGCACTACACTACTTTCACCGTTTATTGCTCGGTCATGCAACTTACCACCCAAATGAATTTTACCTCCTTTTCTTCTCCCATGAGCTTTCATTTGGTGGTATTTCATTGCTGCTGACATTTGTTTATTTTTTTGTTAAAAATCGAAATTTAACGAATTTTTTGCAAAAAAATGACATTTTTCACTTTCAGTTGTAATTTTTTTTTTAAAAAACGACATCCATATATAAATTTTTCGATAAATTTATTGTTCTACATGTCTTTGATAAAAAAAAAAATGTTTGGGTAAAAAAAAAAAATGGTTTGGGTAAAAGTTATAGCATTTACAAACTATGGTACAAAAATGTGAATTTCCGCTTTTTGAAGCAGCTCTGACTTTCTGAGCACCTGTCATATTTCCTGAGGTTCTACAATGCCCAGACAGTGGAAAAACCCCACAAATGACCCAATTTTGGAAAGTAGACACCCTAAGGTATTCGCTTATGGGCATAGTGAGTTCATAGAACTTTTTTTCTTTTTTGTCACAAGTTAGCGGAAAATTATGATTTTTTTTAATTTATTTTTTTTCCTTACAAAGTCTCATATTCCACTAACTTGTGACAAAAAATAAAAAATTCTAGGAACTCGCCATGCCCCTCACGAAATACCTTGGGGTGTCTTCTTTCCAAAATGGGGTCACTTGTGGGGTAGTTATACTGCCCTGGCATTTTAGGGGCCCAAATGCGTGGTAAGTAGTTTGAAATCAAAATCTGTAAAAAATGCCCTGTGAAATCCGAAAGATGCTCTTTGGAATGTGGGCCCATTTGCCCACCAAGGCTGCAAAAAAGTGTCACATGTGCTCTCGCCGTACTCAGGAGAAGTTGGGGAATGTGTTTTGGGGTGTCAATTTACATATACCCATGCTGGGTGAGAGAAATATCTCGGCAAAAGACAACTTTTCCCATTTTTTTATACAAAGTTGGCACTTGACCAAGATATTTATCTCACCCAGCATGGGTTTATGTAAAATGACACCCCAAAACACATTCTCCAACTTCTCCTGAGTACGGCGATATACCACATGTGTGACACTTTTTTGCAGCCTAGGTGGGCAAAGGGGCCCAAATTCCTTTTATGAGGGCATTTTTAGACATTTGGATCCCAGACTTCTTCTCACGCTTTCGGGCCCCTAAAATGCCAGGGCAGTATAAATACCCCACATGTGACCCCATTTTGGAAAGAAGACACCCCAAGGTATTCAATGAGGGGCATGGCGAGTTCATAGAAATTAATATTTTTTTGGCACAAGTTAGCGGAAATTGATTTTTTGGGGTATTTTCTCACAAAGTCTCCCTTTCCGCTATCTTGGGACAAAAATTTCAATCTTTCATGGACTCAATATGCCCCTCACGGAATACCTTGGGGTGTCTTCTTTCCGAAATGGGGTCACATGTGGGGTATTTATACTGCCCTGGCATTTTAGGGGCCCCTTAAGCATGAGAAGAAGTCTGGAATATAAATGTCTAAAAAATTTTACGCATTTGGATTCCGTGAGGGGTATGGTGAGTTCATGTGAGATTTTATTTTTTGACACAAGTTAGTGGAATATGAGACTTTGTAAGAAAAACAAAAAAAAACAAAAAAAAAACAATTTCCGCTAACTTGGGCCAAAAAAATGTCTGAATGGAGCCTTACAGGTGGGTGATCAGGGAGTCTATATGGGGTGATCACCCCCCCTGTCATTGATCACCCCCCTGTAAGGCTCCATTCAGACGTCCGTATGTGTTTTGCGGATCCATAAAAATCATACGGACGTCTGAATGGAGCCTTACAGGGGGGTGATCACCCCCCCTGTCATTGATCACCCCCCTGTAAGGCTCCATTTAGACATTTTTTTGGCCCAAGTTAGCGGAAATTTTTTATTTATTTTTTTCTTACAATTTCCGCTAACTTGGGCCAAATAAATGTCTGAATGGAGCCTTACAGGGGGGTGATCAATGACAGGGGGGTGATCACCCATATAGACTCCCTGATCACCCCCCTGTCATTGATCACCCCCCTGTAAGGCTCCATTCAGACGTCCGTATAATTTTTACGGATCCACGGATACATGGATCGGATCCGCAAAACACATACGGACGTCTGAATGGAGCCTTACAGGGGGGTGATCAATGACAGGGGGGTGATCAGGCAGTCTATATGGGTCATCACCCCCCTGTCATTGATCACCCCCCTGTAAGGCTCCATTCAGTCGTCCGTATGTGTTTTGCGGTTCCGAGACATGTATCCGTGGATCCGTAAAAATCATACGGACGTCTGAATGGAGCCTTACAGGGGGGGGTGATCAATGACAGGGGGGGGTGATCAATGACAGGGGGGGTGATCTATGACAGGGGGGTGATCAGGGGTTAATAAGGGGTTAATAAGTGACAGGGGGGGGTGTAGTGTAGTGGTGTTTGGTGCTACTTATTACTGAGCTGCCTGTGTCCTCTGGTGGTCGATCCAAGCAAAAGGGACCACCAGAGGACCCCTAACAGGTATATTAGACGCTGTTTTGATAACAGCGTCTAATATACCTGTTAGGGGTTAAAAAAAATCGCATCTCAAGACTGCCAGCGAACGATCGCCGCTGGCATGCTGGAGATCCACTCGCTTACCTTCCGAACCTGTGAACGTGCGCGCTGTGACAAACTGCCATTTGCCACTGGGCATTGTAGAAAACTTATGGCTAGCCTCCTGCCCTACGACTATGGCCCCGGGACATATTACCCTTCAAGAACCGTGTAACAGAACTATGCTGCATGTCTGGACTGTTAATAGGACCAAACGCGGTCAGCGGTGTATACTAAAGATTCTGTGGAACTAAAATCGGATGCGCAAACACACCAACACCGCTGACCCTTACCTTCTTCCATACTGAACTTTCAGCTCCAGAGACCAAGTCCCATTCGAAGATGGGACTTAGTCGTTTTTCTGCATGAAATTGACCGACCGCACAGCCCAAATCTATGGAACTGTTTTGGGCAGGAAATTGTGCTTGCGGTCGGTCATAAAGGACTTCCACTTAACTTTTGATCCGCTGGAGGGATTTGTGTGATTTTTGGAAGGGTTTTATGTTTGATGTATGCTGAGTTTAAATATGTAATTTATGGAGATGGAATGTATGGTTTTAAAGTTACAGTGTATGTTTAAAAACAGTTTTTTTACTGTCTGTGATGATTATGTTAATCCATAATTATATCACAGACAGAAGGGAGGATTTTGTGTGTTTGAATGGTGATGTCTGTCCTGTTGTCTCCACATGTGTATTGGCGATTTCCCTTTGTCCTGAGAGATAATTGGATTACTTCTCGGTTGTCTCTAGGGCAGAGAGGAGGAAACCATGATGCATTGTGGGGATGTGTTGTATCTGTCCTGTGTCGCAGTCTCCCTTCTGGGCCCCTAGGGGCGTGAAAGATTGGTTGCTGTGTATGTGTTGTAATATACTGATTGGTTGTATTTCAAAACCCTGTGGACAGTACTATGTTTTCTTGTGTGTGAATAAAAGAGGCTGTACGTAAAGTACGGTCAGTTCTTCTTGATCCCGCAAAACGTAGCCTTGTCTCGTTATTAAAGGGAATTGCTGTATCACGCTGGGGATTGCTATGCTCTGCATATTCCCTGGAGCGGTAATCTCTTTCTTCGTGTCCCGGATACCCTCTCCTGGAGGAGGGATCTTTCCCACACGGTCCTATATATGCGTAACTGTGCGCAGAGCTGCCGCCTCCGGACCGCGATCCTGCGTTAGGCAGCCCGGGGGCGGTTAAAGGGAGTCTGTCACCTCCATATGGCCATATACAGTGCTTACATGGCTCTGTAGCACACCTATACAGGATTGTAATGGTCCCTTTGTCTTTGCCTTTAGACTTGCAACAGCAGGAAAAACTAAGTTTAATTCATATGCAAATGAGCACTCGCAAGTGCCCAGGGGCGGTGTTCAGTGTGTAGGTGCCCAGGCTGCTCTGCCTTCTTTTCACTTTACTCCTCCCCAGCCTCTGCCTTTGCCCGCCCTCCAAGTCCCGACCTATCGATGAGGCAAGAGAGAGAGTGATTTACACTAGGAATTAATATAGATACACTCCTATATGAATTCATCTTATAAGTCATGATTTTCTATGTATACCCATTAATAACAGGAATACAATATATGATATATCCATTTTAAAATATTAACAGCAATTCCTATATGCAAGTGTATACAGTGTATGCAGAAGTATATTTTGGATGGTAGCATTCAGTTTATTTAGGAATATTCTGGAGGAATAACAGAAACTGCTCAATGCTGAGTTATCAGGAAAGATACTCCACGATTGCCATGTTACAAAGAATGTAATTATTTATTAAAGCAGAAAATTCAGGAGAGTTGACAGGTTTTCAGCAATGTTAATATAGATCAGATTTGACACTGGTTCCCGTCATCAAACCAAAAGGTTATCAATCTCCAATTCAAATGAATTGGGCTTCTGAAACACCATTCACATGCCTTGGAAATTGTGAGTGAATTCAGTCTATGTCAAGTAAATGACGTCATGGAAAATTAGAGTATTAGCCACATTTATCATAATGGATGTGCATAAACAGACACATGCAAACAATGGTGTTCAACTACTATGTATCAAGAATAAATAATGGCTTTATGAAAAAAAAAAAAAATAATCACCAGAAAACACTTAGGGAAAACTATAGAATGAAAAAAGTACTGCTATTTATTTGGGTCCAAAGCCCAAAATGGTAAATGGATATATACAACAGGCACTAACTAGTACATAGTGTCTGTTTATATACATTTCTTTCCCATTTTAAATCTTGAACCCACATACATAGTACAGCCCTGGTGAGAGATGCTATGTCAGTTAGTGGGGTATTTTTCATTATATGGTACATAGTTGTTTAGCACCTTTCTTTGCTTGGGCCTTTATTAAGACTGGCATGCACTTACACAGCTGATCTGGGTAAGTGTGATTAGATTGAATAAAGAAGCTGCACTGCCATTTCCTGAACTGTTTGCACAGTGCTCATTGAGAGTCTACACAGCCATGAGGATGTGTCATCTCAATGGGAAGCTCAGCTGCCACGAGATTGGGCTCCAAATTCCTGCAGCTGCACATTTCTCATGTGACTACTAGCTGTGCAAAGATGTGCAGAAATGCCCTTGCGGAGTGAAATGCATACTGCAAAGAGAGAGTCTGAGTGGTCTGCAAGTGGTTAAGCAGTTTTCCAGGATTTCACATGAATAGTCTATACTTTACATAGAGTATGTATGCAGTCCCCCCCCCCCCCCCCCATGGATACAGGTATCTTGTGTTTAAGTGGTAGGTTGGGGTATAACTAGGGCTACATGATGATCTGTAGCCTCATGACATTAAGATTGCAAATACCGTGCTTCCAGTGAGAACTAATGATTGAGGAGCCAGTGTAGAAGATGGAGAGGTAGCGGCCCTGATGTACAGTGGTTGTAGTGTCACGGTGTCCTACCTCAGGCCCTCGCTTCCTGCGGTTTGCTGCAGTGGAAAACATGATAATAGAAGGAACCAGGTGGAGATGATTGAACAAATAACATTTTGAGTAAAAACGGATAGCGGCACATTCATCAGCATTTTGTACAAAGAGCAATTTTTCTCCTCCCAGATAATTTGGTATGGTGGCTGGCAAAGATGACACTCAAAAACTTGCAAATACTGTAGTAGTACCCCCTGGACTCCGGTGCTATAGATATTGATATATTGATACATACCAGTGTGAGGAATATGGATTATTATTAGGCTACTTTCACACTAGCGTTCGATCGGATCCGTTCTGAACGGATCCGCTCATATTAATGCAGACGGTGGCTCCGTTCAGAACGGATCCGTCTGCATTATATTGGCAAAAAATGGCTAAGTGTGAAATTAGCCTAAGCGGATCTGTCCAGACTTTTACATTGAAAGTCAATGGGGGACGGATCCGTTTGAAGATTGAGCCATATTGTGGCATCTTCAAACGGATCCGTCCCCATTGACTTACATTGTAAGTCTGGACGGATCCGCACGCCTCCGCACGGCCAGGCGGACACCCGAACGCTGCAAGCAGCGTTCAGGTGTCCGCCTGCTGAGTGGAGCGGAGGCTGAACGCCGCCAGACTGATGCAGTCTGAGCGGATCCGCATCCATTTAGACTGCATCAGGGCTGGACGGAAGCGTTCGGGTCCGCTTGTGAGCCCCTTCAAACGGAGCTCACGAGCGGACAGCCGAACGCTAGTGTGAAACTAGCCTTAATTGGCAGCCCTGATTGTCATTTGATTCACCTTTTGGCATTTACACAGTCAGTGTACATGCAAAATATGTTCCCACCCCCAGCCATCTGATTGTCAGCTAGCAAGGGAGAAAGCCCCAGGGGTCCGGGCTTCATGGAGGCCCAGGTGTATAGTGTCACACCTTAAACAGCCAGTTTGGAGGCAAGCTAATCCTGAAGGAAAATTCCCAGCAGGAGGTCTCAGCCCTTGCCCAGGATCAATGATACCTCCCAGACATGTTGGCACCTACATTTCATAAGTAATTATGAACTGTCCGTCCATCCCAGGCATAATGCGGTTCTCTTTTTGCGATTCTGGGGCAAAGCCAAACGTCCACGTGGTTTTGACTTGAGGCTAGGATGCCCGGGAGGGGAGATAAACATGTCTCCCCACAGAAACCACATAGCGACACCATGTTTGGACTCTAGTTGTAACCTGAACCCAGGCGGATCAAATGGGCCCGGAACAATTTTCCTGTGACATTCTTGTCTGGGGCTTTGAACCCTAAGGGGTTTTATTGGTCATTTGCTGCCAGCACCAGAGAAGGAGGGGTGGAACGGGAGCGGCCGGCTACAGGTCATAAGCCCATGCAAGCCAGCAGGCACCGTCTTTTCTGAAGGGGGTCACATCGTGCCAATATGTTTGGAGATTCCGGGAACCAGCTGATCTCACTGCTTCCCCGTGACTGTAGCCAAGGACTATTTCACCATTATAACCCAAATAAACTTTCATCTTAACCGGTAACTGACTTTTGCTCTTCTTAACCCTGTTGTACCTATATCACCTGTATCTGTAACCTCAGACCACTGTATATATTTTCTGTGTATATTGTGTCATCTAGTGTGCCCTTAAGGCGATTAACTACATAATTTAATCTTGTGCTATCTTGTATCTCAATCACAAATCCCCACGTCCCTGTTTCGGCCTAGTTATAATCTACCGTGGGTTGGTTTTTCATCCTATATACTCCAGTTAGCGGACTGGGCTTATATCGAATGAGAAGCTGGTGGCAGTATACCTGGGCATTTTTTTTATTTTTTTATGTTACGATGTTCACCACATAGTTGATATTATTTAATAGGGGTGGGCGATATGGCCTAAAATCTATATTGCGATATAATTTTAAGCATGTGTGATATGCGATATATATTGCAATATATTGTTTTCTATATTTAGTGGGGGGGGAGGAGTGTTTCAACTATTTTTTTTTTTTTACTTTTTATTTAATAACTATTAGCCTCCTTAAGGAGCTCTATTTGGGTGAATAGGACTTTACACTCTCCCTGCTGCCCTGTGCTTTGTGCACACAACAGCAGGGAGTTGATCATGGCAGCCAGCCTCTGATCCGCCCCCCAGCCTCTGATCCGCCCCCAGCCTCTCATGTGCCCCCCAGCCTCTCATGTTTTCCCCAGCCTCTCCCTCTTATCAGCCCCCTCTGGTAACTCAAACTCCCCCTCCCTCCCCAGTATTAATCATTGGTGGCAGTGGCCACAGGGTCCCCCTCCCCACCCCCCCATCATTGGTGGCAGTGGGCAGTTCCGATCGGAGTCCCAGCAGTGTAATGCTGGGGCTCCGATCGGTTACCATGGCAGCCAGGACGCTACTGAAGTCCTGGCTGCCATGGTATGTTAGTGAGCCGTCGGGCGCTCCTTCTCATAGCTCTGTGCGGCGCATTGCTAATGCTATAAGCATTAGCAATGCGCCACACAGACAGAAGAAGGAGCGACCGGTGGCTATGGCGCACGTGAGTATAATGCTGCTCACTAACATACCATAGCAGCCAGGACTTCAGTAGCGTGAGTCCTGGCTGCCATGGTAACCGATCGGAGCCCCAGTATTCAGGCATTCATTGGTGGCGCAGTGGCCACAGTCCCTTCCCTCCTCCTCCTACTCTGTTCTTATTAGTGGCCAGCAGCAGCGGCGCACAGTGGGAAGGGAGGGACTCCCTCCTTCTCCACTGTGCCGGCTCAGGAGAACATGGTGCACGCCGAGATTGCGATCATTCACTACTGCTCCGTGGTCATATCGTGGTCCGGCGATATGCAAAAAATTCATATTGTGGCACAAATTTATATCTCATATCGCCTGTATCGCCCACCCCTAGTTTGTACTTTTTCGAACATGGCGATATGTAATTTTTTATTGTTTCTGTATTTTATATTTAAAATTGGGAAAAGGGTTGATTTCAACTTTTTATATTTTGGTGTAAGTTTTTTTTTTATGGTACTTTTTATTTACTATTTACCCCCTAATAATCCCTTGTTCTATTCACCCTAATAGAGCTCCAATTGGAAGCTGCCACTGCACTACCAATGAATAGACTTAGGAGAAGGGGACCCTGTGGCCACTGCCACCAATGGCTATAATACTGAGGTGGAGGGGGGCACACTGCGTCACCAATGATTAGAATACTGTGGTTGGGGGGTGGCGCTCTGGTCCACCAATGAAGATAATTAAAGGGTTTCTGTCATCACAAAATTAGTTATGTAGCTGGCTGACATTAGCGATCTGCTAATTTCAGCAGTACATAACTGTGTAACTTTTATCTGCCTACATGCCACCGTTAGCCCAGAAAATTATCTTTTTAAAATCTGCAAATTAGCTTCTAGGTGCTATTGGGGCGTTGCTGCAGCACCTAAAGGCTCCGTCTCCTCACCATGAGATGCCCATTTGATGGATATCTCTGCTCTGCGCTTCGAAAGTAAAATCCTGCACCTTCCCGTTTAGTGTTCGGCGCAGTGAGTGAAGGACGCTTGCCTGCTGCCGGTTGTCTTCACTTCCGGGGAGCTCTGTGACGTATTCGACGCAGGTGCAGTGAGGAAGCCTGCAGCAGGTGAGCGTCCTACTAAATTGGACGGCGCAGGCGCTGGATTTTACTTTCAAAGCGCAGAGCAGAGATGTCCATCAAACCAAAATGGGCTTGCCGAACGGTGAGGAGATGGAGTCTTTAGGTGCTGCAGCAACACCCCAATAACACCTAGAGGCTCACTTGCATATTTTAAGTTAGTTTTCTGGGCGAACAGCGGCATGTAGGTAGATAAGTTACACAGTTATGTACTGCTGACATTAGCACATTTTGTGATAACAGAAACCATTTAACCACTTAAGGACCACAGGTGACCAGGCCCTTTTTTTTTTTTACAAATCGGCACTTCACAACTTTAACGGTTTATTGCTCGGTTGAACTAACAAAAGGGCCAGATATGTCGACCAGGCCCACTAAATCCCAAAATTAAATAGCGTGAATAGTAATCCCGTAGGACAGAGGGATAAAACTTAACATTTATTATTGGTTCAATCTAAAATTATAGACACCAGAGGAGGAGCCTCTACACCAAACAAAAAATAACAAGACAGCCCGGCGGGCAAGAAAGTACATATATATATATATAGACAGTGTGACCAGAATGTTGTAAATAACAGGAACGTTCTCACCCGATTGTGGATCAGGATGTCTCATGAAGAAGACTGGAGGTGGAAACGGTCCTTTGGTGCTTCTTGTTCACACAGGAAGGATAGGTATGCCCCTTCAGATTGGGTGGGTGACAGGGTGGTTGACCCTAGGCAACCCTAAGAGGGGGGGCAGGGGCTAATATGCCCTACCTATCTATACGGGGACTTACCCCGCAAGGAGCGTCCCCGTCCGGATACCTGACCCTGTGGGGACAGAATCCCTAGTAGTCCCTAAAAAAATGCTCCCTACGTGTCACGTTTCAGTTCGTCACAGAAAATCATCAGGGGAGATCAATGGTACACACAGGGCTATGGATTGGGCCTGTGCGACCAAGGAGACAGAATAGTACAAAAAAGGGGGGGTTTGATATGGGTCAAAGGCCTGAAGATGTGTGTGACCAGTCAGGCTAAAGCACACAAGGCATGACCGCATCAAAAGTTATATCAATAAATATAGATGCACCAGTGGGTGCCAGCTATGATATAACACTAGGCCACAGGATAGTTAATCCGAGGGCAGGCTGTCGGCAGAGTGTACTCACCACTCTGTGTCTTTAAATACACTCCAATACCGCCAGTTCCCCTGCCGCTTCCTACTTCCGGGCACGTGACTAGAAGGACAGGATGTGTCATGTCCGGTGGAACGCAGGAGGTGAGCATGCGTTCCAGCCAAACGCGGCCCGTGGAGCGCGTCGTCAGAGAATGACGCCGCACAACATGTGAAGGATCACATGACCAGTGACTGGTCACAGGGCGCACCGGGCCGGAAAAACCACGCCCACCACCCCGGCGCCGAGGAGGAAGCATGACAGTGTATGGGCAGGGGGCGGATTGGTGTGTGGGCAAAAAAATTGAGCACATTGGTTGATTGTGTAACAATTAATCGCCAGGTGGACCCAAGGTTATGAGGATCCATGGTAACATTTCAATTAGATGAAATAGATAAACTAGGCTATTAGAGGCAGGTTCAGGTGTAAACCGGCCAAAGGAGGGGTATAACCGGCCCAGTGGGGGAGGAGAGAAAATACAGATAACGGGACAATTAAATAAAACAGCTAAAATTAAGCTGTTCGTTTAATCCCAAGCGGGTCACTGTTTTCAAGTAGTAGATCCAGCGCAATTCGCGCTGCAATATGGCACGGTCCCAGTCCCCTCCGCGTTTAGGGGGTAGAACGCGGTCGATGCCCATCACGGAGATGCGGGCTTTCCCATTGTGTTGATGGTGAACATGATTGGCGACAGGAGTGTCCTTAGCTTTAGCTATGTCGCCAAGATGCTCACCGACACGTCTGCGCAGCTCCCGGATAGTCTTCCCCACATATCCCTTGCCGCATTCACACGACAGGAGATAAACAACGCCACGGGTCCTGCAATTGATGAAGTGGTGTATGCGATATTCCTTCCCTGTGACCGTACTACTGAAGTTTTTACCGGTTTTTAAGTAGGGACAGGCAATACACCCACTACACCTAAAGCATCCCTTGATATCTGATTTAAGCCAAGCTGAACCTGACACAGAGGGTGGGGGTATGAATTCACTCAACACTAGTGTATCACGAAGACTACGTCCTCAGCGATATGTGACGTGAGGGTAGTCCCCCACCACTTCTCTCAAATCTGGGTCTAGTTGGAGAATACCCCAATTTTTTTGAAGAATGCGTCTAACATCCCCAGCAGCCCTATAAAGGTCATAATAGGGCGGATGATGTTTAGAGATGGCGTTGTGCAGGGTTTAGGAACAAGGAGAGATATTCTATCTGAGTGTAATGCAAACTCAAATGCTCTCCTTAGGACCTTGTCGGGATAGCCACGTTGGAGGAATCTTGTACGTAGATCGGCAGCTTGTCTGACGAATTCTCTTTTCGTGGAGCAGTTGCGCCTGATTCTGAGGTACTGCCCCTTGGGAATACCCCGCCTAAGTGGGAGAGGGTGACTGCTCTCCCACCTAAGCAGGGTGTTGGTAGACGTCGGCTTGCGGTAAATCGACGTCTCCAAAACGCCAGAAGGTGTATAGGAGATGAGGACATCAAGAAATGGTAACATGGTGCCCCCAACCTCACAGGTGAAATGCATGCCGATGTGGTTGTCATTGAACATCTTCACCAGCGAACGGAACGAGGCATCGTCCCCATTCCAAATGATGAAGATGTCGTCAATGTACCGCGCCCACAAGCCAACCCGGTCCAAAAGAGTGGAACGTTCATCCCTGGGTCTCCTCCCACCAGCCCAGGAACAGGTTAGCATACGATGGGGCACATGAACACCCCATCGCAGTGCCCCTGAGCTGGTGGTAGAGTCTCCCATTAAAAGAGAAAACATTGGTGGTCAAGGTAAACTCAAGGAGGGAGAGGACAAAGAGGCTGTGGGCGCGGTACTGACAACCACGGGTACTTAAAAAATGCTCAACTGCCTTCATTCCAAGGGTGTGAGGAATATTGGAGTAGAGGGCCTCCACATCGATACTCGCCAAAAGGCTCGTGTTATCGACGTGAATGCCTTCCAGTTGTTTGAGCAAATGTGTAGTATCCCGAGTGTACGACGGTAGGGAAGTCACAAAAGGGGCTAGAACACGGTCCACATAGATCCCTACATTTTGGGATAAATTCCCTACCCCAGATACAATAGGGCGTCCTTTCAAAGGACGTGTTCCCTTATGAAGTTTGGGCAGACAATAAAATGTCGCCAAGCGTGGATGAGTGGGCAACATAAATTTATGTTCGTCCTCAGAAATGATAGACGCAGTTCTAGCTTCATCTAGAATGCTTTTCAACTGTAGTCTATATGTATTTGACGGGTTCGCAGGAAGATTGCTTATTGCTCGGTCATGCAACTTGGCACCCAAATGAATTTTACCTCCTTTTCTTCTCACAAATACAGCTTTCTTTTGGTGGTATTTGATTGCTGCTGAGATTCTTAGTTTTTCTGATATTAATCAAAATAGACTGCAATTTTCTCAAAAAAAGTGTATTTTTAACTTTCTCTGGTTAAATTGTCCAAATAGAATTGCATTTCTATACAAGTTTGTGTCAGAATTTATTGTGCTACATGTCTTTGATAAAAAAAATCCAATAAGTGTATATTTATTGGTTTGCGCAAAAGTTAGAGCGTTTACAAACTATGGTACAAAAATGTGAATTTCCGCATTTTTAAGCAGCTCTGACTTTCTGAGCACCTGTCATGTTTCTTGAGGTGCTAGAATGCCAGGATAGTATAAATACCTCCCAAATGACCCTATTTTAGAAAGAAGACACCCCAAAGTATTCGCGGAGGGGCATAGTGAGTTCATGTATGATTTAATTTTTTTTCACAAGTTAGCGGAATATGACACTTTCTGAGGAAAAAAAATAATATAATAAGTTTCCATTTCTGCTAACTTCTGGCAAAAAATAAAAAAAATCTCTACGGACTTGCTATGCCCCTCAGTGAATACCTTGGGGTGTCTAATTTCCGAAATGGGGTCATTTGTGGGGTGTGTTTACTGTTCTAGCATTTTGGGCCGGGCCAAATTGTGAGCAACCCTGTAAAGCCTAAAGGTACTCGTTGGACTTTCGGCCCCTTAACGCACCTAGGCTGCAAAAAAGTGTCACACATGTGGTATCGCCGTACTCAGAAATAGTAGGGCAATGTGTTTTGGGGTGTATTTTTACATATACCCATGCTGGGTGAGAGAAATATCTCTGTAAATTGACAACTTTGTATAAAAAAAATGTAAAAAGTTGTCATTTACAGAAATATTTCTCACACACAGTATGGGTATATCTAAAAATACACCCCCAAACACATTTCCCTACTTCTCCTGAGTACGGCGATACCACATGAGTGACACTTTTTTGCAGCCAAGATGCGCAAGGGGGAAAATAGTCCAACGAGTACCTTTTAGGAGGGCATTTTTAGGCATTTGGATTCCAGACTTCTCACACTTTAGGGCCCCTAAAATGCCAGGGCAGTATAAATACCCCACATGCGGACAAGAATAGGCATTTATATTGCCGGCGCCTGTTCCGTTCCGCAAATTGCGGAAGGCAACACAGGCGTCTTCTGTTTTTTGTGGATCGGCGGTTTGTGGACCGCAAAAAATGGCACGGTCGTGTGCATGAGGCCTTATATTGCGCATACGGGTAATGAGATTTTTTTTTCCCGTTTAGCCTCTGGAAAGAAAAAATGGACGGCACAGATTTCTTCGTTCGCATTGATCAATGTGGATGAAAAAATGTCTGCCAAAAAATGTGCAAAAAAAAAAAAGAGGGAAAAGGACATAGGAATGCTTGCGAAGTAAAGCTGCGATCGCTAATAAAGATCCCAAAAGCTCAAAAGTGATCTTTATAGTACCGCAGCGATTTTACGGTGTTTTTGCAGAAAAAAATAATTTTGTCGCTGCGGTGGGGCGGACTAAACGCAAGTGTGCACACAAGATCAGGCCTGATCGGGCGAGCACTGCGTTTTTTGTAGAGCCTAAGGTGACCCTAATGTACTGATCTAGATCTGATTGCGATCAGTCTTGATCACTTACAGATACTATATAGTATTAGTGCTGATTAGCGACAGCGATGACGCTAATCAGCGACTGCAGTGCGGTCGGCTGGGCGCTAACTACCTAACAAATACCTAACTAACTGGCGGTGATAAGGGACCCTTAGGCCCCATTCACACGTCTGCAATTCTGTTCCGCATTTTGGGGAACGGAATTGCGGACCCATTAATTTCTGCTGATCTGCGCTTCCGGGTCCACACTTCCGTTCCGCAAAAATTCAGAACATGTCCTATTCTTGGCCACAATTTTCTATATAGTTCTGGCAATGTGCGGATCCGCAAAATGCGGAAAGCACATTGCCGGTGTCCGTGTTTTGCAAAACACATACGGACGTCTGAATGGAGCCTTACAGGGGGGTGATCAATGACAGGGGGGTGATCAGGGGTTAAAAAGTGACGGGTTTGTGTGTGTAGTGTAATTTGGTGCTACTTACAGAGCTGCCTGTGTCCTCTGGTGTTCGATACAAGCAAAAGGACCACCAGAGGACCAGGTAGCAGGTATATCAGATGCTGTTAACAAAACAGCGTCTAATATACCTTTCTGATGTGATTTTTTTTTTTAACATCTACAGCCTGCCAGCGAATGATCAGCGCCGGCAGGCTGTAGTTTAACTTCAGAGCTGCGCCCGCTGTGAACGCGCACCCGTTCACGCGCAATCTTGGGTTTTTACGAGATAACACCAATAGGCGTTGCTGAGACCTGAGAGTGCCGCCGCACTGACGCCTATCGGCGTTAGTGTGACGGCAAGAGGTTAACCACTTCAGCCCCGCTAGCTGAAACCCCCTTCATGACCAGAGCACTTTTTACACTTCGGCACTCCACTCCTTTCACCGTTTATCGCTCGGTCATGCAACTTACCACCCAAATGAATTTTACCTCCTTTTCTTCTCACTAATGGAGCTTTCATTTGGTGGTATTTTATTGCTGCTGACATTTTTACTTTTTTTGTTATTAATCGAAATGTAACGATTTTTTTGCAAAAAAAAAAAAATGGTTTGGGTAAAAGTTATAGCGTTTACAAACTATGGTACAAAAATGTGAATTTCCGCTTTTTGAAGCAGCTCTGACTTTCTGAGCACCTGTCATGATTCCTGAGGTTCTACAATGCCCAGACAGTAGAAAAACCCCACAAATGACCCCATTTCGGAAAGTAGACACCCTAAGGTATTCGCTGATGGGCATAGTGAGTTCATAGAACATTTTATTTTTTGTCACAAGTTAGCGGAAAATGATGATGATTTTTTATTTTTATTTTTTTCTTACAAAGTCTCATATTCTACTAACTTGCGACAAAAAATAAAACATTCTAGGAACTCGCCATGCCCCTCACGGAATACCTTGGGGTGTCTTCTTTCCAAAATGGGGTCACACTTGTGGGGTAGTTATACTGCCCTGGCAATTTAGGGGCCCAAATGTGTGAGAATTACCTTGCAATCGAAATGTGTAAAAAATGACCGGTGAAATCCGAAAGGTGCACTTTGGAATATGTGCCCCTTTGCCCACCTTGGCTGCAAAAAAGTGTCACACATCTGGTATCGCCGTACTCAGGAGAAGTTGGGGAATGTATTTTGGCGTGCCATTTTACATATACCCATGCTGGGTGAGAGAAATATCTTGGCAAAAGACAACTTTTCCTATTTTTTTTATACAAAGTTGGCATTTGACCAAGATATTTTTCTCACCCAGCATGGGTATATGTAAAATGACACCCCAAAACATATTCCCCAACTTCTCCTGAGTACGGCGATACCAGATGTGTGACACTTTTTTGCAGCCAAGGTGGGCAAAGGGGCCCAAATTCCAAAGTGCACCTTTCGGATTTCGCAGGCCATTTTTTACACATTTTGATTGCAAAGTACTTCTTACACATTTGGGCCCCTAAATTGCCAGGGCAGTATAACTACGCCACAAGTGACCCCATTTTGGAAAGAAGACACCCCAAGGTATTCCGTGAGGGGCACGGCGAGTTCCTAGAATTTTTTATTTTTTGTCGCAAGTTAGTGGAATATGAGACTTTGTAAGGAAAAAAGAAAAAAAAAGAAAAATCATCATTTTCCGCTAACTTGTGACAAAAAATAAAAAATTCTAGGAACTCGCCATGCCCCTCACGGAATACCTTGGGGTGTCTTCTTTCCAAAATGGGGTCACTTGTGGCGTAGTTATACTGCCCTGGCAATTTAGGGGCCCAAATGTGTAAGAAGTACCTTGCAATCAAAATCTGTAAAAAATGGCCTGTGAAATCCGAAAGGTGCACTTTGGAATATGTGCCCCTTTGCCCACCTTGGCTGCAAAAAAGTGTCACACATCTGGTATCGCCGTACTCAGGAGAAGTTGGGGAATGTGTTTTGGGGTGCCATTTTACATATAACCATGCTGGGTGAGAGAAATATCTTGGCAAAAGACAACTTTTCCTATTTTTTTATACAAAGTTGGCATTTGACCAAGATATTTTTCTCACCCAGCATGGGTATATGTAAAATGACACCCCAAAACACATTGCCAAACTTCTCCTGAGTACGGCGATACCAGATGTGTGACACTTTTTTCCAGCCTAGATGGCCAAAGGGCCCCAAATTCCTTTTAGGAGGGCATTTTTAGACATTTGGATCCCAGACTTCTTCTCACACTTTCGGGCCCCTAAAAAGCCAGGGCAGTATAAATACCCCACATGTGACCCCACTTTGGAAAGAAGACACCCCAAGGTATTCAATGAGGGGCCTGGCGAGTTCCTAGAAATTTTTTATTTTTTGCATAAGTTAGCCGAAATTGATTTTTTTTGTTTTTTTCTCTCAAAGTCTCACTTTCCGCTAACTTGGGACAAAAATTTCAATCTTTCATGGACTCAATATGCCCCTCAGCGAATACCTTGGGGTGTCTTCTTTCCGAAATGGGGTCACATGTGGGGTATTTATACTGCCCTGGCTTTTTAGGGGCCCTAAAGCGTGAGAAGAAGTCTGGAATATAAATGTCTAAAAATGTTTACGCATTTGGATTCCGTGAGGGGTATGGTGAGTTCATGGGAGATTTTATTTTTTGACACAAGTTAGTAGAATATGAGACTTAGTAAGAAAAAACAAAAACAAACAAAAATTTTTCGCTAACTTGTGCCAAAAAAAATGTCTGAATGGAGCCTTACCAGGGGGGGGGTGACCAATGACAGGGGGGTGACCAATGACAGGGGGGTGATCAATGACAGGGGGGTGATCACCCATATAGACTCCCTGATCACCCCCCTGTCATTGATCACCCCCCTGGTAAGGCTCCATTCAGACGTCCGTATAATTTTTACGGATCCATGGATCGGATCCGCAAAACACATGCGGACGTCTGAATGGAGCCTTACAGGGGGGGTTATCAATGACAGGGGGTGATCAGGGTGATCACCCCCCTGTCACTGATCACCCCCCCAGTAAGGCTCCATTCAGACATCCGCATGATTTTTTACGGATCCATGGATACATGGATCGGATCCACAAAACACATGCGGACGTCTGAATGGAGCCTTACAGGGGGGGTTATCAATGACAGGGGGTGATCAGGGTGATCACCCCCCTGTCACTGATCACCCCCCCTGTAAGGCTCCATTCAGACATCCGCATGAGTTTTACGGATCCATGGATACATGGATCGGATCCACAAAACACATGCGGACGTCTGAATGGAGCCTTACAGGGGGGTGATCAATGACAGGGCACCCCCCTGTCATTGATCACCCCCCTGTAAGGCTCCATTCAGACGTCCGCATGTGTTTTGTGGATCCGATCCATGTATCCATGGATCCGTAAAAATCATGCGGACGTCTGAATGGAGCCTTACAGGGGGGTGATCAGTGACAGGGGGGTGATCAATGACAGGGGGTGATCAGGGAGTGTATATGGGTGATCACCCGCCTGTCATTGATCACCCCCTGTAAGGCTCCATTCAGACGTCCGCATGTGTTTTGCGGATCCGATCCATGTATCCATGGATCCGTAAAAATCATGCGGACGTCTGAATGGAGCCTTACAGGGGGTGTTATATGACAGGGGGTGATCAGGGAGTGTATATGGGTGATCACCCGCCTGTCATTGATCACCCCCTGTAAGGCTCCATTCAGACGTCCGCATGTGTTTTGCGGATCCGATCCATGTATCCATGGATCCGTAAAAATCATGCGGACGTCTGAATGGAGCCTTACAGGGGGGTGATCAGTGACAGGGGGGTGATCAGGGAGTGTATATGGGTGATCACCCGCCTGTCATTGATCACCCCCCTGTAAGGCTCCATTTAGACGTCCGCATGTGTTTTGCGGATCCGATCCATGTATCCATGGATCCGTAAAAATCATGCGGACGTCTGAATGGAGCCTTACAGGGGGGTGATCAGTGACAGGGGGGTGATCAGGGAGTGTATATGGGTGATCACCCGCCTGTCATTGATCACCCCCCTGTAAGGCTCCATTTAGACGTCCGCATGTGTTTTGCGGATCCGATCCATGGATCCGTAAAAATCATGCGGACGTCTGAATGGAGCCTTACAGGGGGGTGATCAATGACAGGGGGTGATCAGGGAGTGTATATGGGTGATCACCCGCCTGTCATTGATCACCCCCCTGTAAGGCTCCATTTAGACGTCCGTATGAGTTTTGCGGATCCGATCCATGTATCTGTGGATCCGTAAAAATCATACGGCCGTCTGAACGGAGCCTGACAGGGGGGGGGTGATCAATGACAGGGCGGTGATCAATGACAGGGCGGTGATCAATGACAGGGGGGTGATCAATGACAGGGGGGTGATCACCCATATAGACTCCCTGATCACCCCCCTGTCATTGATCACCCCCCTGGTAAGGCTCCATTCAGACGTCCGTATAATTTTTACGTATCCATGGATCGGATCCGCAAAACACATGCGGACGTCTGAATGGAGCCTTACAGGGGGGGTTATCAATGACAGGGGGTGATCAGGGTGATCACCCCCCTGTCACTGATCACCCCCCCAGTAAGGCTCCATTCAGACATCCGCATGATTTTTTACGGATCCATGGATACATGGATCGGATCCACAAAACACATGCGGACGTCTGAATGGAGCCTTACAGGGGGGGTTATCAATGACAGGGGGTGATCAGGGTGATCACCCCCCTGTCACTGATCACCCCCCCCTGTAAGGCTCCATTCAGACATCCGCATGAGTTTTACGGATCCATGGATACATGGATCGGATCCACAAAACACATGCGGACGTCTGAATGGAGCCTTACAGGGGGGTGATCAATGACAGGGCACCCCCCTGTCATTGATCACCCCCCTGTAAGGCTCCATTCAGACGTCCGCATGTGTTTTGTGGATCCGATCCATGTATCCATGGATCCGTAAAAATCATGCGGACGTCTGAATGGAGCCTTACAGGGGGGTGATCAGTGACAGGGGGGTGATCAATGACAGGGGGTGATCAGGGAGTGTATATGGGTGATCACCCGCCTGTCATTGATCACCCCCTGTAAGGCTCCATTCAGACGTCCGCATGTGTTTTGCGGATCCGATCCATGTATCCATGGATCCGTAAAAATCATGCGGACGTCTGAATGGAGCCTTACAGGGGGTGTTATATGACAGGGGGTGATCAGGGAGTGTATATGGGTGATCACCCGCCTGTCATTGATCACCCCCTGTAAGGCTCCATTCAGACGTCCGCATGTGTTTTGCGGATCCGATCCATGTATCCATGGATCCGTAAAAATCATGCGGACGTCTGAATGGAGCCTTACAGGGGGGTGATCAGTGACAGGGGGGTGATCAGGGAGTGTATATGGGTGATCACCCGCCTGTCATTGATCACCCCCCTGTAAGGCTCCATTTAGACGTCCGCATGTGTTTTGCGGATCCGATCCATGTATCCATGGATCCGTAAAAATCATGCGGACGTCTGAATGGAGCCTTACAGGGGGGTGATCAGTGACAGGGGGGTGATCAGGGAGTGTATATGGGTGATCACCCGCCTGTCATTGATCACCCCCCTGTAAGGCTCCATTTAGACGTCCGCATGTGTTTTGCGGATCCGATCCATGGATCCGTAAAAATCATGCGGACGTCTGAATGGAGCCTTACAGGGGGGTGATCAATGACAGGGGGTGATCAGGGAGTGTATATGGGTGATCACCCGCCTGTCATTGATCACCCCCCTGTAAGGCTCCATTTAGACGTCCGTATGCGTTTTGCGGATCCGATCCATGTATCTGTGGATCCGTAAAAATCATACGGACGTCTGAACGGAGCCTGACAGGGGGGGGGTGATCAATGACAGGGCGGTGATCAATGACAGGGCGGTGATCAATGACAGGGGGTGATCAGGGAGTTTATATGGGGTGATCATGGGTGATCAGGGGTTTATAAGGGGTTAATAAGTGACGGGGGGGGGGTGTAGTGTAGTGTGGTGTTTGGTGCGACTGTACTGACCTACCTGAGTCCTCTGGTGGTCGATCCTAACAAAAGGGACCACCAGAGGACCAGGTAGGAGGTATATTAGACGCTGTTATGAAAACAGCGTCTAATATACCTGTTAGGGGTTAAAAAATTCGGATCTCCAGCCTGCCAGCGAGCGATCGCCGCTGGGAGGCTGGAGATCCACTCGCTTACCTTCCGTTCCTGTGAGCGCGCGCGCCTGTGTGCGCGCGTTCACAGGAAATCCCGACCCTCGCGAGATGACGCATATATGCGTGACTCTGCGTAGGGCCGCCACCTCCGGACCGCACATCTGCGTTAGGCGGTCCGGAGGTGGTTAAAGGAACCTGTCATCAACTTTATGCTGACAGTACTGAGGGCAGTGTAAAGTAGTGACAGAAATGCTGATTTCAGCTGTGTTTATTTACAAAAGCCTAGACAGGCAATAGAACCTATCTTGAACCAGGTGAAAATTAATACTTCACTTTTATTTTGATAAATATTAAACCCTAACACTACATGTGTGCGTGATGCACTACTGGATTATTCACAGACTAGAACCAAAAATACAGGGGTGTTAAAAAATTAAAATAAAAGTATTAATTTTCACCTGGGTCAAGATAGGTTCTATTGCCTGTCTAGGCATTTGTAAATAAACTTGTGAAATAACCTTACCCAGGTTAGGTCCTGTGTATATAGATTTCAGCGGTGTGTCACTGATGAGCTAATAATAAGTGGTTGCCAAGAACCAACTTAGTAATCATTGCAGCCCAGGCCTTGAAAAGAGTCAAATCTACCTAAGAGTTATGGTTATTCATCTCCTGCTTTCCCCGCCCATCTAATGATGTTTGACAGGCTTCTACCTAGTTTTCTCCCTTTCTCTCTAGGAGAGAACTGCCAACCATCAGCAGATGGGCGGGGAGAGCAGGAGATTATGAATAACCATGACTCTTCTCAGGTAGATTTGACTCTTTTTCAAGGCCTGTGTTGCAATGATTATGATGCTGGTTCTTGGCAACCACTTACTTTTAGCTGATGAGTGACACACCGCTGAAATTAGTATTTCTGTCACTACTTTATACTGCCCTCAGTACGATCAGCATAAAGTTTTGTGACCGGTTCACATTAAACCATTAATACAAATGTAGGCTGCGGGTTCCGGCCTCATCACATACCCAGCACCTGGCCTCTGACAGGGTGCTGCGATCCCCATCAATTAACTTCTCAGGTGCGGCACCTGAGGGATAAATTGCCGCGGTTCGGCGCATCACTGTTCCCTGTCATAGAGGCCGGATGCTGGGTATGTGATACAGCCAGCACCAGCAGACTACATTTGTATTTAGGGATAAATTATATTCTTTGCTGGTGCAGTGGCCAAAGCCCCGCCCCTCCTCCTCACTGCTATGCTCACTGGTGGCAGCGGCAGCCCCGTCACAGTAGGGAGGCAGGTACTGCCTCCTCCACTGTGCTGGCTGAAGAGAACATGGTGCTCGCTGAGAGCAGCGCGTGCCTTGTTCTCTAACAGATACTAGGCTGTGCAGTAGCGCAGCCTAGTATCGTAAAATAGCAAAACCCGGTATAGTATCGATCCGGGTTTAAAAGTATTGATTGTGTATCGATAGTTTGATTCCTGATGCAACCCTAAAATGTGAAGTAGAGGTACAATCCCTCTGGTAGAACAGGCAAGCAATCCACTGATAAATCCAAATAAAAAGAATGAGGCAGCACTCCAAGAATGTACTGAATGGGTGTTTGACCCATTTATTCCCCAATGAGGTCTTTGTCAAGCAGTAAGGTGGTGGAATGTAAGGGGGTATATATATATATATATATATATATATATATATATATATTATGATTTCAAATAAGTCACACTAGTGTTATTGATGACATGATTGGAATAGTTAAGAAATCAAAATACAAAGGTCAAAGAAAAATAAATATGGATGTTTGGTTATAATTCATTAATAATGTGATGCCTCGGCCTTGTGCCTCTGATTTTCAATGGCTACCACAGCCCTACGTGGCGTGCACATCATGAGGTTCACAGCCAGCCATCTGTCACTGTTATATATATCTTCTCCCATACCATGTAGATTGTAAGCCCTCACGGGCAGGGCCCTCTCTCCTTCTGTACCAGTTTGTAACTCATCTTGTTTATGATTAGTACAATTGTCTGTTATGTATGTGCACCGCTTATCAAATGTATAGCGCTATGGAATGAATGGCGCTTAAATAATAAATAATAATAATAATAATATAGCGGATACCAGTAGTGGGTAATGTTTACAGTCGCCATGATGACTGCACTGCCCTAGAGATACGTTGGGCGCCTGGCCTCATTATGCGCCACATTCATGCGCATTAGCAAACTCAAACGCCGATATCTTGAGGTGAGCCTGTTATGTACTTGGTTTATAAAGTACATCGCCGGGACTAGATGGCATATACACCATATGCTAAGAGAATTAAGTAATGTCATAGCCGGACCCTTTATTTCTGATATTTAAGGACTCTATATTGACAGGGAGGATTGGTGCATAGCAAATGTGGTGCCAATATTTAAAAATATCCAAAAACAGCCTGGAAACTATAGGCCGGTAACTTTAACATCTGTCGTGTGTAAACTGTTTGAAAGTTTTCTAAGAGATGCTATCTTGGAGTACCTCAATGAAAATAAGCAAGTAACTCCATATCGGCATGGCTTCATGATGGATCACTCATGTCTAACTAATTTAATCAGTTTCTATGAGGAGGCAAGTTCTAGACTTGACTGTGGCGAATTAATAAATGTCCTATATCTAGACTTCTCCAAATCATTTGCTACTGTACCACATAAAAGGTTAGTATATAAAATGAGAATGATTAGACTGGGAGAAAATATCTGTATATGGCTAAGTAACTGGCTCAGTGATAGAAAACATTTATTAATGGTACACACTCTGATTGGGTAACTGTCACTAGTAGGGTTGTTGCGGGTATCGAAATTTCGATACCCAATCGATTCTTTTGACCCGGTATCGATACTATACCTGGATTTCCATTTTTTCGATACTGGGCTGCGCTGCTGCGTATTCTAGTATCTCTGAACATGAGCGCTCTGCTGTCAGCGTGCTCATGTTCCCTCAGCAGCACAAGGGAAAGGAAGCAGTCTCTCCCTCCCCCCGTGCTGCCGCTGCCACCAATGAACGGAGAGAAGGGCGGAGGAGGGGCGGGCGCACTGCGCCACCAATGATAGGACTTTTCCTACACATAGCGGCGCCCAGAGATGTACCTGCACATACCATTATTCCTGGGCGCCGCTCCGTTCGCCCGCTGTGACCCATTTCTGTCTCCCCTTCTGCTCCATATGCCAATTACTATCGGAGCAATGGGGAGGAGACATCAGCTTCTATAGTGGGCGTTCCTTCTCCCTGCGCTACGATTAGACAGCGCTACAGCCAGGGAGAAGGAACACCCACTAGAGAAGCTGATGTCTCCTCCCCATTGCTCCGATAGTAATTAGCATATGGAGCAGGAGAGGAGACAGTAATGGGGCACTGTGGCGAACGGAGCAGTCCAGGAATAATAGTTAGTGCTGGGACATCGCTGGGCGCCGCTCTGTGTAGCCTAATGGGTCCAGACTTTAACACATAATACAGGAGGCAGGTGCCGGCAGCAGAATCGCATTGCCGGCACCCTGCCCCTGACAGGGAGCTGCGATCAGCGGCAGTTAACCCCTCAGATGTGGCACCTGAGGGGTTAACTGTGGCTGATCTGCCAGTACCCGCCTCCTGTATTAAGGGGTAATTATCATTGGCGGCGCAGTGCGCCCACCCCCCAGCATTAAAATCATTGGTGGCAGTAGCCACAGGGTTCTCTCCCCTCCCCCTCATTGGTGGTGCAGTGGCAGCTTCTGATCGGAGCCCCAGCAGTGTAAGCCTCGGGGCTCCGATCGGTTACCATGGCAGCCAGGACGCTACTGAAGCCCTGGCTGCCATGATAACATCCCTGATGGCAGATAAGGTTTAACACTGACAAATGTAAGGTCATGCACATGGGAAGGAAAAATACATGTCACCAGTACATGCTAAATGGTACACTGGGTAACACTGACATGGAAAAGGACGTAGGAATTTTAGTGAACAGCAAACGTAACTGTAGAAACCAGTGTCAGGCCAAGACTAATAAGATAATTGGTTGCATCAAAAGGAGCATAGATGCCCGTGATGAGAACATAGTCATACCACTTTACAAATCAGTAGTCAGACCACACATGGAGTACTGTGTACAGTTCTGGGCTCCTGTGAACAAGGTAGAGATAGCAGAGCTGGAGAGGGTTCAGAGGAGGGCAACTAAAGTAATAACTGGAAATGGTGGACCATAGTACCCAGAAAGATTGACAAAATTAGGGTTATTAACTTTAGAAAAAAGACAACTAAGGGGAGATCTAATAACCATATATAACTATATCAGGGGTCACTACAGAGATCTGCCTGAGGAGGTGGTGATGATGAATTCACGAAAAGAGTTCAAGGGGTCTGGATGTATTTCTGGAGTGGCTTCTAGAGATGGGTCGTTGTTCTTATTGCTTAATATAGGCCTTATTGTGCTGGGCTGAAATGTTTTCACTTGTTGAACAATTCATCACCCATACCATATACATATACACACACACATATATATATATATATATATATATATATACACACACTGCCTGTCCCCAAAAAAGTTGCCACCCAAAAAAAACAAGTCGCACTCTAATATTTCATTGGACAGCCTTTAGCTTTGATTACAGGATGCATTCGCTGTGGCATTGTTTCGATAAGCTTCTGCAATGTCACAAGATTTATTTCCATCCGGTGTTGTATTCATTTTTCACCAATATCTTGCATTGATGATGGTAGAGTCTGACTGCTGCGCAAAGCCTTCTCTAGCACATCCCAAAGATTCTCAATGGGGTTAAGTTCTGGACTCTGTGGTGGCCAATCCATGTGTGAAAATGATGTCTCATGCTCCCTGAACCACTCTTTCACAATTTGAGCCCGATGAATCCTGGCATTGTCATCTTGGAAAATTCCTGTGACGTCAGGGAAGAAAAAATCCATTGATGGAATAACCTGGTCATTCAGTATGTTCAGGTAGTCAGCTGACCTTATTCTTGGAGCACATAATGTTGCTGAACCTAGACCTGACTAACTGCAGCAACCCCAGATCATAGCACTGCCCCCACAGGCTTGTACAGTAGGCACTAGACATGATGGGTGCATCACTTCATCTGCCTCTCTTCTTACCCTGATGCGCCCATCACTCTGGAACATGGTAAATCTTGACTCATCCGACCACATGACCTTCTTCCATTGCTCCAGAGTCCAATCTTTATGCTCCCTAGCAAATTGAAGCCTTTCTTTCTGGTTTGCCTCACTGATTAGTGGTTCTTACGGATACACAGCTGTTCACTCCCAATCCCTTGAGATCCCTTCACATTGTGCGTGTGGAAAGGCTCTTACTTTCACTATTAAACATAGCACTGAGTTCTACCGTTGTTTTTCTTTGATTTGATTTCCCCAAACGTTTAAAGGGAACCTGTCACCTAAAAATCACCTCCCAAACCACCAGCATTACCTTAAAGTAGCCAGCAGTATGTTCCTAAAGATAATTTTCTTCTTCCGGCCAGATGCACCAAAAGCTTGAAGTTAAAGGGGCAGCGGCCTCCTCGTGTCAAGTCAAGATAACCTAGCCCCCTTTCCCTTCCCCTCACACTCTCTCGGCTTTGCTGAACACCCGAAAGCCTGACTTCAAACTCTGCTGTTACATACCGCGTGCAGGGGATTAAAGTGAGTTTTTCAAGATTTTGGAGCATCTGGCCGGAGGAAGAAAAGGATCTTTAGGAACATACTGCTGGCTACTTTAAGGTAATGCTGGTGGTTTGGGAAGCGTTTTTTTAGTTGACAGGTTTCCTTTAAGTGATCGATGATCACGATAATTCAGGATTTTTCCCCGACACATTTAATCCTCGAATACGATGGGTCCCCACTATCCTTCCCGTTTTTAATAATGCTTTGTACAGTTCTTAACCCAATTTTTGTAGTTTCTGCAATCTCCTTAGATGTTTTCTCTGCTTGATGCATGCCAATGATTTGACCCTTCTCAAACAGACTAACATCTTTTCCACTACCACGAGATGTGTCTTTCGACATGGTTGTTTAAGAAACATCTATTTGCACCATTTGGGGATAAATAACTGAATGCCAGCTGAAAGATAATCGCCCATGCAGTAATTATCCAATAGGAGGCTCATAACTATTTGCTTAGTTAAAGAGGACCTTTCACCGATTATGACACTGTGAACTAAGAATACAGACATGGAGAGCGGCGCCTGGGGATCTCACTGCACTTACTATTATCCCTGGGCGCCGCTCCGTTCCCCTGCTATGCCCTCCAGTATCTCTGGTCACAAAGTTATAGTAGGCGGAGATTTCAGTCACTAAGTTATGGTAGGCGGAGTCTGCCCTTGTTCTGCTGTAGCACTGGCCAATCGCAGTGCAGAGCTCACAGCCTGGGAGGTTATTTTCTCCCAGGATGTGAGCTATGCAATGCGATTGGCCAGTGCTACAGCAGAACAAGGGCAGACTCCGCCTACCATAACTTTGTGACCGGAGATACCAGAGGGCATAGCGGGAGAACGGAGCGGCGCCCAGGGATAATAGTAAGTGCAGTGAGATCCCCGGGCGCCGCTCTCCATGTCTGTATACTTAGTTCACAATGTCAGGATCGGTGAAAGGTCCTCTTTAAATCCAGGTGGCGATATTTTTTATTTTTTTTGACAAGCAATGTGTGTGTATATCTAGGCTTGAGGGAATCGAGCTTTGGATCATAGATCTGAAGTCAATTTGTTCACTTTGCTTTTGATGCTGTCCAGAGGCCTGTCTCCATACAGCATTAAAATGTATTGACTCTGTGGAGGCAAAACATTTTTTAGCCGAAGCCTCACAAGACTTCAGTGTATTAATTCGGTACTCACTTCTGCACTTTTAAAAACATCTAAAATTAGCATTAGCAAAATTAGCAAAGTCGGGTTTGGTAATAGTTGGTACCTCAGTACAAAACTCGACTTTGGATTGCTATTTTAAAGGGGTTGTTTCACTTCAGGAAATGGCATTTACCATGTAGAGAGATGCAGATACAATTGTATTGTGATTGTCCACATTGCTTCCTTCACTGGCTGTTTATTTTTCCATCACATATACACTGCTTATTTCCATGGTTATGACAACCCTGCCATCTGTTAGCAGTAGCTATGCTTGTACACTATAGGAAAAGCGCCAACCTCTCTGTTGGCCGGGACCGCAGGAGTGCGCATAGGTGTTTATTTTTTATGGTGTGCAAGCACTGTTACCTCTGCTGGATTGTAGTGTGGTCGTAACCATGGAAACGAGCAATGTATCGCGTGATAGAAAAACTAATCCAGCCAGCAATGGAGACAATGTGGACAATCACAATACATTAGTAAGTGCCTTGTATTAACTTTCTCTACATAATAAATCCTATTTGCTGAAGTGAGACAACCCCTTTACAATGTTTTTAAAGATGCAGAAGTGGTTACCGAATTCATTCTCTGAAGTCTCACGCAATGCAACAATTTTTTCCTCCAAAGAGGCAATACATTTTAATGCTGTACGGAAGCTCGATTTGCTCAACAATAATAATAATTATTGTTATTATTTAAATAGCACTAACATATTCCGCAGCGCTTTACAATTTAGGGGTTCATGTACAGTCATAAATAATATAGCAACAGGCTAGTCAATAATTAGAGCAAGAGTAATGAGCGCCCTGCTCGCAAGAGCTTATAAACTGAGGAGATGGATGTGACACAAACGGTAAAATTGCTTATTTTGTACAGTGGTCCAGCCATCTTGGGAAAATAGTGTAGTAGATATAAAAAATAATGAGTCGGTCACCAGCCGATATCTGTCGTGCCTCTAGGTGCGTTGGAGAGTTTGGTGGAGGATCAAGTTCAGAAAAATTATGATAAATGGGCTATATATGGAGAGGAGTTAGATCAGGGGAACACGCAAAACTGTCGATATTGTTATTTAGCCGCATTTCTTAGGGTAGGGCATTCCAGAGAAATGGTGCAGCTCGGGAGAATTCTTGAAGCTGTGAGTGAGAGGTTCGGATTATGGTGAATGTCACCCGTAAATTGTTTGAAGAGAGTAGAGCACCGATAGGATGGTAGACAGAGTAGTCACCATTGCATTTTCCTGTGAGGAGGTAATTTGTCACTTTGAGGGCAATTTCTGTAAAATGTAGGATGCGGAAACCAGATTGTAATTGATCAAGGAGAGAGTGAGCAGAGAGATAGTGGATGAGGCGAGAGTCGACCAGAGTTTAGAGATGAAGTGAACATTGGAGACTGGTCTGTAGTTAGTTGTGTAGGAAAGGGTCAAGAGAAGTTTTTTTTGTTTGTTTTTAATAATGGAGTTATGATAGAGTGTTAAAAGAGGTGGAGAAGATACCAGAAGATTTTTGTTAGGTGAGTAATAGCCCGAGAGAGAGACTGGAGTAGGTGTGAGGGAATGGAAACAGAAGTGCATTTGGTAGGATGAGAGAGGAGCCTGGAGACTACTCCTTCCATGACTGTGTCAAACGTGTACAGTGATTCCGAGGAGTTGTGGTGGGGGAAGGGGATCAATGACACTTAGTGGCTGTGAGCTGATTTCATGCTGATATAGGCGGACAGATCTTCAGCACAGAGTTCTGTGATAGACGCCTGCACTTTGGGACTGAGGAGGAGATTCGGGTGGTGAAGTTGATCTGTTTGGCAAGATAGAGGGCAGAGTTAAGGTTCTTAGCATAAATTTGCAATTGAGGACATTTTATGGTGTGAGTATTTCTCCTTAGGTGTTCGGCTCTGCTGGAGAAAATGAGTTTGCAGTGTAAGCCAGGGCTGCTTTGTTTTGTTTGGAGCTTCTATGGGTAAGGGCACTACTTTGTCCAGGGTGCTTCTGAGGGTGTCATTATAGTAATTTACAGCCATATCGGTCGAGGGAAGAGATTGGGGACAATAATGAGTGTAGAGTATATGTAAGTGTATTAGGGTCAATAGCTTGTAGATTTCTGAAATTGTAATAAGTAGGAATGTGTTAGGGTATGTGAGGATCTGAGAGAGTGAAGGAGAGGATGCTGTGGTCAGAGAGCAGGAGAGGTGAGTTATTAAAGTTGTAGATTAAACAAAGCCGGTAGAAGACTAGGACAAGTGTGTTAGTCTTTGTGTCTGAGTTGTGAAAGGCCAAGAGAGGAGGTTAGAGAGAGAAGCTGAGAGGCAGATGGTGAGATGTCGTTGCTTATGGGTTGGTAATTCTGAGGACAGGAAGTGTGGCAGCCAGGCAGGTAATTGATCCAGGAACTGGGTGGGAGAGCCCAGGGACAGTATACAACTGCTAATCTGAGAGAGGGGATGGAAAAAGGGATGGAAGAGCCTGACCGTCTGGACCTCAAAAGAAGGGAATGAGAGTGATACAACTAGGGGATGACCTAGAAAGTGCATTGTGGGGACAGGAGTATGCTGACTCCACCACCATGTCTGTTCTCCGGTCTGGGTACATGGGAGGAGTGTATGAAACAGCATCAAGGGAAGCTGTGTCAGATTCCTGAATCCAGGTTTCAGTGAGGACAAGTAGGTTAGGAGAGTTAGTAAGAAAGAAGTCATGTGAATGTAGGGGAGCTTGTTACTCGTAGACCGTGGATTCCATAGCGCACAATTAAAAGGGGAAAGCGAAGGTGGACAATGAATGTTAATGAGGTTAACAGGGTTTCTATGTGAGATGGCTGAGGGGTTGATGTTGGAAAAAGGTGGACTGGGGTTAGGAGGGACAGCCTCTGAAATAAGAAGTAAAAGTAATGAGAGAAAGAGCAAATGGATGTTTGATTTGTGTATTGTGCTGCACTCTGGGACATGATGGGATGAGATGATTCAGGGAGGTGAATAGAGCATGTGAGCTGTACACGGGGGAGTGAAGAAGAGAGGGGCTTTTGTGGATATAAGGTAATGGAGGAGGAACAGGGCAGTGAATGTGGAAGTAAAGAGCACATAGGAGAATGGACATAGAGACAAGGCACATAGTTGAGGTAGCGTGAAAATGTGTAATTCACATAATGCAGACAAGTCAGGAGACATGCAGGTTACTTGGTAACAAAGACACTTTGCATTAGAGAGATAGTGAGAGATTGATAGGTAGGTAGATACATAGATGTAGGAAATACAGCAGCAGCACTGTCACAAAAACTGAGAAATACTCTGTGCAATCTCTCCACGACTGTTGATTTATGGTCCACAAATTCAACTTGAAAAATGAGGCAGTACTGTAATGTAGGTAAAAGAGTGATGGACCTACTTTATTACCCTAAAGTATTTGGTGGTAATAAAGCGTTTCTTTCACCCTTTTAACTACATTGGCGTACTGCCTCATTTTCAGGTAGATAGATAGATAGATATTAAGAGCTAGATATAGATAGATATAGATTAGATAGATGGGTATATGTCTTTGTGTGTGTGTATATATAGATACATCTATATAGTCATTTGTCTTTAACAAATAGCACCTGATGAACTACATTGACTGTAATGAGATCATTTGTGCATCAATTTGAAATCCAACATTTTACCACACAAAATTTAGCAGCATGCTAGGCTATTCTGTCCCATATTTTTGATGGAATATGACGGAGGCCCCTAACGTAAGGGGAATCAACAACAGAGGCCCCGAAGCCTTTCAAGTTATAGCTTTGCGTTTTCATAATCAAAATACAACATATGTCCTAGAGGGAGTAATGTCACTTTGCAAAGCTGAGATATGGGCTCATCTTAAATATGTAGAACATGCATTTAATTTCTTGCTACCAGATACGACGAAGCTTCTTCCCCATAAGAAATGGTCTTCCTCAGGATAAGGTCATGGTAGGATCAGCTGTTGGTTTACAAAAGGCTTCAATGAATTTTTAGAACTAAATAACATTATTCCTTATGTAAAAGTGTAGAAGTCTGCTTTCTCACTCACCTTGCCTTAATTCACATCCCCTCTCATCTCTTGGTTGAATTTGATGGACATATCGGTATGTCTTTTTTTCAACATAGTATTAACTACAGTATTTACAATGTAACAAGTGAATGCATGGTTATTGAAAACATAACAAGCATAATTATGCAAGATGATAAATCTACTAGTTGATCTGCTAATGATCACATCCAAGAATTAATAGTGGCGGTATTAAAAAAAATAGGTAATTAATATAACTGCATAATCAAATGACTGAAAAAACACAAACTGCAATTGAAGTAAGCTTGAACAAGTTCAGAATCTATAAAAATGAGTGAATACCTGAAGAAAAAAGCGTCTTGGTAAAAATACTTTTTTCAGTACGTTGACTGACCTGTAAGCTTACAAAGACACACATTTCAGCAATCATCAGCAAAATGTGAAAAATGAATCCAGACTATGCTAAGAATGGGCAGCTGAACAATGCAATGCATTTACCCTTGCTCTTATTCATGCCAGTTGGAACCACAGCAGGGAGCAAAAGAGGCCCTAAAGAGTAGTCCTATAAAGAAAAGATGTGTGTTTGAAATGTGCTTGTGCTCTCGAAGAAGCATTGTAGATTTTGTAGAGCAGAATGTAGATGAACTTATTTCTACAGACTTGCTCTGGTAGACAGGATTAGCGGCTGCAGTATAGAGGCAACAACAAGTTCTTTGGATGAAACAGTTCATTGTTTTATTCACACTTTAGGCAAGTGACAAAAAAAGCTGTCACATTCAAACAAAAAGTCACCTTGCAGTGTTGGTGGTAATTCACACCATGCGGCAGTTCCGCCTCAGAGTCCTTGCTCATAGAGGCACCAACCTGTTTTCCCGCCAAACAGGTAGCAGGCTTTCGTCCAGACACAAGGATCTAGATCCTAACACACAGACATGAATTCTGAGCCCAGCTGCCTATTTAAGGGCAGCCAGGTGCTGCCAAAACCCGGACCGGCATTTAAAATCCGTTCCGGTATTTGACATCACCTAGCTGTAATACTGTTTTTCCAGACAGCAAGCCTTCATCCAGACACAAGGCTCCCAGATACCAACACAGAGACCTGGCTTCTGAGCCCAGCTGCCTATTTAACCCCTTCCCAACTTCCATACGGCTATATACGTGCTAGCTGCACATACCCCGTGCAGCTAGCACGCGTATAGACATCATGGCAGCTCTTTAATGCAAGCGGTGCAAAACGCTTGGATTGAAGCTTCTGCCCCTGCCCTGCTGTTGTCACGGACAAACTAACCAATCAGATCGTGGCAATGTAAAAGTGCCTGTTCCAGGCTCTGATCTACGCTCTGCAGATCAGAGCATGAAATCAGGTAATGTGTCCTGGTGCCCCCGATCTGTGCCCTCCCCCTGTGTGCCTCCAACCCTCCTTGTGAGCCCTGCTTCCGCCATCTGTCCCCGCCTGCCCCTGATGCGGTCCCCCCTCCCCCTTATCCATGCATCCTGCCTCCATCTGTGCCCCCTCAATGCTGGCCATACCCCCCCTTTCCAGCGCTGCCCCCTGCCCCTGATGCGGTCCACCTGCTGTATTTGATGGTGGCGGCTCCATTCCTGAGCTGCCACAATTAGGAGCAAGTGTCAGCTGTATGCTGACACTCTGCTGTAACCCCTTAGATGCAGCAGCATCCATAGGGTTAGAGGGAGAGGGCTCCCTCTCTCAACCATCGTGGCTGCCGCGCTCTGATGGCAGCGCCCGATGGTTGCCATGGCAACCAGACGCTTTGCAGAGGCCTCCGGTGTTGCAATCTACAGGAAATCTGATAGTATTATACTTTGTAATGCAAGAACATTGCAAAGTATAGTACAGCCATGAGCCCCACTGGATCTTCAAGATCCAAGTGAGACTTGATTTAAAAAAAAAATGAAAATAATAAAAGTAAAAATAAATAAATAAAAATGTAAATTAAAAAATAAATTGCCTTTTCCTATAAAAAATGAAAAGAAAACGACCGTCTCTATAAATTTATCACATGATCGACCCCGTCCAATTAAACACCATAAAAAATAAAAATAAAAACTGTGTCAAAAAAGCAATTTTTGTCACCTTACATCACAAAAAGTGATTAAAAAATGTGCAAAAATGAGACCCTACATAAGAAAATCAGTAAAAAAAAAAAAATATATAGCTCTCAGAACATGGAGACACTAAAACATCATTTTTTATTTCAAATATGCTATTATTGTTTTAAAGTGAAATTAAAAAAGTGTACATATTAGGTATCACTGCGTCCGTAACAATATGCTCGATAAAAATATCACATAACCTAACCCCTCACTTGAACACCGTAAAAAAAATATATTATTAAAACTGTGTAATTTTTGTGACCTTACATCACACAAAGTGCAACACCAAGCGATTAAAAAGGGTTATGCCCCCCAAAATAGTTCCAATCAAACCGTTACCTCATCCCGCAAAAAATGAGACCCTATTTAAGACAATCGCCCAATAAATAAAAAATCTGTGGCTCTCAGACTATGGAAACACTAAAACATCATTTTTTTTGTTTCAAAAATGCTATTATTGTGTAAAATGTAAATAAATAAGAAAAAGTATACATATTAGGTATTGCCACATCCGTAACGATCTGCTCTATAAAACTGTCACATGACCTAACCCCCTCAGATGAACGCTCTAAAAATAATAATAAGTGTTCCAAAACAGGCAATTTTTTGGTCACCTTGCCCCATAAAGTGTAATTATGAATGATCAAAAAAATCCTATGTACCTAAAAATGGTACCAATAAAAGCCTCAACTCTTTCTGCAAAAAACGAGCCCTTGCACAAGACAATCGGCTGAAAAATAAAAAAAGGCGTTCAGAAAATGGACACACAAAAACCATTTATTTTTCAAAAATGCCTTAGGTAAAACTGAAACAAACAAAGAAAGTAGAAATGTTTCATAACATTGCATCCGTAACAACCTGCTCTATAAAAATAGCACATGATCTACCCTGTCAGATGACTCTTGTAAAAAAATAACAAAACTGTGCCAAAACAGCCATTTTTTTGTTTCCTTGCCTCACCAAAAAAAACTAATATACAGCAATTCTAAATCATATGTATCCCTAAATAGTACCAATAAAACTGGCACTTTATCCCCAAACTAGGGTCACTTTTTGGGAGTTTCTACTGTAAAGGTGCATCGGGGGGCTTCAAATGGGACATGGCATCTAAAACAAGTCCAGCAAAATCTGCCTTCCAAAAACCATGCGGCAGTCCTTTCCTTCTGCGCCCTGCCGTGCGCCCTTACATCAGTTTACGACCATGTGTGGGGTGTTTCTGTAAACCTCAGAATCAGGGTAATAAATATAGTTTTGTTTGGCTGTTAACTCTCAATGTGTTAAAAAAAAAAATATAATAAAATTGAAAATCTGCCAAAAAGTTTAATTTAGAAATTTCATCTCCATTTTCCTTTAACCCCTTAAGGACACAGGGTGTACAGGTACGCCCTTGTGCCCTGGTACTTAAGGACACAGGGCGTACATGTATGCCCTGTGTATTTTCGATCACCGCCGCGCGGCACTTGGGGCAAATGTGCCGGGGGGTCCAGTGACCCCCCCCCCCCCATGTATGCGATCGCAGAAAACCGCAGGTCAATTCAGACCTGCTGTTTTCTGCATTTCCGGGTTATTCGGATCTCCAAATACCCGGTAACCCGGAACAGGATGGTGATGGTGGTGTGATTTCACCCCACCAATCACCATCCAGCGATCCTGAGTGGTGATGGTGACATCACCACTCAGGATCGCTTCTGATTGGTCTATGGCGATCCGGCGGCAGATTCAAAAGAGGCAGGCGCTCCTCTCTTCCTCCTTTTGTGTTCCGGAGGAGAGAGGAGCTGCCTGCCCATGTGTACGCCATCGCTGACGGCACCCCGATCTGTGCCCCCAGGACCCGATCTGTGCCTCCCGGACCCCCCATCAGGTACATAGGGAAAGCATAGGGAAAGTTTGAGTTAGGCAGGGAAAAAAAGGGCAAAGTTAGTTTGTGATCTTTTATTGCATCACCCTAAGTTAGGGTGTCTGGGGTCCACAGCACTGTGTGACCCTAGACCCCCCAGGAGTGCTGGCACTTGCCGCCCCCCTCCCCACCTTTTTTGGGGGTGCATTTATTTTATTTGTGTACGCTAACTGTGGCCGACTCTTAGTGTCCGGCCACTGTTAGCGCATCGCACACCCCACCGCTGATCAACTTCGGGCGGTTGATCAGCGGTTTGGATTTTTTTTCCCCACATTTTGTGCCCTTTTTTTTGTTATTTTTTTTTTTCTGTTAGTTTTAGTGTGAGTTCGTGAACACCCGTGCCCCCACACACACGCACACCAAATAAAAAGTTACAGACACGCACATATACACGCAGACACACACTCTCCTATGGCCCGCCGGACGTTCTCGGCCGAGGAGGCATACGCCCAGCTTGCCTCCGACTCCGAGAGTCCCAGTAAGGACGAGGATGACCCCAAATTCCTGTTGTCATCCGCGTCCTCCTCGTCATCTAGCGATGATGATGAGCCCCCAAGGCGGCGGAGACGCTGCTAGGCTGAGCAAGGGGACCGCCATGTTAGGGACCCTGTGGCCCACACTAGTATGAGCAGCTCTGGTGTTCGTACTGGTTTTCCGGCCCACCAGTTAAATCCACCGGAGCCCCCTGCCGGTGAACTAGTCTGGTGTAGCCCAGAGCGATACGAGCCTGTGATTCCTGATTTTGTAGGCCAATCAGGAATCCAGATTTCCACAGTGGGCTACACTGAATATGACTTTTTTTGTGACTGGTAAATCTGATGGTGGAGCAGACGAATCTGTACGCCCAACAGTTCGTCGCTCAACACCCGGGCTCCTTTTTGGCCAGGCCCGGTGGCTGGACGCTGGTCAGTGCAACCGAAATGAGGACATTTTGGGGCCTCGTGCTGCATATGGGCCTGGTCAAGAAACCCAGTGCCAGGCTGTACTGGAGTGGGGACGTCCTATACCAGACCCCACTTTACAGTACGGCCATGACACGCTCCCGGTTTGAGGCCATCCGGAAATGTCTGCATTATTCCGATAATGCAGCATGTCCCTTCCCCCCCCCGAGGTGATCCTGCCCATGACCGTCTGTATAAGATACGGCTGGTCATCGATCACTTTGGGGCCAAATTCATGGAGGCCTATGTACCTGGAAGGGAGGTCGTGGTTGATGAGTCTCTCATTGCGGGCGAGGTATGGCGTGAAGCTATACAAAATTTGTACCTCAGGGTACACTTACAAATTTCGTGTATACGAGGGGCGAGATTCCCGGATTCAACCCCCAGAATGTCCCCCCACTCTGGGTGTTACCGGGAAACTTGTGTGGGACCTTATGTACCCACTGCTGGATAAGGGTTACCACCTTTACGTGGATAACTTTTATACCAGTGTCCCCTTGTTCCAGTCCCTTGCCACCAGATCCACGTCCGCTTGTGGGACCGTGCGGAAATATCTACGCGGCCTCCCTGCCCACCCCCTCCAGGTACCTATACCCAGGGGTGAGACCCGTGCCCTTACCACTGGAAACCTGTTGCTGGTCAGGTATAAGGACAAGAGGGATGTCCTTATTCTGTCCGCAATTCATGGTAACTGCATCACCCCTGTCCCTGTGCGAGGTACCGCGGCAACGGTCCTCAAGCCCGATTGTATCGTCGACTACAATCGGTATATGGGAGGAGTTGATCTCTCGGATCAAGTCCTCAAGCCATATAACGCCATGCGCAAAACCCGGGCATGGTACAAAATAGTTGCGGTCTACTTGGTACAGGTTGCCATGTACAACTCTTTTGTACTATCCCGAAGCGCTGGCAGCACAGGGACATTCCTCCAGTTCTATGAGGCAGTCCTCAAGGCTCTGATCTTTTCGGACCGGGAAAGAGCAGGCCGGGGTACCTCGGGAACTTTAGGCGCCCGGATCGTCCCTGGCCAACACTTTCCAGGTGTGGTCCCCCATACTGGAAAGAAGGGACGAACCCAAAAAACGTGCAGAGTGTGTCGCAGGAGGGGGATACGGAAGGACACAACTACTCAGTGCGACACGTGCCCCGATCATCCGGGCCTCTGCATTGACGGTTGCTTCAGGGACTATCACACTTCCATGGAGTACTAAATTTATATCCCAATTTAGCACTGACATCGGATAAAAAAAAACTGGTTCTCAGACTCGAGACACCCAAAAAACTTAAAAAATGTATTAAAAGTAGACCTATTGGGTATCGCTGCGTCGGTAATAATCTCCCCTATAAAAATACCCCATGACCTAACCCCCCAGATTAACACGGTCCAGAAAAAAAAAGTTTTTTTTGTCACCTTATATAATAAAAAGTTCAATAGCAAGCGATCAAAAAGTCATATAGTCAAAATAGTGCCAATAAAACCGTCGTATCATCCCACAAAAAATGAGCCCCCACATAAGATAATCGGATTAAAAAAAAATAAAAAATGGACTCTTAGACTTCAGAGATCCCCCAAAAATTTTGGGGTATCAAAAAGGATAATATAGTCTAAAACCTAAATAATTTAAAAAAAAAAAGAATTATTAGGTATTGCCGCGTCCGTAAGAATCTCCTCTATAAAAATATCCCATGACCTAACCTCCCAGATTAACACGGTTAAAAAATAAAAATAAATGGTGCCAAAACCGCTATTTTTGGCACTTTTCCATTTCAATACGTTTTTTCCAGTAACAAAACAAGGGTTAACAACCAAACAAAAGTTAAAATGTATAACCCTGATACTGCAGTTTACAGAAACGCCACATTTGTGGTCGTAAACTGCTGTATCAGTAAAAGGGAGGCCGCAAAAGGAAAGGACCGACATGGTTTCTGGAAGGCCGATTTTGATGGCCTTTTTTATTGACACCATGTCCCTTTTGAAGCCCCCCTGATGCCCCCCTAGAGTAAAAACTCCCTAAAAATGACCCCATCTAAGAAACTACACCCCTCAAGGTATTCAAAACTGATTATACAAACTTTATTAACTCTTTAGATGTTCCTCAACCGTTAATGGCAAATGGAGATGAAATTTCTGAATTTTAATTTTTGGTAACCTTGCCTCACAAAAATGTAAAATAGTCCCCCTTGAAACAGGACACGGTGTAAATAAACCGGTCCATAAAAATCAGCCCTCCAACAACCAAACGGTGCACCTTTCACTCTACGCCCCGCTGTGTGGCCGTACAGTAGTTTACAGCCACATATTGGGTGTTTCTGTAAACGGCAGAGTCAGGGCAATAAAGATACAGTCTTGTTTGGCTGTTAACCCTTGCTTTGTTAGTGGAAAAATGGGTTAAAATGAAATATTAGACAAAAAAAATGAAATTCTCAAATTTCATCCCCATTTGCCAATAACTCTTGTGCAACACCTAAAGGGTTAACAACGTATGTAAAATCAGTTTTGAATACCTTGAGGGGTGTAGTTTCTTAGATGTGGTCATTTTTGGGTGGTTTCTATTATGTAAGCCTTGCAAAGTGACTTCAGACCTGAACTGGTCCCTAAAATGTAAGTTTTTGTAAATTTCTGAAAAATTTCAAGATTTGCTTCTAAACTTCTAAGCCTTATAATATCCCCAAAAAATAAAATATCATTCCCAAAATAATTGAATCATGAAGTAGACATATGGGGAATGTAAAGTCATCACAATTTTTGGGGGTATTACTATGTATTACAGAAGTAGAGAAACTGAAACTTAGAAATTTGTAAATTTTTCCAAATATTTGTTAAATTTGGTATTTTTTTTAGCAAAAAAAATTTTTTTTTTTACTTCGTTTTACCAGTGTCATGAAGTACAATATGTGACAAAAAAACATTGCCTGGATAAGTCAAAGCGTTTTAAAGTTATCAGCACTTAAAGTGACACTGGTCAGATTTGCAAAAAATGGCCTGGTCCTAAGGTGAAATAAGGCTGTGTCCTTAAGGGGTTAATTATTGTGGAACACCTAAAGGGTTAACAAGGTTTGTAAAATCCGTTTTAAGTAACTTGGGGGTGTAGTTTCTACAATGGGATCATTTATGGGGGGTTTCCACTATGTAAGGCTACTTTCACACCTGCGCTAGGTGCGGATCCGTCTGGTATCTGCACAGACTGATCCGCACCTATTAATGAAAATGGTGAACAGAGTTGGGAAGCCAAAGCCAGGAGGTCACACAGGAAAAAACACGACAACAAGGTCAATAAAATCCAGAAGCCAGGAGGTCACATTAAATCCAGGGAGGTTACATGGTCGAGGTCAAATCACACAGAATACACAATATGACCAAATGCTGGTGAGAGTAGCAAGACCAGGTTGCCTGTTAAATAGCCCCTACAGGTGAGTCACGTGACGTCGCCAGCGGCATGTGACTCTTGTTGCAAACCGCACAGCTGAGCGCAGATTCATTCCCATCGGTGCTCAGATCCCCTTTAGCTCGTTGTCTAAGGGATGAAGGACATCGACCACACTGAGGAGGTGTGCATGGCTGGGTCTTTCCTGCCCCCTGGTCACCCCGGAGACGAGGACGCCAAGCACTGCGCAGCGAAGGGAAAGCGCGCCACCGTCTCCCTGCGACAGTACCCATATTTGGCACTTCGGGTTGTTGTGTACTTAGTACCCAAAGTGAGTGTTTTTCATACACTACCCTCTCATTTTTGGTTATCCCAGGTGTTGCTCTATGCGCCTTCTATGTATTTTTTTCAGATATTTAGAAGATCCCATTTCTCTTGATCATCTTGATTAGAGTGCATCTGTGGTTAATTCAGTTGATTGGACCGGATTTGAAATGACACACCCCTGTCTATATAAAGTCTCACTGCTGGCAATGCATATTAGATTTAAAAAAAATTAAGGCTGAACGAACTTCCTGTAGAGCTCGCAGATAGGATTGTGTAGGGGACTGTACAAATCATTTCTGCTACACTGAAAGTTCCCAACAGTACAGTGACCTCCATAATTATTAAATATGGACTCTTTCTAGAACTGGCCACCCCAACAAACTAATTTGAGAGGGAGGACCCTAGTAAGAGAGGTGACGAAGAACCCAATGGTCACTCTGGCTGAGCTTTAAAGATCCTATGTGCAGGTGGGAGAAACTCTAAGGGCAACAATCACTACGGCACTCCACCAACCTGGGGTTTATGGCATAGCATCCAGAAAGCCTCTCACCGGTAAAAGACACATGTAAGCCCTTCTAGAGTTGTCCATTACCATTTCTATAGTGATGCAATATGCTGTAGGGGTACTTTTCAGGGGCTTGGACAGGGAGACTGGTTAGAGTTGAGGTACAGCTGAACAGACCAAAGTACAGAGATATTCTTAAAGAAAACCTCATGCAGAGTGCTATGGGCCGAAGTGTCTCCTTCAAACAGGACAATGACACTAACCTCTCACACAAGACAACACATTAGTAGCTTAGGGACAACTCTGACTGTTCTTGAGTACCCCAGCCAGAGCCCTGATTTGAACGAGATTAAAGAGGACCTTTCACCAGAATTAAACTTTTCTCTGTTATATAGAGGCTTTTTTCTCTCTCAGGCTATGAGCTGAGCGCTGTGATTGGCCAGCGCTACAGCATGGGAGAATGAGCCGACAGCAGGTTCCCCTGGGTGGAGCCTAACTGTAAAGATACCGGAGGCAATTACGGGAGAACGGAGCGGCGCCCAGGTATAACAGTAAGTGCAGGGGGTCCCTGGGCGCCGCTCTACATGCCTGTACAGTTATTTTAGAAGTTTAATTCTGGTGAAAGGTCCTCTTTAAGGTAACCCTGCAGTAGAAAGCCCCAATAATTTACTCCATTTTGGAAACTATATCCCCCTAGGTGTTTCATAGAATTTTGAAACTTTTGTCATATATGCCGGGATTCAGCCAGACAATAGTTGCTGATGGATCTCTGCTGGTTCCCATTATAATCATTGGGGTTCGTGGCCAGGCAGCCCTGTCTGATTATTCCGGATCCAGAAAACTTCAGCAGGCTGTTCTCTGCTGAAGTTGTGAAAATTGCCTTGAATGAATAAATTACAAGTTGTGCTGAATCTTTTCTCACAAAACTACATATCAATCTGCTCAGCTGTATTAAATTGAGAATACTATGTTTTGCCCTTCTAAAAGTTTGAGTTTTGTTCACATGCTTCAGATTTGTTGCAGAAATTGCCATGTATCTTTATGGGAGTGTTTATGCAGCATATGGATTTTATAAAGCCCATTCAGCTTAATATTTGCAACAAGTAAGCTTAATGTGAATATGCACCTGTATAACTCTTGCATATTCCTAAATACCAGAATTATTAACTAGCTACTTTGTGTTTGTTGTATGTGTTTTCTTTTTCTGTTACTAATTTTTTTTTGCTTTATTACAGAGGGAACATCCCTACTCTGAACAGGTATGGCTTTTGCATTATTTTCTTACTATAAAAGTATTACTATAGCATAATTACAATTATTATTTTTTAACATGCTTGTTATGCCAGCGGGTGTGGACCCACTTTGCCACTAACCGGCTATAACTTGGAGGGACATACCTAAGTGACTACCTGGTCATCACTAGAGCCGCTGATTGTGAGGATAGGCTTGGGTCGCTAGGGTAGTCACCAGGTGTCACTCCAGAGCAGTCCCCGAGTCAGTGGCAGCTGACCAGGGGTCAGAGATACTAGTGCAAAGCACTGAGGAGAATGACGCAGTCAGGAAGTCCAGGGTCAGGGCAGGCAGCAAGCAAAGTCCAAGGTCAGGGGCAGGCGGCAATCAAGCAAACTCAGTTGAATCAAGAAACAGGGTCTTGTACACAGAAAAACAGAACACCTTCACACAAGGAACTAAACAAGCTAGTGACCAAGATTGCTCAGGTGCTTTAGTGGAGCAGAAATCGCCTTTAAATACTTACTGTAATCCAGCCATAGGCTGGGGAGATAGAGGGCGTGTATGTGCTGCCTCACAAGCGAGGAGAAACACGCCCATGCAAGCCCTAACAAAAACAGTACAGCACTCAAGCGAGAATTAAGCTCTGCCATTGAGCGCAGATGAAACAATTAAGCTACTTGCTGCCTGCGCTTGTCAGCATGGCACACAGCAGCAGAAGTGAATGAGGGAGCCTGGTGCCCATGCCCGCTTGTAGGACCAGCAGTGCAGGCAAGGACTCACTGGATCCAAAACTAAGGAACAAAAGGGAGAGCCCTGCATCAGACCTGGCTCTCTACCTGACTGCTCAGCCAATGCGAAAATCCCAATGGTAGATGATCGCATATCCACGTACCTCGACTGTATAACACCTGAACACTCTATAATAGTGAGGGGACACGGCCACCGGCTCCCTACACTTGATACGGAGGGAGTCAGGGTCACCTGGGATCCAGCAAACAGAAAAACACAAATGAATGAACAAAACTTATCTGTAGAAGACTCAGAAGTAGGATCAGCATGCACAGACTCCAGGAAGGAATATAAACCGCAAAGTGAAGCAGTCTGGGAAGGGATTTAAAGGGATGCAATCAGTGCAACTACATGACAGCTGAGAGAGGCTAACGAGATGAGAGAATGAAAGCAAAACAAAAGGAAGCTCAAGGAGGAGGTTCTGAAAGACATCTGTCAGAGCTTCTCAGATGTCTGGTGGTGACAGTACCCCTCCTTCTACGAGTGGACTCCGGACACTCAGAGCCCACCTTCTCAGGATGGGACCTATGGAAAGCCCTGATGAGACGAGTGGCCTTAATGTCCGTCACTGGGACCCACATCCTCTCCTCAGGACCATAACCCTCCCAATGAACGAGGTACTGGAGAGAACCAGGGACAACACGAGAATCCACAATCCTAGAGACCTGAAATTCAAGATTACCATCAACAACAATCGGAGGAGGAGGCAAAGACGAGGGTACAATGGGTTGGACATAAGGTTTTAATAAGGACTTGTGAAAAACATTATGGATCTTCCAAGTCTGAGGAAGATCAAGACGGTAGGCAACAGGATTGATGACGGACAAGATTTTGTAAGGCCCAATAAACTTAGGACCCAACTTCCAGGAGGGAACCTTCAATTTGATATTCTTAGTAGACAACCACACCAGATCACCAACATTCTGGTCCGGACCAGGCACACGTCTCTTATCCGCCACACGCTTATATCTCTCACTCATGCTCTTTAGATTTTCCTGAATCTTTTGCCAAATAGATGACAACGACGAGGAGAATCTGTCCTCATTAGGTAAACCAGAAGACCCCTCTCCAGAGAATGTCCCAAACTGCGGATGAAACCCATATGCACCAAAAAATTGTGACTTATCAGAGGACTCCTGACGACGGTTATTTAAAGCAAACTCGGCAAGGGACAAAAAAAGAACACCAATCCTCCTGATTCTCTGCCACAAAACAGCGCAGATATGTCTCCAGATTCTGATTGATGCGCTCTGTCTGGCCATTTGACTGCGGGTGGAAAGCAGAAGAGAATGACAACCGAACCCCCAAGCGAGAACAGAAAGCCTTCCAGAATCTGGAAACAAACTGCGTGCCCCTATCAGAGACTATGTCTGAAGGAATACCATGCAATTTGACAATGTGATCAATAAATGCCTGCGCCAGCGTCTTAGCATTGGGCAAGCCAGGAAAAGGGATGAAATGCACCATTTTGCTAAAACGGTCCACCACCACCAGAATCACAGTCTTCCCCGAGGAACGAGGCTGGTCAGTAATGAAGTCCATGGACAGATGTGTCCAAGGACGGGAAGGAATGGGTAAGGGAAGGAGAAGACCTGATGGCCGTGAATGAGGGACTTTGGCACGAGCGCAGGTCTCGCAGGCTGCCAGAATCTCCGAGCGATGAGATCCACTGTGGCTCTTGCCCCCGGGTGCCCAGCAAGGACAGTATCGTGGTGTTCCTTAAAAATCTTGTGTCTTAACCGCTACAGGACCGCCGTACGCAGGATTGCGTCCTGGCGGTGGCCCTGCTCTTCTGGGTGGACGCATATACGCGTCCTCCGCGAGAGCCGAGATTTCCTGTGAACGCGCGCACACATGGATCGGATCCGCAAAACACATACAGACGTCTGAATGGAGCCTTACAGGGGGGTGATCAATGACAGGGGGGTGATCACCTCATATACACTCCCTGATCACCCCCTGTCATTGATCACCCCCCTTTAAGGCTCCATTCAGACGTCCGTATGTGTTTTGCGGATCCGATCCATGTATCCATGGATCCGTAAAAATCATACGGACGTCTGAATAAAGCCTTACAGGGGGGTGATCAATGACAGGGGGGTGATCAATGACAGGGGGGTGATCAATGACAGGGAAGTGATCAGGAAGTCTATATGCGTGATCACCCCCCTGTAAGACACCCTTGTAAACCGCAAAGTGAAGCAGTCTGGGAAGGGATTTTAAAGGGATGCAATCCGTGCAACTACATGACAGCTGAGAGAGGCTAACGAGATGAGAGAATGAAAGCAAAACAAAAGGAAGCTCAAGGAGGAGGTTCTGAAAGACATCTGTCAGAGCTTCTCAGATGTCTGGTGGTGACAGCACCTTTAGGATTTCACAGGGCATTTTTTTACACATTTGGATTCCAGACTTCTTCTCACGCATCTGGGCCCCTAAAATGCCAGGGCAGTAGTATAACTACCCCACAAGTGACCCCATTTTGGAAAGCAGACACCCCAAGGTATTTCGTGATGGGCATAGTGAGTTCATGGAAGTTTTTATTTTTTGTCACAAGTTAGTGAAAAAAATCATCATTTTCCGCTAGCTTGTGACAAAAGTTCTATGAACTCACTATGCCCATCAACGAATACCTTAGGGTGTCTACTTTCCGAAATGGGGTCATTTGGGTTTTTCTACTGTCTGGGCATTGTAGAACCTCAGGAAACATGACGGGTGCTCAGAAAGTCAGAGCTGCTTCAAAATGCGGAAATTCACATTTTTGTACCATAGTTTGTAAACGCTATAACTATTACCTAAACCATTTTTTTTACCCAAACATTTTTTTTTATCAAAGACATGTAGAACAATAAATTTTGAGAAAAATATAGAAATGTAGTTTAAAAAAATAAATAAATTACAACTGAAAGTGAAAAATTTCATTTTTTTGCAAAAAATGCGGTAAATTTTGATTAACAACAAACAAAGTTACAATATCAGCAGCAATGAAATACCACCAAATGAAAGCTCTATTCGTGAGAAGAAAAGAAGGTAAAATTCATTTGGGTGGTAAGTTGTATGACCGAGCAATAAACTGTGAAAGTAGTGTAGTGCAGAATTGTAAAAAGTGGTCTGGTCATTAAGGGTGTTTAAGCTAGGGGAGCTGAGGTGGTTAACCACTTCAACCCCGCTAGCTAAAACCCCCTTAATGACCAGGCCACTTTTTACACTTCTGCACTACACTACTTTCACCGTTTATCGCTCGGTCATGCAACTTACCACCCAAATGAATTTTACCTCCTTTTCTTCTCACTAATAGAGCTTTCATTTGGTGGTATATTATTGCTGCTGACATTTTTACTTTTTTTGTTATTAATCAAAATGTAACGATTTTTTTGCAAAAAAATGACATTTTTCACTTTCAGCTGTAAAATTTTGCAAAAAAAACGACATCCATATATAAATTTTTCGCCAAATTTATTGTTCTACATGTCTTTGATAAAAAAAAAAATGTTTTGGGTAAAAGTTATAGCGTTTACACACTATGGTACAAAAATGTGAATTTCCGCTTTTTGAAGTAGCTCTCACTTTCTGAGCACCTGTCATGTTTCCTGAGGTTCTACAATGCCCAAACAGTAGAAAAACCCCACAAATGACTCCATTTCGGAAAGTAGACACTCTAAGGTATTCGCTGATGGGCATAGTGAGTTCATAGAACTTTTTATTTTTTGTCACAAGTTAGCGGAAAATGATGATTTTTTTTTTTTTTTCCTTACAAAGTCTCATATTCCACTAACTTGCGACAAAAAATAAAAAATTCTAGGAACTCTCCATGCCACTCACGTAATACCTTGGGGTGTCTTCTTTCCAAAATGGGGTCACTTGTGGCGTAGTTATACTGCCCTGGCAATTTAGGGGCCCATATGTGTGAGAAGTAGTTTGCAATCGAAATCTGTAAAAAATGACCGGTGAAATCCGAAAGGTGCACTTTGGAATGTGGGCCCCTTTGCGCATCTAGGCTGCAAAAAAGTGTCACACATCTGGTATCGCCGTACTCAGGAGAAGTTGGGCAATGTGTTTTGGGGTGTCATTTTACATATACCCATGCTGGGTGAGAGAAATATCTCGGCAAATGACAACTTTTCCCATTTTTTTATACAAAGTTGGCATTTGACCAAGATATTTATCTCACGCAGCATGGGTATATGTAAAATGACACCCCAAAACACATTCCCCAACTTCTCCTGAGTACGGCGATACCAGATGTGTGACACTTTTTTGCAGCCTAGATGCGCAAAGCGGCCCAAATTCCTTTTAGGAGGGCATTTTTAGACATTTGGATCCCAGACTTCTTCTCACGCTTTAGGGCCCCTAAAAAGCCAGGGCAGTATAAATACCCCACATGTGACCCCACTTTGGAAAGAAAACACCCCAAGGTATTCAATGAGGGGCATGGCGAGTTCATAGAATTTTTTTTTTTGTTGCATAAGTTAGCGGAAATTGATTTTATCTTTTTTATTTTTTTCTCACAAAGTCTCACTTTCCGCTAACTTGGGACAAAAATGTCAATCTTTCATGGACTCAATATGCCCCTCACGGAATACCTTGGGGTGTGTTCTTTCCGAAATGGGGTCACATGTGGGGTATTTATACTGCCCTGGCTTTTTAGGGGCCCTAAAGCGTGAGAAGAAGTCTGGAATATAAATGTCTAAAAAATGTTATGCATTTGGATTCCGTGAGGGGTATGGTGAGTTCATGTGAGATTTTATTTTTTGGACACAAGTTAGTGGAATATGAGACTTTGTAAGAAAAAAACAAACAAAAAAAAAATATTTCCGCTAACTTGGGCCAAAAAAATGTCTGAATGGAGCCTTACAGGGGGTGATCAATGACAGGCGGGTGATCAGGGAGTGTATATGGGGTGATCACCCCCCTGTCACTGATCACCCCTCTGAAAGGCTCCATTCAGACGTCCATATGATTTTTACGGATCCACGGATCGGATCCGCAAAACACATACGGACGTCTGAATGGAGCCTTACAGATGGGTGATCAATGACAAGGGGGTGATCACCCATATAGACTTCCTGATCACCCCCCTGTCATTTATCACCCCCCTGTAAGGCTCCATTCAGACGTCCGTATGATTTTTACAGATCCACGGATACATGGATCGGATCCCCAAACGCATACGGATGTCTGAATGGAGCCTTACAGGGGGGTGATCAATGACAGGGGGGTGATCAATGACAGGGGGGTGATCAATGACAGGGGGGTGATCAATGACAGGGGGGTGATCAATGTCAGGGGTTGATCAGGGAGTGTATATGAGGTGATCACCCCCCTGTCATTGATCACCCCCCTATAAGGCTCCATTCAGACATCCGTATGTGTTTTGCGGATCCGATCCACGTATCCGTGGATCCGTAAAAATCATACGGACGTCTGAATGGAGCCTTACAGGGGGGTGATCAATGACAGGGGGGTGATCAGGAAGTCTATATGGGTGATCACCCCCCTGTAAAGCTCCATTCAGACGTCCGTATGTGTTTTGCGGATCCGATCCATGAATGGAGCCTTACAGGGGGGTGATCAATGACGGGGGTGATCAATGACAGGGGGGTGATCAATGACAGGGAAGTGATCAGGAAGTCTATATGCGTGATCACCCCCTTGTCATTGATCACCCCCCTGTAAGGCTCCATTCAGACGTCCGTATGTGTTTTGCGGATCCGATCCATATATCCGTGGATCCGTAAAAATCATACGGACGTCTGAATGGAGCCTTACAGGGGGGTGATCAATGACAGGGGGGTGATCAGGGAGTCTGTATGGGGTGATCAGGGGTGATCAGGGTTGATCAGTGGTTCATAAAGGGTTAATAAGTGACAAGGGGGGGTGTAGTGTAGTGTTTTGTGTTACTTTACTGAGCTACCTGTGTCCTCTGGTGGTCGATCCAAACAAAAGGGACCACCAGAGGACCAGGTAGCAGGTATATTAGACGCTGTTATCAAAACAGCGTCTAATATACCTGTTAGGGGTTAAAAAAAAAAACATCGCCAGCCTGCCAGCGAGCGATCGCCGCTGGCAGGCTGGAGATCCACTCGCTTACCTTCCGTTCCTGTGAGCGCGCGCGCCTGCGTGCGCGCGTTCACAGGAAATCTCGGCTCTCGCGGAAGGACGCGTATATGCGTCCACCCAGAAGAGCAGGGCCGCCGGCAGGACGCAATCCTGCGTACGGCGGTCCGGAGAAGGTTAAAAAGAGGTTTTTGTAACGTCCCCAAAAAATAAAATGGCATTCCCAAAATGATCCAAGCATGAAGTAGACAAATGGGGAATGTAAATTAATAACAATTTTTGGAGGTATTACCATGTATTATAGAATTAGAGAAATAGAAACTTGGAAATTTTCAAATTGTTCAAAATTTAGGGTAAAATTGGTATGTTTTTTTAATAAATAAAAATGACTTTTGTTTGACGAAAAAACAATCTCAAAATGGCCTGGATAAGTCAAAGCGTTTTAAAGTTATCGCCACATAAAGTGACTCTGGTCCTTAAGGTGAAAATGAGCCCGTTCCTTAAGGTGTTAACATTCCCCATAATGAAATTTTATTTTTTAAGGACGTTAGAAGGCTTAGAATTTTAGAAGTAATTCTTACAATTTTTAAGACTTTTTAAGGACCAGTTCAGGTCTGAAGTCTTTGTGGTGCCTACATAGTAGAAACCACCCATAAATGACCCCATTTTAGAAACTATACCTCTCAAGTTATTCAAAACTGATTTTACAAACTTTGTTAACCCTTTTTAGTGTTCCACAAGAATTAAAGGGAACCTGTCACCTCCCAAAACCATCCCAAGCCGCTAGCAGTACCTGCGTGTAGCTAGCAGTGTGTTTCTGATGATGCCTTTCTTCCTGAAGGCAGATGCAGCAAAATTACTGAAAACGTTTTATCCCTTGCCCAGCACGCTTCTCCACACATGCTTGAAGTCAAGGAGGCAGTGGCTTCCTTGCTTCAAGTCAAAGTAACCGCGCCCCCCCTTCTCTTCGCTGTGACTGACAGTTCGGCTGGCTTTTCCAAACTCTGCATAAGAGCTGTCAGTTACAGCGAAGGGGCAGGGAAGTGGGCACAATTGCCGTGACTTGAAGCAAGGAGGCCGCTGCCTCCTTGACTTCAAGTATGTGTGGAGAAGCGCGCCAGATGGGATAAAACAACGTTTTCAGTACTTTTGCTTCATCTGCCTTCAGGAAGAAAGGCATCATCAGAAACACACTACTGGCTACACGCAGGTACTGCTGGCGGCTTGGTGTGGTTTTGGGATGTGACAGGTTCCCTTTAAAGGAAAATGGAGATGAAATTTCAAAATTTCATTTTTTGGGCAGATTTTCCATTTTAATTTTTTATTTTTTCCTGTAACACATCAAGGGTTAACAGACAAACAACACTCAATATCTATTACCCCAATTCTGCAGTTTACAGAAACCCACCACCCACATGTGGTGGTAAACTGCTATAAGTGCACACAATAGGAAAAGAAAATGAGTGCCATATGGTTTCTGGAAGGCAGATTTTGCTGGACCGCTTTTTAGACACCATGTCTCATTTGAAGCCCCACTGATGCACCTCTACATTAGAAAATCCCCAAAAGTTACCCCATTTTGGAAACTATGGGATAAGGTGACAGTTTTATAGATTTTTTTGGGGGGGGTCCAGGGGGTTACATATAATTTTTTATTTTTTATTGTTATTTAAATTATGTTTTTGTGTCTCCATTTTCTGAACGCCATATTTTTTATTTTCCGACGATTGTCTTGTGCAGGGGCTCGTGTTTTGCAGAAAGAGTTGACGTTTTTATTGATGCCATTTTTGAGTACACATCATTTTTTAATCATTCAATATTGCACTTTATGGGGCAAGGTGACAAAAAAATTAGTTGTTTCGGCACAGTTTTTATTTTTTTATTTATTTTATTTATTTTTACAGCGTTCACCTGTGGGGGTAGGTCATGTGATATTTTAATAGAGCAGGACCTTACGGACGTGCTCTTTTTATGCATTGTGGGTGGTGCCAACTAACTCTGTATGACTGATCATACAGTGAGGACTGTCAATCACCAAGTGGCACCACCCACATGACTCCGATGCATAAAAAGAGCAGAGGTTTAAATTAATAGATTACAAGCTTTACTGACTCTCTTCCCATGAAATTACATATAAGCCAGAAAGGAAAGCTTGATTCGACGTAATCCAGGGATATTTATTTATAAATGGAAAGTTATTAGGCTAGAATCAGACCTGGAATCTCTGCTGCAAATGTGAAGCAGTACTGTAGCAGAAGTAACAGTTGCCCAGGAACTTCAAGTTACCCCTATGTATGTAATACTGTAATACTTAAGTGATGTATCTCGATTGGTTAAATGTTTAAGGAGGGAGAGCATGTGGAGGATTGCAATATTGCAATTGCATGGGTGAATAAAGGACACATTTTCTTCACCATATGGATGTTCGGTGGATTTATTTTTCATTTTATTTGGTGATTTGATCCACAGCTGCAGTCCCTTTTTAGAGTTTTTTTTTTTTTTTTTTTTACGATGGTGCATATATGTATATATCACAAAAGAAAATGTAATTCTCAATGTGAATAGCGGGTGCTATGTCCAAGGGTGTCACTGCTTACCCACAAATGTAGATGGAAACGAACAGCACATCCAGTAGAAAAATAAATCCTTTATTGGGCCATAGTGGCACAGTCTGGCGACGTTTCGGCTCAAAACACAGAGCCTTTCTCAAGCATCAAACATCAGTGAAATACACGGTATAAATAGATGTACAAAATTAGGGGGTGGAGAAATCAATAATTACAAGCAATTAAGTAAAAATGTATATAAAAATCAATATACAGTGATTGTAAAGTGAAAAATAATATGGTAGACTCTTGTAATAAAAATTGTGATATATGATTGTGTATATAAATTGCATAAATTCACCATACTATAACATAATCAAAGTACAAATATAAGTGGCGCCAATGTGAATCGGCTGCTTTGCATAAATTTCATTACATTGATTTAAAAACAGGAGGAGCTGGAGATAAAGATGGTGACATGCCATATAGAATCAGCGTACTCTCACATGTCGGCAATGGCCAAAGTTGGCGTCTAGCTCTAGAGAGTGCGCAGGCGTCAGGGTGCGTCTCAGCAAAATCACGCCACGCTACATCTAAGGTAGGCGTCTTACATCATACCTCATCAATAGGACACAGCGGGATCAGGCTGGTCTATCCGCTCTCCAGTACGCATGCTCACAAGGCTCATGTACAAACGCGCCATATTAGATGCTGGCAAAGTTACCCACAGTTGCTTAATATATATAATACATGGCTCACGGGAGGCAAGGAGAGGAAACCAGACATCCCTGTCAAGGGAGTATAGTATCCCCATACTGGGCATACAAAAAAGAGTTGAGAAAAAATGAGAAAGAGAATTTAAATTGTAGGTTAGATCTTATATGAACACTTATGTCTAATTAACATCACCTACAATAGGATATAAGACAGAGTAAAGAATAACGCAGGACAATCTGGGGCAAACCACCTCTTATGTATAAACCCCTAAAATTATAATCTACATTTAGACCATTAGGTTTCAAAGTATTAAGTGTGTATATCCAAAATAACTCCTTTTTTAATAGCAAGTTTCTATTGCCTCTGCGTCTGGGCAGAGGAATATGATCAATAATCCAATATTTTAATTGATTTTCAGTATGGTTCATCTCTAGAAAATGTTTGGGAATAGGTAGGTCCTTGCGTTTTTTTCTGATAGTGGAGCGGTGGTTGTTTAAGGGAGTTTTAAGATCGGTGGATGTCTCACCTACATACAACAATCTGCAGGGGCAACTCAAAACATAGATTACAAAATTCGAATTGCAAGTGAGATAAAAAGAGAGAATATCTCACATTAGTCATTGGATGTGTAAAAGTTTTGCCCCTGCAGATATGTTTGCAATTGACACAGCTGAGACACGGGAAACATCCTGTGCTCCGCTGTGTCAGTGTACTCTGTACCAAGCCCGGGCCCTGCAGATTGTTCTATGTAGGTGAGACATCCACTGATCTTAAAACTCGCTTAAACAACCACCGCTCCACTATCAGAAAAAAAACGCGAGGACCTACCTATTCCCAAACATTTTGTAGAGATGAACCATACTGAAAATCAAATAAAATGTTGGATTATTGATCATATTCCTCTGCCCAGACGCAGAGGCAATAGAAACTTGCTATAACTTGAGTTATTTTGGATATACACACTTAATACTTTGAGACCTAATGGTCTAAATGTAGATTATAATTTTAGGGGTTTATACATAAGAGGTGGATTGCCCCAGATTGTCCTGCGTTATTCTTTGCTCTGTCTTATATCCTATTGTAGGTGATGTTAATTAGACATAAGTGTTCATATAAGATCTAACCTACAATTTCAATTCTAATTTTTTTCTCATCTCTTTTTGTAGATGAGTGGATATAATATAAGAAGAGGAGCGGTATGATGATGATGATGCTGGCCTGCCATGTTAAGAGTCACCGTGGTCCCACGTCTGCTTTTTATCATTTTATACTCCGATTGTATTGTGCTCCGGCTCAGGTTGCGTCTCGACAGATCTTATGGTTGCCAGGAGAACCCTGCTTGTGGCATTATCAGGAGGCGTAATTGGGGCGGCACTTGTATGCACGATCGACACGGCAGTGCCGATCGGGCTCATATTGCATGCCCAGTATGCGGATACTATACTCCCTTGACAGGGATGTCTGGTTTCCTCTTCTTGCCTCCCGTGAGCCATGTATTATATATATTAGGCAACTGTGGGTAACGTTGCCAGCATCTAATATGGCGCGTTTGTACATGAGCCTTGTAAGCATGCGTACTGGAGAGTGGATGGACCAGCCTGATCCCGCTGCATCCTATTGATGAGGTGTGACGTGAGACGCCTACCTTAGACGTAGCGTGACGCGATTTTGCTGAGACGCACCCTGACGCCTGCGCACTCTCTAGAGCTAGACGCCAACTTTGGCCATTGCCGACATGTGAGAGTACGCTGATTCTATATGGTATGTCACCATCTTTATCTCCAGCTCCATCTGTTTTTAAATCAATGTAATGAAATTTATGCAAAGCAGCTGATTCACATTGGCGCCACTTATATTTGTACTTCGATTATGTTATAGTATGGTGAATTTCTGCAATTTATATACACAATCATGTATCACAATTTTTATTACAAGAGTCTCCTATGTTATTTTTTCACTTTACAATCACTGTATATTGATTTTTATATACATTTTTACTTAATTGCTTGTACTTATTGATTTCTCCACCCCCTAATTTTGTACATCTATTTATACCGTGTATTTCACTTATGTTTGATGCTTGAGAAAGGCTCTGTTTTGAGCCGAAAGGTCGCCTCACTGTGCCACTGTGGCCCAATAAATTATTTATTTTTCTACTGGATGTGCTGTCCGTTTCCCCATATATGTGTATGTATATATATATATATATATATATATGTGTGTGTATATATATATATATATATATATATATATGTTGAAGAGCAGCACACAAATAGAATAGGTGCAATACCTTGAAGCAGACCAAGGACCTAGGTCTTGTTAGATATCTGCAAAAAAAAGGCCAAGGCAGCACTCAAATATGCTACCACATGGGTTAATAAATCACCCTCTTTTTGACACGGATATTTGAGTGCTGCCTTGGCCTTTTTTTGCACATATATATATATATATATAATGAAGAAAATCCGCAGCACTCCTTGAAGTGTAGAAAAAATGTGTAGTTTTATTCACACATGTCAAATAAGACAACGTTTCGGTTCTCTCACAGAACCTTTTTCAAGTCAAGTGAACATAAAGTGCATAAGTGCTAGTATAAATACATCATCACATTGTAGTCAATTAGTCATCAGCCAATACAAAATCAGTGCACTCCCATATTTAGGGCATGTTACAATTCATTCCTTCTCTCTCTGTGCCTAGATAGAGACTAATCACATCTTAACCATCTTAAAGAAAACTGAGCTTAGATGGATTTTTCGGTTAGATACTCTGAAACCCAAAGGGTTAAATGTCGAATTTAGGGTGACAGGAGGGATGGTTGGATAATGCCCTTTCACTGATCTAACTTCTGTGTGTATTCATTATAATGTATGGGGTGGACCCAATGGATGTTACATGACGAATTCATGATAGAATATTCTATGCTCTTTTTGAAAATATGGTTCAAGCCTGTACCTTTGCTGGTTGGTAAGAGGTAAGAAGGAACAGAAGGAGTTAAAGGCGCAAGACAATGCCCAAACGATTGCCCTAGAGTAAAATGGCGGAAGAGATCTATGACTTGGCGTGGATCACTGCCGCGGCTCACTGGCACGCATGTTCACTTGACTTGAAAAAGGTTCTGTGAGAGAACCGAAACGTTGTCTTATTTGACATGTGTGAATAAAACTACACATTTTTTCTACACTTCAAGGAGTGCTGCGGATTTTCTTCATTGTTTTACGTCTCGAATCGAGGGACCACCGCCGGCACCACACAGCTACGGCTGAGTAAAACGACAGGAGTGCTGCCTGAAACTTCTTTTATGGATCTATATATATATATATATATATGTGTATTAAAGGTGGGACGAATCCAATTTTTTTCAAATCCGAAAAGATTCTTGAATCCTACGAATCCTGTACATAAGAATTGTGTGAACGGTGTAAGAAACAAAGTGATCCAAATACTTGCGGGGGGAATCTGTGGATGACACTGCTATGAGGGGGAATCTGTGGATGACACTGCTATGAGGGGGAATCTGTGGATGACACTGCTATGAGGGGGAATCTGTGGATGACACTGCTATGAGGGGGAATCTGTGGATGACACTGCTATGAGGGGGAATCTGTGGATGACACTGCTATGAGGGGGAATCTGTGGATGACACTGCTATGAGGGGGAATCTGTGGATGACACTGTTATGAGGGGGAATCTGTGGATGGCACTGTTATGGAGGGATCTTTGGATGGCACTCTTATGGGGGAATCTGTGGATGGCACTGTGATCGGGGATCTCTGGATGGCACTGTGATCGGGGATCTCTGGATGGCACTGTGATGGCGAGGGATCTGTGGATGACACTTATATAGCATCTTATGCTATGTGCCATCCACAGATCCCCCCCATAAGTGTCCCTGCAGTGTGAATGACCCCCAATACAGGGACTGGGGGCCGGCATCCGGATTAGGAATAACAGCGGGGACCGCTGCAGTCCCTGTATTCAAATGCATCGGCCCCGCTCACTGTAGTATAATTTTATGATCTAACCTGCATTGTTGAGATATAATAATTAGAGTTGAGTGGACACCTGGATGCTTGGGTTCGATGGGTTCGGCTGAACTTAACAAAAAAGTTTGAGTTCGGGACCCGAACTTGACCCCAAACCCGAACCCCATTGAAGTCAATGGGGACCCGAACTTTTGAGCACTAAAATGGCTGTAAAAATGTCATGGAAAGTGCTAGAGGGCTGCAATGGCATCAAAATGTGGTTGAGAGTATGGCAAGTGCTCTGCAAACAAATGTGGATAGGGAAATTACTTTAAATAACATAAAATACGTAAAAAAAAATAATAATAATCTTGATCTAGGAGGGCAGGTCCATATGGAGTAGGATGTTGAGTAGGCGGTGGATTTGGCGGTGTACGTGGAAGTGGCCGTGGAGGATGAGGTAGCGTACACTGCTTTTTGGTTTAAAATTTATTAAAAAAAATTAAATTAGGGTACACCCCATTGGGAAAAATAACCCTCCAGTCGTGCTAAACACACGTTCAGACAATACACTGGCTGCAGGGCAGGCCAGCACCTCCAAGGCGTAAAGGGCAAGCTCAGGCCATGTGCCCAATTTGGAGACCCAAAATCCCCGTGGTACTTCGCACCCAAAAATTGTAGAATTTCACCATACAATGTAACTGACAATTATATTTATATATATATATATATATATATATATATATTTTTTTTTTTTTTTTTTCTTACCGGTCTACTAGGTATAGCAGTGGTACGTCACACCTAAAAATTGGTGAATTTCACCAGAAAATGTAACAAACAAATGTTTTTCTTGTTTAACCTGTCTACTAGGTATAGCAGTGGTAGTTGACACCCAAAAATTGTTGAATTTCAACTGAAAATGTAACTGACATTTTTTTTTTTTCACCTGTCTACTAGGTATAGCAGTGGTACTATACGCCCAAGAATTGGTGAATTTCACCAGAAAATGTAAATGACAAAGTAGTGAAATGATATAAAATACGTACAAATAAATAAATAAAAATTTGATTTATGAGGTGGAGTTCCATATGGAGTAGGAGTTTGAGAAGGCGGTGGACGTAGAGGTGTAGGTGGACGTAGCGGTGTAGGTGGAAGCAGCGGTGGAGGAGGACGAGGTAGCCAACACAGGTTTTTGGTTTTAATTTTATTTTTTAAAATTTGGGTACACTCTAAAAGAGTGTGAAATATCCAAAATACAAGAATGAGCAATTGCGTTGCAGTATAACAATGGCTGGTTAGTGTTGCATGTCTATTCTGCACAAGGTACGGACAAGTCCTGAGGGATCCATGCCTGGTTCATTTTAATGAACGTGAGCTTGTCCACATTAGCTGTGGACAGGCGGCTGCGCTTGTCTGTGATGACGCTCCCTGCCGTGCTAAACACACGTTCAGATATCACACTGGCTGCATGGCAGGACAGCACCTCCAAAGCGTTAAGGGCAAGCTCAGGCCATGTGCCCAATTTGGAGACCCAGAAGTTGAAGGGGGCAGACCTGTCATTCAGTACTTGTAGGCATGTGCACACATACCGCTCCACCATGTTGGTGAAATGCTGCCTCCTGCTAAGACATTCCATATCAGCTGGTGGTGGTGGTTGTTGTGGCGTGCTGACAAAGCTTTTCCACATTTCGGCCATGCTAACCCTGCCTTCTTAGGTGCTGGCGGTGCCCTAGCTGCGTTGGCGACCTCTTCCTCGTCCTCTGCTTTCGCCTTGTGCTTCCACTGTGCCCCCGCTGTCAGATGGGAATGCCACTAGCGGCGCATCTACCAGCGTGCGCTTGTACTCGTGCATCTTACGATCACGCTCCAGTGAGGGAATTAAGGACGGTACGTTGTCCTTGTAATGGGGATCCAGCAGCGTGGCCACCCAGTAATCAGCACAAGTTAGCATGTGGGCAACTCGGCGGTCGTTGCGGAGACGATTCAGCATGAGGTGTATCGTCTGTGTCCTCTGTATCCACCAGTGATGGCTATGTGCTGGTCTGGGTGCCACCCTGCTGTGAACATGGTTCCTCCTCCTCCATCTCCTCATCCTCCACCTCGTCATCCTCCAGAACTGTGCCCTGGCTGGACAACTGTGTACATTGGGTTTGTGGGTGCAGGAACCCACCCTCGGAGCCACTTGGGAATGACTGGCCGGAAACCCTACGAAATGATCCCTCTTCCGCCTCCTGTGCCACATCCTCTTCCATCATCGCCAGGAGCGTTTTTTCAAGGAGAAATAAAAGTGGGATAGTAACTTTGAGAACGGCGTTATCGGCACTGGCCATGTTGGTGTAGTACTCGAAACAGCACAACAAGGAACACAGGTCTCGCATGGAGGCCCAGTCATTGGTGGTGCTGTTCCGCCGAGCGACTCACCCGTGCGTACTCCAGCTGAAACTCCAGTATTGCCTGCTGCTGCTTGCACAGTCTGACCAGCATGTGCAAGGTGGAGTTCCACCTTGTGGGCACGTCGCATATGAGGCGATGAGCGGGAAAGCCGAAGTTACGCTGCAGCGCTGCCAGGCGAGCAGCATCAGGGTGAGAATGCCTAAAGCGCGCACAGACGGCCCTCACTTTAAGCAGCAGCTCTCACATAACGGGGTAATTTTTAAGGAATCTCTGAACCACCAAATTCAGCACATGGCACCAGGCAAGGGATGTGCGTCAAACCGGCTAGTCCCAGAGCTGCTACGAGATTTCACCAATTATCACACACCACCAGGCCGGGCTTGAGGCTGACTGGCACAAACCACTCATTGGTCTATTGTTCAAGGCCCGCCATAGCTCCTGCGCGGTGTGGGGTTTGTCCCCTAAACAGATACGTTTTAAAACTGCCTGCTGTCGTTTACCCCTGACTGTGCTGAAGTTGGTAGTGAAGGTGTTGCGCTGACCGGATGAGGAGCTGGTAGAGGATGAGGAAGCAGAGTAGGAGGAGGAAGCAGAGTAGGAGGAGGAAGCAACAGGAGGCAAACTGAAGCACCCTGCAATCCTCTGTGGTGGAAGGACATGCGCCAAAGTGCTATCCGCCTCAGGCCCAGCCGCCACTGCATTTACCCAGTGTGATGTTATGGAGATATAAAGTCCCTGACCGTGCTTACTGGTCCACGTATCCGTAGTCAGGTGCACCTTGCCACAGATGGCGTTACGCAGTGCACACGTGATTTTGTCCCCTACTTAGTTGTGCAGGGAAGAGATGGCTCTCCTGGAATAGTAGTGGCGGCTGAGAGAGCTGAACACTTCCGTGGGACATTGTAGAGATACTTGGTGACCCAGGTGTTGGTGTTGCTGGCAGATCCTCTGTTTGCGGGGTGGCAGGTGGCAATGTCACTCCAGAGGTGGATGAAGAGGCCGAGACTGCAGCACAAGAGGAAGCAGGAGGAGCCAGAGACCTTTCTTGGTTTTTGAGGTGTTTACTCCACTGCAGCTCGTGCTTTGCACTTAAATGTCTTGTCATGCAGGTTGTGCTCAGGTTGAGAACATTTATGCCTCGCTTCAGGCTCTGATTGCACAGCATGCAAACCACTCGTCTCTTGTCGTCAGCACATTGTATGAAGATCTGTCACGCCAGGGAACTCCTTGGAGCTGGCTTTGGTGTGCTCGGTCCCTTGCTGCGGTGAGCAGTAGCAGGCGTACTGTCTAGAGGACGGCCGCTCCGCTTTTGCACTCTGCTCCCTCTTCCGCTGTGCTGGTGGCTCTGTGTGACCACTGCCTCTTCCTCCGAACTACATAGGTCACTCACATGACCTTAATCCATGTGGAGTCGAGGACCTCATCGTCCTCCACATCATCTTAGACCCAGTCTTCACCACTGCCTTCCTTGTCGGTCTGCACACTTTCGAATGCCCTAGCAGTTGTCACCTGTGTTTCGTCATCATCCGAGACGTGCTGCGATGGTCTTCCCGTGTGCTCATCTTGAAAGATAAGTGGTTGGGCATCGGTGCACTCAATCTCTTCCACTTCTGGGGCAGGGCTAGTTGGATGGCCCTGGGAAACCCTGATAACAAAGTCATCAAAAAGCAGAAGAGACTGCTGCATGACTTGGGGCTCAGACTGCTTGGCTGATTTGCAAGGGGGTGAGGTAAAAGACTGATGGACATCGGCTGCAGGTGCCAACTGTGGTCTTTTAGCAGGAGACTGGGTTGGAGACAATGTGAAGGAACTGGATCCACTGTCAGCAACCCAATCTACTATCGCCTGTACTTGTTCAGGCCTCACCATTTGTAGAGCCGCATTAGACCCGACCAAATACCGCTGCAGGTTCTGTCGCCTACTCCCACCTGAGGCAGGGTTTTCACTTGTAGCTGGCACAGATCGACCACCTCCTCTCCCTGCAACAGGAGCTCCACCGGCAGCACCATGACCTGGGCCACGTCCCTTATTTGACGCTCTCCTCATATTTCTCGAATTTAGGATCTTGCCCTAAACGGGTGTTTAATTAATAGTAGAATATAACGACAGTATGTAAAGGGTGTATCTCACACGGCCTGACCCACAGTAGGCCTCAATGAAAGATTTGTTTGCCCAAAATGCCTGTATGTCAAATACCTGAATCAAACCCCTATATTTAAAGGGTGTATCTCACATGGCCTGACCCACAGTAGGCCTCAATTCAAGATTTGTGCACCAAATGGCGATATTTCATATATCTCACAATGGCATATGCAGCAAACTTTTTTTGCCCAAACGGGTGTTTGTTTAATAACTCAATATGGCAGCAGTATATAACCCTGGAATTTCAAACGTCAAGATGCTGCAAGGCCTGAAATATTGTGTATTTTGCCCCAAAAAGGGTGTTTTATTAATAAAAGAATATAAGCCCTGTATATACAGGGTGTATCTCACACGGCCTGACCCACAGTAGGCCTTAATTAAAGATTTGTGCACCAAATAGCAGTATTTCAAATATCTGAATATAACCCAAATGTTTAAAGAGTGTATCTCACAATGAAATCTGCAGTAAAGGCTGCCAACAAATTTTTTTTTTTTTTTGCCCAAACGGGTGTTTAATAACTGAATTTGACAGCAGTATACAGGTCCTTCTCAAAAAATTAGCATATTGTGATAAAGTTCATTATTTTCTGTAATGTACTGATAAACATTAGACTTTCATATATTTTAGATTCATTACACACCAACTGAAGTAGTTCAAGCCTTTTATTGTTTTAATATTGATGATTTTGGCATAGAGCTCATGAAAACCCAAATTTCCTATCTCAAAAAATTAGCATATTTCATCCGACCAATAAAAGAATAGTGTTTTTAATACAAAAAAAGTCAACCTTCAAATAATTATGTTCAGTTATGCACTCAATACTTGGTCGGGAATCCTTTTGCAGAAATGACTGCTTCAATGCGGCGTGGCATGGAGGCAATCAGCCTGTGGCACTGCTGAGGTGTTATGGAGGCCCAGGATGCTTCGATAGCGGCCTTAAGCTCATCCAGAGTGTTGGGTCTTGCGTCTCTCAACTTTCTCTTCCCAATATCCCACAGATTCTCTATGGGGTTCAGGTCAGGAGAGTTGGGAGGCCAATTGAGCACAGTAATACCATGGTCAGTAAACCATTTACCAGTAGATTTGGCACTGTGAGCAGGTGCCAGGTCGTGCTGAAAAATGAAATCTTCATCTCCATAAAGCTTTTCAGCAGATGGAAGCATGAAGTGCTCCAAAATCTCCTGATAGCTAGCTGCATTGACCCTGCCCTTGATAAAACACAGTGGACCAACACCAGCAGCTGACATGGCACCCCAGACCATCACTGACTGTGGGTACTTGACACTGGACTTCAGGCATTTTGTCATTTCCCTCTCCCCAGTCTTCCTCCAGACTCTGGGACCTTGATTTCCGAATGACATGCAACAGTCCAGTGCTGCTTCTCTGTAGCCCAGGTCAGGCGCTTCTGCCGCTGTTTCTGGTTCAAAAGTGGCTTGACCTGGGGAATGCGGCACCTGTAGCCCATTTCCTGCACACGCCTGTACACGGTGGCTCTGGATGTTTCTACTCCAGACTCAGTCCACTGCTTCCGCAGGTCCCCCAAGGTCTGGAATCGGTCCTTCTCCACAATCTTCCTCAGGGTCCGGTCACCTCTTCTCGTTGTGCAGCGTTTTCTGCCACACTTTTTCCTTCCCACAGACTTCCCACTGAGGTGCCTTGATACAGCACTCTGGGAACAGCCTATTCGTTCAGAAATTTATTTCTGTGTCTTACCCTCTTGCTTGAGGGTGTCAATGATGGCCTTCTGGACAGCAGTCAGGTCAGCAGTCTTACCCATGATTGCGGTTTGGAGTAATGAACCAGCCTGGGAGTTTTTAAAAGCCTCAGGAATCTTTTGCAGGTGTTTAGAGTTAATTAGTTGATTCAGATGATTAGGTTAATAGCTCGTTCAGAGAACCTTTTCATGATATGCTAATTTTTTGAGATAGGAATTTTGGGTTTTCATGAGCTGTATGCCAAAATCATCAATATTAAAACAATAAAAGGCTTGAACTACTTCAGTTGGTGTGTAATGAATCTAAAATATATGAAAGTCTAATGTTTATCAGTACATTACAGAAAATAATGAACTTTATCACAATATGCTAATTTTTTGAGAAGGACCTGTATAACCCTGTAATTTCACACGTGCTGATGCTGCAAGGCCTTAAAATAGTGTTTTTTGTAAAAAAAAAAATTGTTTTTAAAACCCCAGAAAATGATGGCTGTATTTCTAGCTTAAATTGCACACCGAATAATCCAGATGTTGTATATTGCCAAAAAAGTGTTTTTTTGATGACAGAATATGAAAGCTGTATATATTAAACTTGAATTTAACACTTGCAGATCAGGAAAATAGTGATTTTTGGCAAAAAATGTGTTTTTAAAACCCCAGAAAATGATGGCTGTATTTTTAGCTTAAATTGCATACTGACTAAGCCTGCAAATGCACCAGATGTTGTAAATTGCCAAAAGAAAATTGGATTTTTAATGTCCCAAAAGCTCAGATGCAGTGCTGGTGCACTGAGCTTGCATAAAATGGCCGCCGCCGCCCACCTAACTGACTTATTAAAGTTATTTTTTTTTTTGGTCACTGGGCTCAGGGCAGGATAAAAAAAATTGTGCCCTGCACCCACAAAACACATTGTATGTAGATTGCTGAGTTAGATTCAGATTTTGAGCAAAGACTCTCTCCAATTCTCTCCCTGAAATCACCAGCAGCATCCTCTCCCTTACACTAAGCACAGCAGAGTGACGTGCAGCGCTATGTGACTCCAGCTTATATAGAGGCTGGGTCACATGCTACAGTGGCCAATCGCAGCCATGCCATTAGTAGGCATGGCTGTGATTGCTACTAAGGTCAGACAGTTAACCGCTTGTTGATTAGCTGCTCTGCAGCCTTTTAAAAAGCGCCAAAAAAGCGCTGAACCCCAAACCTTTACTGAAATGTTCGGGTCCGGGGTCCAAAATTCCTAAAGTTCGGTGCGATCCCGAACTTTACAGTCACGTGCCTGCGCCACCTACTTTGTGAATGAAGCAGGCGGCGCATTCTCCCGGCCTGCCTCCTCTCTGCTACAGAACTTAATGCTGTAATGTAAGTAATACAGATGGATTATTATATCTTAACAATGCAGATTAGATCATAAGATTATACTACAGTGAGCAGGGCCGGTGCATTAGAATACAGGGACTGCACTGGTCCCCGCTGTCATGGATTCGTCAGATTCGAATTTAGTAAATAAGTTTGGGATTCGAGTCCACGAATCCCTCGAATCCAACAAGATTCGAGGGATTCGTGTATTCTACAGATTTGTCCTCCCACCTCTAATAAATAAATATATATATATAGGATTGGATAGAGGAGTCTTCCAAAATAGAGACTTAAGTGAAGAAATTTTTCGCATGCTGGGAGAGTTTTATAGATCTCTTGCCCCCCAGGTTAGGAGATGCATCCAGGAATGTTGGAATGTTTTCAGCTCACTTCATGGTACCAGGCATGTATTCTATCAAATGACCCGCCTATATCAGGGATGTGATCTAACCAGGGTGCATGATGGGGGGGGGGGTCCCTGCGTGCCGCGTGCTTGTTTAGATTTCATATAAACTAATTAGGAGATGAGTAAAATGGGCTTATGTTCTGTTCGCTCCGCGGTTCGCGGAGAATTTAGAGTTCCCCACCACTTCTTCCCATACCCATCCCTCCCCCTTCCCCAGACGTCGGAAGGTTGACAAAATAACTTTGATGTTTTGTCATATTTGAGTATATTGAAAACATCAAAGCTGGGTCATGAATAATAATGCCTAATACTATTGTTTATAAAAAAAAGTATGTTATTTTCTTTTATGTCAGCCTTAAATAAAAACATTTGAAATTATATATGGCACAGGTGAACGTAACCTTGGCGGCAACACAATGCATCAATGCGCATAACTACAAGTAGCAGCACACTGCTTAATGCCCAATTTTCTTTTCTTTATTCTATATTTCACCAGAATGTCATTTTCTTCCAATCTCAACCATTATGGGATGGTGCATGTTGCTAGCGTCAGTGATGTCCTACTTGATACTTCATTTACTCCTCCGTGTCAGAGAATGGGTGGCATGGTTGCATTTCGGACTTTTGATGATTTTGTCAGGTATGTTCTGTTTATATGATCTTTTTGCAAACCTCTTACCTCTATATTATTAAGCTAAATTTGTTTTAAAACTAACACATAAGAACCATACCTGTTGGTATTTTTTTTTTCTTTGAATTTTTCTATTATGAGATTTGTGTGCTTATGATGTTGTTGTTGTGTTTTTTTTTGGGGGGGGGGGGGGTGGGTCTAAGTGGCTTAGTGAAGAGGAATTTTTATGTGCATTCTTCTATATGCTGCAGTGCATTACAAAATAAGTGCAATTAATGATATTATTTTTTAAGGTCTCTCAAAGCACATGTATTGCTTCAAATTAGGTCTGTAACATTAACTACACAAACAGTGCCATAGAGGAGAGTATATTTAAAAAAAATATTGATTGTTGTCTTATTTTGTTTTACCTTTTTATTTAATTTTTTTATATATTTTTTTTTAAACTCCTTTTATCAAAGATTAACATTCCAGGTGTGAATCAAGTAAGGCTACTTACACACTGGCGTTTCTGGGTCCGCTTTTGAGATCCGTTTCACGGCTCACACAAGCGCCCCAAAACGTATCAGTTTAGCCCCAATGCATTTTGAATGGATAAGGATCTGTTCAGAATGCATCAGTTTGCCTCCGTTCAGCCTCCATTCCGCTCTGGAGGCGGACACCAAAATGCTGCTTGCAGTGTTTTGATGTCCGCCTGACGATGCAAAGCCAAACGTATCCGTCCTGACTTACAATGTAAGTCAATGGGGACTAATCCGGTTTCACTGACACAATATGGTGCAGTTGAAAACGGATCCGCCTCCCATTGACTTTCAGTGTAAGTCAAAACGGATCCGTTTGCATTATCATGAACACAAAAATAAAAATATATTTTTTTGGTTTATGGTAATGCAAACGGATCCGTTCTAAACGGATAAAAGTGTTTGCATTATAGGTGCGGATCCGTCTGTGCAGATAACAGACGGATCTGCACCTAACGCAGGTGTGAAAGTAGCCTAATAAATGCACAGGGGTTTCCCATGCAGGGGACTAGCATCACATGATTTAAACATGAGATAAAATAAAATACAGGGCATACAGATTGGCTCACAATAGACCATGTAGTATAGGACTAGAAGGAAGTACAGTACGTTTTCAACTGTGAATGGCCTCAGCACACTTAAACCAAGCTTAGGTTATCAGCCACTGAATACATGTAGGAGTTTTGCAAGGTTAACGCGGAAGAACACCACTATCGCCAAACCTTTTGAAATTTTTGCGGACACTTCCTGTGCTTAAAGGACAATATTTTCCATGTTCACTGCGTGGTTAACTAAGGTCTTCCACTGACCTAGTGATGGTGGTCTGTCCCCCATCCACCGAAGCGCTATAGCCTTCCTAGCTAGAAATAAAGTTTCCCCTAGAATAATTATATTATTATGGGTCCATGACTCTTCATCCAGGACTCCCAGTAGGCACAATTTGGGACATAAAGGAACCGTAGCTGGGACCATAGTAGACAACACCCCAAGGACCAGTGTCCAGAAACGACGGATATAGCTGCAGTCCCAAAACATATGCCAAAAGTCGGCATTATCTGTTTGAGCACATGTGACACCTGTTATGAGGACTTCTTCCCATCTTATGTAACCTGGTTGGAGTGAGGTAACTTCTGTGCAGTACAAACAACTGAATCAATCTATTATTTATAGAGGGTGAAACCCTGGTCGGAGTCAAAAGTGCCTCATTCCAATCATCATCTGTCAGAGTAGGTATGAACATCTTCCACCTATTCTCGATGTCTAGCAGGTTCATTGTCATGCAATTGCAAAGCAAGTGTGTGTATACAGCACAGAAATGATCCCTCTCGGGCCCTGAGATACCCCTCCCCACCTGTCTGAACTGGGACTGTAGGGCATGCCTTAATTGTAAGTATCTGTAAAACATATTACGGGGTACTCCAAATTTATCCTGGATCTGCAAAAAGGAGCTTAAATGCCCACCCTCGTACAAGTCTTCTAGTTTGCCAACCCCATGAAGCCTCCACATATCCGCCCCTTCTATCGATTTTAGATGGGAAAACACAACGGGATGACATCAGGTAGATCCTTATACAAATGCAATTTAGAAGCCTGCCAAACTTGATGCGCTAGCCTACACAGAGGCAGGAGGCGACTACGAGGGCAGTGTGAATTCTCCAGGACTGGCCAGAGAGTGCTCAGATGTAAGTATACTTGCAGGAAATATTCAGCATTAGATAATTCAACTGGCAACGCCCAAGGCTTCAGGAATTTCAGTTGACCAGCCAAGAACTAAAGGCAAAAGTCTGGTAGGGAAGCACCCCCCTGCATTTTAGGTCTTTGGAGTACAGCTAAGGAAAGTTTCCTTCTAGCCTTTCCCCATACAAATGAGGCAATCATAGCATGGACACTGTCAAAGAACCCTCTAGATATAGGTGCGCAATCGTGGGCTAGGAGATGCAGGCCCTTAGGGAGCAGGATCATTTTAACTAAATTCAGTCTACCTATGATGGAAAGGGGGAGGGATTTCCATGTTTTGAATTTGTCTGCAAAGAGGGCTTCCACAGGTTCTATGTTCAAGGTGTATTACATGTGTACATCTCTAGTAATTATTATTCCTAGATACTTAAAACGATCCACTACTGGCAGATTGTGGTAGTGAGATGTGTGATTCCAAAGGGGCATAATAGCGGACTTGGTCCAATTTATGTGCAACCCTGAGAATCTGCCAAACTGCTCAATAATCTCGATCGCTCTAGGGAGCACAACCTCGGGGTTGGTCATAAATAAAAGCAAATCGTCCGCATAAAGCCCAATTTTATCCTCCCTGCATTCCATGGTGATTCCCGTGTATATTTGATCCTGCCTGATTCTAAGGGCTAGGTGTTCAACCGCAAATAGCAGAGGGGATAAATGGCACTCGTGCCTCTGTTCAGTAGGAATGAATCAATGGCCATTTATTAATATGTTGGCTTTTGGTCGTTTGTATAATATCTTAACCCATCTAATGAATTTTGGGCCAAAGCCAAAGTTCTTCAACACAGTAAGCAGAAAAGTTCACTCTATCGAATCAAAGGCTTTTGCAGTGTCTAGGGAGGCCAGAGCCCAATGGTTACCCTCAGCCGCACCTATCTGTGCAATCACCTGCGCCTTCCTGATATTATCAGAGGTTGATCTGCCCGGCATGAAACCTGACTGATCCCTATGCACTACCGAAGTGACCACTCTATTAAGGCAAGTAGCCAGAACTCTATTAAGTATTTTATAATCTAGATTCAAAAGAGAGATAGGACGGTATGATCCGCACTCCAACAGGTTTTTATCGGGCTTTAGGATGACCACAATTGTGGCGTCATACAGAGAGTCCAGCAAGCACCCAGGGGTTTGAACAGTCATATATAATTTGTGAAGTTGCGGGCCTAGTATGTCAACATATCTGGAGTATACGTCTATCAGAATGCCATCTGGGTCTGGCGCCTTCCCAGCAGGGAGGTCCGTAATTGCCAGTTTAATCTCCTCCAGTGTAATATCTTCCAAGACACCTCTATCCAGATCACTCAGCTAAGGATGAGGCACCTCTAGAAGGTATCCATCCAGCTCATGCGCTGTGTAGTTTACAGCAGAGTCATACAGATCTGTGTAGAAGCTCCTGAAGCACTCTAGGATACCATCCACTGATTCTAGTATCAGCCCAACAGCACCCCGAATTCTGATAACTGGGGGGACATATTACTGCCGTGCTCGAGGTTTGCAAGAAGCTTGCCAGCCTAATTGCCCATCTCAAATGCCTGCTGTTTGAGAAAGAATGATTTGCGGTTGCTTTTTTCTGATAAATGTTTCATATATAATCTGCCTCTATTAAGCCATTCTAGCCTGTTCACCTCAGTCGGGGAGGTTGTAAAAGCCTTTTCTGCTTCTTTGCATCTAGTGTGTAGTTCCACCTCTTTGCGCTGCGTATCTCACTTGATGAAGGATATTGACTATTTGAGGCAACCTCTCAGGTCCGTCCATCCTTCTCAACATCCTGCACCTCCAGAAACATCATCAGTTGATCTGGAACCCGATCAGTAATGGGGAAAAGAGATAACCAGAAAGGATGTATGCGCATCTTTCTTCCCTGTCTAACAACATCGGGGAGTTTTAGCTCTACCATTCCAAGGCACCCTGAGGCCCATATCTCACATCAAGATCATTATATACCAAGGCATTCCCTAAAATGTAATCAATCCTGGAAAGAGCTCCCCTGGAAGGAGTGAAGCATGAGTATTCCTGTAAAAGCGGATGTCTGATCCACAATAAATCCAGCCACCCCATCTCTGCAGCTATTCTGGACAGAGCAGTGTCAGAAGGAGAGCCAAGATTCCTACCAGAATCCCCGCGGAATCTGTCCAACTCATCGTGCATTACCAGATTAAAGTCGCCAATGCAGAGCAATCTAACATTGGGATAATGTGCTATAAATCCTATCACAGTCTGCAGAACAGAAGTAGTGGCAGGCGGCGGATTATACACATAAATCACAACGTAAGGGACACAGTGAAAATATATTGCCCCTCTAGAACCATTACCGAGTGATGCACCTCCCTCCTAAGGCTCCTATGGACCAGTATAGCGACCCCTCTGGAGTGTGAGCTGCCATATGCATTAGCTACGTATTGAACCCAGTGTTTTTTAAGTCTACACCCGGTCTCCGGCGTAAGGTGGGTCTCTTGCAGGCAAATAATGAGTGGGTTAAAGGAGCGAATGTGTGAAAATACCGCTATTCTTTTCTTGGGGTCCCCTAACATTCCACGACAAACCCTTCATGGAGGCCATTTTCGATCTATCCCTATTCTTATAGGATACCCTCCTGCTCTTTTTACTAGGAAAGAAGCCCACACCTGGATGGAACAAAACCAAAAAGTACATAAGGCTACTTTCACACTTGCGTTCGGAGCGGATTCGTCTGGTGTCTGCACAGACGGATATGCTCCTATAATGCAGACGATGGGATCCGTTCAGAATGGATCCGTCTGCATTATATTTCAGAAAAAATTCTAAGTGTGAAAGTTAGTCAGACGGATCCGTCCAGACTTTACATTGAAAGTCAATGGGGGACGGATCAGTTTGAAATTGAGCCATATTGTGTCAACTTCAAACGGATCCATCCCCATTGACTTCCATTGTAAGTCAGGACGGATCCGTTTGGCTCCGAACGGCCAGGCGGAAACCCCGAACGCTGCAAGCAGAGTTCGGGTGTCTGCCTGCTGAGCGGAGGCCAAACTGTGCCAGACTGAGGCATTCTGAGCGGATCCGCATCCACTCGGAATGCATTGGGGACGTACGGATGCGTTCGGGGCCGCTTGTGAGAGCCTTCAAACGGAACTGTCAAGCGGCGCCCCGAACGCTAGTGTGAAAGTAGCCTAACTTAGTACACATAAGTAACAAAGTGAATAAATGATCGTTGGAATCTAGTCCAACTAGTATAGGGGCCAAGGTCTCAGGGACCTGCATAGTACAATTAGATGGAATACCTATGCAGGTGTTGCTCCCACCCCACATCATAATATGCAACATATAACTTATAATAAGAAATAGTGACCTAGTGTGCAGAAGAAAAATAAGAAAAATGATATCATTACTCCCGAATGAATAAAATCAGCAAGCAAGGAAGCTAACCGAGAATAACACAGCTCATCAAGTCCCACTACTGAAGGCACAATGACAGGTGAGTATTATGTCGATCGAAAGATCACTGAACAACAGTAATACTTGCACTATATACGCTTCCAAATTATCAGTGTGGTCCTGAACGTCCCGATTTCCTGGAGACCCAATCTTCCGCTTCTTTGGGGTCAGCGAAGAAGATGGTTTTCTCGACGTCCACTACTCGTAGGCACGCTGGATACACCATGGAATATTGTAGGTTAGGGTCTCGGGGGCATCGTTTAACCGAGACAAAGGTGGCTCTCTTCTTTTGAAGGTCAGCTGAGAAATCCAGGAATAAGAAAATGGTCGCTTTTTCATGCTTGATTACTTGTTTATTCCTCGCTTGACTGAGGATGAGATCCCTGTCTTTCCAGTTTAATAATCTCGCAAGAAGATGCCTCAGTGGAGCTCCAGGAGGAGGGAATTTGGTGGGAACCCTGTGCGCTCTTTCTATGGCATATGCAGTGGAGAATTTCGCTTCTGGGAACTGTGCTTTGAACTACAGCTCAAGAAAAGTGGCAGGGTCCCGTCTGGCTCTGTTCTCCAAATCATCACATTTCTGCTGCCACTGATTTACAGAGTGCTCCAGGTCTTGCACTTTACCCACCATGGGCCTTGTCAGGTCTTCTAGGGCAGAGTCCCTGTCTTCAGTATTCCTAACACGATCTCTATAAGCTGCTGAACATCGTGCCGAAGCAGGCCCAGGTCCACCCTCACCTCCTCTGTCTTTCCATTGAGCGATGTCTGGCAGGAGGGGATCGCTGACATTAGCTGGACGTAGGCTGTCTTTAGGGTGAACTCTGGCTCCTCTGAGCCCTCAGCTTCCAATTGCTGCGCTGCCTGACCGCAGGTGACCGCCGGGCACGATGGAGAGGCGCCATGTTGGGCCTCTTGCCTCGCATATTCTTTAAGCTTTTCTGCCGCAGTTTGCACTTTATTTGCGGGGTTTCCTCTTGTGCTTGTACACCATCCACTTAATGGTAGGAGTCTGCAGGTTGCTAGGATTAAGCAGGATTATGAAGGGGAATCAGGTCTCAGATGCGTGCTCACATGTTGGCAGCTGGCCACGCCCCCTTATGCACTCTTTTTAAAGAGCGTCTGTGAGCATGATCAACCCTATTAAACCAGTATATTTCCTGGTAGTGTTGATCATGCTGAGTAAAACAATATATTTATTTTTTCTATAGGGTTAATAGTTGCTAAACTATATTCATTTTTATATTTATGTAAATGAGCTATTTGGAGCACCAAAGGGCTGGCCACAGCATCTACCACCCAGGCTAAGGGCTCATGCATAAGACCGTTGGCCCTCCAAGACATACGGTCTGTGAGCGGGCCATATGTTCAGGAGCGGCATACATAGTGCGCACTCGAGCGCACAGCATCATAGGTTACTATGATACTGTGTGCATCGGGCTGCCTGCAGGACTATTGTCCTGCACTCATATGGTCATATGAGTGCAGGACAATAGTCCCACGGGCGGCCAGATGCGCACAGTATCTCAGTCACTTATGATGCTGTGCGCATGATGTATGCTGCTCCGGGACATATGGCCCGCTCACTGACCGTCTTGAAGGGCATACGGTCCTGTACATGAGCCCTAAGACACGGTACACAGGCACAGCTCTTCGCTCTTTAATAGAGTTGAGCGAACACCTGGATGTTCGGGTTCGAGAAGTTCGGCCGAACATCCCGGAAATGTTCGGGTTCGGGATCCGAACCCGATCCGAACTTCGTCCCGAACCCGAACCCCATTGAAGTCAATGGGGACCCGAACTTTTCGGCACTAAAACGGCTGTAAAACAGCCCAGGAAAGGGCTAGAGGGCTGCAAAAGGCAGCAACATGTAGGTAAATCCCCTGCAAACAAATGTGGATAGGGAAATTAATTAAAATAAAAATTAAATAAATAAAAATTAACCAAAATCAATTGGAGAGAGGTTCCATAGCAGAGAATCTGGCTTCCCGTCACCCACCACTGGAACAGTCCATTCTCAGATATTTAGGCCCCGGCACCCAGGCAGAGGAGAGAGGTCCCGTAACAGACAATCTGGCTTCATGTCAGCAGAGAATCAGTCTTCATGTCATAGCAGAGAATCAGGCTTCACGTCACCCACCACTGTAAGAGTCCATTTTCATAAATTTAGGCCCAGCACCCAGGCAGAGGAGAGAGGTCCCGTAACAGACAATCTGGCTTCATGTCAGCAGAGAATCAGTCTTCATATCATAGCAGAGAATCTGGCTTCCCGTTACCCACCACTGGAACAGTCCATTCTCAGATATTTAGGCCCCGGCACCCAGGCAGAGGAGAGAGGTCCCGTAACAGACAATCTGGCTTCATGTCAGCAGAGAATCAGTCTTCATATCATAGCAGAGAATCAGGCTTCACGTCAGCCACCACTGCAACAGTCCATTGTCATAAATTCAGGCCCAGCACCCAGGCAGAGGAGAGAGGTCCCGTAACAGACAATCTGGCTTCATGTCAGCAGAGAATCAGTCTGCATGTCATAGCAGAGAATGAGGCTTCACGTCACCCACCACTGCAACAGTCCATTTTCATAAATTTAGGCCCAGCACCCAGGCAGAGGAGAGAGGTCCCGTAACAGAGGATCTGGCTTCATGTCAGCAGAGAATCAGTCTGCATGTCATAGCAGAGAATCAGGCTTCACGTCAACCACCACTGCAACAGTCCATTGTCATAAATTTAGGCCCAGCACCCAGGCAGAGGAGAGAGGTCCCGTAACAGACAATCTGGCTTCATGTCAGCAGAGAATTAGTCTGCATGTCATAGCAGAGAATCAGGCTTCACGTCAGCCACCACTGCAACAATCCATTGGCATATATTTAGGCCTAGCACACAGGCAGAGGAGAGAGGTCCCGTAACAGACAATCTGGCTTCATGTCAGCAGAGAATCAGTCTTCATATCATAGCAGAGAATCAGGCTTCACGTCAGCCACCAATGCAACAGTCCATTGTCAGATATTTAGGCCCAGCACCCAGGCAGAGGAGAGAGGTCCCGTAACAGAGGATCTGGCTTCATGTCAGCAGAGAATCAGTCTGCATGTCATAGCAGAGAATCAGGCTTCACGTCAGCCACCACTGCAACAGTCCATTGTCATAAATTCAGGCCCAGCACCCAGGCAGAGGAGAGAGGTCCCGTAACAGACAATCTGGCTTCATGTCACCAGAGAATCAGTCTGCATGTCATAGCAGAGAATGAGGCTTCACGTCAGCCACCACTGCAACAATCCATTGGCATATATTTAGGCCTAGCACACAGGCAGAGGAGAGGTTCATTCAACTTTGGGTAGCCTTGCAATATAATGGTAAAATGAAAATAAAAATAGGATTGAATGAGGAAGTGCCCTGGAGTCCAATAATATATGGTTATGGGGAGGTAGTTAATGTCTAATCTGGACAAGGGACGGACAGGTCCTGTGGGATCCATGCCTGGTTCATTTTTATGAACGTCAGCTTGTCCACATTGGCTGTAGACAGGCGGCTGCGTTTGTCTGTAATGACGCCCCCTGCCGTGCTGAATACACGTTCAGACAAAACGCTGGCTGCCGGGCAGGCCAGCACCTCCAAGGCATAAAAGGCTAGCTCTGGCCACGTGGACAATTTAGAGACCCAGAAGTTGAATGGGGCCGAACCATCAGTCAGTACGTGGAGGGGTGTGCACACGTACTGTTCCACCATGTTAGTGAAATGTTGCCTCCTGCTAACACGTTGCGTATCAGGTGGTGGTGCAGTTAGCTGTGGCGTGTTGACAAAAGTTTTCCACATCTCTGCCATGCTAACCCTGCCCTCAGAGGAGCTGGCCGTGACACAGCTGCCTTGGCGACCTCTTGCTCCTCCTCTGCCTTGGCCTTGGGCTTCCACTTGTTCCCCTGTGACATTTGGGAATGCTCTCAGTAGCGCGTCTACCAACGTGCGCTTGTACTCGCGCATCTTCCTATCACGCTCCAGTGCAGGAAGTAAGGTGGGCACATTGTCTTTGTAGCGTGGATCCAGCAGGGTGGCAACCCAGTAGTCCGCACAGGTTAAAATGTGGGCAACTCTGCTGTCGTTGCGCAGGCACTGCAGCATGTAGTCGCTCATGTGTGCCAGGCTGCCCAGGGGTAAGGACAAGCTGTCCTCTGTGGGAGGCGTATCGTCATCGTCCTGCCTTTCCCCCCAGCCACGCACCAGTGATGGACCCGAGCTGCGTTGGGTGCCACCCCGCTGTGACCATGCTTCATCCTCATCCTCCTCCACCTCCTCCTCATCCTCGTCCTCCTCGTCCTCCAGTAGTGGGCCCTGGCTGGCCACATTTGTACCTGGCCTCTGCTGTTGCCAAAAACCTCCCTCTGAGTCACTTCGAAGAGACTGGCCTGAAAGTGCTAAAAATGACCCCTCTTCCTCCTCCTCCTCCTCCTCCTCCTGGGCCACCTCCTCTTCCATCATCGCCCTAAGTGTTTTCTCAAGGAGACATAGAAGTGGTATTGTAACGCTGATAACGGTGTCATCGCCACTGGCCATGTTGGTGGAGTACTCGAAACAGCGCAACAGGGCACACAGGTCTCGCATGGAGGCCCAGTCATTGGTGGTGAAGTGGTGCTGTTCTGTAGTGCGACTGACCCGTGCGTGCTGCAGCTGAAACTCCACTATGGCCTGCTGCTGCTCGCACAGTCTGTCCAGCATGTGCAAGGTGGAGTTCCACCTGGTGGGCACGTCGCATATGAGGCGGTGAGCGGGAAGGCCGAAGTTACGCTGTAGCGCAGACAGGCGAGCAGCGGCAGGATGTGAACGCCGGAAGCGCGAACAGACGGCCCGCACTTTATGCAGCAGCTCTGACATGTCGGGGTAGTTGTGAATGAACTTCTGCACCACCAAATTCAGCACATGCGCCAAGCAAGGGATGTGCGTCAAATTGGCTAGTCCCAGAGCTGCAACGAGATTTCGCCCATTATCACACACCACCAGGCCGGGCTTGAGGCTCACCGGCAGCAACCACTCGTCGGTCTGTTGTTCAATACCCCGCCACAACTCCTGTGCGGTGTGGGGCCTGTCCCCCAAACATATGAGTTTCAGAATGGCCTGCTGACGTTTACCCCGGGCTGTGCTGAAGTTGGTGGTGAAGGTGTGTGGCTGACTGGATGAGCAGGTGGAAGAAGAGGAGGAGGAAGCCGAGAAGGAGGAGGTGGCAACAGGAGGCAAAGAATGTTGCCCTGCGATCCTTGGCGGCGGAAGGACGTGCGCCAAACAGCTCTCCGCCTGGGGCCCAGCTGCCACTACATTTACCCAGTGTGCAGTTAGGGAGATATAGCGTCCCTGGCCGTGCTTACTGGTCCACGTATCTGTGGTTAGGTGGACCTTGCTACAGATGGCGTTGCGCAGTGCACACTTGATTTTATCGGATACTTGGTTGTGCAGGGAAGGCACGGCTCTCTTGGAGAAGTAGTGCCGGCTGGGAACAACATACTGTGGGACAGCAAGCGACATGAGCTGTTTGAAGCTGTCTGTGTCCACCAGCCTAAATGACAGCATTTCATAGGCCAGTAGTTTAGAAATGCTGGCATTCAGGGCCAGGGATCGAGGGTGGCTAGGTGGGAATTTACGCTTTCTATCAAATGTTTGTGAGATGGAGAGCTGAACGCTGGCGTGTGACATGGTTGAGACGCTTGGTGACGGAGGTGGTGGTGGTGGTGTTGGTGGTACATCCCCTGTTTGCTGGGCGGCAGGTGCCAACGTTCCTCCAGAGGCGGAGGAAGAGGCCGAGGCGGCAGCAGCAGAATAGGCCGAGGCGGCAGCAGCAGAAGAGGTAGCAGGGGGAGCCTGAGTGACTTCCTTGGTTTTAAGGTGTTTACTCCACTGCAGTTCATGCTTTGCATGCAGGTGCCTGGTCATGCAGGTTGTGCTCAGGTTCAGAACGTTAATGCCTCGCTTCAGGCTCTGATGGCACAGCGTGCAAACCACTCGGGTCTTGTCGTCAGCACATTGTTTGAAGAAGTGCCATGCCAGGGAACTCCTTGAAGCTGCCTTTGGGGTGCTCGGTCCCAGATGGCGGCGGTCAGTAGCAGGCGGAGTCTCTTGGCGGCGGGTGTTCTGCTTTTGCCCACTGCTCCCTCTTTTGCTACGCTGTTGGCTCGGTCTCACCACTGCCTCTTCCTCCGAACTGTGAAAGTCAGTGGCACGACCTTCATTCCATGTGGGGTCTAGGACCTCATCGTCCCCTGCATCGTCTTCCACCCAGTCTTGATCCCTGACCTCCTGTTCAGTCTGCACACTGCAGAAAGACGCAGCAGTTGGCACCTGTGTTTCGTCATCATCAGAGACATGCTGAGGTGGTATTCCCATGTCCTCATCATCAGGAAACATAAGTGGTTGTGCGTCAGTGCATTCTATGTCTTTCACCGCTGGGGAAGGGCTAGGTGGATGCCCTTGGGAAACCCTGCCAGCGGAGTCTTCAAACAGCATAAGAGACTGCTGCATAACTTGAGGCTGAGACAGTTTCCCTGGTATGCATGGGGGTGATGTGACAGACTGATGGGGTTGGTTTTCAGGCGCCATCTGTGCGCTTTCTGCAGAAGACTGGGTGGGAGATAATGTGAACGTGCTGGATCCACTGTCGGCCACCCAATTGACTAATGCCTGTACCTGCTCAGGCCTTACCATCCTTAGAACGGCATTGGGCCCCACCATATATCGCTGTAAATTCTGGCGGCTACTGGGACCTGAGGTAGTTGGTACACTAGGACGTGTGGATGTGGCAGAACGGCCACGTCCTCTCCCAGCACCAGAGGGTCCACTAACACCACCACGACCATGTCCACGTCCGCGTCCCTTACTAGATGTTTTTCTCATTGTTATGGTTCACCACAACAACAAATATATTATTTGGCCCAATGTATTGTATTCAAATTCAGCGGGATATAAATTTGAGGCCTAGTATTTAGGCGCTGGGTGACCGGTATGGATTTAGTGACAGAATTAGACTTGGAAATGCACAGAAGCGTGTGTGTGAAGTTATTCTGAATGACCCTATGTGCACCTTGAATATTATATACCCTTTTTGGGATAGATTTCAAATAGCTCTGATATAGCAGGAACCACTAAATTATGAAATTGCTAAATTGGGAATTGTATTTCAACCCAGAACAAAAAATGTGCTTTGACGGACACTAAATATCTTGCCCAGCAACAACAGTACAGCGGTAACGAGAGATTTAGCAGGATATAAATTTGAGGCCTAGTATTTAGGCGCTGGGTGACAGGTATGGGTTTAGTGACAGAATTAGACTTGGAAATACACAGTAGCGGGTGTGTGTGAAGTTATTCTGAATGACCCAATGTGCACCTTGAATATTATATACCCTTTTAGGGATAGATTTCAAATAGCTCTGATATAGCAGAAACCACTAAATTATGAAATTGCTAAATTGGGAATTGTATTTCAACCCAGAACAAAAAATGTGCTTTGACGGACACTAAATATCTTGCCCAGCAACAACAGTACAGCGGTAACGAGAGATTTAGCAGGATATAAATTTGAGGCCTAGTATTTAGGCGCTGGGTGACAGGTATGGGTTTAGTGACAGAATTAGACTTGGAAATACACAGTAGCGGGTGTGTGTGAAGTTATTCTGAATGACCCAATGTGCACCTTGAATATTATATACCCTTTTAGGGATAGATTTCAAATAGCTCTGATATAGCAGAAACCACTAAATTATGAAATTGCTAAATTGGGAATTGTATTTCAACCCAGAACAAAAAATGTGCTTTGACGGACACTAAATATCTTGCCCAGCAACAACAGTACAGCGGTAACGAGAGATTTAGCAGGATATAAATTTGAGGCCTAGTATTTAGGCGCTGGGTGACAGGTATGGGTTTAGTGACAGAATTAGACTTGGAAATACACAGTAGAGGGTGTGTGTGAAGTTATTCTGAATGACCCTATGTGCACCTTGAATATTATATACCCTTTTTGGGATAGATTTCAAATAGCTCTGATATAGCAGGAACCACTAAATTATGAAATTGCTAAATTGGGAATTGTATTTCAACCCAGAACAAAAAATGTGCTTTGACGGACACTAAATATCTTTCCAAGCAACAACAGTACAGCGGTAACGAGAGATTTAGCAGGATATAAATTTGAGGCCTAGTATTTAGGCGCTGGGTGACAGGTATGGGTTTAGTGACAGAATTAGACTTGGAAATACACAGTAGCGGGTGTGTGTGAAGTTATTCTGAATGACCCTATGTGCACCTTCAATATTATATACCCTTTTAGGGATAGATTTCAAATAGCTCTGATATAGCAGAAACCACTAAATTATGAAATTGCTAAATTGGGAATTGTATTTCAACCCAGAACAAAAAATGTGCTTTGACGGACACTAAATAACTTTCCCAGCTACAACAGGACAGCGGTAACGAGAGATTTAGCAGGATATAAATTTGAGGCCTAGTATTTAGGCGCTGGGTGACAGGTATGGGTTTAGTGACAGAATTAGACTTGAAAATACACAGTAGCGGGTGTGTGTGAAGTTATTCTGAATGACCCAATGTGCACCTTGAATATTATATACCCTTTTAGGGATAGATTTCAAATAGCTCTGATATAGCAGAAACCACTAAATTATGAAATTGCTAAATTGGGAATTGTACTTCAACCCAGAACAAAAAATGTGCTTTGACGGACACTAAATAACTTTCCCAGCTACAACAGGACAGCGGTAACGAGAGATTTAGCAGGATATAAATTTGAGGCCTAGTATTTAGGCGCTGGGTGACAGGTATGGGTTTAGTGACAGAATTAGACTTGAAAATACACAGTAGCGGGTGTGTGTGAAGTTATTCTGAATGACCCAATGTGCACCTTGAATATTATATACCCTTTTAGGGATAGATTTCAAATAGCTCTGATATAGCAGAAACCACTAAATTATGAAATTGCTAAATTGGGAATTGTACTTCAACCCAGAACAAAAAATGTGCTTTGACGGACACTAAATAACTTTCCCAGCTACAACAGGACAGCGGTAACGAGAGATTTAGCGGGATATAAATTTGAGGCCTAGTATTTAGGCGCTGGGTGACCGGTATGGATTTAGTGACAGAATTAGACTGGGATATGGCCAAAAAATAACCACACTATTGCTGGTTAAATGCACTTGGTGACGGGCGCAGCTTGCCCCTGATGTAGTATATGGCCAAAAAATGAACAGACTATTGCTGGTTAAATGCACTTGGTGTCACAGCTTGACCAACCACACTACTGAGGGTTAAATGCACTTGGTGACGGGCGCAGCTTGCCCCTGATGTAGTATATGGCCAAAAAATAAACAGACTATTGCTGGTTAAATGCACTTGGTGTGACAGCTTCACCCTGATGTAGGCTTTAGCCAGAAAACAACCACACCATTGAGGGTTAAATGCACTTGGTGACAGGCGCAGCTTGCCCCTGATTTTGTATATGGCCAAAAAATGAACAGACTATTGCTGGTTAAATGCACTTGGTGTGACAGCTTCACCCTGATGTAGGCTTTAGCCAAAAAACAACCACACCATTGAGGGTTAAATGCACTTGGTGACAGGCGCAGCTTGCCCCTGATTTTGTATATGGCCAAAAAATGAACAGACTATTGCTGGTTAAATGCACTTGGTGTGACAGCTTCACCCTGATGTAGGCTTTAGCCAAAAAACAACCACACCATTGAGGGTTAAATGCACTTGGTGACAGGCGCAGCTTGCCCCTGATTTTGTATATGGCCAAAAAATGAACAGACTATTGCTGGTTAAATGCACTTGGTGTGACAGCTTCACCCTGATGTAGGCTTTAGCCAAAAAACAACCACACCATTGAGGGTTAAATGCACTTGGTGACAGGCGCAGCTTGCCCCTGATTTTGTATATGGCCAAAAAATGAACAGACTATTGCTGGTTAAATGCACTTGGTGTGACAGCTTCACCCTGATGTAGGCTTTAGCCAAAAAACAACCACACCATTGAGGGTTAAATGCACTTGGTCGCAGCTTGTGCTGGCGCACCACAAGACACAAAATGGCCGCCGATCACCCCAGAAAAATGTGACTGACAAACGGTCTGGGCAGCCTAAAAACAGTGAGCAATTGAGGATCAGCAGCTCAATGATCCACAGCTGCAGATCGATCAGTTAATCAAGTCCTTTGGAGGAGTTAATCTGCCTAATCTCGCCCTACTGTCGCAGCCGCAACCTCTCCCTACGCTAATCAGAGCAGAGTGACGGGCGGCGCTATGTGACTCCAGCTTAAATAGAGGCTGGGTCACATGGTGCTCTGGCCAATCACAGCCATGCCAATAGTAGGCATGGCTGTGATGGCCTCTTGGGGCAAGTAGTATGACGCTTGTTGATTGGCTGCTTTGCAGCCTTTCAAAAAGCGCCAAGAAAGCGTCACAAAAGCGCCAAGAAAGCGACGAACACCGAACCCGAACCCGGACTTTTACGAAAATGTCCGGGTTCGGGTCCGTGTCACGGACACCCCAAAATTCGGTACGAACCCGAACTATACAGTTCGAGTTCGCTCATCCCTACTCTTTAACACACATTCACACACAGTCAGTTCTTTTCAAGCACTATGTATTTCCTTCAGGACATGCGATTCTATTCCTCATATTCTTTATAGTGCTTGAAAAGGCACTATGTCGTTGTTTCTCATCAACTTATGTTTTATTCTTCATCCTCTTCAGTTTTCTACATTTAAGGGTACTTCCACACTTGCTGCAGAGGATTTTGGCAGGCAGTTCCTTCGCCGAAACTGCCTTCCGGATCCGTCAAAACGTATGCAAACTCATGGCATTTGTCAGACTGATCAAGATCCTGTTCAGTCTGACAAATGCATTGGAATGTCTGGTCCGTCTCTCCGGTGTCATCTGGAAAAATGGATCCGGCATTCATTTTTTTGCAAATTTTTTGCGGTCTGAGCATGTCAAAACAGATCTGCTTTGCAGGAACACTTGGGGCCGGATCCGGCATTAATGCATTTCAATGGGAAAGTGTTCCGTAATTTTGGACGAAGATAAAACCGCAGCATGCTGTGGTATTATCTCCGTCTTGAAAAGGCAAAAAGACTGAACTGAAGACATCTTGATGCATCCTGAACTAATTGCTCTTCATTCAGAATGCATAGGGATAAAACTGATCAGTTCTTTTCCCCTAGGACAGAACTCAATGCCGGAAAATAGTGTGAAAGTACCCTAATACAGTCTGACCCACATATCATAAAGACTCCCCTTCAAACCATTGAACTGTCGGCGCTGAGTGGTGTGCTATGCATTTCTGGAGTCAATCGCATTTAGATTTAAATTTAGAATAAATTTTGATTTAAAGATAAATCATCGATGGAAAAAAAAGGCTTAGTTCTGCGATAACACAGCCCAAACCACTTAACCTATAGACTCAGTTCAAACAGTTTTTTAAAGGCGCTCATTGTTGAGAGGTGTGGTACTGTATGCATTTCTGGAGTCGATTGAATTTATTATAATTTTCTTTTTTTATAAAAATAAAAAATACCCCATAGAAATAAATACTGAGATAAAACAGCCCAAACCGCTTAACATATAGTATAGACTTCATTCAAACTGCAGTTTGATGCATTAAATGATGAGAAGTACCATATTTTTTCGCCCTATAAGACACACCTGCCCATAAGACGCACCTAGGTTTTTGAAGAGGAAAATAAAAAACGAAATACTTCGAACCAAAAGGTGTGCTTTTGGTGGATTTTGAACTAATAGTGGTTTGTGAATGACACTATTATGGGGGATCTGTGGATGACGCACTGTTATGGATCTGTGGAGGACACACTGTTATGAGGGGGATCTGTGGATGGCACGGTTATGGGGGCATCTGTGGATGACCCATATATAGCATCTATGTGTCATGCTTAGATATCCCCCATAACTGTGTTCCTGTGTACAGTGTAAATAGTGACCCTAATACAAGTGGGTGCAGGCAACTGTTAAAATCGCTGCGGGGCCAGGTGCAGTCACTGTATTCTTACACCAGGCCCCGCACACACCAGTATTCAGATGTAAACTGTAGGCAATTGATATGTTAACGGTAGGCATTCAATATTTAAACTACAAGGTAGGGCAATCCACGTATCTTAGTACTCACTGCTGAACGCCTTCCTCGCGGTGCAAGCTCCGCCTGCTTAATTAATAAAGTGGGCGGAGCATGCGCCGTGCGGAAGTGAGTGACTGGCCAGCCTGCCTGCAAGTACGGGCATTCAATAGTGAGTTCTAAAGTACGCGGATTGCGCTAGCTTGTAGTTTAAATATGGATTGCCTACAGTTTACATCTGAATACTTGTGTGTGCGGGGCCCGGTGTAAGAGTACAGTGACTGCTTCGTCCCCCGCCGCGAGTTGCCTCCAGCCCCTCCTCCCTCCTTGCTGATTCGATGTAAAAATTGCAGCATTCGCCCCATAAGACGCACTGCCATTCCCCCCCCCCCACACACTTTTTTTTTTAGGGGGGGTGCGTCTTATGGGGGCGAATGATACGGTATGTATTTTTGGAGTCAATCGGTTTTATTTTTTTTAATAACTTTGTTTAAAAATAAAAAATCCGCAGAGAAATGAATGGCAGAATTCTGCAATTATCCCCTTCTAACCCCGGGCCAGTTTTCATCCTCCTGCCCAGGCCACTTTTTGCAAATTTGACGTGTCACTTTATGTGGTAATGACTTTGGAACACTTTTACTTATCCAAGCCATTCTGAGATTGTTTTCTCATGACACATTGTACGTCATAAATTTGAGTCAATGTATTTCACCTCTATTTATGAAAAAATCCTAAATTTACCAAAAATGGGGAAAAATTAGAATTTTTAAAAATTTCTGTTTTTGTGCTTTTAAAACAGAAAGTGATACTACATAAAATATTTATTACTTAACATTCCCCATATGTCTACTTTATGTTGGCATCATGTTGAAAATGTCATTTTATTTAGTTAGAAGGCTTAGAATTTAGAAGCAATTCTTAAAATTGTTAAGAAAATTTCCAAACCCCACTTTTTAAAGGGAACCTGTCATCAATTTTATGCTGACCGTACTGAGGGCAGTATAAAGTAGTGACAGAAATTATGATTTAAGTGATGTGTCACACATCAGCTAAAAGTAAGTGGTTGCCAGCATTATAATCATTGCAGCCCAGGCCTTGAAAAGAGTCAAATCTACCCGAGAAGAATCATGGTTATTCAGAATCTCCTGCTCTCCCCGCCCATCTGCTGAAAATTGGCAGTTCTCTACTAGAGAGAAAGAGAGAAAACTAGGTAGAAGACTGTCAGTCATCAGTAGGTGGACAGGGAGAGGAGGAATTCTTGACTTACCATGACTCTTCTCAGGTAGATTTGACTCTTTCAAGGCCTGTGCTGCAATGATTATGATTCTTGTTCTTGGCAATCACTTACTTTTAGCTGATGAGTGACACACTGCTGAAATCAGCATTTATGTCACTACTTTATATTGCCATCAGTACAGTCAGCATAAAGTTCAGTTATGAAGTCTCTTTGTGAGGCTTACATAGTAGAAACCACCGATAAATGACCCTATTTATTTTTGGAAGGCAGATTTTGCTGGACTGATTTTTAGACACCATGCCCCATTTGAAGCCCCCCTGATGCACCCCTACAGTATAAACTTTGGGATAAGTTGACAGTTTTATTGATACTACTTTGGGGTTCATATAATTTTTAATTGCTCTATATTATGCTTTTTGTGAGGCAATGTAACCCAAAACCGTTATGGACGTTATAGTATCAAATATGTCTACTTTGTTTTGTTTCAGTTTTACATAATACAGCATTTTTTTTTTTAAATGATATTCTTGTGTCTCCATTTTTGAATGCCATATTTTTTTTATTTTTGGGCCAATTGTCTTGTGCAGGGGCATTTTTTATTTATTTTTATTTTATTTTACAGGAATAGTTTTTATTGGTACCATATTTGGTCACGTATGATTTTTTTATTCAATCAATATTAGACTTTATAAAGAGAGCCCTAGGAAAGAGTTGGTTCGAAATGATTTCTGTGGGAACAGATCCGTTACTCGAGGAGGAGCATTGGGGGGAGGGAAGGAGGAGGGAGTACTCACTCTGGAATGACTATAGGGACGACTTCATACTATATGTTAGTGCAGCATCTACCCTTAATGCTGGGAAAACATGTTAAGGTTCTCCCCTTGACTATACAATATGGTTTAGATTTAAAAAAATTGTGGAAGATCACTTAAGTTTTATATCAAAAGTATGATGCACATGACTAGGATACTTAGCTGGAATGTGATGGGCATGGCTGATACACGAAAGCATCATGGCATCTTCAATTACCTATCACACTTTCAGCCAGCTATTTGCTGTCTACAAGAAACACACTTAACCAAAGATGCATTGCATTGGCTGAGAAAGTCTTGTGTGGGCTATGGTGCTCATGTGGTGCTATCTTCACATTCCAGGGGAGTAAGCATACTGGTACAAAAAAATATCAGATTTGAATGCATTAAAGAACATTTAGATGAGGACGGAAGATTCGTTTGTGTACTTTGCACTATTGAGGGCATTCAAATGTTACTGCTAGCATTATATAGTCCTCCACCATTTCCGTCGACCCTGCTGAGAGTGATCCTTGAGATTGTGGCAGAATTCCCCGGAATTCCGTGGATGCTGGTAGGAGACTACAACTGCACACCGGCTGGATAGATGTAGGGTGGAGGGAATTTAAAGATCCCGGGGAAGTTCGGCATTATGTAACATCATGACAGAGGTGGGATTAATGGATATATGGAGACTGAGACACCCGACAGAACGTAAATATCTTGTAGCTCGTCCACATATGGTTCTTTATCCCGGATAGATTTAGCATGGGTAAACGATGGAATGATTCAGTTTGTTCTTTCCTCTGATTACCTTCCCAGATCGTTATCGGATCATTCTGTACTAAAGGTGGAGCTGGACCTTGGGAGGGGAAGAGTGGGGGCAAAATTATGGAAGTGTAATGCGAAAATTTTGGGATACTTGACACATATAACTGAATCCCTTTAAACAATATTTTACTTTTAATACAGGTACGACGTCCCTTATGCTGTCTGGGATGCTATAAAAGCATATCTGAGGGGGTTACTAATTAAATCTATTAGTGCACATAAAACTAGGTCTAAAGTAGCGGATGACAGGGTCCACAAGGAAGTTGAGGAGGCGGACAGGGCATTTGGGATAGTACCCTCCCAGGACACCAGTAGGATAGAAGCACTGGAACAGCTGAGATGTCACCTATTTAATGTAGCAGATAGAAAATGCGCCTTTTATAAACAACTCGCATTTGCAGGAGGTGAGAGCATAGGACACACTATCGGTTGTTTCCAGGGCCCAGCAAGGACCAACATGTATTGTGGAACTGTTGAACCCCCAGAGGATGTCTTGCACAAGTACAGAGGATATACTAGGTGTATTAGAGATTCTACTCCTCGGTGTATAGTCAAAAGCTGAGAACTGCCAATATATATATAGGAACATATCGGAGCCCCTCATGTACCACGTCACGGTCTCTCAGCAAACATGAGGAATTAGCTAGTATTGTCAGTTGCGTATCATTTTGGTGCATTTTTTTCAGTGATTTTTGTATTTATATATTTTTTCATCTGCTCATTGTATTATTTTGTGTAAGATGTCCTTGTGGTACATGTGGTCCGCCCCGGCATCCTCCATTATACGCATTTTTTTCAGTGAGTTTTTTTTCTTTAGGTGTATGGAATGTGCCACTTCATTTTGCTGGTAACATCATTCTTTTGCACCTGACAGCTTCTGTGTCACATGGTCTGTTGTGGGTGCGGCTCACAGCTTTATTCTACCTCAAAGTGCATTGGTGATACCACTATGGAGGCATGTGAGAGTCTGGCTGTGAGTTGGTTTCTAGCACTGCTCAGACCTTGTTCACACACCACGGGCAGTTAGGTGGTAGGACCCCATGCTTGCTGAGACACCGTCATGTGGTGCATGTGGGGCTCCGATATGTTACTGACTGGAGGATATTGGCAAAGTTCTCTGCTTTTAACATTGGCTTGAGGAATTAGCTAGTATTGTCAGTTGTGTATCATTTTAGTGCATTTTTTGCAGTGATTTTTGAATATATATATTTTTTTCATCTGCGCATTGTATTATTTTGTGTACGATGTCCTTGTGGTGCATGTGGTCCGCCCGGCATCCTCCATTTTACGCATTTTTTGCTGGGGATTGCCGTTCTGCGGAGCCGCATGCAGAGGAATTGCTCCCCCGGTTATAGGCACGCTAGAATGTCTGGGTTTGGAGCTTTTCCACCCTTTTTTCAGTGCGTTTTTTTCCTCGGTGTGTACCTCCAAGAATGCAAATTCTGAGGCGGAGGTATTACAATTCCTTGGGGGGGTGGTGGAATTACCCACACTTTCGGAAGAGAAAAGGGACCAATTAGAGGTGCCCATTGTCATGGATGAATTGGTCGATTCCTTGAAAGACATGGCTAGTGACAAAGCCCCAGTACAGATGGCATCCCGGTGGAGACATAGAAGATATTTCAGGATATACTGTTGCCAGAATTGCTGAAGGTAGACTGTCATGGGAGGTAGGCTGTCTTCCAACATATGCAGGAGGCACTTATTGTAGTGATAGCAAAACCAGGGAAAGATCCAAGATTACTCGACTCGTATATAGCCTATAGGCTCCGTCCTCTCATCGTTTGGCACACCCTTGTAAAGGTGATTGACATCCTCGGTCTCCTCCGTGCCCCACAAATCCCACGCCTCCACTGTCCATTTTAGTATTAGGCGCAGTGAGTGAAGGACTGCAGCAGTCGAGTGCCCTTTACTCACTGCGACTGCGCCTAATATTAAAATGGATGAGTGCAGGCGTGGGATTTGTGGGGCACGGAGTTACCGAGGATGTCAATCACCTTTACAAGGGGGCGTGCCAAACGATGAGAGGATGGAGCCTCTAGGTGCTGCAGCAATGCCCCAGTAGCACCTAGAGGCTCATTTGCATATTATAAAAGTCATTATTTAGCGTGAACGGCGGTAGGCAGGGAGATATACACTCGCCTAAAGAATTATTAGGAACACCCCCTTTTGCCTTCAGAACTGCCTTAATTCTACGTGGCATTGATTCAACAAGGTGCTGATAGCATTCTTTAGAAATGTTGGCCCATATTGATAGGATAGCATCTTGCAGTTGATGGAGATTTGAGGGATGCACATCCAGGGCACGAAGCTCCCGTTCCACCACATCCCTAAGATGCTCTATTGGGTTGAGATCTGGTGACTGTGGGGGCCATTTTAGTACAGTGAACTCATTGTCATATTCAAGAAACCAATTTGAAATTATTCGAGCTTTGTGACATGGTGCATTATCCTGCTGGAAGTAGCCATCAGAGGATGGGTACACGGTGTTCATGAAGGGATGGACATGGTCAGAAACAATGCTCAGGTAGCCCATGGCATTTAAACGATGGCCAATTGGCACTAAGGGGCCTAAAGTGTGCCCAGAAAACATCCCCAACACCATTACACCACCACCACCTGCCTGCACAGTGGTAACAAGGCATGATGGATACATGTTCTCATTCTGTTTGCGCCAAATTCGGACTCTACCATTTGAATGTCTCAACAGAAATCGAGACTCATCAGACCAGACAACATTTTTCCAGTCTTTAACAGTCCAATATTGGTGAGCTTGTGCAAATTGTAGCCTCTTTTTCCTATTTGTAGTGGAGATAAGTGGTACCCGGTGGGGTCTTCTGCTCTTGTAGCCCACCTTTTTTTCCATTCTGACATTCAATTTGGAGTTCAGGAGATTGTCTTGACCAGGACCACAACCCTACATGCATTGAAGCAACTGCCATGTGATTGGTTGACTAGATAATCGCATTAATGAGAAATAGAACAGGTGTTCCTAATAATTCTTTAGGTGAGTGTAAGTCATACAGTTATGTTCTGCTGACATTAGCACATCGCTAATGTCAGCCATCTACATAACTATTTTTCTGATGACAGAAACCCTTTAACGCTATCTTTAGGGAACTTATATGGAGAGGAGGTTGGCCAAGGATCAAACTTGAAACTTAAAAAAATTCTAAAATGACGGGGGCTTTGGCATTACCCAATTTATGGATTTATTACCTAGCAGGGAAAATATACGCTGGCAGTTAATATCCCTCTAGGCCTTATGGATTGAGTTTGGATGAAGGTCAGGCAGCTGAGAGGGGTGACGGGCATCAGTGAGTTGTCCCCAGTTTGGAATAACTCTCGGCTTCCGGAATTTCTTTCCTGGTCAGGCCTTCTGGGATGGGAAAATAAAGCGATCCATAGGATAGGCGATTTGGTAGAAGATGGGGTGTTTAAATCATTTTCGAACATACAGGAGGAATTTCAGATTCCCTGAACGAGGTTTTATCAATTCCTACAGTTATGCCATGCAACACTTTGAAGACAAATGATAGCCGCATTGTTAAATTAGACACGGCCCAAAAACTAATCCTTTTAGGAAATTGAGAGAGGTTTGATATCTATGCTCTATACATTGTTACTGTATACGTTTTTGATCTCTCATCAATTTACTCGAATGAAAAAGTGGGAGAGAGAGAGCAGAGGGGAACAATGGAAGGATATTTTAGAGGTGGTACTGTTTACTTCATTGAGTGAACAGGGAAAGCTGTCCCAACTTTTCATAATTCATAGAGTATATAAAACGCCAATATTTCTAAAACACATTGGGGTCAGAACTGATGCGTGTTGCCCGAGGTGTTCTATGGAACCAGCGGATTTTATTGACATGATATGGAAGTGTCAATGTCTGGATAGTTTCTGGTCGGGTGTAATTAAGACCATAAAGCAAAACATAGCAGATAGGGTACACAGAGACCCCAATATATGTATTCTGCGCTATGTTTCTGAAATAGAGACAGATGAGTATAATAAGATTGCAGTAAGTAGATTGCTGTCTGTAGCCAGGAAACTGAGTTATGTTATATACTATATTATATACAAAATGACAATACGCAATGTATATCTTGTACAGGTTTATTACTCTGTATTAAGACATAACAATATAGTTACTGTACACAGTTTTGTAATCTTGTCAAATAAAAAAAAGATTTGATAAAAAAAATATATATATTTTGTCAGGGCCCCCTAAACAGTATTATACAATAACATTATATGTAGTGGGACTGTATGAAAATGGATGGATCAGCTGCCAGACCTCGTCTAAGAGCAGAATCTTGCCTAGCCTCATGAGTGGGGGTTGCGAAGAGGGTGCTGGGGGCTGTTCAAAAATTTGCTGTGGGGCCCAATCAGTTGTAGTTGCGCCACTAGATGTAAGGTAGGTGGTGTATTACACACAACGCTCACTAGATTCAACCTTTTCAACTGCTTAAGGGTACTTTCACACTGGCGTTTTTTTATTCCGACAGGCAGTTTACAAACGGTACTGCCTGCCAGATGCAGCAAGCCGTGTATAAACTGAAAGCTTTTTTTCCCGGTATTTAAATTTTTCACAGATCAAAAGCCCGGCGCCTGCACAGACCGGAAAACTGGATCCGGTGATGCGGCAATTTCCGGAACACTTGGTACTAGATCCAGCCTTAATACATCTCTATTTGAAGTAATGCCAGATCCAGCACAGCAAGTACGATATTGTTCCGGGATTTTGTCTGGAAAAAATACTGCAGCATGCTGCGGTATTTTGCCTGGACAAATACCTAAAAGGGATGGAACAGAAGACATCCTGATGCATTCTGAACGGATTGCTTTCCATTCTGAATGCATTAGGGACAAAACTGATGCATTTTTTTCCTGGTAATGAGACCTTTTACCATACTCGAAAAGAATAATACTAGTGTGAAAGTACCCTTAAATGTATGTAGGGTGCTTATTAAAGTTTTTCACAATCGTTATTTATTTTAAATGTGAAAATAAACATATACAAATTAGCAATACTCGCTCATTTGTACCTCCTAATTAGTGGGTGAACATTTAATCCAGAAGTCTTTTAGTTGTTACAATTGTGTACCATTGCTTTACAGTTTATTATTTCTGACCAGAAGAAAACATGTACAATGAGATGTAGATTTTGCTCCATCTGTAAGATTTCCAAACACTGCAGTATATTTTAAACTTGAATGGAATTAAATGGATAATGCTAATGTTTCTTCTTCTCATCTGTTTCTGCATGATTCAACACACCCATTTTGGTTGTGGGAGCTGGTATCTGTTTTGGGAGCAGGGAATATAGGAATCTGCTTGCACAGTAAGGAATGAAATGTCAGGAAGAATTAGGCATAACTGTCGACTATGGCCCAGCAGGGACTTTATTCTCTTGAATCAATGAGTGTGGCATCTGTCTTTCCATGTGTGCAGATGCACGACCCCTGGGAAGAGAGGCGATTACACAGCTCTCGTTGCTCACGTCATAAGCTTTTCTGTTATTTGCCTAATAAAGACTGATTAGATTGCAAGCTTTCTGCATGTTAGCCTTCAAAGCTTTAAAATTTTAACTTTCTTAAACATTTCACATGAAGTTGAGTAGGCTTTGTAAAGTTTGAATATTGAATGTGGAAATCAAAAGCATGTTACACACCATTTATGCTGATTTAACCCAGATCACAGACCATTAGAATGTACAGGGTATACTTTACTGGTTCTTCTATACATCATTTATTCTTTGCAACTTTTTTACAGAATGTTTGATGATATCATGAGTTGCTTCTCTGACTCTCCTCCCCAAAGTCCTATATTCCCTGAGGCAGGTCACCCTACATTGTATGATGAAGATGACAATAAGGTATGTATGTGGAAAATAATTTTTCTTTACAATGCTCTTTTACAGTTACTTTTGAGAGGGTCAATAAGAACTCATAATAAAAGTGTCATTTTTTGTATTTAAAGGGAGTCTGTCACCACTAGATGACCATATACAGCACTTACATGGCGCTCAGCACACCTATACGTGATTCTAATGGTACCTTTGTTATTTTCTTTAGACATCCAGAAGCAGGAAAAACAACGTTTATTTCATATGCAAATGAGCACTCGCAAGTGCCCAGGGGCGATGTTCCGTGTGTAGGTGCCCAGACTGCCCTGCCTTTTTAACTCCTCCCCCAGCCTCCTCCTTTGCCCGCCCTCCTATTCCCTTGTATCATCGCTAGGTCTGGCCGAGATCCTGCGCACTGCTTCGCCGGGCCGGGGCATGCGCACTGCAATGCCCATTTTGGGTACGGCATCAATTCAATTAGTGCGCATGCGCCAGCCGGTGAAGTAGTGCGCAGGCGCGGGATCTTGGCCGGACCTAGGGATGATACAAGGGAATAGGAGGGCAGGCGAGTACACATTTGCATATGAAATAAACATAGTTTTTCCTGCTTCTGGATGTCTAAAGAAAATAACAAAGGTACCATTAGAATCATGTATAGGTGTGCTACAGCGCCATGTAAATGCTGTATATGGTCATATAGTGGTGACAGACTCCCTATAAGCTTATGGTCAATCATTTTAGTCTTAATGGGATTGTTCCATGAATGGAGAGGCAGGATAAACATGTTCGCTGCTGCTCCTTTGATTCTCTGGTGACTTCTGAAGATAGCAGAGTACAGGATTAGCTGTCTTTGGCAGTTCCATAGCACACATGATTGAACTGCCGCTCCATTCATACTGGAGCATGGGACTGCTTTTCCGATGATGTGTGAGGATCCCAGTGGTTTGACTTCCACCAATCCAATGCTTATCCACTACCCTGTGAATTAGGGGATTAGTTGATTTTGTGGCACAGCCAGGCAGATAACTCATTGCCAGAGGTGGCTGCCTTTTATATTGGCCAATGCATGAATTGCTTATTACCTATCATTGCCTCATCTTTCAGCTGCATTTATACGATTAAAACCATCCACTCTATTTAGGGACAGGAGGCGTCTTTACACCGCGTAGTTATTGGGAACAAGTATTCATGCAAGCTCTTTTCCCTTCTCTTTATTGATAACACGCTGTCAGAATATGGCAACACATTTTTTTTTAAGAAAAAGGTTTTTCATTTATTAAAAATAGTCATAATAGCAAAACTATACAGTGAGGTCCATATATATTTGGACATCGACACAATTCTAAAATGTTTTGACTCTATACACCACCACAATGGATTTAAAATAAAATGGCCAAGATGTGCTTTAACTGCAGACTGTCAGCTTTAATTTGAGGGTATTTACATCAGGGACCTTGAATATATCTTTCATACTAGTTCCCCACACCCTGGTAGCTCTCATCACTAATAGGGCCAATCCCCTTGTCCCTATAGGGCTATTTAGCGTTCATTTATTAGGGCCAGGTTCCGGACGGGGCCACCCCTTGCGGGGAAAGGACCCCGTGTTAGGAGGTTACCTTAGGGATTCATAGGCCAAGTAGGGCATTAACAGGGACAGTTTTTCCCTGTAGCCCTTTGGCACCAAGGTACAACTGACCAGAGGACGTTTTTCAGGCACGAGAATCTCCTCCACCTCCTGTGTACTGGTCCTGATTTGTACCACCGGTAAGATCTACCCTTTTTTTTACCTTATGGCATAACCTTAGGTCTATGGCACACTGTCGAAGACCTAATTTAGTGTTTTTTTGTTGGTCAGTTCCGCTTCCTTATATTGTTTGTTAGTGGACTTGACCTATGGTGACTCACCCACGTGGGTCCCGCATAGTTGTTTGTTCAGTTTGTCTGGTAGGGGCTTTTCTTCCCCATTCGGGATCTTAATAATCCTAATAAACTCTAGGTTTTAATACGTTACTGCCCCTTATTTTTCCAGGGTATTTACATCCAAATCAGGTAAATGGTGTAGGAATTACAACAGTATGCATATGTGTCTCCCCCTTGTTAAGGGACCAAAAGTAATGGGACAATTGGCTTCTCAGCTCATGGCCAGGTATGTGTTATTCCCTCATTATCCCAATTGCAATGAACAGATAAAAGGTCAAGTAAATTTCAAGTGTGCCATTTGCATTTGGAATCTGTTGCTGTCAAATCTCAAGATGAGATCCAAAGAGCTTTCACTATCAGTGAAGCAAGCCATCATTAGGCTGAAAAAACAAACCCATCAGAGAGATAGCAAAAACATTAGCTGTGGCCAAAATAACTGTTTGGAATATTCTTAAAAATAAGGAATTCACCAGTGAGCTCAGTAACACCAAAAGACCCGAAAGACCACAGAAAACAACTGTGGTGGATGACCGAAGAATTCTTTCCCTGGTGAAGAAAACATCCTTGACAATATTTGGCCAGAACAAGGACACTCTCCAGGAGGTAGGTGTATGTGTGTGAACAATCAAGAGAAGACTTCACCAGAGTGAATACAGAGGGTTCACCACAATATGTAAACCATTGGTGAGCCTCAAAAACAGGAAGGCCAGATTAGAGTTTGCCAAACATCTAAAAAAGCCTTCACAGTTCTGGAAAAACATCCTATGGACAGATGAGACCAAGATCAACTTGTACCAGAGTGATGGGAAGAGAAGAGTATGGAGAAGGAAAGGAACTGCTCATGATCCTAAGCATACCACCTCATTAGTGAAGCATGGTGGTGGTAGTGTCATGGCGTGGGCATGTATGGCTGCCAATGGAACTGGTTCTCTTGTATTTATTGATGATGTGACTGCTGACAAAAGCAGCAGGATGAATTCTGAAGTGTTTCGGGCAATATTATCTGCTCATATTAGGCCAAATGCTTCAGAACTCATTAGACGGCGCTTCACTGTGCAGATGGACAATGACCCAAAGCATACTGCAAAAGCAACCAAAGAGTATTTTAAGGGAAAGAAGTGGAATGTTATGCAATGGCCAAGTCAATCACCTGACCTGAATCCGATTGAGCATGCATTTCACTTGCTGAAGACAAAACTGAAGGGAAAATGCCCCATAGAACAAGCAGGAACTAAAGACAGTTGCAGTAGAGGCCTGGCAGAGCATTACCAGGAATGAAACCCAGCGTCTGGTGATGTCTATGCGTTCCAGACTTCAGGCTGCAATTGACTGCAAAGGATTTGCGACCAAGTATTAAAAAGTGAAAGTTTGATTTATGATGATTATTCCGTCCCATTACTTTTGGTCCCTTAACAAGTGGGAGGCACATATGCAAACTGTTGTAACTCCTACACCGTTCACCTGATTTGGATGTAAATACCCTCAAATTAAAGCTGACAGTCTGCAGTTAAAGCCCATCTTGTTAGTTTCTTTTCAAATCCATTGTGGTGGTGTATATAGCCAAAAATGTTAGAATTATATCGATGTCCCAATATTTATGGACCTGACTGTATATTTGTTATCACTGTAATCATACAGGCCAAGAGGATATGGTTATGATTTTTATTTATTTTTTATCATAAAAAGTGGACATTTTTTTCTTCTTCTAGTATATGTCTCAGGAATGGTGTGTGGATTTACTATTTCACTATTGGATTTGGCTATGCTAAATGGGGGGGAGGGGAACGCCCCTTAATGACTGTACTTGGAGTAGTCTCCAACCACTGACTACTTGAAGCTAAGTATATACCATAAACATTAGCATAATCAAACCAATCCAAGATCAGGGTTGACAGAGTTAATGTAACATGAAAGTTATGCAATAATCTAAAGCCAGAGGGAGAAAACAATCACGGTTAAAACTTTAATAAATAAAGAGGATTCAAAGAACCTTTTTGATAAGACAAGCTGTGGTAGTTCTGAGTAGGTTTATGTGATAAAAGATATTCAGCCACAGACATAGGCCTGTACTGTACTGCATGCATTTTTATTGTGATTGCTGCGAGATGTTAAATGTGTTTCACCTTTACAATTCATTTTATTTATTTTTTATATCTGCAATTTGTCTACAGTATATAACCCTGCCATGAACTCAGAACCTTAGTTCTCAATTTCTTTAATATTTGCTAAATGCAAAGTTAGACAACTTTCTTAAGTGTCCTTTTTGTAAAGTTCCTGCCATTTTTCTACTGCAGTGTGTAAGACTGGATTTACACAGCCCAATATTCTGGCCGATTATCGGGAACAAACATTCCTACGAATGCCCGTTCCTGATGATCTGCCCATCTAAAGCTGCCGCAGATCACTCGATGAATGAGCGAAATGCCCATTTATCGGGTGAAACGATCAGAGGTGCAGACAAAGTCATTCCCGGGCAGCAGATTGTGCTAATAATTTTGTATTGGGGCTGGCGATATCAGCGACGGTTTGGAGGGAAGACTTCTCCCTACACCTTAGATAGTGTAAACGCGCCCTCACCTTCTGCTGAATCTGACATAAATCTAGCAGAGCACTTGACCGTTGTCTGTGGAAAGGAAGAAGGGCAGCTCCGGCTGTATTTAGGGAAGAGGATGGACACAAGGCAGTTTGTAGGGGGAAGGCAAAATACAATAAAAAAAAGTGTGTCCCCCAGATGTATTTTAATGACCTTTTGGGAGACATATTATGTTAGTGTTACAGAAACGACATTAAATATCAAAACTGACACAAACTAAGGAATCATTTTTAATTATTTATTTTTCTGTCAGTTAGCATATTTAACGAAAAGAGAAGCTATAGTGTGAAAAAAAACCTTTAAAAATAATAGCATTTTTCGTTAAAACTGAAAAAAGAGAAAAAAAAAGTTGAGCCCACCACGTGCTAAATCACAAAAATATGTCTGGTTATTAAAGGGATTCTGTCAGCAGATTGGCCATGATAAACTGTGGACCACACTATGTGTGGGCTGGGAAGAGCAGAACAAACCTTTTGTGGAGTTTTTATTATTAGGAGTGCTGAGAATATGAACTTTTATTCTTATAGAGTAGATTCTGCTCCTTAAAGGGAACCTGTCACCAGTTTTATGGTGTCCTAACTAAGGGCAACATAAATAAGAGACTGATTCGCTTAGCAAAATGCTGGGTCACTTTCTTTAATTGACCCAGTCAATCTGCCAACATCTTGTATTGAAAAGCTCCAGCTTTGAGTCATGAATATTCATGAGCTCCTGACTCTCCCCGCCCACCTGCTGCTGAATGACAGTTTGTTTCCATAGGAATCAGCAGCAGGTGGGCAGGGGAGTGGCTATAGCTCTGAATTAAATATACGCTGGACTCAATGACATCACGCCGGACTCGAATCAGCTTATTAGCATACGGCATGCGGCATCTTTGTGTGTATATTATGAGGTAACCCTCTGTCACACCAGTAAGTGAATACATCTAAGGTACTTTTTAGTAGTTAATGATTGTATATAATTAGTTAGATTATAATCAAATATCCACATGACAGGTTCTCTTTAAGTGCACATGAGGTGGAGCTTCACTGTGAAGTGCTCTCTTCTCTCTGCGCTAAGTTGCTTTACAGCCCTTCTCTTCTTTAAATGGCAGCTGCAGTAGTCGTCTTGTTGTTTAGTACAGGTGTCACTCAGAGCAAGGGCTTTAAAATTCAAACCTTATGCTGCATTTGCACGCAACAAACGAGCAGACAATTATCAGGAAAAAAGCGTTCCTTCCTAATTATTGCCTGCTTTTCATGGATGTGAAGAGCTGCATTTGCATGCAGCAATCTCCTCCACTGTATGAGGACAAGCAATGGCTACTGCACCTCCAGTACACTTGAGCAGAATAAAAGTACATATTCAAAATAAAAGTTGCCCAAAATATGTTATTTCTGCTCTCCTCAGCCACTATCTCATGCTTTCAACGGTTTAGTATAGCGAAAACCGCTGGCATTTTCCTTTTAAACCACGCCTACGTTTTCACCAAAAACTGCAAGTTATGCTGGGTCCTCATTGCTCAACAGTTCTGTGCCAGAAGAGCCCAATCATTCAACTGTCATATACATGTTTGCTGTCCTATTCCCAACATTTCTGCTGTACTGCTGTTTTCTGATGTCTCCAGAGCATTGGGCTTGTCCCTTAGATGTCAGTGTTTCAGTATTCACTAAGAAGACTGCTCTTCCCACATTGTCCTTCATGCATTGCATAGAAAATAGCCTGTTTCTGGATGCTTAGTTCTGTGTCATGTATGGATTGTGTAGCAGTAAGAGACATGACACAGAACTAAGTAGCTGGAAGAGCTCAGTTTACTTACATGAGCCAGTACAGTGCTGCATATATGTCTGATAGGAGAGTCAGGCTGCCTTTGACCAAATAGGAGCACACCTTAGCAGATAGACACCCCCTCCTCTTCACATCCTGTGCTCTGTTAACTGGGGAATGGAAAACTGAGGTGGACATGAAAAACATGAGAAGCATGAAAAGGGTGGACAGTAGATTTTGTGGGACATACCCAGTGCAGAAAGTTTACTTTTAAGTGGAATACACTGAAATTTGCAATATAAATGCATTGAACAGTTGCTAGATAACACATGCACTGTGATATTAGCACAATTTGTGTGAAAAGTTAGTGTCCATGTAAGTCCTTTAAGTCCTGTTTTTTGAGGAGTTCAATATTTAAGTCCTGGAAAACCCATGTATCAACTTTCACAGGCCAGATGAAGATGCTGCAGCTCTTGCCTGGGGCTGGTGCCTCTTCAAACAGCTGATTGGGATGCCAGGAGTCTGAGCCCGACAGATCCGACTTTGATGACCTAAAGTGCCTTGAAAAAAATGTCATACCCCTTTAACTTTACCACATATTTTCACATTACACCCAATGTATTTTATTGGTATTGTATGTGATAGACCAACACAATTTAGCAATTATGTGTGAAGCAAAAAGAAGATGATACATGGTTTTTAACATTTTAAATTAATAAAATAATGGAAAATGCATCATGAAAAACAAGGAACACACCAGACAGGTCAAGGATAAAGTTGTGAGAGACGTGTTATATGGGGTTAGGTTAAAAAAAAAAGATATCCCAAGCTCTGAATATCTCACAGAGCACTGTCCATCATCTGAAAATGGAAGGAGTATGGCACAACTGCAAACCTACCAAGACATTGCTGTTTACCTAAACTGACAGACCAGGCAAGGGGAGCACTAATTAGAATAGCAGCCAAGAGACTCATGGTCATTCTGGAGTAGCTGAAGAGATCCACAGCTCAAGTGGGGGAATCAGTCCACAGCACAACTGTTAGTTGTGTACTCCACAAATCTGGCCTTTAACCCCTTAGGGACGCATGACGTACCGGTATGGCATGTTTCCCGAGTCCTTAAGGACCCATGACGTACCGGTACGTCATGAGTTTAAAATGAGATTGCGGCTCTGCGGGGGTTAATCCGAACGGGATGCCGGCTGAAATCATTCAGCCGGCATCCTGTCAATTCAGACCTGCTGTTTCCTGAGCTTTCTGCCGATTCTGATCCCTGCGGGGATCAAACTTTAAAATGCCCCAAATAAAGTTTTATTAACCACCCCTGCACCCCTGAATAATTTATGTGCAGGGGGCGTGTTGCAGGCGGTGCGGGAGGTGGGCGGTGCGGCAGGCGGGATCGCGATCCCTCACCCGCCTCCCCTTGAATAATTGTTGGTGGCCAGTGGTATACCAGGATGTCAGCACATTGCTGACACCCTGGTATAAACGGCTGACATCGGTGATGCGATGTCAGCCGTTTAACCCTTTCCATACCGCAGTCCATATGGAAAAGGTTAACAGCTCAGGGAGCTCCCTCCCTCTCCCATCGGGGGGCTGCTGTGCCTTTGCAGCCCCCCGATGGAGAGGGAGAGAGCCCCGAGACAGCCCCGTCCTTACCCTTCCCTATCTGCGCAGTTGTGGCGACAACTGAGCAGACGGGGAAGGTTCCCATGGCAACAGGACACCTTCTCAGGCATCCTGATGTCCCTGGTGCTGAACAGATCTGTGCTAAAGGCATAGATCTGTTCAGACAAAGTGTAAGTAAAATACAGTACAGTACCCTATATAGTGTACTGTACTGTATTATACAGACATCAGACCCACTGGATCTTCAAGAACCAAGTGGGTCTGGGTCAAAAAATGTAAAAAAAAGTGAAAAAAGTTAAGATAAAAATAAAACACATTTATCACTGAAATAAAAATAAAATACACTACACATATTAGGTATCGCCGCGACCGTAACGACCTGATCTATAAAACGGTCATGTTACTTTCCCCACACGGTGAAGGCCATAAAAAAAAAAAAAAAACTATGAGAAAATTGAAATTTTGCCCATTTTACTTCCCAAAAAAGGTAATAAAAGTGATCAAAAAAGTTGCATGTATGCCAAAATAGTTCCAATCAAACCGTCATCTCATCCCACAAAAATCATACCCTCCCCAAGATAATCGCCCAAAAACTGAAAAAACTGTGGCTCTTAGACTATGGAAACACTAAAACATGATTTTTTTTTTGTTTCAAAAATGAAATCATTGTGTAAAACTTAAATAAATAAAAAAAGTATACATATTAGGTATCGACGCGTCCATATCGACTGGCTCTATAAAAATAACACATGACCTAACCCCTCAGGTGATCACCGTAAAAAAATAAAAATAAAAACATTTTAAAAAAAGCCATTTTTTGTCATCTTACGTCACAAAAAGTGTAATAGCAAGCGATCAAAAAGTCATATGCACCCCAAAATAGTGACAATCAAACTCTCATCTCATCCCGCAAAAAATGAGACCCTACTTAAGATAATCACCCCAAAAATGAAAAAACGATGGCTCTTAGACTATGAAGACACTAAAACATTTTTTTTGTTTTAAAAATGTAATCATTGTGTAAAACTTACATAAATAAATACAATTTTATACATATTAGGTATCGCCACATCCGTGACAACCTGCTCTATAAAATTGCCACATGATCTAACCTGTCAGATGAATGTTGTAAATAACAAAAAAAAAGTGCCAAAAAAGCTATTTCTTGTTACCTTGCCGCACAAAAAGTGTAATATAGAGCAACCAAAAATCATATGTACCCTAAACTAGTACCAAAAAAATGCCACCCTATCCCGTAGTTTCTAAAATGGGGTCACTTTTTTGGAGTTTCTACTCTAGAGGTGCATCAGGGGGGCTTCAAATGGGACATGGTGTAAAAAAACAGTCCAGCAAAATCTGCCTTCCAAAAACCGTATGGCATTCCTTTCCTTCTGCACCCTGCCGTGTGCCCGTACAGCAGTTTACAACCATATATGGGGTGTTTTTGTAAACTACAGAATCAGGGCCATAAAGAATGAGTTTTGTTTGGCTGTTAACCCTTGCTTTGTAACTGGAAAAAAAATATTAAAATGGAAAATCTGCCAAAAAAGTGAAATTTTGAAATTGTATCTCTATTTTCCATTAAATCTTGTGCAACACCTAAAGGGTTAACAAAGTTTGTAAATCAGTTTTGAATACCTTGAGGGGTGTAGTTTCTTAGATGGGGTCACTTTTATGGAGTTTCTACTCTAGGGGTGCATCAGGGGGGCTTCAAATGGGACATGGTGTCAAAAAGCCAGTCCAGCAAAATCTGGCTTCCAAAAACCATACGGCGCACCTTTCCCTCTACGCCCTACTGTGTGCCCGTACAGTAGTTTACGGCCACATATGGGGTGTTTCTGTAAACGACAGAGTCAGGGCAATAAAGTTAGTCTTGTTTGGCTGTTAACCCTTGCTTTGTTAGTGGAAAAAATGGGTAAAATGGAAAATTAGGCAAAAAAATGAAATTCTCAAATTTCATCCCCATTTGCCAATAACTCTTGTGCAACACCTAAAGGGTTATCGAAGTTTGTAAAATCAGTTTTGAATACCTTGAGGGGTGTAGTTTATAGAATGGGGTCATTTTTGGGCGGTTTCTATCATGTAAGCCTCACAAAGTGAATTCAGACCTGTAGTGGTCCCTAAAAATTGGGTTTTTATAAATTTCTGAAAACATTCAAGATTTGCTTCTAAACTTCTAAGCCTTGTAACATCCCCAAAAAATAAAATATTATTTCCAAAATAATTCAAACATGAAGTAGACATATGGGGAATGTAAAGGCATCACAATTTTTGCGGGTATTACTATGTATTACAGAAGTAGAGAAACTGAAACTTAGAAATTTGCTAATTTTTCCAAATTTTTGGTAAATTAGGTATTTTTTTATGCAAAAAGTATATATATTTTTACTTCATTTTACCAGTGTCATGAAGTACAATATGTGACGAAAAAACAATCTCAGAATGGCCTGGATAAGTCAAAGTGTTTTAAAGTTATCAGCACTTAAAGGTCAGATTTGCAAAACATGGCCAAGTCCTTAAGGTGAAATAGGGCTGAGTCCTTAAGGGGTTAAGGAACAGTGGCAAGAAGAAAAAAACTTTGAAAGCAAGCCATTTGCAGTTTGCCACAAACCATGTAGGAGACACGGCAAACATTCCTACTGCCCACCATCATTTCACATTTCTGCCCCTCATGATTCATATCCATTTCTTGCCCCCCCCCCCCCATCATTTCACATTTCTGCCCCTCATGATTAATGTCCATTTCTTGCCCCCCCATGTGCCAATATCATAGTGCCATCCTCTCCCCCTGCCCCCTAATGTGCCAGTATCAAGTGTCTCTCTCCTTCCCCCTCCATGTGCCAGTATCATGGCACTAATATAAAAAAAAAACTTTTATACTTGCCTCCATGTCAGCGATGCGATGCAGGCCTCTTCCTCTTGCTGTGTTCCCACCAGCCTCTAGTGTTGAAGATTTGGTAATCGTGTTCTTATTTAGCCTGTCTTTCAGAAAAGTTTATGATGGAATTCGAACCCATGACCTTCTGTATCAGAGGCAAAGCATTTACCCACACAGCTATGAGAGCTGTCTAGACAGTTAGTTAAAAAAATATAAAAAATAATATAAGACTTCTACTGTAGATAACTTTGATACCTAGTATACAAATATACACATGACAGTTGCCCCAACATGCCCAGCCTGCTACATCCATACACAGTGTGCTGGGGCAGCTGTCATGTGTATATACACTAGGTATCAAAGTTACCTACAGTAGAAGTCTTATTGTTTTTCTTTTTTTTAAGTAAATGGTAATACAGCTCTAATAGCCTCTGATGTGACATGCTAAATGAGATTTAAATACACCAGGGTCTCGTAGCTCAGAGTGTGTGTTGCTGCGGCTGCTGCCTCAGCCTGTCAGCTCTGCAGGGATAGACGGGTCCGGGTGCCGGGCCCCTTCTCAGCCCGGGCCTGAAGCAGCCACTTCCCCAGTAGTTACGCCACTGCTCTTCATCCAATCTGACTGAGCTTGAGTTATTTTGCAAAGAAAAATTGGCATGCAATTCAGCCTCTATATTTGCAAAGCTGGTAGAGACATACCCCAAAAGACTTGCAGCTGTAATTGCAGCAAAAGGTGATCCTCTGAATACTTTTTCAATGCACTGTAAGTTCTTGAAATCCCCAATAGGGGCTATTCACATAAGAGTATACCAGATTATTCATCCATATTCCTTGCAAGTTTCATGGACAGAACATGGGTTTAACTGACCTGAACTTGAAGTATCAGAAATTCCTATGGTGCCGTGAATTCAGGTATTTTAAACCCACAGTTAGGGCATCACACATGCAAGTAAAGCCTATGGATAAGTCCAGAATATGCGGTTGTAAAATTCTTAATTTGCATATCGGTGACAAGAAAGAGCAGAGAATTCTTGCTCCTCTTGCATGGTTACACAAATGTCATTCATTTTTGTATTCAGAAGTATCTTTGATTTGTGTGATGTCATAAACTGCCTGATATTTTGAAATCTGCTTTGCATATTCCTTTGTTTCAAGATGAGCACTTTGCTTTATAATTTATATGTAATATTGTATTTTTCTACTGTTACAAGAAATTCAAACTTTGCAAATTAAATGGTGTTCAACTATCTCTTGTAGAGTGTCAGAGATGAGCCCATCCACATCCTAAACATTGCCATCAAAACCGACTGTGATATTGATGATGATAGTTTGGCTGCCATGTTCCGAGACTTTACGCAAAACAAAGTAAGCAATTTCCAAACTTACTTTCTGCATTTAACTATAAATTTACTGCTTCTGTATACAATGGTGCTTGCTGTATGTCGCATGCATTTTGTAGAACACAGAATCCATACACTCTTGTATGGCTACAGTGTACAGATTCTGTATGAACTGCAGTGAGAGGCGGTATAGAAAGGTTGGGGTGCGGTTTTGCTTCAAAAATAAACTTCATATGTAAACTATATTACAGTAATTATCTTTAGGCCATTTAAAAGTAAAAAAAAAAAAAAAAAAGTGTAAACCTTTATATACAGTACACGTTAAAGGGCATGTCAGCAGATTTGTTCCCATGAAACTGGCTGACGTGTTGCTTGTGCGCTTGGTGGGGTGTTGCCATTAGACCTAGAGGCTCTGCTCTCTGCAACTACCGCGCACTCTGTATTTTGACAGGGCCAGGTGTGATGACATATTCACTACCTGACCCTGTCAATCATAGTAAAGAAGGCGCAGCATTTGGCGTATAGAGCTGAGCTCTAGGTGTAACGGCAACACCTCCATTGCTCCTAGAGGCTCATTTGCATATATGAAAACATCATTTTTATCAGCTGTTCGGGCACATGTGAACATAGGACCAACACAGTTGCCTTCAGCTTCCAAGCTCGCATGCAACAGATCAGCCAGTTTCATAGAAACAAATCTGCTGACACATGCCCTTTAATGGCAAATCATTTTAGATGGTACCTTGCTATTAAAGTTGTGGCTTTAATTCTTTTAGCATTACAGGGAACTGGCAACCTCTGTTACCATACAATTGTTACATGCAATGTAACCCTAGTTTACCAGTTTGTTTGTTCTTTTGTTTGTTGGTTTTTTAACACCTTTTCCACCATGATGTACCTGTACATTATGGACGAGGTGCATTTAAGGGGTTGCCACGTGCTGACTACTTGTGACCAATGTGTATGTAAGACAACTATGTGGCACTTACTAATATAGCCTTTGTCATTATTATTTGCTGTTTGCTATATTTCATATGCTATGTCCACTTCTTAGGCAAATCTTTTGTGCTGTCCACACAAAGGTCCTGTCCATAAGATGGCCAAACACACAATTCAAACTCCTCCATTCAAACACACTGCACCTACACTAAACTCTCAATAGTGCAAGGGCAAATGCAGTGTATTTAAAGGGTTTCTGTTATGAGAAAAATCGTTATGTAGCTGACTGACATTAGCGATGTGCTAATGTCAGCAGTACATAACTGTATGACTTATATCTCCCTATAACTCCTTGTCTGCCGCTGTTCCCTTAAAATAAAGACTTTTTTAATGTGTGACAATAAGAAGAATCGTAGCATGTGGACCAGTCTGGAAAAATCTGAGGCCTGTCAAAGACCCTTGAAGGCCAAAGACTGCAAATTAGTAAGAGCAGGCAATTGGCAGTGAGGGGGTGCTCCTCTTTTAAGTATAAGGACAAAAAATACTCCATACAACAAGGCCATCACCTTACATCAGAGGTGCCTCCAACAGAAAAAAAAGATGCAGGCCTAAAAAAGATTTAGTGTTTGTTTAAAAAGAGGGATTCCTAAGGATAAACGCTATCATTGCAAAACATATCCCTCCCCTCCAAACCTGGCCTTTATATGTAGTATTGTTTTAAAACCTATCAATTCTCTTTAGATGGTTAATTTTGTTACGTGTAGTTTAGAATAACTTCAGTTATTCATTTAGAATTGTGCCCCATTATATTTGTTTAAACGGCATATACCATACATACGGTAGCTGCTGGAGGCAATAATAGTGATCGTCAATAATGCCAATCAGGTACATTTAACCTCCTTAATTGCAACCACGGCATCCAAGAAGGCTTTACCTGGGAGCGCTTTGCTCCCGGTGCCAAATGGCTCTGCTTTGGCAACCTTGTGCCCTCTAAATGAGGC